>NC_067208.1:17137695-17765336 GCF_026262505.1 Trichomonas vaginalis G3 | reverse complement strand
CGAGCCACTTTTGGCTTGACCGTATTCTTTCAACCAAAACTCAAGAATTTTCCTGTGTGAATTTTGTATAAAAAGCAACCGTCTGAATTCAGGCGGTTGCTATATTCTTCACAAAACATATACGCTCATTACGATGAAGAAGTCTTGACAAAACATGTACGATTAAATCATGACAAAACATATACGATTAAATCATGACAAAACATATACGAAGAAGTCTTGACAAAACATATACGCTCATTACGATGAAGAAGTCTTGACAAAACATATACGATTAAATCATGACAAAACATATACGATTAAATCATGACAAAACATATACGAAGAAGTCTTGACAAAACATATACGTAAACATTTATTTCCTGTGTTGTTGTCAAAATGTCATGTTGTCTCATTTTTTCAGAGAAGTTAATTAACCGAGTGACACATGGTGACATAGTGACACCTTCAGTTCTTCGAAAATAATTCATAAATGCCTTCCCCTGCTGTGTTGTCAAACATGAACGTAAACATTATTTTTGGTTCATTTACACTCATTACGATGAAATCTTGACAAAACATGTACGATGAAATCATGACAAAACATATACGTTTAGTTTCGATGAAATCATCATGACAAAGCATATACGATGAAATCATGACAAAACATGTACGATGAAATCATGACAAAACATATACGCTCATGTTTGAAAAACAATACGATGAAGTCTATGAACATAATAATATTTCAAACCAGGAGCCAAATTCTTGCGATTTTCATATGGAATCTCTTCTCTCGGTTTTCCGAGGTAAGCAATTATATGAAATCATTTACACTCATTACGATTAAATCATGACAAAACATTTACGTTCATGTTTGACAAAACATTTACGTTCATGTTTGACAAAACATATACGATTAAATCATGACAAAAAACATATACGATTGAAATCATGACAAAAACATATACGATGAAATCATGACAAAACATTTACGAAGAAGTCTTGACAAAACATTTACGATGAAATCATGACAAAAATTTTAGCTCATTACGATGAAGAAGTCTTGACAAAACATATACGATTAAATCATGACAAAACATATACGAAGAAGTCTTGACAAAACATATACGATGAAGTCATATCTGCCTTCCTCCTGTGTTGTTGTCTAAATGTCATGTTGTCTCATTTTTTCAGAGAAGTTAATTAACCGAGTGACACATGGTGACATAGTGACACCTTCAGTTCTTCGAAAATAATTCATAAATGCCTTCCCCTGCTGTGTTGTCAAAACATGAACGTAAACATTATTTTTGGTTCATTTACACTCATTACGATGAAATCTTGACAAAACATATACGATGAAATCATGACAAAACATGTACGATGAAATCATGACAAAACATATACGCTCATGTTTGACAAAAACATATACGATGAAGTCTATGAACATAATAATATTTCAAACCAGAGCCAAATTCTTGCGATTTTCATATGGAATCTCTTCTCTCGGTTTTCCGAGGTAAGCAATTATATGAAATCATTTACACTCATTACGATTAAAATCATGACAAAACATTTACGTTCATGTTTGACAAAACATTTACGTTCATTTGACAAAACATATACGATTAAATCATGACAAAACATATACGATTAAATCATGACAAAACATATACGAAGAAAACCTTGACAAAACATATACGATGAAATCATGACAAAACATTTACGATTAAATCATGACAAAACATTTACGAAGAAGTTTATTTCCTGGACTGTTGTCTAAATGTCATGTTGTCAGTAATTTAAGAGAAGTTAATTAACCTGGTGACAATGGTACGTAGTGACACCTAAAAACCATCTACCCTAAACATTATTTTTGCTGAATTCAACAACAAAATGAACGAGGTCAGGATGTATGCAAATACCTTTGAATTCATTCATAAATGCCTTAGTAAGCTCATAAAATGCTTGTTTTTGCATCACATTTTGACGAAGTGAAGATCTTCACTTCGTCAAAAATGTTTTGCATTCTCTACTGTATCTTCGAGTTCTTCTTCATCTAACTTCTCATGAACTTTCTTATCTATGGAGTCCATAATATCTTTGACATAAATGCATACTTTACAGAGCACCATCAGCAACAAAATGAACGAGGTCAGGATGTATGCAAATACCTTTGAATTCATTCATAAATGCCTTAGTAAGCTCAAAAATGTTTGTTTTGAGGTCGAGCCGCTTTTGGCTTGACCGTATTCTTTCAACCAAAACTCAAGAATTTCCTGTGTAATTTTGTATAAAAAGCAACCGTCTGAATTCAGCGGTTGCTATATTCTTCACAAAACATATACGCTCATTACGATGAAGAAGTCTTGACAAAACATGTACGATTAAATCATGACAAAAACATATACGATTAAATCATGACAAAACATATACGAAGAAGTCTTGACAAAAATATTACGTTCATTACGAAGAAGTCATGACAAAACATATACGATTAAATCATGACAAAACATATACGATTAAATATGACAAAACATATACGAAGAAGTCTTGACAAAACATATACGTAAACATTTATTTCCTGTGTTGTTGTCAAAAATGTCATGTTGTCTCATTTTTTCAGAGAAGTTAATTAACCGAGTGACACATGGTGACATAGTGACACCTTCAGTTCTTCGAAAATAATTCATAAATGCCTCCCCTGCTGTGTGTCAAACATGAACGTAAACATTATTTTTGTTTCATTTACACTCATTACGATGAAATCTTGACAAAACATGTACGATGAAATCATGACAAAACATATACGTTTAGTTTCGATGAAATCATCATGACAAAGCATATACGATGAAATCATGACAAAACATGTACGATGAAATCATGACAAAACATATACGCTCATGTTTGACAAAACATATACGATGAAGTCTATGAACATAATAAATTTCAAACCAGGAGCCAAATTCTTGCGATTTTCATATGGAATCTTCTTCTCTCGGTTTTCCGAGGTAAGCAATTATATGAAATCATTTACACTCATTACGATTAAATCATGACAAAAACATTTACGTTCATGTTTGACAAAACATTTACGTTCATGTTTGACAAAACATATACGATTAAATCATGACAAAACATATACGATTAAATCATGACAAAACATATACGAAGAAACCTTGAAAAACATATACGATGAAATCATGACAAAACATTTACGATAAATCATGACAAAACATTTACGAAGAAGTTTATTTCCTGGACTGTTTCTAAATGTCATGTTTGTCAGTAATTTTAAGAGAAGTTAATTAACCTGGTGACATGGTGACGTAGTGACACCTAAAAACCATCTACCCTAAACATTATTTTTGCTGAATTCAACAACAAATGAACGAGGTCAGGATGTATGCAAATACCTTTGAATTCATTCATAAATGCCTTAGTAAGCTCATAAAATGCTTGTTTTTGCATCACATTTTGACGAAGTGAAGATCTTCACTTCGTCAAAAATGTTTTGCATTCTCTACTGTATCTTCGAGTTCTTCTTCATCTAACTTCTCATGAACTTCTTATCTATGGAGTCCATAATATCTTTGACATAAAATGCATACTTTACAGAGCACCATTCAGCAACAAAATGAACGAGGTCAGGATGTATGCAAATACCTTTGAATTCATTCATAAATGCCTTAGTAAGCTCATAAAATGTTTGTTTTGAGGTCGAGCCGCTTTTGGCTTGACCGTATTCTTTCAACCAAAACTCAAGAATTTTCCTGTGTGAATTTTGTATAAAAAGCAACCGTCTGAATTCAGGCGGTTGCTATATTCTTCACAAAACATATACGCTATTACGATGAAGAAGTCTTGACAAAACATGTACGATTAAATCATGACAAAACATATACGATTAAATCATGACAAAACATATACGAAAAGTCTTGACAAAACATATACGTTCATTACGAAGAAGTCATGACAAAAACATATACGATTAAATCATGACAAAACATATACGATTAAATCATGACAAAACATATACGAAAATCTTGACAAAAACATATACGTAAACATTTATTTCCTGTGTTGTTGTCAAAATGTCATGTTGTCTCATTTTTTCAGAGAAGTTAATTAACCGAGTGACACATGGTGACATAGTGACACCTTCAGTTCTTCGAAAATAATTCATAAATGCCTTCCCCTGCTGTGTTGTCAAACATGAACGTAAACATTATTTTTGGTTCATTTACACTCATTACGATGAAATCTTGACAAAACATGTACGATGAAATCATGACAAACATATACGTTTAGTTTCGATGAAATCATCATGACAAAGCATATACGATGAAATCATGACAAAACATGTACGATGAAATCATGACAAAACATATACGCTCATGTTTGACAAAACATATACGATGAAGTCTATGAACATAATAATATTTCAAACCAGGAGCCAAATTCTTGCGATTTTCATATGGAATCTCTTCTCTCGGTTTTCCGAGGTAAGCAATTATATGAAATCATTTACACTCATTACGATTAAATCATGACAAAACATTTACGTTCATGTTTGACAAAAATTTACGTTCATGTTTGACAAAACATATACGATTAAATCATGACAAAACATATACGATTAAATCATGACAAAAATATACGATGAAATCATGACAAAACATTTACGAAGAAGTCTTGACAAAACATTTACGATGAAATCATGACAAAACATTTACGCTCATTACGATGAAGAAGTCTTGACAAAACATATACGATTAAATCATGACAAAACATATACGAAGAAGTCTTGACAAAACATATACGATGAAGTCATATCTGCCTTCCTCCTGTGTTGTTGTCTAAATGTCATGTTGTCTCATTTTTTCAGAGAAGTTAATTAACCGAGTGACACATGGTGACATAGTGACACCTTCAGTTCTTCGAAAATAATTCATAAATGCCTTCCCCTGCTGTGTTGTCAAACATGAACGTAAACATTATTTTTGGTTCATTTACACTCATTACGATGAAATCTTGACAAAACATATACGATGAAATCATGACAAAACATGTACGATGAAATCATGACAAAACATATACGCTCATGTTTGACAAAACATATACGATGAAGTCTATGAACATAATAATATTTCAAACCAGGAGCCAAATTCTTGCGATTTTCATATGGAATCTCTTCTCTCGGTTTTCCGAGGTAAGCAATTATATGAAATCATTTACACTCATTACGATTAAATCATGACAAAACATTTACGTTCATGTTTGACAAAACATTTACGTTCATGTTTGACAAAACATATACGATTAAATCATGACAAAAACATATACGATTAAATCATGACAAAACATATACGAAGAAACCTTGACAAAACATATACGATGAAATCATGACAAAACATTTACGATTAAATCATGACAAAACATTTACGAAGAAGTTTATTTCCTGGACTGTTGTCTAAATGTCATGTTGTCAGTAATTTTAAGAGAAGTTAATTAACCTGGTGACATGGTGACGTAGTGACACCTAAAAACCATCTACCCTAAACATTATTTTTGCTGAATTCAACAACAAAATGAACGAGGTCAGGATGTATGCAAATACCTTTGAATTCATTCATAAATGCCTTAGTAAGCTCATAAAATGCTTGTTTTTGCATCACATTTTGACGAAGTGAAGATCTTCACTTCGTCAAAAATGTTTTGCATTCTCTACTGTATCTTCGAGTTCTTCTTCATCTAACTTCTCATGAACTTTCTTATCTATGGAGTCCATAATATCTTTGACATAAAATGCATACTTTACAGAGCACCATTCAGCAACAAAATGAACGAGGTCAGGATGTATGCAAATACCTTTGAATTCATTCATAAATGCCTTAGTAAGCTCATAAAATGTTTGTTTTGAGGTCGAGCCACTTTTGGCTTGACCGTATTCTTTCAACCAAAACTCAAGAATTTTCCTGTGTGAATTTTGTATAAAAAGCAACCGTCTGAATTCAGGCGGTTGCTATATTCTTCACAAAACATATACGCTCATTACGATGAAGAAGTCTTGACAAAACATGTACGATTAAATCATGACAAAACATATACGATTAAATCATGACAAAACATATACGAAGAAGTCTTGACAAAACATATACGTTCATTACGAAGAAGTCATGACAAAACATATACGATTAAATCATGACAAAACATATACGATTAAATCATGACAAAACATATACGAAGAAGTCTTGACAAAACATATACGTAAACATTTATTTCCTGTGTTGTTGTCAAAATGTCATGTTGTCTCATTTTTCAGAGAAGTTAATTAACCGAGTGACACATGGTGACATAGTGACACCTTCAGTTCTTCGAAAATAATTCATAAATGCCTTCCCCTGCTGTGTTGTCAAACATGAACGTAAACATTATTTTTGGTTCATTTACACTCATTACGATGAAATCTTGACAAAACATGTACGATGAAATCATGACAAAAACATATACGTTTAGTTTCGATGAAATCATCATGACAAAGCATATACGATGAAATCATGACAAAACATGTACGATGAAATCATGACAAAACATATACGCTCATGTTTGACAAAACATATACGATGAAGTCTATGAACATAATAATATTTCAAACCAGGAGCCAAATTCTTGCGATTTTCATATGGAATCTCTTCTCTCGGTTTTCCGAGGTAAGCAATTATATGAAATCATTTACACTCATTACGATTAAATCATGACAAAACATTTACGTTCATGTTTGACAAAACATTTACGTTCATGTTTGACAAAACATATACGATTAAATCATGACAAAAACATATACGATTAAATCATGACAAAACATATACGAAGAAACCTTGACAAAACATATACGATGAAATCATGACAAAACATTTACGATTAAATCATGACAAAACATTTACGTTCATATTTGACAAAACATTTACGTTCATGTTTGACAAAACATATACGATTAAATCATGACAAAAACATATACGATTAAATCATGACAAAACATATACGATGAAATCATGACAAAACATTTACGAAGAAGTCTTGACAAAACATTTACGATGAAATCATGACAAAACATTTACGCTCATTACGATGAAGAAGTCTTGACAAAACATATACGATTAAATCATGACAAAACATATACGAAGAAGTCTTGACAAAACATATACGATGAAGTCATAACTGCCTTCCTCCTGTGTTGTTGTCTAAATGTCATGTTGTCTCATTTTTTCAGAGAAGTTAATTAACCGAGTGACACATGGTGACATAGTGACACCTTCAGTTCTTCGAAAATAATTCATAAATGCCTTCCCCTGCTGTGTTGTCAAACATGAACGTAAACATTATTTTTGGTTCATTTACACTCATTACGATGAAATCTTGACAAAACATATACGATGAAATCATGACAAAACATGTACGATGAAATCATGACAAAACATATACGCTCATGTTTGACAAAACATATACGATGAAGTCTATGAACATAATAATATTTCAAACCAGGAGCCAAATTCTTGCGATTTTCATATGGAATCTCTTCTCTCGGTTTTCCGAGGTAAGCAATTATATGAAATCATTTACACTCATTACGATTAAATCATGACAAAACATTTACGTTCATGTTTGACAAAACATTTACGTTCATGTTTGACAAAACATATACGATTAAATCATGACAAAAACATATACGATTAAATCATGACAAAAACATATACGATTAAATCATGACAAAACATATACGATGAAATCATGACAAAACATTTACGAAGAAGTCTTGACAAAACATTTACGATGAAATCATGACAAAACATTTACGATTAAATCATGACAAAACATTTACGAAGAAGTTTATTTCCTGGACTGTTGTCTAAATGTCATGTTGTCAGTAATTTTAAGAGAAGTTAATTAACCTGGTGACATGGTGACGTAGTGACACCTAAAAACCATCTACCCTAAACATTATTTTTGCTGAATTCAACAACAAAATGAACGAGGTCAGGATGTATGCAAATACCTTTGAATTCATTCATAAATGCCTTAGTAAGCTCATAAAATGCTTGTTTTTGCATCACATTTTGACGAAGTGAAGATCTTCACTTCGTCAAAAATGTTTTGCATTCTCTACTGTATCTTCGAGTTCTTCTTCATCTAACTTCTCATGAACTTTCTTATCTATGGAGTCCATAATATCTTTGACATAAAATGCATACTTTACAGAGCACCATTCAGCAACAAAATGAACGAGGTCAGGATGTATGCAAATACCTTTGAATTCATTCATAAATGCCTTAGTAAGCTCATAAAATGTTTGTTTTGAGGTCGAGCCACTTTTGGCTTGACCGTATTCTTTCAACCAAAACTCAAGAATTTTCCTGTGTGAATTTTGTATAAAAAGCAACCGTCTGAATTCAGGCGGTTGCTATATTCTTTCACAAAACATATACGCTCATTACGATGAAGAAGTCTTGACAAAACATGTACGATTAAATCATGACAAAACATATACGAAGAAGTCTTGACAAAAACATTTACGATGAAATCATGACAAAACATTTACGCTCATTACGATGAAGAAAGTCTTGACAAAACATATACGATTAAATCATGACAAAACATATACGAAGAAGTCTTGACAAAACATTTACGATGAAATCATGACAAAACATTTACGCTCATTACGATGAAGAAGTCTTGACAAAACATATACGATTAAATCATGACAAAACATATACGATTAAATCATGACAAAACATATACGAAGAAGTCTTGACAAACATATACGTAAACATTTATTTCCTGTGTTGTTGTCAAAATGTCATGTTGTCTCATTTTTTCAGAGAAGTTAATTAATCGAGTGACACATTGGTGACATAGTGACACCTTCAGTTCTTCGAAAATAATTCATAAATGCCTTCCCCTGCTGTGTTGTCAAACATGAACGTAAACATATTTTTGGTTCATTTACACTCATTACGATGAAATCTTGACAAAACATGTACGATGAAATCATGACAAAAACATATACGTTTAGTTTCGATTGAAATCATCATGACAAAGCATATTACGATGAAATCATGACAAAACATGTACGATGAAATCATGACAAAACATATACGCTCATGTTTGACAAAAACATATACGATGAAGTCTATGAAACATAATAATATTTCAAACCAGGAGCCAAATTCTTGCGATTTTCATATGGAATCTCTTCTCTCGTTTTCCGAGGTAAGCAATTATATGAAATCATTTACACTCATTACGATTAAATCATGACAAAACATTTACGTTCATGTTTGACAAACATTTACGTTCATGTTTGACAAAACATATACATTAAATCATGAACAAAAACATATACGATTAAATCATGACAAAACATATACGAAGAAACCTTGACAAAACATATACGATGAAATCATGACAAAACATTTACGATTAAATCATGACAAAACATTTACGAAGAAGTTTATTTCCTGGACTGTTGTCTAAATGTCATGTTGTCAGTAATTTTAAGAGAAGTTAATTAACCTGGTGACATGGTGACGTAGTGACACCTAAAAACCATCTACCCTAAACATTATTTTTGCTGAATTCAACAACAAAATGAACGAGGTCAGGATGTATGCAAATACCTTTGAATTCATTCATAAATGCCTTAGTAAGCTCATAAAATGCTTGTTTTTGCATCACATTTTGACGAAGTGAAGATCTTCACTTCGTCAAAAATGTTTTGCATTCTCTACTGTATCTTCGAGTTCTTCTTCATCTAACTTCTCATGAACTTTCTTATCTATGGAGTCCATAATATCTTTGACATAAAATGCATACTTTACAGAGCACCATTCAGCAACAAAATGAACGAGGTCAGGATGTATGCAAATACCTTTGAATTCATTCATAAATGCCTTAGTAAGCTCATAAAATGTTTGTTTTGAGGTCGAGCCACTTTTGGCTTGACCGTATTCTTTCAACCAAAACTCAAGAATTTTTCCTGTGTGAATTTTGTATAAAAAGCAACCGTCTGAATTCAGGCGGTTGCTATATTCTTCACAAAACATATACGCTCATTACGATGAAGAAGTCTTGACAAAACATGTACGATTAAATCATGACAAAACATATACGATTAAATCATGACAAAACATATACGAAGAAGTCTTGACAAAACATATACGTTCATTACGAAGAAGTCATGACAAAACATATACGATTAAATCATGACAAAACATATACGATTAAATCATGACAAAACATATACGAAGAAGTCTTGACAAAACATATACGTAAACATTTATTTCCTGTGTTGTTGTCAAAATGTCATGTTGTCTCATTTTTTCAGAGAAGTTAATTAACCGAGTGACACATGGTGACATAGTGACACCTTCAGTTCTTCGAAAATAATTCATAAATGCCTTCCCCTGCTGTGTTGTCAAACATGAACGTAAACATTATTTTTGGTTCATTTACACTCATTACGATGAAATCTTGACAAAACATGTACGATGAAATCATGACAAAACATATACGTTTAGTTTCGATGAAATCATCATGACAAAGCATATACGATGAAATCATGACAAAACATGTACGATGAAATCATGACAAAACATATACGCTCATGTTTGACAAAACATATACGATGAAGTCTATGAACATAATAATATTTCAAACCAGGAGCCAAATTCTTGCGATTTTCATATGGAATCTCTTCTCTCGGTTTTCCGAGGTAAGCAATTATATGAAATCATTTACACTCATTACGATTAAATCATGACAAAACATTTACGTTCATGTTTGACAAAACATTTACGTTCATGTTTGACAAAACATATACGATTAAATCATGACAAAAACATATACGATTAAATCATGACAAAACATATACGATGAAATCATGACAAAACATTTACGAAGAAGTCTTGACAAAACATTTACGATTAAATCATGACAAAACATTTACGCTCATTACGATGAAGAAGTCTTGACAAAACATATACGATTAAATCATGACAAAACATATACGAAGAAGTCTTGACAAAACATATACGATGAAGTCATAACTGCCTTCCTCCTGTGTTGTTGTCTAAATGTCATGTTGTCTCATTTTTTCAGAGAAGTTAATTAACCGAGTGACACATGGTGACATAGTGACACCTTCAGTTCTTCGAAAATAATTCATAAATGCCTTCCCCTGCTGTGTTGTCAAACATGAACGTAAACATTATTTTTGGTTCATTTACACTCATTACGATGAAATCTTGACAAAACATATACGATGAAATCATGACAAAACATGTACGATGAAATCATGACAAAACATATACGCTCATGTTTGACAAAACATATACGATGAAGTCTATGAACATAATAATATTTCAAACCAGGAGCCAAATTCTTGCGATTTTCATATGGAATCTCTTCTCTCGGTTTTCCGAGGTAAGCAATTATATGAAATCATTTACACTCATTACGATTAAATCATGACAAAACATTTACGTTCATGTTTGACAAAACATTTACGTTCATGTTTGACAAAACATATACGATTAAATCATGACAAAAACATATACGATTAAATCATGACAAAACATATACGAAGAAACCTTGACAAAACATATACGATGAAATCATGACAAAACATTTACGAAGAAGTTTATTTCCTGGACTGTTGTCTAAATGTCATGTTGTCAGTAATTTTAAGAGAAGTTAATTAACCTGGTGACATGGTGACGTAGTGACACCTAAAAACCATCTACCCTAAACATTATTTTTGCTGAATTCAACAACAAAATGAACGAGGTCAGGATGTATGCAAATACCTTTGAATTCATTCATAAATGCCTTAGTAAGCTCATAAAATGCTTGTTTTTGCATCACATTTTGACGAAGTGAAGATCTTCACTTCGTCAAAAATGTTTTGCATTCTCTACTGTATCTTCGAGTTCTTCTTCATCTAACTTCTCATGAACTTTCTTATCTATGGAGTCCATAATATCTTTGACATAAAATGCATACTTTACAGAGCACCATTCAGCAACAAAATGAACGAGGTCAGGATGTATGCAAATACCTTTGAATTCATTCATAAATGCCTTAGTAAGCTCATAAAATGTTTGTTTTGAGGTCGAGCCACTTTTGGCTTGACCGTATTCTTTCAACCAAAACTCAAGAATTTTCCTGTGTGAATTTTGTATAAAAAGCAACCGTCTGAATTCAGGCGGTTGCTATATTCTTCACAAAACATATACGCTCATTACGATGAAGAAGTCTTGACAAAACATGTACGATTAAATCATGACAAAACATATACGATTAAATCATGACAAAACATATACGAAGAAGTCTTGACAAAACATATACGTTCATTACGAAGAAGTCATGACAAAACATATACGATTAAATCATGACAAAACATATACGATTAAATCATGACAAAACATATACGAAGAAGTCTTGACAAAACATATACGTAAACATTTATTTCCTGTGTTGTTGTCAAAATGTCATGTTGTCTCATTTTTTCAGAGAAGTTAATTAACCGAGTGACACATGGTGACATAGTGACACCTTCAGTTCTTCGAAAATAATTCATAAATGCCTTCCCCTGCTGTGTTGTCAAACATGAACGTAAACATTATTTTTGGTTCATTTACACTCATTACGATGAAATCTTGACAAAACATATACGATGAAATCATGACAAAACATGTACGATGAAATCATGACAAAACATATACGCTCATGTTTGACAAAACATATACGATGAAGTCTATGAACATAATAATATTTCAAACCAGGAGCCAAATTCTTGCGATTTTCATATGGAATCTCTTCTCTCGGTTTTCCGAGGTAAGCAATTATATGAAATCATTTACACTCATTACGATTAAATCATGACAAAACATTTACGTTCATGTTTGACAAAACATTTACGTTCATGTTTGACAAAACATATACGATTAAATCATGACAAAAACATATACGATTAAATCATGACAAAACATATACGAAGAAACCTTGACAAAACATATACGATGAAATCATGACAAAACATTTACGATTAAATCATGACAAAACATTTACGAAGAAGTTTATTTCCTGGACTGTTGTCTAAATGTCATGTTGTCAGTAATTTTAAGAGAAGTTAATTAACCTGGTGACATGGTGACGTAGTGACACCTAAAAACCATCTACCCTAAACATTATTTTTGCTGAATTCAACAACAAAATGAACGAGGTCAGGATGTATGCAAATACCTTTGAATTCATTCATAAATGCCTTAGTAAGCTCATAAAATGCTTGTTTTTGCATCACATTTTGACGAAGTGAAGATCTTCACTTCGTCAAAAATGTTTTGCATTCTCTACTGTATCTTCGAGTTCTTCTTCATCTAACTTCTCATGAACTTTCTTATCTATGGAGTCCATAATATCTTTGACATAAAATGCATACTTTACAGAGCACCATTCAGCAACAAAATGAACGAGGTCAGGATGTATGCAAATACCTTTGAATTCATTCATAAATGCCTTAGTAAGCTCATAAAATGTTTGTTTTGAGGTCGAGCCACTTTTGGCTTGACCGTATTCTTTCAACCAAAACTCAAGAATTTTCCTGTGTGAATTTTGTATAAAAAGCAACCGTCTGAATTCAGGCGGTTGCTATATTCTTCACAAAACATATACGCTCATTACGATGAAGAAGTCTTGACAAAACATGTACGATTAAATCATGACAAAACATATACGATTAAATCATGACAAAACATATACGAAGAAGTCTTGACAAAACATATACGTTCATTACGAAGAAGTCATGACAAAACATATACGATTAAATCATGACAAAACATATACGATTAAATCATGACAAAACATATACGAAGAAGTCTTGACAAAACATATACGTAAACATTTATTTCCTGTGTTGTTGTCAAAATGTCATGTTGTCTCATTTTTTCAGAGAAGTTAATTAACCGAGTGACACATGGTGACATAGTGACACCTTCAGTTCTTCGAAAATAATTCATAAATGCCTTCCCCTGCTGTGTTGTCAAACATGAACGTAAACATTATTTTTGGTTCATTTACACTCATTACGATGAAATCTTGACAAAACATGTACGATGAAATCATGACAAAACATGTACGATGAAATCATGACAAAACATATACGTTTAGTTTCGATGAAATCATCATGACAAAGCATATACGATGAAATCATGACAAAACATGTACGATGAAATCATGACAAAACATATACGCTCATGTTTGACAAAACATATACGATGAAGTCTATGAACATAATAATATTTCAAACCAGGAGCCAAATTCTTGCGATTTTCATATGGAATCTCTTCTCTCGGTTTTCCGAGGTAAGCAATTATATGAAATCATTTACACTCATTACGATTAAATCATGACAAAACATTTACGTTCATGTTTGACAAAACATTTACGTTCATGTTTGACAAAACATATACGATTAAATCATGACAAAAACATATACGATTAAATCATGACAAAACATATACGAAGAAACCTTGACAAAACATATACGATGAAATCATGACAAAACATTTACGATTAAATCATGACAAAACATTTACGCTCATTACGATGAAGAAGTCTTGACAAAACATATACGATTAAATCATGACAAAACATATACGAAGAAGTCTTGACAAAACATATACGATGAAGTCATAACTGCCTTCCTCCTGTGTTGTTGTCTAAATGTCATGTTGTCTCATTTTTTCAGAGAAGTTAATTAACCGAGTGACACATGGTGACATAGTGACACCTTCAGTTCTTCGAAAATAATTCATAAATGCCTTCCCCTGCTGTGTTGTCAAACATGAACGTAAACATTATTTTTGGTTCATTTACACTCATTACGATGAAATCTTGACAAAACATATACGATGAAATCATGACAAAACATGTACGATGAAATCATGACAAAACATATACGCTCATGTTTGACAAAACATATACGATGAAGTCTATGAACATAATAATATTTCAAACCAGGAGCCAAATTCTTGCGATTTTCATATGGAATCTCTTCTCTCGGTTTTCCGAGGTAAGCAATTATATGAAATCATTTACACTCATTACGATTAAATCATGACAAAACATTTACGTTCATGTTTGACAAAACATTTACGTTCATGTTTGACAAAACATATACGATTAAATCATGACAAAAACATATACGATTAAATCATGACAAAACATATACGAAGAAACCTTGACAAAACATATACGATGAAATCATGACAAAACATTTACGATTAAATCATGACAAAACATTTACGAAGAAGTTTATTTCCTGGACTGTTGTCTAAATGTCATGTTGTCAGTAATTTTAAGAGAAGTTAATTAACCTGGTGACATGGTGACGTAGTGACACCTAAAAACCATCTACCCTAAACATTATTTTTGCTGAATTCAACAACAAAATGAACGAGGTCAGGATGTATGCAAATACCTTTGAATTCATTCATAAATGCCTTAGTAAGCTCATAAAATGCTTGTTTTTGCATCACATTTTGACGAAGTGAAGATCTTCACTTCGTCAAAAATGTTTTGCATTCTCTACTGTATCTTCGAGTTCTTCTTCATCTAACTTCTCATGAACTTTCTTATCTATGGAGTCCATAATATCTTTGACATAAAATGCATACTTTACAGAGCACCATTCAGCAACAAAATGAACGAGGTCAGGATGTATGCAAATACCTTTGAATTCATTCATAAATGCCTTAGTAAGCTCATAAAATGTTTGTTTTGAGGTCGAGCCACTTTTGGCTTGACCGTATTCTTTCAACCAAAACTCAAGAATTTTCCTGTGTGAATTTTGTATAAAAAGCAACCGTCTGAATTCAGGCGGTTGCTATATTCTTCACAAAACATATACGCTCATTACGATGAAGAAGTCTTGACAAAACATGTACGATTAAATCATGACAAAACATATACGATTAAATCATGACAAAACATATACGAAGAAGTCTTGACAAAACATATACGTTCATTACGAAGAAGTCATGACAAAACATATACGATTAAATCATGACAAAACATATACGATTAAATCATGACAAAACATATACGAAGAAGTCTTGACAAAACATTTACGCTCATTACGATGAAGAAGTCTTGACAAAACATGTACGATGAAGAAGTCATGAAAATTCATGAGGTGAGAAAAGAGGTGAGATCTCACCTCTTCACCTAAAATATATTTTTGGATCATTTACGCTCATTACGATGAAGAAGTCTTGACAAAACATTTACGATGAAGAAGTCATGAAAATTCATGAGGTGAGAAAAGAGGTGAGAAAAGAGGTGAGATCTCACCTCTTCACCTAAAATATATTTTTGGATCATTTACGCTCATTACGATGAAGAAGTCTTGACAAAACATTACGATGAAATCATGACAAAACATTACGATGAAATCATGACAAAACATTTACGATTAAATCATGACAAATCATTTATGTTATACAGTAATGTTAGTCATGAATGTTTGTCCTACGTGTTGGCGTTAGTGTTGAAAAATAATGTTTGTCCTACATGAAGCCGTACAAGCGTTTGAATTTGTTTATGCATAAGATTACTCTCTTGTTTTCTGTATCTATCATACAAACATAAGCAGCACCTGTTTTTGTAAAGTTTATATGAAGTTTTCGATAGTTAAGACCTGTATAATAATAGAATGCGTCCTCATTCTCAACATAGTAGTAGAACTCAAACGAATGCTTACCATAATCTGTTATTTCAACAGCTTCGTCAGATATTTCATCAACGAACTCATAAACTATATCGCCATACTTGCTTTTATTTCTATTGTTTTCAGATTTAGAACACCAACGAAGGTTTGAGATTCTGTTGTCCGTTCTATCATGATTTATATGGTCTATTTCTTTCAAATTGTTTGGATTTTCAATCCACTGTTCTGCAATAATTCTATGCTTTAAATGTGTTTTGTTGTTTAAACTAAGCTCAATATAACCATGATTATTTAAGCATTCACTCTTAATATGTTTGTTTTTTTTCGACGAATAGTAAAAGGATATGTCGTACAAATCTCATAATCTTCATGATTTCTCAATGTTTCCCATTGAGTTTGTTCCCCACTAACGTTCTCATTGACGTCCTCAATATCTTCTTCCTCACTGAACTCGTCAATATTTTCACTAGCTCCTTCTGTAATGTTTTCATCGGCATTGTCATTGACTTCTTCTGTAATGTTAGATGTTGTTGTTTCGCTCATGTTCTTTCACTAATGTTAAAAGTTATGTTGTACGAATTTTGAACAGAATTTAGAGCAGTTATGAAACAATGAAGTATTTTTACGCTATTGAAAGGAACTATGAGAGTGAAGTACATGACAGCAATGACAAAAGGAACTAATATCAAACCTAATGAAATCGCTCACGAGGACATAGAGCTTAACAAGTACTTTGTGGAGTATCTTATAAGTGAAGAGTATGTAAGACCTTACTTCATGTTTGACAGCATGAATGAGGATGTTATTTCATGGTTAAAGAATATAAGCAATGTTTTCGGTAAGTACGTCATAGATGACAAAGGTCTTGTTGTATTTTATGAGACAGCAATACGAACACAGGAACTAATGGATATTATGCACTCAACAGCAAAGAAAGGATTTAGTACTATTGGCATGAATGAACATTGCAGGAATGACATATACAACCTATGCTCACGAAAGCCTTACACAAAAGCAATACAAATGATAGAACATAAGTGTCTAAGGTCAGCAAATGAAATCATTACTGTCAGTGGTTATGAAAGAACTGTTAGCAAAGATGAGTGGAAACAGCTATTCATATTAAGGAAGGACGTTGCTGAACTAGTTAAACCTGTTGCACAAACATTGTTTCAGATAAGACCAGCAATGACTAAGAACCCTTTGACCTTAGTCAATGAGACCATAGAGGTTGAAGATAATGACATGAAAGAACTAGGAATGAATGAGAGAAGTTGTGAAGGATGTTTGAGTCAAAACACATGGTTCTTCAGAGCTGTTAAGAAACTTAGTAAAGAACGACAGAAATATTTTATAGAGAAGTATTGCAAAGGATGTGTAAATGAATTGCTTGAAATAGAACTTAGAGACACTTTCACACTAAAGGACTTGAGGAGAAATAAGTACATGAGTGAGGACGGTATTGACATAGCTAGTGTTATAAATGACTTAAGAAGATGTGTTGTTGTTATTGACGGAGCACGTATGACATATCTAGTGAAAGATTATGATGGAATACGAGACACAACAACACTTGTGTCAGTAGATAGCAAGGAATTCAATAAGCTCATGAAGAGTGTTTATGTAGGACGTATTGAGGAGAAGGATGTGAACGCACTGATGATTTATGAAGCGGGTCAGAACAAGAACTATCTTATGAAGTCAGGCATGAGATTCTTTGACGAAAGAGATGACATTTACAGCTATTTCAGAGGATATGAGTATGAGGTACTGAATGAAGTAGATGAGAACGTTATTGAAGGATATTTGAAACATGTTCACGATGTCATATGTAATGAGGATGAAGAGCTTTATGAGTATGTTTTGAACTGGTTCGCCTACATCGTTCAAAATCCTTGTGGAAAGACTGGAACAGTACTTTTGTTAATAGGAAAGCAAGGAACTGGTAAGAATGTACTTAGTAATGTTCTATGCGAGCTCATTAGCAAGTACGCCAACAATAATATAACGGCAATAGAGAATGTGGTTGGTAGATTCAATGCTGCTATTGAGAACATGAAGCTCATCGTATGCAATGAACTAAGCTCATGCGATACGTCTAAGGTCATGAACCACGACGCACTAAAGTCAATAGTAACAGAGACTCAGTTGGACTTAAATCAGAAGTGTCAGCCAGTAAGAAAGATAGAGAATGTTTGTAATATCATCATGATATCTAACAACTTCAACTCAGTAAAGATTGACAAAGACGACAGAAGATTTGTTGTCATTGACGTAAGCAGCAGATACAAAGGAAATTACGAATATTTCTCAAATCTCATTGAAAGTTTTAATGAAGAGTTTTATTCAAACTTACTGACGTACTTCATGAGGAAAGATTTAAGTGAATTTGATGTAAGGAAGATACCATTCACCAGGGCTAAACAAGAACTCATCGAAATGAACAAAACACCTTACCAAATGTTTTACGAGGAGTTCTATGAAAAGTTTGTATCCGGATGGAATTGTACAGAGTGCTACAGAAGATATAAAGAATTTGCGAAGGAGAATGAATTCTTTGCATGTAGTTCAAATGTATTTGGTGGCAAGATGAGAGAATTTGTGAAGAGAAGTAGAAAGCGAGACGGTTCTGCAAGAAGTTATATTTACGAAGCAAGTATGATATTAGAAGGTCGTGGAAAGAAAGAAACAGTGAATTATGAGGAAGTGCTTGAAAAATTCATGGAGTACATGGGAAGCAATATAACATACAACAAAGACATATACAGTGAGTTTAAGTACTACTGTGAACAGCATGAGATTGAAGTAATGAGTAAAGGAGACTTTGAAACGCTTATGAAAGACAGTAAGGAGGTCGTTCATGAGAACAGTGATGAAATAGTTCATGAGAACAGTGAGGAGGTCATACATGAGAACAATGATGAAATAGTTCACGAGAACAGTGAGGAGGTCATACATGAGAACAGTGTTGAAATAGTTCATGAGAACAGTGAGGAGGTCATACATGAATGCAATGATGAAATAGTTCATGAGAACAGTGAGGAGGTCATACATGAATGCAATGATGAAATAGTTCATGAGAACAGTGAGGAGGTCATACATGAATGCAATGATGAAATAGTTCATGATGTCGTTCGTGAAGAAGCCATTGCAACAAAGAATGAGATAAAGGATTTCATAGAACTTAACAAGGAGGAGTTTAAAGAAGGCTATGAAGTGAAAAGATGTGAAGAAGATTTCTTGGCGTATTTGAAGAAAAAGAGACTAAAGCCAATGGCTCAAAATAAGTTTCAATCGATGTTTGAAAAGAAACGTTTGAGCTATGGTGGTGTAAGAAGCACATATTACTTTGTTAAGAAGTGAGGACATTTATTTTTGTCGTTAGTGTTGGAGTTTGTGTTTGTTGTTAGTGAGAGAATAAATTAAATCATGAACTTTGCCATGGTCTCTGTCCCTAGTAGTTTTCATTAAGTTCTGGAAATAATGAAAGTCATAAACTTTGCCATGGTCTCTGTCCCTAGTAGTTTTCATTAAGTTCTGGAAATAATGAAAGTCATAAACTTTGCCATGGTCTCTGTCCCTAGTAGTTTTCATTATCTCACAGAGTTAATGAAAGTCATACTTTCTATCAGATGAAGCATGCAGATGAACATAATGAAAGTTAGTGAGTTTGCCACGAGTTATGAATAAAATATTGGCATATTAGATGAGATAGCTGATGAAACAAATGAAGATAAATTAAATCTTGGACTTTGCCACACTCTGTCCCTAGTTCCTCAAAATCCTTGACAACGTTGCTTAGAAATTTTGGTTCAAAACCTCATCTGATTTTAATCTGTTATGCTACCTGTTAAGTTTCGCGAGATTATAAATGTCATGGAGTTATATAAAAAGGAGGGACAGCTAGGGACACTGGAAGTACTTGTAAGGCTATCTGTTAAGATTGCATGAAATACTAAAAAGTCATGAAATCCATTATCGCTGTGCTAGCTTCACCTTAGAGTAAAATGACGACTAAAGTCACTGAAGCAATGAAACAAAAGTTTTTGGTAGAATACATTAAATCAGGAATTATTCCAGAAGGTTTTTACATTCATACTATGAAGGATGGTAGAGTTCAGTTTAGAAAGATAAAGCAACCATTAGATAAAGAAGGAATTTTGAGAAAGATTAAACTTCATGAGGACAACATTGCTGAACTTAAGAAGAAGTTAGAAGAGTTGGAGAAAGCAGACGACAGTGAGGAATAAAGCAATGAATTCAACAGGGTGAAAAAACAGGTGAAAAAAGAGGTGAGATCTCACCACTTCACCTAAATTTATTTTTGTGCTATGTTTTCATACGTGTGAGGGTGGTGATATCATTTATTTTTTATTTTATTTTTTAAAATTATTTTTATTTTATTTGGATGTAATGACAGAACAAAAGCAACTCATACAAATCAAAACATATAACAAACATACATTTAAACATTTATTCTTCCTTCCTGAGCATAACATGTTCTTTCAAATACATCCGAGACCAGTTGACTTTTCATTGACTGTTTATAAAGATAGAAATAGTTATATCATTAAACCATACGATGACGAAGGTAAGTTATGTAAATTGTACGTTAAGAAGTTAGAGAAAGTTTATGGCTTCAAGTATGACTACAATAGGGTTAACACTGATGATGAAGATATTGAGGAAAATTTATGAGAACATTAGTGAAGTTGTTAGTGAGAACGATAGTGAGGTGAAATTGTTGGCGGCTTTGTAAATATTTAAGGTTAAGTTAGTTTTTGCGTTCATGTTGTAAAATATACGTTAACGGTTTTGTAAAGTGTCAAATTCACAAGTATTGGGTAAGGTGGAACGCAGTGCCACCATACCCAAGACTTGTATACTAACTCAAGTTATCATGTTTTTTGAGAAATTATGAGGAACAAACAAAAATGAAAAAGATAGGAATAGCAATGAATAGTGATGTGGGTATAGAAAATGTAAGAGATATGAATGCAAAGCAATCAGTATTTAGGATATTGACCATAGATTTCAAAAAAAAGCTGCATATTGAGCGAAAACTATGATTATATTATAAGGCTGTCATTTAAAGCATAATGAAACTATTCCCTTTTCATTTTAATCGAATAAGATAGTAAAGATTTTTGAATTAGCTAGAAACTGATGAGATGTTTTCACAAATCAGATTTTTAATCTCTATAATGCATAATTCACTCAATATCTCAATTTTGATATTGCGAGATATTTTTGCTATCGGTTTCGCAATTTTGACACAATAGCAAGAGGGTTCTATAAGCATTATTATCAACGTAGAATCTGAATATCATATCAGAAAATGTCGCAAATCTGACATTTACCCGACCAAATAGCAAAAATAATTGAATACTTTTCGCAAAAACTTTAAAAATCGATAAAAATATGAAATATTGTTGCATGCTAAGTTCGGTCAAAATGTAAACCTCTCAATTTTATCGTCGGGGGAAGTAACTCAATTCCTTCAAAATTATTCTTTAAATATTGAATTTAAAGTTATTTAATTTGGATTATAAATAAATAGGCTAATACAATATTTAAAAATGAGAAAAAATAACTTTTCAAAGAACTTTTCATAATCTCAAAGAAAATTTTTTATTCAATAATTATATAAATTAATTAACATTCATAATGAAATTGGATTTTTTTATAAAAAATTGGTCCTACTTAACTTTTTGAGAGAATTTGGCTTTCTCGTAAACGAAAAAGGGGATTTGACGGAGTCAAATCCCCGCTCACAAAAAGTGGACTTTACATGTCAAATTTTATGTGCATGTAATGTCCACTTTTATGAGTTTTAGGAAGGAATTGGAAGCCATGAGTTACTGACATTGCATCAGTATCTCATAGCCTCCAATTCCTTCAAAAAATGGGAGAAACTTTGTCCGAATAGTTTAACATTCGGACAAAGTTTCTCCATTTTAAGAAGGAATTGGAGGGTAAGAGATATACCATATGAATGTATATCTCTTACCTCCAATTCCTCCTAGAAAGTGTCTAAACTTTGGGTTAATTGCAAAGTATTAACCCAAAGTTTGGACACTTTCAAGTGGAGATGGAAGGCTTTGGGGTATATATTAATACAATATACCTCAAAGCCTTCCATCTCCACTACAAATGTGAGAAACTTTGTCGAATAGTTTAAATTCGGACAAAGTTTCTCCCATCTTTCAATGTAATTGCTACCTGTGAGGTACTGACTTGAAGTCAGTGCTTCACAGGTAGCAATATCCAAAAATTTAAAAAACATTTTATCAGTTGTTAGAGAACTAGAGCCTCCTAGGTACTGAACCAGAATCAGTGCCTAGGTACTCTAGTGATCTATATAAATCTGAGAAACTTTGAGGAAATTGTTCGACATTTCCTCAAAGTTTCTCAGCAATTTAGCGAGGAATGTTCGTTATCGTGTAGATATTTATAATATATACATGATAACAAACATTCCCCGCTAAAAGATGTAAAATCTTATAAGAAATAATTGCAAAAGAATAACAAATTGCAACAAATTTTATATGAAACTGAACCTTATGAGGTAGTGATTCAAGATCACCGCCTCATAGGATTCAGTTTCAATCTCAAGTATCTCAAAAGTAAGGCTCTATTTTTTGCCATGTAAAGTGTCGCTTTTTCTGTCCAAATGATAAGTTATTCAGAGAAAGTTTCCCAGCTATCAAGAGGGAATTGTTCCTTATGAGGTATATATTCATACTGTATACCTCATAAGGAACAATTCCTTCCTTAAAATCGTAGACATTTTTATACTTATTAATCAACCATTCAAAATCATATTACTCTGAAAAGTTATTTTTTATTAAGAATTTAGAATTTTGATAAATACCTTTTTTCAATTTGATATAATACTTATATATTTTCAAAAAGACATTTTGAAAAGATATCTCAAAAGTTCTCTGAAAAACTATTTTTGATTAATTTTGAGAAATATCCGTATTAAATTAATCAATAAATTCATTCAACACTACTTTAATTTTTAAATTCAAAAAATTATATGTGCTTCTTAAAATGTCTCACAAAAATTTTATTATAAAATTATATACAATATTAAAAATCCCACAACATTTTTTACTTTACATAATCGTACTTCCTCGACGATTAATTTCCGCTCAATTCCTATCGTTGACCGAACTTAGCATGCAACAATATAGATATTAAAGAGACTTTTTATATAATATTCATAAAGATTTTCCAAAAATATGATACCGCAAAATTAAAAAAGTGACGTCTTGAGTGGAGTCAAAGGTCGAAATTGCTAGCTAAATGTTTTTTTAGCGAAATTGCGTATTGTACGTTTTTTTCGCAAAACGAAACCCTTACTCTTAATGAACTTTAATCCTTTTGATATAAGAATATTAAAAACATTAATATAATTTCGATTTCGGAAATTCAATAGCCAAATTTTTTGTCGATTTCGGAAATAACAGGATTCCGCATCCAACACGCAACAACAAAACACAAAACACACTTTTTGGTTCTTTCATCGTTTTAATCGTAATTTAGGTAATACATGATTTGGATAAATTTTACAAAAATAGAACCTATATTATATTGTTTTCAAAGATTCTTGCAAATCATCAAAAATAATTGTATTTTAAAAAACGATCGAATTATCCTTTCATTATTTTAAACTTAAATTAGTTTTTATGATTGACTAAAGCAATCATATTTATTCATCATTAAATAAACAAAAAAATAATATTTGAGAGTTATTTCAAAAAAACACATTGAATATATTAATTTGTCTCAATTTCAGTATTATAAATTTTTATAATTTCAATATTTTGAAATACACTTTTAAATATTTCAATATTTATGATATTTCAATGTATTAAGTGGTCTCAAATTGAGCTTCTCAAATATAAATTGGCCTATTCAAAAAATAAAATTAAATAGTATTCAAAATAATAAATAAAAGTGATTGAGGTCATAGCAAAACGGCTGTTTCAGTCATTAATTCTTAAAAATAAAAAGGGTAAAAACTAAATACAATGGGTAAAATTCAATAGTGTCTGTGCTATCGTTCAATTTGAAGGTGTCTTTTGAAACCGCAAGACACATTGAATTTTTGAATAGTGTATTATGGTTTGACAGACACCAATGAAAAAATAAAATGATATTTATTTTAAATATAGAAGATCCTTATTTCTAGAAAATTCTAGGGTTGTTAGATTCCCGACGATAGGTGTCTTGGAAGATTTGCCTGGTGTCATCATAGTGTCTTTAAATCAAAAATTTTATTTTGGAGTTAGTTTTATTGATTTTTCAATAAAAAACATTTCTAAAACAAGAAAATAAAACGATAAAATATTTATATTTTATATAAGGATCTTATATATTTAAAATAAATATCATTTTATTTTTTCATTGGTGTCTGTCAAACCATAATACACTATTCAAAAATTCAATGTGTCTTGCGGTTTCAAAAGACACCTTCAAATTGAACGATAGCACAGACACTATTGAATTTTACCCATTGTATTTAGTTTTTACCCTTTTTATTTTTAAGAATTAATGACTGAAACAGCCGTTTTGCTATGACCTCAATCACTTTTATTTATTATTTTGAATACTATTTAATTTTATTTTTTGAATAGGCCAATTTATATTTGAGAAGCTCAATTTGAGACCACTTAATACATTGAAATATCATAAATATTGAAATATTTAAAAGTGTATTTCAAAATATTGAAATTATAAAAATTTATAATACTGAAATTGAGACAAATTAATATATTCAATGTGTTTTTTTGAAATAACTCTCAAATATTATTTTTTTGTTTATTTAATGATGAATAAATATGATTGCTTTAGTCAATCATAAAAACTAATTTAAGTTTAAAATAATGAAAGGATAATTCGATCGTTTTTTAAAATACAATTATTTTTGATGATTTGCAAGAATCTTTGAAAACAATATAATATAGGTTCTATTTTTGTAAAATTTATCCAAATCATGTATTACCTAAATTACGATTAAAACGATGAAAGAACCAAAAAGTGTGTTTTGTGTTTTGTTGTTGCGTGTTGGATGCGGAATCCTGTTATTTCCGAAATCGACAAAAAATTTGGCTATTGAATTTCCGAAATCGAAATTATATTAATGTTTTTAATATTCTTATATCAAAAGGATTAAAGTTCATTAAGAGAAAAACAATTCTTCTTCTTCAATCTATTGGCGCATTTATTTCTACACGCCAGTAAGGAAGGGAAAATTATAAGACACCATGGTGTCTTCAAAACGCTAATTTTTGATATTTTTAACAACCCTAGAATTTTCTCTCACAAATTATTTCAGAATAATTCGTTTTATAACAACAAACATTAATTAGTTAAGCATTTGATATTACCCCTAATGTCTATATTACTAAATAAACTCGGCATTACTTATTTGAATCCATTTGAAATATCAATTATTTAGCTTTCAATTTATTTAATTTTATCAAATTGATATAAAATTATCAAAAGCAGTGATTTAAAACAAGCAATGTCTTTGTAAAAAGATTATGTTAGAAATGATTTGAGAACAGAGTTCGCAATTTTGATTACCGCGTGAGCAATTTTAAGATGTTTTATCTATTTGTAGCGTGGTGGCTTAAAAATTCGGGAAATGATGAATACGGTGGCTTAGATGGTGAAGATATCAACTGGTCTGGGCATGCATATTACGATAAATACACAGGGAAAGGAATCACAATTGCCGTAATGTCTGATGGAGCGCTTTTCGATCATGTTGCATACAAAGATAGAGCAATCAAAGATCAGTTTATTAATATTTATACAAATGAAATCATGTTGACAACGAATTCATCACATAATATCGCAACTGCATCATTAGCTCTAGCAGCAGGGAAAAGAGGTACAGAATTTGAAGGTGTTGCTCCAGGAGCAAATGTTGCATCTTATTTTTTCACAAACTATTCCATGCAAGCAGAACACCTTCAAACTGTGATGTGCCATCAGAGTTTGAAGTGGAATATATCAATCCTTCAATATCTTTACATTGAGAAACCGAATGGATACGTTCAATACGTTCAACCAGAAGTAATTCCTAAGGAAATTGCAGATGATTGTTTATATCATCCACAAGAAGGAAATTGGCCACATCCAATAGTGGTTCCTGTGGGTTATCAAACTGCATTTGATCCTATTTTGAGTCCACCTTCAGGTTGGCCACTAGTTTTTTCAATTAGTGGAATTACTAACAGAGGTCTTTCTTTATCTCACTCTGCTGAAGGTGCAAGTGTCTTTATGGTTGCTCCTACTGCCGGAAATGCTCCTATTTTTACAGCTTCGCCAAAATCTACTAATTCAACAAATAAGAACTTCACATCGACTAACGCAAGTGCAGCGATATTCGCAGGTGGACTTGCTGTTTTATTGGAAGCAAATCCAAACCTAACATTATCTGATCTGTTTTATATTACTGCGTTTTCTGCAGATAAAGTAAATCCAAACACGATAATTTGGGACAAAAATGGAATACAACTTAATTATAATAGAAGATCGGGCTTTGGAAGGTTGAATCTGGGTAGAGCTGTTGATATCGCATTAAATTGGACATCAACTGGGAAATTTTATGAATACAAAGTTGAAAAAACTTTAAATTTAATTATTGAAGACCGTGAGCACAACGTTACTTTTGATTTCACAGAAAGAAGTGCGAAATCTGTTTTATGCGTCAGTTTATTCTTCAAATCGAAGAAATTATCATTTGGGTCGTTAAATCCACACATTATTAGTCCAAATGGAACAAGGTGTGAAATGAAAATATTAACAGAGGCAGACTTAACTTCAACAATAAACTCAGTTGAATTAATGGGATATAAATTCTTAGGCGAAAATCCAATAGGAAAATGGACAGTTTCATTTAGAGTCGCAGACGATGCATATCATGGAACAATAGAGAGCTTAGGTCTTAAGTTCTTCTATAACAAAATAGCTCCAAATATCTCTTTGATAAATCAAAGGAATGATTGTCATTCTCCTTTCGCAATAAAAGTCTCAAAAGTTACATTCAAAGAAGAAAATATTACTCTGTATGCAGGGAAAAATGCAAGTGTAGATGTAAATGTGAGTGATGATGCAAGGAAGGCCTACTACACAGTCTGGGTTTCATCACCGGATGGAAATAATAGAGTTATTATCAGTGCTAAATTTAATAAAGATTTCACACAGATATTAATAGATTATGTTCCTAGTGTTTTCAGGGATAAACTTGATATGATACTTATTGTTGATTCTATGGATCCAAAATGTATCTATTCATCAAATGTGTCAATCAATTACAGAAATATTTTGACGCCTAGCATAATCAAACCAAAGAATGGATCAATATTCTCAACAAAGGAAAAAGATATATATGTTGAATATGTTCTGCAGCTTGATAGAATCCTTTATGATGGATTTTCTACAGCAATCGCTGCAACTATTATATCTCCTGATAGCAAGGCCATTCTAAATAGAGTTTGGATCAGAAACACAGGTAATAAGTATATTTATAATATTATTCCTTCAACGAAGAAGTTCTATTTACAAATATCTCCTGTCTCAACAGACAAACAACAATACTTCGATCCTATGACAATTGAGCTTTTTGTTGTTGAACAAGATGGCAATTATAGACCTAGTATACTTACTCCCGTTCAAATTACTGAGATTGTATTTATTGTTATATTACACGTTATACTAATTTGTAGCTTGATATATAGATATATTAATTTGTTTTGCGTTAAGAATCCAGCATTTAATTTTGAATTTGAATAAAGAAATTGAAATGAAATTTCTTTGATATTGTTTACCTACATATTTACATTGAACATAAAATCTATACTCAATGAAAATTTGATATTTTAGAAACATAAGCAAAGGTATGATCACAAGTGAAACTGTTTTCATGACGAAATATCATATGATAAAGCCTCATAAACGTTTATATGAAATTTTTATGATTTAATTCAGAGTGCACCCACTTATGACTAGGCCTTCAACTCTTGTGTTTAGGGTCAATTTTCAATGATGCTTCATTCCAGTTGTCAGAAATTTGAATGCCGGATGAGCGTAAGTACAAACTTTAATAAAGTGAAGTGGTGAAGATGTTAAGTTTTGTAATGATGAATCTTTGTTTTTTTGTTCCTGTAAATCTTGGAAGTTCATTTGAGTCAATTATAATCGTAGGATCAAGTATTAGAACAACAGCAAAAATGCAATTTTCTAGTCTAATAAGCTTGCATGTGAAATCATGGATGATGTGGTATCATCATCCTCATCAAAATCATTTGAAGATAAAATCCACAAAATAATCAACGTCGGTATATCTAAACAGAAATTAAGAACTATCTGTATTACTAATTTGATATAATTGAATTTGATTGGTTCCGAATTCGAATATCTCAAAAATATAGTATGATAGAATGTGTCTGCTTCAACAGTCACAAAAAGAAAAAGCACGAAAAAGAATATTGAAAGGTAAATTGGAATATGGAACTTTTTCGGAATAAAATCTTTAATATTTGATAAAACAAAACAAATATTAAGAAGAATTAGGGAATATAAAAATAAGAACTCATAAAATAGTCGATAAAATATACCAGAATCGTGAAGGAGTGTTTGAATTAAACTATTTTTGGCAAACCCTGAGATTGTATAAAATATTTCACCGAAAAAACGTAACAAATATATCAGAAAGAATATAATATTGAAATATTTCAGATATTTTGCCCATTTAATATTAAATGCAATCAAAACTGTAGCAATCTGGTGTAAAAACATAACAAATGCAAGTTTAGCAATTTCGTCCCAAATGCCCTTAGATCTATTATTAAAATCATCATCCTCTTCATGGAAATCATAAAATAAAACATATTGATCGTACCAATACCAGACATTGTAGATTCCTGTTGCAAAGGCATAAAATAGTCCAGGCATGAATTGATTTCTGAGTTGAAATTTAAGTCTTCTCATCATCTTTGCCGAATAAAAATAAAACGGAAGAATTAAAACTATCACTAAGCATATGTATATGAAAGAGCTCGGATGATTGCATTCCAAAACTGCTTGAAACGTGCAAGTTTTATTTGAAGTTAAATATTTTAGAGTGTGGTTTTTGAGTTCCATAAAAATCTGATCAATACAACAAAATTTTAAAACATATAGAATATATGATTTGAAGCCTAGTTATTTACTCAGTTTCCTTAAATTTCAATATTGTCAATTTCTCTCCCAAAATTTGAGAACTTTATTTTTTCATTTAAGAGTTTAACAAATGAAATAAGTATTAGATGGTCCTACTTAGAACATTGTTTTTGAAAAAAAAATTATTAAATTCCAAAAGATTTAGACAATTTATAAATAAAAACAACAAAAGAATAATATTACTCTAATATGCCAAGGCTACTATTAAGAATATCATCGTTGGTTTTCGCTTCATTGTAATTAGGAGCGGATAAAATCCAAATTATGATAAATATTGGATAATCAACGCAATACTTAACATAGAAACTCACAATAAAGCGAACATAGTTATACATACTTAAATCAGTTTCACGAATTTTCATGAATAATTTTCCATATCTAAATCCTTGAATTGCTTCTGTACTTAAAAGTCCGAACACTAAAAAGTATGTTGCTAGGTAAATTTGATGAAGAATACCTGAAGGAAGATAATTTTTGATTTTTGAAAAAACAAAACAGAAACTTAAAATAACAACCATTAATATGTATAACGATGTATATATTGCACTGAAATATGCTGGATTGAGATTGTATAATACGTATTTAAGTACTGGAATTTCATAAGGATAAGCATTTGGAATAAATTGTATAATGAATTTCCCTATAAATCTGAATCCGAATATGAAGAACATTAGGTAATTGAAATATTTAAGAATTTTTCCGAACTTATTTTCAAATGCCAACATAACTAGAGCTATCTGATGAAGAAACATGATTTTCGATAACTTTGATAAGTCATCCCACATGAAGCTCTCTTTGAAAAAGTAATCTTGGTCATTGCCGTGAAAATTGTAATTTAAAGCATAATCAGTAAACCATGAAGCCAAATTATAAATTGATGTAGCAATAGTATAGAATAATCCAGGCATTACTTTGTTTCTTACTTCGAATTTAAGCTTTCTAAAGAGAGTGGCCACACAATAAAAGTAAGGAAGAAGCATTAGGATATTAAGAGCGAGATAAATGTACAAAGAAGGGTGATTGCAGTATGTATCTCCAACAAGAGGGCAAAATTCCTTTTTTAAGGAACGAATAAAGCTCGAAACACTTGCCATTCAAAAAATTGGCAAAATCATAAAATTTTCAGAAAACATATTCTGTATGATAAAGCTATTTCTTTTGTTCAAAATAAAATTTTCTGTGCTTTCTAATTTTTCTGAGAAATATTGGCCATAATCAGAGTTCACATTCTCAATTTTTTTCCCGAATTAACCAAATAGATATAGATGAGAATAATAAGCTCATAAGCGATATATCAACTTTTAACAATAACAATGATCAATAAATGAATAATTGCTTCAATCAGTCAATGAATTCACAAAAAATTCGGGTATTACATTCAAGCTCTGATTTTAATGAAGTTCACAATTTCCTTAAGGATTTAAAATCCAAAAGATGTAACGTTTCCCATACTTATTTGGAATATATTATGTTAATGCGCTTCCATCAGTAAGGTATGATGATATTGAATTGCTTACACCTGATTTCAAATAGCTTGCAAACCCCCACTTCTCTCTCACTAGGAGACGGAGCTCATCATCTAAAAAAAAATCAAATAATTACTAAGAGCTACTCCCCTTGTTAGGGCATCCCAAGTGGAGTCAAAAAAGTAGCTGTCACAATGCCGTGTTTATAGGAGAAATGTATCATTTCAAATTGAATTTTTTTGAGAAGTTTACATTACTTCTTTGAGAAGTAAATAAATGGAGAAAGGAATTGTCGTTGGAATCCATGCTGGGTCAAGCCTTTATATAGAATTTATTGAGAAAGAAGGCAAACCTATCAATTACATTCAGTTATTTGGCTGCCATTCTCCTTTATTAGGAACAACAGATGGGAAACGAGAGGATGAGTACGAAGCGTGGACATCATTCAATTATTTACGAACACTCGCTATTGGTCGAAGATGCATTGTTCGTGATATTAAAGAAACTAAAAACACACGAAATAATTTCACGTTTGGCACTGTTCCTTTTTCAATTGGAAGAGTCGAATTAATTGATTACAACAACATGGATGTCAGAATCGCTATGATATCTGCTGGTTTTGCCAAAGTCAAATCCGAAATAATGAACGACTACACTCGAGAGCTTTTCCGCTACCAAGATTCAGCTAAAGAAAACAATAGAGGAGTATGGGGTGATACATATTTTTTACGTCAATTACCAGTAAAATTCAATCCACGAAATTTAATCGGTAAAACATATGAAGGCTACATCGATGGGTTTTCAAATGGATCCTCATATCATGTCTTCTTACTTCCTAACTTCGAATCAATACATCTTTCTCTTGCAGGAGTTATTTGTCCATTAATTACAAAAGACAAAGTATTTCCATATGCTAATGAAGCATTATACCTTTGCAAGATGAACCTATTCCAACGTACATTAAAAATCAAGATTGTTTCATATGTTGACACTCAAAATTATTTTCTTGGAATTATTTCACATAAGAATTGTCCAGATTTTGGAAAAATACTTCTAGAAGAGGGTCTTGCATCAATCCACGAACCATCATTGTCATATGTCCCTGATCCAGAGAATTATAAGATGATTGAAGAAAAAGCGCGAAAAGAAGAGAAGAACCAATGGAAGAAATTCGTTGTTCCTCCAGAAGATACTATTTCCTTCGATGGAACTGTCATGAATATTCGTGGAAGCTCAATTTTTGAAATAATTTTAGATGACGATACAATCAAAAGGGTTTCATTGTCAGGCGTTAGAACACCAGCATATAATCCATACGATAATACTTCCAGCGAGCCATACGGCTTCGAAAGTCACGAATATCTCCGAAATCTTTTAATTGGAAAGCGCGTTAAGTGTATTGTTGATTCTTCTGTTACATCTGGTGAAACTCCTATTTACTACGTTTCAATGTACCTTGAAAACACTCTTTGCGTGAATTCAAGGATTATTCAGAATGGCTATGGCAAGAAAAACATCCTGCGTTCACAGAAGATCCCATCCTGCATAGACTCTATTACAGAAGCGGACAAATTCGCAAGGAACGAGAAAAAGGGAATTTTTTCGGATGATGTTGTAACTCCTAAGAGATTTGTTATTCTTTCTCGAGAACCATCAAGAGAAAAATCAATGCCATACTACGATTCCCTTTATGGCCGGGAAACGTCCGGAATAATTGAATATTTTGTTTCATGTACGAGACTTATCGTCAGAATCCCAGAATACGACATTATTCTTCGCATGAATCTATATGGACTTAAAGTTTCTGATTCCGAAGATCGAATTGGCTTTGATGCGCTAAATTATTGCAATCGCCACTTCAAACTGAGGAACTGCGAAGTATTTATCGTAAAACTTGACAAGGTTGGTTCATTTTGTGGCTCAGTTACCGTAAAAGATGGAAATCACGAATATTTACTTGAAGCCGAAATTCTGAAACGCGGATTTGCATCATTACACGTCGAAGCACAACGCCATCCTCAACGCCAGGTCCTTGTTGCAGCCCAACAGTCAGCGCAACGTTCAGAAGTCGGAATGTGGTCAGATTCATCACGAACGGTCTTCAGACTCAAAAAGGACACAATATACGAGTGCAAAGTCGTCAGTGTCTGGGACGCAATCACTGTTGTCATCGCAATAATGAGTGATGATTTCGAAAAGATCAGGGAAACAATTGTCAACTGCCGGACCCGACCAAAAAATCCAATGAGAGGTGATGTTGTCGGCGCCATCTTCAGCGATAAGATTTACAGAGCAAAAATTTCTGATCTAAACGATATCGAAGCAAAAGTTGATTTTATCGACCTTTGTGTTGATGATACTATATCAGTAAATAACCTACGTGAATTACCACCAGAAATAGCAGCAATCCCTCCGCAAGGATTGTCTGTGAGATTGGCTTTCACTCGGCCATTCGAAAATGAGGATGAAGACTTCAAGAAAGAGGCAGAAGAATTTCTTTGGACAGCTGTAGATGGTCAGAAGCTCTATTGCCACTTGGTTGTTGACGATATTAATGAACCTGACCCAGATGTTCTTCTGACACAACATCCAGAGATCAGAAGTACATCTGTTAACGCTGTTATGCTCAGAACAGGACTTTGTCACTACGAAACATGCGATTTCTTAGAAGATGACGAAATTTTGGACGAAATTTCAGAAGAACTTGACAGAATTGAACTTACAGCAAAGAAAGAGGGTGTCGGAGCATGGACAACAAAAACAGCAGCATCATATATCCCTGATGAACCTGATGCAGATTATCTTTGAAATTTTTTTTTAAGAATAAATTGTGTTTTTTAATAGTTGTAATTATTATCTCTATTTAAATTTTTTGTTGATGCAAAACATTACTTTACCTCATTCGAATAATTATTATGGACATTCGGATTATGACATCATATCAATCTATTTGACGGTTTGAGACGGTCATTGGATAATAATAACTGTCTTTCGATGAATAAAGAAAATAATTGTTATGTTCATGATCGATATCACTGTTACCATCCAGCAATAGTTTAGAAGTGTATGTTTTACTGATCATCAATGCATAACGAATTCGACTTAATCAGAAAGAGAAAAATTGAATGAAGTTTTGAGTTACTAAAATCCATAGTATTTATTCAAAAATAATAATATATATCCTAGTATGATTACAATAAGTTGAATTAACCTAAAGTAATGAGTAATAGCCATATAAAAGAGATTTCATTAAATGATTGCATCTAATTATATTGTAAAACAGTAATTCGATCTTGAGTCAATCTATCAAACCCATTCCACTATACAGGACATCTTGAGTTTGTTGGTCATTATTGTATTCAGGTTCTGAAAGGACCCAAATGATGATGAGTAATGGATAGTCAACGCAGTAGTTAATAATACAATTAACAGCAAATCTGAAGTAGTTGAAACCGTACATATTAGTTGAGTATCTCATTTGCTGAAGAAATTCGGTCGAAAATAATCCTACAACCAAAAAGAATGTGCATATATAGATTTTATTGCATTCATGCTTTGGAATCCAATTTCTGATTTTTGAAAACACAAAACAGAAGTTAATAAGCAGCAATGTAACTAAATAAAGAAATCCGTAAAATAACCTAAAATAGTTTGGATTGTCATTGTAAATTACATCTTTAATAACGGGAAGTGTGAATGGGTTGACTTTAGGTATAAACATGAATATCCATTTGCATATCAATCTGAATAAGAATAAAAAGAATATTGCATAATTGAAATACTTCAATATTTTCACGTATTTAAACTGAAATGCAACTAAAACTATGGCGATTTGATCAAGAAACATGGCTTTCGATAACTTTGCTATATCATCCCATATGAATCCCTCTCTAAAAGCAAAATCTTGGTCGTAGTCATGAAATGAGTACGAAAATGCATAATCGGAAAACCATCGGTATATAATGTAAGTAGCTGTTGAAAATGAAAATAGTAATCCGGGCATAAATTTGTTTTTTGGTTGAATTTTAAGTTTTCGGAATAGGGTTGCTGCGAAATAAAAGAAGGGAAGCAATAAAACGATATCAATTGCAATATAAATGTATGAAACGGGATGCTTGCACATCCGATATGCTTGCAAGGGGCAAAATTCATGTGGTAAACTCTTAATAAAACTCGAAACCATTATTGTTTTCTTATCCAATTACCGTTATTTCAATAGGCTTTCAATTTAATTTTTGTTTCTCTTTTTTGATATTTGTATGGAATTTCTATCAGATGGTTATCAAGTATCATAAAACCATAAAAATTTTTTGTAGTTAATTTATTTGGCTCTATTATGCAGGAATAATTCCAAATGCAAGATCTTGATTAGCCATTACTCGAATTTCATGTTTATAAAGTTTTCAAATTTTATTTTCCATTTTATCTTCAAAACATATTATGCATAAACCATACACATATTGTCTGACAAATGCTATTATGAGTATATTTGCCGAACTAGCTATTTCTTTGTATTTAAGAAATAATCGAACGTATTTGTATATAAAAGATAGATTTTTTTATTCATAATATAATGAGAAAGTTAGTATATATCTATATGTCAAAAATACAGTAAAATATCAATCAAGAATTGCGAAATCACTCTTCAATACGCTATCACTTTTTTCTTGCTTTTCGTTGTATTCTGGCGACGATAAAACCCATATAATTATCAATATAGGGATTTCAATACAATAATCAACATATAATTTAATAATCATTCTCAGGTAATTGAATTTATTTAGATCAGTCTTTTCATATTTCATAACAAGGAAGGAATATCTTACTTCCTGTAGAACTTCAGTACCAAATAATCCGAGGACAAAAAAGAAAATGCAAAAATAAATAATAATTCTAGATTTTTTTGGAAGAAATTCTTTGATGTTTGTGAAGATGAAGCAGCTAGATAGCAATAAAAGTGTTACAAAATATAGAAGTCCATACAGTAATCTGAAGATAGAGTAGTTTTCATTGTAAATTAGATCTTTAATGATAAAAGTTTCGTCTGGTTTGACACTTGGGATAAATAAAAACAGCAATTTGCATACCAATCTAAAAATGAATACAAAGGTACATTCACTATTTTTGACAAAATTTTAAATTTTCATGGGGTTGTAAATCTTATAATAACTAGATGAATAAGGAATGAATCCCAGTATAATGTACATCATTATATTAAACACTATATGTAAGGCTGGTGATTCTATTAACACTTATGAAGATCTATAGTATTTGAGCAGATAAATTTGATAATTTCCAAAACTCTTATATTTCAAAATTAAAGTGTGCAAAAGCATTTAAATGAGAGCAAAAAGAGAATGATGCTGCTAAAACTAGGTGTTAAATTCCAATTATTTCGCATCACAAGAACTACCCAGTAAATTCGGCCATCTTTTTTTGCAATTATTCTCTATTACACATATAATATAATGGTTAGGGTTTGAAGAAAAGTTACTAGAGAATTATTGACTTTTGAAATAATGCAGAATTTTACTTGAAGAAATCATTAATTTATGAGTTCCAAATTGCTAAGCATGACGAAGGATCATTAAATTTGCTGCAATTAAATACATTTATTGCAGAATTAAGATTTTTGAAATTAAAAGTTTGAAATATTGCCTTTTTGAATAAAAATTTAAATTTTATTATATAATCATGATAGTATCTTATAGAAATTAAAAGAAAATATTTTAAACCATTCAAATATTTTGAATGTCTTATCAATTTAAAATATTAAAAGATAGCTTGATTTTATCATCATTAGTTGTTATCAAAGTTTTCTTCTTTTGATGAACAACAGTAAATGATTTGTTAATTACTTGTCTTCCTTTTTCGCAGCAAAATCGAAAGTTATGATGATAATCTTGCTCTCAATTTTGAAACTCTCTGATTTACAAGTAAGCATTCCTTTGGAAAAGCAGTCCTGTTCTGTTTTCAAGATATTTTAAAGCCTCCATTTCATACAATGCGCAGATCTATTCGAAATTGCAAGAACTCTCAAGAAAAATGCAGCAGCAAAGAAGATTCTATAGTTTCTAGCATCAAAAATTTACAACCTTAATACAACAGTTCAAGAGAAGCTCGAAAAGAAAATATTTAACCATAAAGCTGGAAACCATTCGATATCTACTATTGGATCTAATAAAAAGTTAATTGTAACATATTTAACATGCTATTTGCTGACTCTGTTCCATTAGATTACCATATATCTGTTTGAAATCTAAAATATTTTTACGATTTTAATCATGTGTTGTTGAAATCATATACCATTCTTAGCTAAAGTATAGTTTATGGGTCTGTCACCATCTAACTATATGAATTTTCAAAAATGTCAAATATGTTCATTTTTTCTGTATATTCAGCCACAATTTCATGTAGTTGTACTATTCAACTATTATTTAATAATTTTATCGATTTAAATATATGATGAGATGCTTAGTTCTCCCGGAAATCGATTTTTAATCGCAATTTTAACTTTCCAAAAAAAATTCGAAAATAAAAATTCCTCTCAATTTTCTAAGTTTTATAACTCGCCAAATCTCTAGCCAAATTTTTTTTGGCCCGTATAAATATTGTTAGGCACTATATAGGGATGCTATTTATCCTATTTTCATCCCATTTTAATTATGAATACTAAATATAGAATTAAATTGGGGAGAAGCTTCCTACACTTTTTAATCCCATAAATATGGTCATTATCTGGAATAAAGAGTTAAGCGTCATATGTCACTTTTTGTACTAAGGAAACATCGACTTTATGCGTTATGACTTTTCGATGAGGAAACAAGTGTTCACGTATTATAAACTTCCTTATTCCAATAAACCGACCCTAAACATAATTAATTCTAAGCATGATAATGGTCTCTTTTCTATGATAACCAAATCAATTTGGTTATCATAGTAAAGCACCAAAAACTGGAATAGGAATAACCGCACTTAAACAGGAATAGGCAGTGTGGAAACTAGAGAAGACTCAACTGATTTTTTAAGCAACTCTTCTTGCCGATTCAAATCTGCTTTGCTAATCATTGTATATTACTATATTCTGATTAGGATACTTTAACGCTTGATGCATGCACATCATTCTTTTAGCTGATTTCTAAAATACAATCTTCTATTAACTTTGAAATTTCTTCAAAAGTTATAGTAATTCCATAGTTCATTCGTAAAATGTTATTAAATAGCTCTGACTATTCCTTTGCACGCAAAATGAGGTAGTATTTTTTGAATTTTTTACTCAAAATAAAACAAAATCTACCCAATTTTATACCACTAAAGCCTATATTGACACACACATATATAAATCTCTATTGTTATAAGATAAATTTGAAAAAATAAATTTTTTTCCTAAAATGTAAAATTATACTTGTATTCAAAGAAAGTAGATCGTTTATAAGGAAGGTATTATATATTTGGGGAGAAAATCCCTTACAATATACAAAAATATGAAAGAATATTCAATCATCAGGAAAGAGCTTAGTACTAACCATTTGTGAGACGTTCATATAATATCTTTTTCCTTTTTGGGGTTTTTAATCGGATTATCCATTTCCCTGCATTGACTTTAATTCATTCTTGATGATCTGAGTATACATGATCATTATCGAACGTTTGCCATACTCTTTCACAGTTAATGATTGCTGAAAAATGAATAGTACTGAATAACAGCTGGAATTTCATAAGTATTTTGCGTATTTATACTGATTTAAACATGAAATACTCATACAAAATGCAAAGTTTTTAAAAACAATCAATAAAAGATTTTAAATTAGATAAAATATCATATGTCACTTCTTTTTTCATCTGGATAATAAAATTGATAAATTTTTTTCTAATTAAAGATAAAGATGCATTTATAGTAGTAGAAAATTAATTTCTAGACTAAAGCTTGTTTATTGTCACCGTTTTAAGTCTAAATTTATAGGAAATGGTTATTTTATTATGCATTAAAAGTTCTTCTATAAAATTAACATTAAAATCATCTTTCGCCTAAGAGTAATAACAAGGTTATGCAAATTTTATTGAAAATAGTACGAGAATTTTGTTTGAAAATATAATATGGTTAAAAATAGGGAATGGATGTATGAATGTTCCATATTTATTTTATCCGAGTTGCTTCATGATTCCATATTGCAGATTCCTATTCCAGTTTTTGGTGCTTTACTATGATAACCAAATTGATTTGGTTATCATAGAAAAGAGACCATTATCATGCTTAGAATTAATTATGTTTAGGGTCGGTTTATTGGAATAAGGAAGTTTATAATACGTGAACACTTGTTTCCTCATCGAAAAGTCATAACGCATAAAGTCGATGTTTCCTTAGTACAAAAAGTGACATATGACGCTTAACTCTTTATTCCAGATAATGACCATATTTATGGGATTAAAAAGTGTAGGAAGCTTCTCCCCATTGAAATATTTCAATATTTTCACATACATAAATTCAAAAACTATCAAAACTATGGCAATTTGATCGAGAAAAGCAACTTTTGATAGTTTTGATATATCATCCCATATATAGCTGAGCCTAGATGAGAAGTCTTCGTCTAAATCATGGAATGAATATCTAAATAAATAATCGTAGAAGGTTGTACTGAAATAATAAGCGCCTGTTGCAATGGAAAAGAATAGTCCGGGCAGAAATGTATTCTTTAATTGGATTTTTAGATTCGACATCAATGTTACCGCGAGATAATAAAATGGAAATAACAAAATTATCTGAGATATTAAAAAAATATATGAAGCAGGATGTCTACATACATCATATGCCTGTATTGGACAGTATTCGTTCTTTAATTGTTGAATAAAATTGATGTGTTTGATGGTCATTACAACAAAATTTTATAGATAACCTTAAAACAAATAAAGGTTATGGGATATTTTATATAAATAAATGATCTATATGGGTTCGTTTTCGTAATTTTTGTAGCAATATCGAAAGGTACATTCACTAGGCGATAACAGTAAAATGGGATGAAAATAGGATAAATAGCATCCCTATATAGTGCCTAACAATATTTATACGGGCCAAAAAAAATTTGGCTAGAGATTTGGCGAGTTATAAAACTTAGAAAATTGAGAGGAATTTTTATTTTCGAATTTTTTTTGGAAAGTTAAAATTGCGATTAAAAATCGATTTCCGGGAGAACTAAGCATCTCATCATATATTTAAATCGATAAAATTATTAAATAATAGTTGAATAGTACAACTACATGAAATTGTGGCTGAATATACAGAAAAAATGAACATATTTGACATTTTTGAAAATTCATATAGTTAGATGGTGACAGACCCATAAACTATACTTTAGCTAAGAATGGTATATGATTTCAACAACACATGATTAAAATCGTAAAAATATTTTAGATTTCAAACAGATATATGGTAATCTAATGGAACAGAGTCAGCAAATAGCATGTTAAATATGTTACAATTAACTTTTTATTAGATCCAATAGTAGATATCGAATGGTTTCCAGCTTTATGGTTAAATATTTTCTTTTCGAGCTTCTCTTGAACTGTTGTATTAAGGTTGTAAATTTTTGATGCTAGAAACTATAGAATCTTCTTTGCTGCTGCATTTTTCTTGAGAGTTCTTGCAATTTCGAATAGATCTGCGCATTGTATGAAATGGAGGCTTTAAAATATCTTGAAAACAGAACAGGACTGCTTTTCCAAAGGAATGCTTACTTGTAAATCAGAGAGTTTCAAAATTGAGAGCAAGATTATCATCATAACTTTCGATTTTGCTGCGAAAAAGGAAGACAAGTAATTAACAAATCATTTACTGTTGTTCATCAAAAGAAGAAAACTTTGATAACAACTAATGATGATAAAATCAAGCTATCTTTTAATATTTTAAATTGATAAGACATTCAAAATATTTGAATGGTTTAAAATATTTTCTTTTAATTTCTATAAGATATTATCATGATTATATAATAAAATTTAAATTTTTATTCAAAAAGGCAATATTTCAAACTTTTAATTTCAAAAATCTTAATTCTGCAATAAATGTATTTAATTGCAGCAAATTTAATGATCCTTCGTCATGCTTAGCAATTTGGAACTCATAAATTAATAATTTCTTCAAGTAAAATTCTGCATTATTTCAAAAGTCAATAATTCTCTAGTAACTTTTCTTCAAACCCTAACCATTATATTATATGTGTAATAGAGAATAATTGCAAAAAAAGATGGCCGAATTTACTGGGTAGTTCTTGTGATGCGAAATAATTGGAATTTAACACCTAGTTTTAGCAGCATCATTCTCTTTTTGCTCTCATTTAAATGCTTTTGCACACTTTAATTTTGAAATATAAGAGTTTTGGAAATTATCAAATTTATCTGCTCAAATACTATAGATCTTCATAAGTGTTAATAGAATCACCAGCCTTACATATAGTGTTTAATATCATGATGTACATTATACTTGGATTCATTCCTTATTCATCTAGTTATTATAAGATTTACAACCCCATGAAAATTTAAAATTTTGTCAAAAATAGTGAATGTACCTTTCAATATTGTTCTCGCAACTTTTTCAGGAAATCAAAATCTAAATTCCACTGAAAACTCTTGTGAAGAAGTTAAATTGAGGCATACTGCCTAAAAGTAAGCATGCTATCGTTCCCAAAAGTGTCGTTCAATATTAAAAATATTTAAATAACTTCAAATACGGTTATAATCTTTAATTTTTCAAATGATGTTAGTGGGTTGTTGATTTGTTAAGAACCATTGCACAAATAATAACAATTAAAACCTAGGTCATTCGAACGTAGGTTTTGTTTCCTCAATAAGATTAAAACACACTTTATAATCTAATAAATTATACACTGATAAAGAACAAAAGTAAAATGATTGATGTTGTATCTTCATATACCAAACATACCTTAAAATGTTGTTATTGATTTTTTGAATATGTTCAAGATTCAATGAAAGTTATATGCAGCATACAATCTAACAGTGTGTGATTGATTTATCTCAAGTTCTGATCACGATTCAAAAAATCCAAAGTATATTCAAATTTTGATAAATTTTGGTTGGAAAATTAAAAAAAAAAAAAAAAAAAAAAAAAAAAAAGGCAGTGGGGCTTCCAGGCACTTCGTGCCTTCTAGCCCTGAAGATGTTTAGTATAAATGAAGTTCTTATATACGGGTCTTCCAGGAGCTTTTCACAAATTATATATGTTTTCATGTTTTGTCAAGACTTCTTCGTAAAATCAGACAAAAATAATGTTTAGGGTAGAAGGTTAGATATAACCTCTTTTCTAACCTCTTTTCTACCCTCTTGAATTTTCAAGATTTCTTCGTAAATGTTTTGTCACTTTTCTGTCACTTTTCAGGAAAAAAACATTTTTATTGTATATAAAATGAATTTTACAAAACCACCGTTACCCTTCTTTGGAAATAAGAGTAGATGTAAAGATATTCTATTGAGAGAACTTAAGAAACTACCGAATGGTCTAACATTTGTAGATTTGTTCGGTGGAAGTTTCTATATATCCCATCTGTGCCATACAATATTCCCAGACTCAAAGATTATATGCAATGACTTCGACAACTATATGAACCGTCTCAAACATATACCAGACACAAACAAAATATTGAGTGAGTTGAAAGAAAAGATACCTATAGGTAAGATGGAACGTATACCATTAGATAGAAAAATACTGTCAGAGAGGTTTTGAAAAAAGCAGAATATATAGACTGGGATAGTATATCTGCTAGACTATTATATAGTGGTGCTATAAGAGTTCATGACATTGAAACACTTATGTCAAAAGTTTTATATCTTAACTATACAAATGTTTTCAAAGAGGACATAGAAAAATATATTGAGGGTATAGAGTTTGTGAGATGTCATTGGACAGATTTGTATGAAAAATATAAAGACAAGGAAAATGTTTTCTATAGTCCCGTTCTATAACACATGGGATTTTCAATACCAAGTAGACTGGACTTTGAGAGACTCTTTAGAAACTTTAGACGTTTTACATAACCATCCATGCTTTTACTTTACATCCGATAAAAGTGGTTTGGAAAAGTGTCATGAGATGGTTAGAGGACATACATGACTATGAGTTTAGATACGATAAGATAGAATATGAGAGAGGTCCTATAAACTGGAGAAAGTGTCATAACAAAGAAATTTTACTAGTAAGTAAATGTGGTTTGAAATAGGACTACTTGTTTTTAGGTTTTTTCCATTGTGTCATTTATTTATTTGACGTGGCAGAAAAGTACAGAGAATATGAAGATGAACCAATGCCTGCAAATGTTCAGTATATGTACTCGTAAGAGATATTTTTATCTAATATTAAATGGACGCACAGAACTTAGCAAATGCACAGCAACCTGGACAACCAAACCCAGAGAATATTCCAAATGAAGTTAGAATACAAACTGCAATGGCAAACTATGGTCAAGTGCCAACAGATGTACAAATGCAAACTGCCATGTCAAATGACGCTGCGTTAGGCTTACCACCATGGTATGCAAATATGAGATGGAAAGAGTTTTATACAAACCCCGAAGTGGATATAAACAACTCTATGCAGATGACGCGAACACAGGAGTTGACCCAGAATATGTTTTCTACCAGAGGAGAAACAGAATGTATGAGCTCCAGTTAAAGAATGCTATGGAACTCAACAGGAAACGTAAGAGACTAGGCGGACATTAGATTTTTACATATAGTAAAATGGGTTTCTTCAGTAGTATTGGAAACTTCTTTCGAAATGTTGGAAGAGGTATATGGAATGGAATAAAAACCGTAGGAAGAGGAATTTGGAACGGTGTCAAAAATATTGGTAAAAGAGTAGGTCAGTTCGTTGGTATTATACCTAAAGACCCTGAACCAGAAGAACAAGCTCCTGTTATACAACAGCCTGAACCTGCACCACAGTCTAGTTGGCAACCAAATCCAACACCTCAACCGTATTAAAAAATTATATTTTTACCGTTCGATAGTAGTTGTATATGAAACTAAGTTCTAAGTAAAACGCATGGTATAATGGAATTATTCTTTTTCTTCCATCTGTAGTAAACCATACTTGAAAGTCTGAAATACTTCCACTCGGCGGCTCATATAGCTTTGTAGGTTTTTCGTAAAAGTCATTTGCCAAGCATAAGAAAGAGTTTTGGGCGCCAGAAAATGAAGCATGAACAATAATAGCAGCTGGGTCGAAAACATCTTTAAATAAATATGGTTCATCTCTTGCATATCGACTGTAAATATTTGCTAAAGGAAGTTCGACTTTCTGATTTAACATTCTTTGCAAATAATACCATGACATTGCAGTGAATTCTGTATATATTTGTTCGTCTTTCTTTGGATTGTCTTCGTAGATTTGAAATGACACTTGTGAATTTTGTTTGTCATATACAATTCTCACATAAAGTGTGCTCTCGGTATTTGCATATTCATCAGCATATTTTGCATAACATGAATTTATTTTATCTTCTATATTTTTTAACGCAGTCTGTAGAGAAGATGAAAGGTCAACTTGTATTAGCTCAATTTCTTCCCACATTTTTCGTTTCCCTTCAGATATATAATCTATATGAAACCTTACAATAAATGGAAAACTTTTATCTTCTACAGAACAAACTTCATTCTACGAAAGCCAATAGCTTTTGTGACAGATGGGTCTCTTAGCCATCTTAATGGGTAGTCAAAACGATAGCCTTCATGCTTTACGGTCTCTGTCTCAAACTTTTGACCGACATTAGTAAAAAGTTCATCTAATGGTTTAGTTGTAGCAACTCTTGAATTTTCTTTTTCTATTGAAAGCATATTTTATCTAGAATAAAAATGTCGAAAGAAACAGCGTCTATGAGAGAAATACAACACAACCGACAACTCATTTTGCAAGCTCTAAATAAGAACACAACAAACTTTTCAAACTATTCTAAGATATCTGAGTCATTGAAAGAAGGAAACTTAAAACTGACGATAAACCCAATGACAGACGAGTTTCTGTTTCAAGACAGTAAGAACCATACTGTTTGTATAAATCCAACAAAAAGAACTTTAAACGAGAAACCTATAGATGAACTTCTTTTGAAAGCAGATGTTGACAACAAAGCTGACAAAGAGTATGTCATTGAAAAAGTTCAAGAAGAACATGACAGAGCAGATGCAACATATGCAACAAAAGCAGATGTTAACAACAAAGCTGACAAAGAGTATGTCATTGAAAAAGTTCAAGAAGAACATGACAGAGCAGATGCAACATATGCAACGAAAGAACATACTCATCCTGAACTAGCAGACAAAACATATGTTGACAATAAAATGTCAAGTGAAGTGACAAGAGCTGAAAACGAATATTCTAAAAAGACTCATACACATACCATTGCAAATATTACAAACTTACAAGAAACCTTAAACAGGAAAAGTGACGTTGGACATACACACGATTTCTTCGCAACTGTTGGTATAGAAAATATTGCAGGAACGGTTGAAGAACCTGATGGAACTGGTGGGGATGTATTAAATTGGAAACCTCCTAACTTTCCACAAGGTTTAACATCGGATGAAGACATAACAACGATGAAATACACTAGATGTAGAAATGTTTTTGTCATGGAGGATGAAAACAAAGTTAAATTCACTGCTCAAGATTTATATGACAACAAAGCTGACAAAACATATGTTAACGATGAGTTAGATAAAAAAGCTGACAAAACATATGTTAACGATGAGTTAGATAAAAAAGCTGACAAAACATATGTTAACGATGAGTTAGATAAAAAAGCTGACAAAACAGAGCTTCAAACGTTAAAGACAGAAATACTTCAAACACTATATCCTATAGGTTCTATTTACACGTCAATGAACTCTACCAAACCAGAAGTAGTACTTGGTCTCGGAACTTGGACTCAAATAGTCGACAGGTTTTTGTATTGTGCAAACTCTTCAAAGGAAACAGGTGGAAGTAAAACGATTTCAGGTGCAAATTTACCTGCGCACAGTCACTACATAAATTTAAGTACATCTGAAGCAGGTTTGCATAGTCATAGATTTTGGGATTGGTCAGGAATGACAAAAGGTAAAGGATATGATGTTAAAGAGGACGTTAAGTTTGCTATAAATTGTTACTGGAGTAACACTGAGGTAGGAGGAAGCCATACACATCGCGTTTCAGGATATACACAAACAACGGGACAAAGTAAAGACTATATGCCACCTTACATGACAGTTTACGCATGGTATAGAATTGCTTAGTCGTCATTTTCAACTTCTTTAGCATATTCGTCAGGAGTTGTCTTATATTTGTTAGGAACTGTCTTTGAAAGTATACCACCTTGAACTTTAACAAGTTTGAAACGAGGTCTGACAATAGTAGTTTTATCTTCTGCTTGCAGTCTGTACATTTTGCCATGTTTGCCTAAAACTTCATAATATTCTCTTGTATACTTTCTTCTATTTTTACGAACACGAATGCGAGTACCTGTCGAGTTCCCATTGTTGTCATAGTCAATAGTATTTTCATATGGGTCGCGTTTAGGTATTTCTATTTTTACTTTGTCACCTTTCTGAAGTTTGAAGCCTGGCATTCTTTCTTGTTTGTCTCTTTTGACTAAACTATTAAATATATAGTCTTTCTCTAAGTCAGGGTTGTTTTTCATTTCTTCGGGGGAGTGGTTTCCCAAACCTTTTTGTTTACGGCTATTGTAAATATTTAAAACTTGTCTCATCTTTGCCATGGAGAAATGTCTATATTTGTCGTCATATGACATTTCATCTACCTCACCACTTTGTGGTTGGTTTAAGTCTCTTAAGATTTTTATACAACTGTCAATGACACCAAGAGCAGAATGGTTTTGGTCGACAATGAAATATTGGTTTACATTTTTTGAACGCAGATAGTTTTTAATATCGTCTGATTTGAAAGAACGTTCACAGTCAGATGTCAGTTTTGTTGGATGGTATTTGTCAACGAATATTGTCAAAGCAGTTTTCACATCTAAAATATTTTTGGACTGTAATGGTATGGCTTCACAGTATCTTGTGTTTTGACCGACAAATATTAGCCAGTATGGAGGTCCATCTTCTCTATACCTCGGAATGTTTTCCAAGATATCCATAAACCAAGCATTTGGTGTTGAACTAAAGATTTTTACCATGAGTGCTTTCTTTGTTGCTTTAGAAACATACGGGTCCTTGTTTGGATTCGTCATTTTTATCCTATAAGAAATGGGTTTATTTGGCGCATTAGCAGGAGTTGCATCCAGATTTTTGCCCGCAGTGGGAACAATAGCCAGAGGTGTATTTGGAGTTGGAAGGAAGATTTTGAGTACATTAGGTATACTTAAAGAGAAAGCACAACCTATTATACAAACTGTACAGAAAGGTTGGGATGTAGCACGAGATGCAGCAAATCTTATTCCAAATCCTGAAACAAGAGGAAAAGTTCAAGGATGGATGGACAATGTAGGAAGACAAGCAGGAAACTACTATAACAAAGCAAATGACTACTATAACCAAGCAGGACACTATATGGACCAAGGTGAAAGATTCTTTAACAGAGGATATAACCATGCACAACAGTGGGTAAACAACAACCAACCGCAACCGCCTCAAACGTGGGGAATGTAAATTTTTTTACTGAGATGAAATGAACAATACAGCATTGAGACAAATGGGTTCAAGATGGATTTGTCGACTTCCAGTAGTTACACAACCACGTGTTTGTCAAGTTCTTCCTATACCTCAGGAAGTTTTAGACCGACTTAAAAAACCTAAACAACCAGTTGAAAACAAACCAAACTAAAATTTTTTACTGAGATGAAATGACCGAAGAAGTTGAAACGGTAGATTTGACACCACAAACAAAAAGTTCAGAACCATTGTCAAAACCTGTCAAAGAACTTACAGATGAAGAGAAAAATTCAATAATAGAAAGTGCCAGGTCTGGAAATACAAACCCTAACTACAAAGTCACTTTTCATAGAAATGGAACGGCTAGTATCTCAAAAAAGAAACAGACTCTCACAAATAAAATATTGAAGTCTGAAGGAGCTTTCGAGACAACAGATGGAAGGTATACTTCACTGACCAACAGTTCATTATAGAACATCTCATTGACTTAGAGTCGAAATATTCTAAACTTTACAACAAACACAAAAAGTTGAAAGGAAAACAAAAACAAATGGCATATGATATTTATGAAGATGTTGACGACACAACCATACCTGCAAGTGAAGTAAAGTCAGGTGAACCAAAAAGTGACGAAAAACCGATAGAAGAAGGTGAGCCAAAAACTGAAGATAAACCAAAACCAAAGGTTAGTTTCCAAACTAAACCAAGTCAACCTTCATTAGCTGGTATGGGTTGGCGTCAAAGACTTATGGCAGCAGGCGGTTATGTAAAGTAAAGAAAAAACATTTTTTTATTTTTATAAAAATGCCCCCATATAGAATGGATAGAAAATCTGCTAGAATAAAAGCAGAGTTAGAAAGATATGGTTGGAAAGTTTCGAAGAATTTTAAATATAGGAAGGGAAGACCCATAAAAGTCTATGACAAACTGGCTGGTCTTCGCTACGAAATGGACTTAGAAACAGCACGCGCAAACTATCCAAACAGATTAGAGAGGTTAGAAGAAGAACGTCTTATGGACATGCCTTTCGATGTTAGTGAACCTCAAGTTGAAGGACACGACGGCTTTGCCAGATTCTACTGGAAACATGACGAACAATTGCATCCTTTGAGAAGGAAAAAAGGAAAAGGTGAAGACAAACATGCTCCCATGGAAAGAACAAGATATGCATATGAAAAGTATCGTGAAGTTAGAAGTCAAATTACATCTGGTCGAACCTTTACAGTAAACTTTGACGAAGGAAAGAACAAAGAAGGCTTCATGGGTGTACTTGCTGCCATACAAGACGGAAATAAGAAAGGATACAATCTCAGACTAACCATAACAGATTTGGACGGTCACATTTACTATGCACATGGCAATGTCACAACAGCTGCAATGCTTCTTGACGCTTTCAAGACTACAAAGAGAGAACAAATGGTTGACTCCGACTCAGACATTTTGAATGCAATTGAAGGAATTGCAAGTGTAAAATTTGAATGGTACCAACCTAACCCTCAAGCAGTCAGACAACATGCTGGATACTTCCCGTTCATAAATAAGTCTGACATTGACTTGACAAGGTATGGAATTTACAATTCAATTGAAACAATTGTCAATGAACCTTGTATTCTTACATGTCTCAGGAACTCTGGTCTTGTTTCAGAAGAGAAAATGAAGTATCTTGAGTCATGTGTGAAGACAAGGTACATGCTCAGAGGTCAATTGGCTAAAATTGCACCGTTGGCAAATGTCAATATCCGAGTCAACATACCTACAGCTAAAGGTTCTTCACATGACGACTATGTTGTTGACAAAGACTTACCATGGTTGAAGATTGCAATTGTCCACAACCACTTCATGTTGAACGAAAGTCTTATGTTCGGAAAAGGCAAGTGCAACATTGTCAGAGCTGTAAACATTCTTTTCGAGAAAGGTTTGTTGGAACCAATTCCAGATGACAAGCTGACAGAAACTTTTGTACCAAAAGACGAAACAAACTTTTCATTGTTAGCAAGACCAAAAGTTGTTCCAGACAAAGTTATAGCACAAAAGAAGTACACTGTTCCAAAAGGAGTTGGATTGTTCGGATACCAACCTGAACCAGAAGAACTTCCAATGAGGTTGCAAGAACTTCAAGATGCTATAAACAAACTTCCATTGAGACATCCAATTGACGTCAAATTGTATTGGAGAGCATCGGAGTTAGGTCAGAAGGTTTTATATGAAACAGGTTGCTTCGACGATGTTTATGAGATAGCAGGCGAAGTTTCTCAGAAGATAAGAGACTCACTTGAATTTCCACGAACTGGACCCATTGGTTGCGACAAGTTCGACTCACGAAAAGATATACTATGTCGACCTTAACGCTGCATACATGAGGTTCGTCCAATATATCCCGACTGGAATTCCAAACGAAGACGGTGAGTTCCCAGGAAGGAACTATACAGTTGGAAAAGTCATACAACAACTGTATGATATTAGGAAAGCTTCAAACCCCAAACTTGCAATGACACTCAAATTGCTTATGAATTCGACATGGGGATATTCCATTAAGAAACCTCAAGCGATGAAGAGTAAACACTATGAGAAGGTCGACAACTTTGTTGAAAGGTTCTCCCCTTTTGTTTTGAAATACGAATTTACTCAAGGTCAAGGTGGCTTAGTAACCACAGTAAAACCTATTGTCGAACATTGGTCTTACCCTCAGTTCGCAAAGGCAGTCCTTGACAACTACAACAAATTCTTCTCCGAAGTCAAATCCAAAGTGAAGGTTTACTATGAGAACATTGACGCACTCATGACGAACGAAGAAGGCTATAACAAACTCATTGAAATGGGAATGGTCGGTGAAAAGATGGGTCAATTCAAATTGGACAAAATTTTCACCGAAGTTCATGTCCTATCAAGGAAGTACTGGGTGTTAAAGAAGAGAAATAGTTAAACATTGCATGAAATAAAAAATTTTTATTCGAATTTGAATCGGACAGGTCGAGTTACACCATTCTTGGTCTCAAACTCATATATAACCTGTTTGTCTGTATTTTCGTCGACTATGGCACGAGACACAAACATTGACCAAACGGACAAAAAGTGTCATTTCAGATGGTCCCGCAGCCAATCGCATTCGAGCACTTCGAAGAAGCCTTACGTTCCAAGGGAGAGGGTGTCTGGTGCAAGGGAGAGGTCATGAGACTCTACGAGCAGTACATCCTCAATGCCTGGGAGGACAAATCGTCCTTGGATTGGCAATTCTACCAACTCCTCTGGGACGACCTCCTACGCAACTGGGATGACGAAAGAGTCCAATTCAGAGGTCGGGAGCTAATTGTCCAAATTACCCTTAATTTAACCCACTTAATGAACTAAACACCTAAATTTACTCGGGGTTTCCCCCTAAAATAAAATTTTTTTACTCTTAGAACCACTCGAGGTTCTCCTTACGGTTGTTGAGCTTGTCACCGTCAATGTGTCTGACCTTCGTCCTCTTGTTTGGATTTGGAACCCATTGAATTGCGACAAGCTTGCCCATGGAGATTGAACCGTAATTCCGAAGGGTAAGGTTCAAGTGTCCCAAGTTGTTGAGAACTGGGGTAAGAACCTTGCCGGTCTCCTTGTTGCGGATTTGGTATGGGTAGGGTTGGGAAATTTCGTAAGTGTCATCGGCAACAAGGGTTGCCCAAACTTCCTCTTCTTCGTGTTTCTCTTCTTCCTCTTCTTCCTCTTCCTCTTCTTCGTGTTTCTCTTCTTCCTCGACAATTCCTTCGGCAATTCTGTGTTCACGAAGTACGGTGTTGGAGGTTCTGTCCTTTCCGAGTACCTTCCAGATGGCGTCTATCTCTTCGAAGAAACGGTAGATGAGTCTGGCAAGGTCTCGGTTCTCTCTCGCGTAAATGCGCAAGGTTTCCGTCAAATCGTTCAGGACTTTCTCATTGGAAGCTTGGTTCATGAGGAACTCACCTTTAAGTCCCTTCATCTCTTCCATAAGACTACTTTGGAGAGTCTTAACGGTGTTTGTCAGATGAGCTTTCAAATTCATAATTTGAAGTTGAACTGGGCGCTTGTCTGGCAACCTTGAAAGGACATCTTCCATTGAGTTTGGCTTCGGTGCTTGTTCGGACATCGAAAAAATGAAGTGGTTTGAGAATGGCGGTTTTACTTCAAAAAGCTTGTTATGACAGTTATGTCATACAACAAGTTTAAAATAATATCTTGTTCTTCTTCTGAACGTTTGTTGTCTCTTCCGATAAAAGTTTCGAACATGAGAACCAAAAAACGTTTTTTGAGATTGCGGAAGAGTTCAGGCAAACGTTCATATTCTGGATATATTGGGAGCAGTTCAAAACATCTGAGCTGACTTTCGGACAAAATTGGGACAATGTCAGAAAATTCATCTTTGGTCGGACTGCTTGAAGGTAAGTCCCTTACATGTAAGTAGCTCTGGTAAAGTCTTCTCATTTCTGCTAACTTTTGGAGTATAGCTTCGTAGTTTAGAAGTTTTAATTTTAATTGTCTTATTCCACTCTTTACTTCTAAACGGTAACTATCCATGAGGTCAAGAGTAGCTTTGGTAGCTTTAAGTGGAGCTATCTGTTCCTTGACTTGTGCAATTTTGGTTGCAATTGTGGTTTGAGCTCCTTCAAGTTCGCCGTCTATGTCGTTCTCAACACCTTCAACCATAGCTTGAAACTCTTCATCGGTCCATTGAGATTGGTGTGGGACGAATTTAACTTGCTTCATTCAAAAAAGAAAAAAAAATGTTTTTACTCAAAGCGTGCCATATAGATGGCTATAAGAAACTTACCAGAAGGCTTCTTCTTCACATGAGTCTTCGGCAACTTGAGTGTTGGTGTTGGAGTTGGGTCTGGAATTTCAATTCTCTCTCGAGCGCAACAACAGATGTCAGAATAACATTCCCCACTGTCTTTCTTGCCACCATAAATTGTGTATTGACCGAACTTGCATTTGCAGGAAGACCGGTCAATACAAGGTTCACAGTTGAAATAGTTGTACACAAACCTGTTGAGTACGAGTGTGAGTAAAAACATAAAAAAAGTGAAGTTAAAATGAGATGTTTACTGAATTGGTTGGATGTCGCCTTCTGAGGTTATGAAGAACGGCTGTCCAGAGTAGTGAAGTAGTGCTCTGAGAATTTGTGTAATTCGTGGAATTGGGCTCTCACGATATGGAAGTAGTATCCAAGGACGTTTCATGAAGAACTTCAAGAGGGCTTCTTTCTTCACATCCTTAATATCATCGAATGCAGTGCCTTCTGGAACTTGAATTGCAACACCTGTTTCAATTTCCAACTTTAAGACACTATTCTTGGACAACCAGAAGCCAATGGACTTGCTTGGTTTGCACTTGCTGAGATATTCCTTCACGGTTTCATTTACCTCAATTAGATAAATTGCTTCGTCTAAGGGGTCAAGCTCCATACTGAGTCAGTACAATATTGTACTTTTTCAAGACAATGTTGTACTTTTTCAAGACAATGTTGTACTTTTTCAAGACAATGTTGTACTTTTTCAAGACAATGTTGTACTTTTTCAGAACAATGTTGTACTTTTTCAGACAATGTCTCTCAAATTTGAGTACAGCTGTACTTTTTCAGAACAAGTCTTGAACTTTTTCAGAACAATGTTGTACTTTTTCAAGACAATGTTGTACTTTTTCAAGACAATGTTGTACTTTTTCAGACAATGTTGTACTTTTTCAAGACAATGTTGTACTTTTTCAAGACAATATTGTACTTTTCAAGACAATGTTGTACTTTTTCAAGACAATATTATATTGTTTCAGAACAAAGACGGTTAAGACACAAACGAATGTCCGACGTCCCACCTACTGAACCCGTTCCACAGCCAGAAGAACAGCATGCTCCAGCACCACAACAGGTTCCACCTCCACAAGGCTCCCACAGCAACCTCAGTTCCAACAAGGACCTCCGAATTACTACCAATTTCCACCTCAAGGTTACTACCCACCACAAGGCTTTCCAAACTACCCACCACAAGGCTTTCCAAACTACCCTCCTCAACCCATGCCTTACTTCCCTAACCCTTGGATGTTCATGTCAAACCCTCCACCCCAATTCCAATCTCAATCCCAATCGAAGAGAGACCAAGAGTTCGAAGAAGGTCTGAACCGTTTACGCAAAGAGTATGCCACAGCCCCTATGGAAGATGACAGGCTTTCAGTCTCTTCCCTAAGGTCGACCAATTCGACTCGTACCACAGATTCGGTTCGTGACCGTGAAGACTACCTCAAGCAGTCTGAGAGACTCTTCATCTACAACCATTTACAGTTGGAGCTCTCAAGAACATGCGCAATTACGAAGGTCAGACACCAGCTGGAGACCGCAAAACAGACGTACTCGCAAGAGCAGTCCAACTGGTCAAGACAAAGACTGAGATAGTCGACTTCATTCTTGCAGCTTGCCCATACAAGTAAAAAAATAAACAATTACGAGTTAAACTTTTTACTCTTTCTTTTCTGAGTTGTTTAGAGCTGGTTTCTCTTGTAGAAACCTTTCGTACTCTTCCATGGTCATGTAATTGCGAATTTGGTACGCAATTCCAGGTTCGTTGTTTTTGAACCTTACGTATGTAACGCTTCCATCCTCCTCAGGGAAGTAAGCTGCTAACATCTGACCAAGTTTTCTCGGTGACTCGGAGCTCATAAAAATGTCACTTTTTAAACGTTAAGTTTTTAGTCTTATTTTACCCTTTGTTTACCCTTTGTTTGTCAAGGTAGTATTGGAGTGCAATTTCTCCAAATTCTCTGTGTCGGAGTTCTTCAGCATTTTCCAAGGTGTACCTGGAGAACTCAAAGAAGTTGTCAAGAACATACTGCCATGCTGCTCTTCTGAGTTCGTCGGTATTTTGGAAGTGTTGCACCTTCGAGTCTTCGGACATGAAAAAATAACACTTTTTCTATTAAACCGTTTACAATTTGAATTTTGTTGCTGAATTCGCAAAAATATATTTAGGGTAGAAGGGTAGATATAACCTCTTTTCTAACCTCTTTTCTACCTCATGAATTTTCATGAATTTTATACAGAAAATGCTTGTTTTGAGGTCGAGCCACTTTTGGCTCCACCGTATTCTTTCAACCAAAACTCATGAATTCGGCAAAAATATATTTTAGGGTAGAAGGTTAGATATAACCTCTTTTCTAACCTCTTTTCTAACCTCATGAATTTCATGAATTTTATACAGAAAATGCTTGTTTTGAGGTCGAGCCACTTTTGGCTCCACCGTATTCTTTCAACCAAAACTCATGAATTCGGCAAAAATATATTTTAGGGTAGAAGGTTAGATATAACCTCTTTTCTAACCTCTTTTCTACCCTCTTGAATTTGTCATGAGTTTTATACAGAAAATGCTTGTTTTGAGGTCGAGCCACTTTTGGCTCCACCGTATTCTTTCAACCAAAACTCATGAATTCGGCAAAAATATATTTTAGGGTAGAAGGTTAGATATAACCTCTTTTCTAACCTCTTTTCTACCCTCTTGAATTTGTCATGAGTTTTCCCGAAATAAAAAATAAAGTTGGTTTTTTTAAAAAAATATTTTTTTATTTTTATTGTAAGAACATGTTAGCAACAACAGCACCAAACTCTTTAGTCATGAATCCTACGTCAATGTTAGTAGAGATGAAAAGCTTCATTCCTTCTTCATATACTTTCGAAACAAAAATCCAGAAGATAAAGCAAGAACTTTTAACAAGTAATTTAGACTGTAGTGCGAAAGATGAAACAAATGAACAGTATCTTTATGAAATGCAGGACATTATTGACCATTTACCCAAATTGCCTGAAATCCAACAACAAAAACTAACTATTCCTGAATTCGACGAAATAGAAGTCAAAGCAACTGACTCAGTAGAAATAAAGAAGTTCATACGAAAGGTTAACTATGAGTTTCTTGGATTTCATTGCAACCACAAAGTCATGGACAAAGATTGCGATATGGTATATAAGAACATCTCTGACATATACAAATCTGGGGAGTTTAAGACCTACGACAACTTTGTTTCGTTAGTTGCAAAATGTGTTTGGGAAATAAGAGATAAAGATAGTAGGGGTAAGGTATGGAACGAACAAATAAAACCCGCAACTTTTGAGTTAAAGAGAGCAATTGACGCCTTAGTCATACTAGCAGGTAAGGTTTCAGAATATAACGCAAAAATGAACCCACAATGTTCAAAATGTAAAGCAGCAATGAGGAAATATAACTACTCCGTCAAAGAGATAGAACGTATGCGAAACGACTATGCTGACTTAAAGAAAGAAGTAGAGAAACCAGCAGAAGATAAAATGGACATGTTGACATTTCTGAACAAAAACTATCCAACAGCTGACGATTTCCTTCTATCTGACGTCAAGAAGAAATATAAAGAAACTTTCGGCATTGTGAAAACATTCGATGTACTGACAGAAGAAATAGAAGCTACAAAACTGTTTAGAATTTCACGAATTCACAATGTTTACCATGTAAAACGCTTATAAAATAACTGGGGTAGAAAAGAGGTTAGAAAAGAGGTTATATCTAACCTTCTACCCTAAAATATATTTTTATTGAATTCTGAGTAAAATTCTGAGTAAAATGACATATGGAACACGTACTTTTTCAGTAAGGACATATGGGGTAGAAAAGAGGTTAGAAAAGAGGTTATATCTAACCTTCTACCCTAAAATATATTTTTGCTGAAAAAAATGACCAAATTTCATGAAATTTCTCTAGACCGACTTTTACAGGGGTAGCCAAAACTCTATGAAAACAGTGAAAAATAACAGAGTATTTTGACAACTTCAAACAAGCAGAGTAAATGAACCATTTATTTTTATTGACTTTTTACAATTTGAACTTTGTTCGCGTAGATGTGAATTCTGAAAGAAGTATGAGGGTCTTGTATGACTTTGTACTTCTCCCATAGTTCATGTCTGTCAAACTTACCTGCCATGGACTCTTTCATAAGTTCCATGAAATCGTCTTCGGACAATCCAGGGAAAAGTACAATGTCAGTAAGTATTCTCTTTACATCCTTACTTAAACTCTTGGCTGTCTGTACACAAATGACAACTGAAATGTTAAAGTGTCTGAGCTTCTTAAGAATTCGACACATGTCTTGTTCTCTGTTCTTTAACAAAGGATGAGAAGCAAAGTCATCTAAGATAAGAAGACATCTATGAGGGTAAGTCTTCCAATCGTAAGATTGCAATTTCTTCGAAATGTATTCTATCTCTTTCTGTTTGTTTCTGAAGTGTTTCTTCTCTAATATTCTCTGCATTTCCTCATTTGGGTCTTTAAACTTCGAATTTATATACTCATTTATAGCATTGTACTTCAAAACTCTTCTTTGGTACTTCTTTATCCAATCTAACAACTCAGAGTCTTTTATACATACTAACTTAGACTTTTTATAATATCTTTGAACGAATTACGGTTTGGTCAAATTGACCAGAAGTACTACAAATGACTACTAACTCATAGAATGGGTTCTTCTCATCTAGTTCTTGTTGTTGTGCAGCCATTTTAAGATAAGTGAAAGTCTTACCCGACCCAGGTGGTGCAATTAGACCTGTTATACCATTCTGAGCAAATAAGAACTTGTCATGTATGGGTTTTATCTGAGCATTTTCTAACTTCCTCTTGTTCTTTAAAACATTCTCAAATTTCTTGTCAATGTCAGCAAACTTTTTTTCTAACATATTTTTAGAAAAATTAAAATTTTTATCTTTTTGAAAATGTCTAGCGATTTCGCTATCTATATTCGAGACAAACTTTTCGACAGCAAAACATCTGTCGACCATAAAATCTTACATAGTGTAAACAAGAAAGGTGAATTTGTTCTAAAGTTCTGTTTCTGGGAATATGACAAGAACCATAAAACATTACAGAGCAGTCTTAAAATTTGTCAATGACAGACTTGTTGACAGAGATGACGCCGATTGGAAAGATGAAGTCCAACAAAAGTTCTTAGAATGCAAAGAAGACACATGCGCTGTTCTTGAAGATGAAATAGAAAACAGAATAGAAGAGCTATTAAAGGACAAAGAACTTTTACAAAATATGGTTCTGAGAAATTTGACATAACTCCACCAGAAAGAAGAAGAAGAAGAGAGAAAGAAAGAAAAGAAAGTAGAGAAGAGAAGAAAGAAAGAAGAGAGAAGAAGAACCAGAGCCAGAGAAGAATTGACATGTAAAAATAAAATTTTATTTTTAGAACATTTCTGGGTCAATGTCAATGTTCTCTTCCTCTTTAGGAGCAAACACTGGCTTAGACTCTAAAATCTTTTTACCCAATTTACCTTGAACTTCAACTATCTTAGACTCATAATATTCATAGTCGTCTGCTTTCTTTGGTTCATAAGGTATAACAAGTTTGTATGCTTTGCCTTCTTTAAGGTTTGAGAACCTTCTGTCAAAATTTTCTTTGACTGCTAACAAACCTTCTATGTCTAAGTCTTCAAATTTCGCACCATTTTTAGTCACAATAGCAAACTTAACTGGTTCGATGTTCCAAACTTTGTCAAATGTAGACTTTTCAAAATGGTAGAAGTAAACATTCAAATAAGCGAATGGGTCTAGTTCTTCTTTGACTTCTGTCATGTACTTATTTACTGAAATATATTTCGTCATCTTTTCTATCGGATAAAAAAATATTTTTTTAAATTTACTCATAAAAATTTTCTTTGTATATACCATTCTGAACATCTAAAAGATTTTTGACATTTGCCAAGAATGTTCGTTTAGACGCTGTCATATAACCATACTCTTGACAATATTGTTTATATTCATCGTACAATGACCTTTCATCTAAACACTCAAAGTTAGTCTCATCTATAAACAGTTCATATACACTCTTGTTTGCTTCTAACAATGTTTGTCTTTCTTCGGTATGTGGAATTTGTCTTGGATTGAACTTAGAAATATCTAATGTCATGAAATATGAGAACAAGTGGTTGTAAAAGTTAGGTGTCAAAGTTTCTGCTAAGTCGTCAAAATATTCTGTATCTTGCATATGAGAATCTGACGTTCTGACAACTACATATCTTCTGTCAGAACTTTCTAACTTCATCGGAACATTGTTTGAAACCATAATGAAGTTTGCAACATTTTCACAAACTCTTTGGTCTTTATATTTTCTTTCAACAACTCCAACTTTGTCTGTTATAAGACTCTTCAAAGCATCTGAGTTTAAAACTTTTGTTGTATCTATACTTTGAAGTTCGTTACATACTATAAGTTTCATATTCTCTATTGAAGAGTTAAATTTACCGCAGATGTTTTCTAAGTTTGTCATATTCGGTTCGAATAGCCCTCTAACAGTTTGCATAAGATATCTGTAAAGAAAGTGTTCTTACCAGTTCCTTGTTTTCCAATTATAATGAGAGCAGTTTCATTTTTAGCACTTGGATGTTGTAAGATGTTTGCAAACCAACATAAGATATACTCATAGACTCTTTCGTTTCCATTGCATATAATTTCTTTGACATGGTCTAACCAAGCTTCTATAATTTTCTTTCCATTCTACTTGTTCGTATTTATATCCAGTGAAGATAGAATAGAAGTTTGGAGAAGGTGTATAAACTTTATACCTCGAACTGAAAAATCTTCTAACTTTGACAATAAGATATCCCAAGCATCTAACATCTTCATACCAACTTGTACGACTTTTATTTTCTTAAGTTTCTGTCTACATTCTTGTTCTGAAACTATTGTGCTCTTGGTTTGTTAAAGACAACATCCCATTCTTTCATGACATAACATTCTGGGGCAGAGTCGACATAAATGACTAAACGTTTCAAATTCTCGACTGCTTTGTTATAGTCTCTAAATGGACACATATTTCTGAACGCTTGGAAGTCATAAAAATCTGAAACGTCTATTCTGTACATTTTTATAAAAATAAAAAAAAATATTTTTTTATTCTTGAGCTTGTTGTTGCATTTGTTCCATTTGTTGCATTTGTTGTTCTTGAGCTATTTGTTGTTGAAGTTGTTCTTGTAGTACAATACTTTCACCAGTTGCATCTTCCAATTCGAAACTTTCTGCCGTCATTGACAAATACATAGGACATAAAAGTTTTACAGGAACAAAGTTTGCGTCAACTAAGGTTAAGTTTATGTTTGCTAAAGTGTTTGAGTTTACTAAAGCTGAAAACTCTGCATTCGAATGAACAATAGGCAAACCAGCAGAGAAAGTGTTGTTTATACGCATGAGTATCTTTTGGTCATAGTAGTTTCTGTCGACATTCGAATAACACTTTGAACCTAAGTTTGAAACAATATATAAAATAGGTGTACTTAAAGTCAATGGAACAGACAAACCTTGTATGACACCTTTTCCTGTTATAGGAAACTGTTGGTAGTAAAAACCAGATATAAGTTTTGTATTATAGCTCATATCGTTTATACTAAACTCAGTCGGACATCCAAACATAATGAAACCTGCTCTAGTTGCAGCACATGTTACATCCGTCCTTAAAGTATTAAATAAGTCAACAAAACCTGTTGGTGGTATATCTGAGTAAGTATCTTCAAAGAAGTATTTTTTACCATTCACAACAACAAAGTCTTCTGGTGTCAAAAGAGCAAAACAGGCTTTAGTCGTCATCGTGTTTAAGGTCAGTTTACAATATCGTCCTTGAGGACTTTGTAAGTTTGTTGTTATAGAATTATATGACTCAGGGTTTTTAGTCGTAATAGTATAAACCACTATGTCTTCTGCCATTTACTTAGCAAGTAAATTTTAATGAAATGTTGTGGTCGTCAAATATTTTTATGACGTCTGGGAAACTATATTTTAAGTTCAACGTTTCACCTCCTTTCATAACGTATATCTTGTCAATGACATTATATGAAACACCACAGCAAGCAATGTCGGGTTCTATTTCTTTGATGTTTATATCGTCTGCCTCTGTCAAAAGTTTCAATAGTTCTTTCAAAATTTCATGAGGTGCGATGACATATGAGTTCACTTTTACAGGGTTGTGTTCGACCAAGTTTAACATTATACCAAAGCTTGACAAATCTTCTCCTGAGTTTTAAGTTTGTCTTTAAGTTGTTGGTAGTCGTTTCGAATATCTGCAACAGAACTTAAGTCTCTGCTAACTTCAGGATATGTTGGTTGTTCTTTTACAGGAACTATTGTTATACCATCTTCGTCTTCGTATGGTTTCCCCACTTCAACATCTCTTTCTTTGACATTGACAACAACACTTTGACTGTTTGTTTGAGTTGGTGAATTTAACTTCACATCTGCCACCGCCATTAAACCTTTTGAAACACTTACGCTTCTATTTTTCGGAAATGACATTTTACTTAGAATAAAAAGATGGACGTATTTGAGTATCTCTTCGAATTGAAGCAAAACAAAGTTTACACACACAAACAATACAAGTTCATTGACAGAATAGTTCTTTACAAACAATGGAAAATGTTATAGAATAGCAGTCTTTGCTGAACCAAAATATTTTCATAAAGCAAAGAAAGTTGGTATAACCGAGATGGTGAAAGTTCTTGAAGCAGACAAAAATATAACAACAAAACTGACCGATATTTCTAAAGGTAAGTTTATAATACAATATTATATCAAAACTGGCGTACTGTCAATATTTGACGGAGAGAAGTCAGTTCAAGAACAACTTACTGACCTGCTGCCAAAATCTGCTCGATGGAAGCTGTCGTTATGCCAATCTGAGGAGCCCCAGCAGGTTTCATCGAACGAATCTTCAAAAGAGCATCTTCCGTGAAAAGTGCTATTGGTTTTGTAAACTTCTTTGCTTCATTCATCTGGACCGTCTCTGTCACCAGTATATTGTATTTGAACTGTACCAACAGTTGAAATACCACCCATAAAGTCTTCTGAGTCAGCAAATGGAATGCCAAGCCAAAAGTTTGAACGGTCTCCATTTGTATATTGAGTTTTTGACCTCCTGTATGAGTCCATACTTTCACATATGGCATAATAGAACTTTGCATTTCAGGGTTAATGGTTGTTGTGAAGTTGTTGTTAAAGTTCATAGCATCTAATGTCAAGTTGTATGACCTCATATCCTCAACTGTAGAATATTCTTCTCTTGGATAGTATTTGCCATCTATGTTTATATGGTATTTAATACCAGGGTTGTAGAAGCAAGAATAGTCATTTATAGTTCGTCTGAACAGTACAAACATAGTATCTGCATGTTTCATTGCAGTTGTTAAGCAATATCTGTTCTTGCACCTGGGTCAGCACTTTGGTTTCCAACTTCACCTGCAAAGTCTTTGACAGATATTTGGTGTATAGGGAACATAAGTGGAACTGCAATATATTTGGCAGCTAAAGCATTTGAAATATCTGGGTCCAACATATAGACTGCAAGTCTGCTTTCTATTCTCTTGCATTCAAACTTTTCGCATGTGAACTTAACTGGGTCCCAAGCAGTTCCAGCAGCATTGAAATAATAGTTTACTTCAGTGTTGAGGTTTGAGAAACCAAAGTCTAAGTCAACTTTGTCTTTGCAAAAGTCGGCGAATGACGTTTGATTTGCTCCCTTTACGTCTGTAAGAGTGAATGGGTCTTGTGTTGGTGCAATGACTAAGTTATTTTTGCTTGGAGTAAGTTCGATAGAAATTTTTCCTGCCCAGTTTGGCAAGTATCTTAAAAACCTGAAGATGAGGAAAGATGACAAAGGAACTCTAAGTTTCAGTTTTACTTTGGTTACTGCTGCTGCAGTTTGTCCAGAAAGGTCAACATAAACTCCTGGAACGTTAGGGTCAAGTCTTCTTATTTTCTCAATAGTTGCATACTGGTCTGTTTGTTCTCTAGCTTGTGGTTGTACTGAGTTTCTCAAAGCGAACCATTCATAGTTTGCCCATGTTACTGTTTGAACTAAGTCAGAGTTAGAATATATCTTATATCCCATGAAAACTTCTGGAGCATATTGGTATCCGACATAGAAAATTCCATTGCAACCTTTCTTGTCAGACAACTTGGCAGAAGGTTTTATTTCAATGTCTTGTTCCACGTATAAGAAAGAGTTGTCAATAGAAATATATGAAACCTGTCGCAAGCAATATCTACTGTTGTTGAAGAACCTTCTCCAAACTCACCTACGTTTCCATAAGAAACAGCAGTTGTATATTCGTAAGTTCCAGGAACTATTTCTGACCTTCTAATGGCATTGTCGCATTCGTTATACCATTCGGAAACATTTCCATTCATAGCATCCAAAACTGTTGGCGTTATATTCTGAGCGGCGTACATTTCATATGAGTAAAAATATAGAATAGTTGGATTTATATGTCATAATAGAACCCACGACCAAGCTTTACTTTCTTCCTGACTGAGTTTTTAACTCTTCTTTTTCCTTCATTGCCCTCTGCTTGAAGTTGTTGCATCTTTGCATTATGTTCATCTAGTATGTTGCAAATTTCCCATGTCCTTTTTGCCTTTTGGCTCTGGTCGCCCATCTCAGGTAACCTATATCCTAGAAAGAGTTTGTCATAGTTGTATTTGAGTCTTCGCGTATTGTTTGCATGACTCTTTCCTGAGTTTCCGGTTCAAGCTCTTCAAACAGTGCCTGTCCATATGGAATATGCTCGTTTCCAAATATATGTTTTTGTAGCCATTCTGGTTTTCTTTCCATGTTACCAACTATATCTTTTGTGAATGGGAAAGCTTCTACCCAATCTTTCAGTCTTGCGTCGTTTATTTCTGTAGTTGGTTTTATTTTGTCAAGGAACATGTTTTTCAATACTAACATTTCATTTGGTACTGTCCATTTGAGTTTTCTTAAATATTCATCCCTTCTCGGTTCATTGTCTGCAAAGTAAGTTTTTATGACATTTTGTAAACTTTCGTTTGCAAGGTCATGTACAATAGGTTCTCTTCCTTCGCTCTCCCTAACTTTCTTTCTAAACTCTTCACCAAATATACCATCTCTATGGTTCTGTGTAGTTCTTTGAGATAAATGTTCTAGAACGTCAGGTGTTATATTTCCATCAGCCATGTTCATTTCATACTGGTCCAAAATATCTGCATGTTTCATATCTTTCAATGGCATTAAAGCCGCGCTTAAAATACCAGCTATATCTGGTTCACCATTGACTTCCATTGCGTCTACAACTTCTTGGAATTGAGGTTGTAAGTTTATGAACCACCTATCCGGGTTAGCTTTATGACCCCATCTCATTGTAGTTCCATCGTCTGCAGAAACAAAAGTAGGTTTGTTTCCATCTTGGTTAGGTTCTGAATGAACTTTAAACAATGTTTCATTTCTATATGTTTTCTTGAAATTTAACCTTTTATCTTCACCGAGTTCATCCGAAGATTGAACGTTAAATGCTCGTAAGTAAAAAGGGTTGTTGTATTTGTGTACATTTTTTTTCAGTTCTTCCATTCTATGCTGGATATTTTCATCTGGTGTTGGAGTCTTTTGTATGTCGGCAAACATTTTTCGATATTCTTCTACTATGTCAGCCGAATTTTTTTTAGACTCTTGGAAAGATTCCATATTCTCCGCATACTCTTGTTGAGGGTCAAGATTTTTCGGCTGTTCCAAATCTTCATCTAGTTCTGTGAAGTTAGTTTCCAAAGGAAGGACTTGTTCGTTTCCTTCAGGCTCTTCTAGCTGTTGTTGCTGAACTATTTCTTCCATGTCTGGTTGTATCTGAACTTCTTCCTGTGGAGTTTCTTGTACCTCATCTGCTGGCATTTCATATATTCCGAGACCGTTTTAACAATTTCCCTATCTAGTCATCCGCATTCATAAAGCTTTTTCTTTCGTTCCGTCTCTATTTTTTACGCGTTTCATGACGAAAGTTGTATTGTCATTTAGCTCTGACATCAAATATCTCGGAGTAAATTCGTTCATGTCATTTGGATGATATGCTATTAAATCATATCCCTTAGCGAGCTTGTATTTTCCAGGTTTGAATTATATCCTTTGGTGCTGAGCCATAAAGCTAAATAGGTTCGGGTCAGTATTTCCATCCTTGAACTTTCAATAGCTTCTTTATATCTGTCACTAAAGTCAACAGTATCTGGGAAACCACACTCTTCTTTAAGCATTTTTAAGAATTCTTGGTTTCCTTGTTCTCTACTTCTTTTATGTCCTTGCTCTGTTTGTGGTTGTTGGTGCAGGGTTTTGAACTGTTGGTTGTGCTGGTTTGTGTTGGTTGTTGTGCTGGTTGTGGAGGTGGTTGTTGTGCAGGGTTTTGAACTGTTGGTTGTTGTGTTGGTTTTGGTGCATGCCTGTGTCTTGTCCATGTGACGATGTAAATGTTTTAGGTAGTCCTGGTGCAGGTGCTTCTCTTGGAGGGTTTGGTGGTATATAAGTTCCACTAGCTAGTATATAAGTTCCACAGCTGGTATATAAGTTCCACCAGCTGGCACATATGTTCCATCTGCAGCGTAATGTCCTACCTGACTTTTCGTTCTTAAGAAAGCATTTACTAGGTCTGTTTTGGTCTGTTGTAACTCTTTTTCTTGACTTTTCACAACAGTTGCTCTAACGGCGTCATAGGCACTTTGAACTGCCTGTCTCGTTGCTGCATCTGTTATTTTCGTCATATTTTGTGCTACTTCTTTTAACTCTTTGTCGAAACCTTCAGACTTCAGTTTCTTTCCAGATGAGAAGTCGTTCACTTGTTTCACCTTACTATGAAGAGCTTCGAAGGCGTTCTTAAAGTCAGCATTTGTTAAAGCTTCATTTGAACTGTCTTCATCCGCTTGTATTTTTGTCCTTATTGACCCTATAAGCTGGGCTGCTTTAGCGTTGGCTTGGGCATCTAACCAGTCATTGTTAGCTTTATATATTCTGCGCTTTTCATTGCCTTTTGCATGGCTGCGTCGTTATTTTTACTTTCTTGTGCTAAGTTTTCATACTGTACGGTTTGGTTTTGCAACTGTAAAAGTTTTTCTGCCTTTACATTTGCTTCAACTTCTTTTTATACTCATCGCTATCCATATATGTCTTCAGGGCTTTTTGTTTTATTTCTTCATCTTTCAGTACTTTATATCGAGTAGTATGGTTTTTCAAATTTACAACATCTTGTTCCATTTTTGCTACTTCTGCTGCTTTTTCTGACACTTTTTTCGCATATTCCTCTGTACTTAGTTCTTTCAGTTGTTCTTCTTTCTTCTTTTTCTCTACGTTTAACTCATTGAGTTTCTTTGTGTGTCTGTCATATTCTAGTTTCTTTTCGTTTTCACTTATTTGCTTCTGTATGTCTATGTTTGACTTTTTGACATCTGTTATTTGATTTTTGAGTGAACTCAAATTCATTTGACTTTGAGGGTTATAGGCTGTTCCGTCTGCAGCTCCACCATAGCCTGCCATTTTCGCTAAAAGTCCCGCTCTTAAACCTCCACTCTGTGCACCAATGACTCGGTTTAAAAGCATAGGATTGCTTGACATTTGTTGCAACATAGTGGGGTCATTCAGCATTTGTTGTTGCAACTGTTGTTGTGGTGTCAGTTTTACTATTGGATGTTTCAATGCTCTCTTCCTCTTACGTATATTCTTACGTAGCTTACGTGGCATTTTAAGTGAAGTTAAAAAGCGGTTTTTGACAGATGTTTTATTGTGACTTCTTCGTAAAGACTTTGTTGAGATTTCTTCGTAAATGAGCGTAAATGACCCAAAAATATATTTTAGGGTAGAAGGCTAGATATAACCTCTTTTCTAACCTCTTTTCTACCCTCTTGAATTTTCATGAATTTCTTCGTAAAGACTTTGTTAAGACTTCTTCATCTAATTTCTCATGAACTTTCTTGTCTATGTTTTGTTGAGATTTCATCGTAAAGACTTTGTTGAGATTTCTTCGTAAATGACCCTAGTAGTATATTTTTGGTGTAAATTTCATGAAAATTCAAGAGGGTAGAAAAGAGGTTAGAAAAGAGGTTATATCTAACCTTCTACCCTAAACATTATTTTTGTCTGATTTTACGATGAAATCTTGACAAAACATTTACGAAGAAGTCTTGACAAAACATTTACGAAGAAGTCTTGACAAAACATTTACGAAGAAATCTTGACAAATTCAAGAGGGTAGAAAAGAGGTTAGAAAAGAGGTTATATCTAACCTTCTACCCTAAACATTATTTTTGTCTGATTTTACGATGAAGTTTTGACAAAGTCTTTACGATGAAGTTTTGACAAAGTCTTTACGATGAAATCTTGACAAAGTCTTTACGATGAAATCTTGACAAAGTCTTTACGATGAAATCTTGACAAAACATGAAAAACATATATATTTTGTGAAAAGCTCCTGGAAGACCCGTATATAAGAACTTCATTATACTCATTCATCCTCAGGGCTAGAAGGCACGAAGTGCCTGGAAGCCCCACTACCTTTTTTTTTTTTTTTTTTTTTTTTTTTTTTAAATTCCATCCAACACTCAATACTGCTCCAAATTTAAGATCTGCTAACTTGGCCGTCAGAAACTTAAGGGTATAGTAAACTCAAAATTCTAGAGTTTTGAGAGTGCCAATAAACTCTATAGGCCTATATATATCTATATTTTAAAGGAGAGGTTACGCCATAATATTTGATATTATAAATTATTAATTCAAAATAAAAGTAGAAAATGAAACTAATTTTATTCTAACCTATATAAATATATCAATAATCTAAAATGATTATAGTCTGAACTATATTTTACCAGATTATCAAATATAAGAGAAATGAAATAAGGCATAAAAATATCATAGCATAATTATTGGATAAATGCATTAATAAATTATTTATATCATAATGAGAAAAAATCAAAATAAGAAAATGAGCATAATAATAATTTAATTAAAAACAAAAACAATAAATAAAATGTAATTTTCGTTAATCAAAGTCATCAATGTCTTCGTCTTCTGATTCCCATTCGGACCTGAAAACTTGATAATCTCCTCCTGGTACACTCTGAATGGATTTTTTGTATTTGTTCTGTTTTTTAGAACCTTTTGTAACAGTTTTTTGTTTCAATATCATTTTGGAGTAACAATTCTCTTCAAATGATTTGACACAATCTTCTGGAAGTGGGGGAAGATGTAATGCTTTTTGTATATCTCCGAGAAAATGCTCTGGATCATTCCATTCTAAGATTGCAACGTTAACTCTAATGTTAATGTTCTTCCAGGCTCTTGATTTGTCCAAATAGCATGCAATTTTGGAAGAAACTTTGGAAACTATGGGTGTCCATTTGTGAACCCAGTCATAGAGCATGAATTGAAGTTGGATCGAATTGACACCTTTTTGCCATTCAAAGCATTTGTAATTGTGCGGTTCGCAAAAAGAATGATTGCCTACGTAATGGTAGACACAATTCTCCCACATTTTCGTACGTTTGTCAATATTTTCTTCGGCAAAACATGACCAAAGCCACATACTTAGGCTTGCATTCAGACCCCAGAAAGGTCTCTCTATTTTTTCAATCTTCTGAGTCTTGTCGTTGAAAACTTCAACTGTCTTATGAGAAGCTGAGAACTTTGTAAAATCTTTTGAGATATTTTTTGATACATGACCTGGATCGAATCTTTCAAGATGAGAGACGCCAAATTCTTTAAAGACAGAGACACTTTTGTTATCTCGGTCTTTAATAATCTCTTTAACATCTTTCAAGATATTGTATTTCTTTAATTGCTTCAAGATGATTCGAGTTCCAGCACTTTCCATATTGTTGGAAGCTCCGGAATACTGAGCATGCTGTCTGTTTCCACCAATATGGTTGATGTTCACGCATGCAAGAACTCTTTTTGTGACAGCATCGAGCGCAGTTACTGTACAACTTGGCGAGTTTCGCCTGTGCGTCCATCTTGCATCAATGGATAAGTAACCACTGAAGGACTTTCTCGACAGCATTAGGGAAATACTTTTAAGTCTTCTAATCTTATCGTCACAAAATCTCTGTTGTCTCATGACACCACTCTTCACAGGGGGCTTAGTTCCACAAAGAGAAAGAAAGCGAGCACCTTTTGTATATGGCATTCCGGTCATTATGCAAGCACCAAGCATCTGTCGCGCTGAGAGTCGACGACGTTCGTGGAGTAAAATGTTATGCATTGCCTTTGTTTTCCGTTTTGGGTGAACAATATGGCCCATACAACAACAAAAAAATGAAATCCCGCCAAAAGTGAAAATTGAATAAAAAGTAATAATTAATAAATATATACTATATCATTAGATGAATATTTTGGAATAACATTTTAAAATCGAGGTTTTTCAATGGATAACGGTTCAATCAAAAATTTGACCCCATTTTAGAATCTACATTAAAAATGGAACATTTCTGTCGTTTCAAAATTCCAAAATAACGTTTCTATTCCTCTCAAAAGTAAAAACAAACTTTATTGGGGAAAAATATTTTTATTTTCCAAAAAAAATGAAAACTTTAAATTCAAATTTAATTTTGATGCTTTTGTTTGTGATTTTTTGGATTTCGAAAAAAATTTGAAAATTCAGACAAGTTACCATTAACACTAATACGTTTCAGCGAGTCGGTCCCATCAGAGAAATTTTCATAAATCGGCGATATAATTTATTATTTCAGCAAAACATTCTCAGATCCAACTAGAATAAGGTCAAATTATACAAATTTAGCAAAGGCTAGTTATCCTACCTATTCAATTAACTTTAATTTTAAATAATTCAAGACAATTCTCAAAATTACCTTAATAATCGCGTTCTCTTCGCAAAATGACGATTCCTCATTCACTACCAGCATAACTGAGGGCTTGTGCTCACAGAATAATACAGATAATTTACTTATTAATGCAAAATTTAGTACCAAAAGGTAATCATAGAAGATACAAAAAAGTTTCTTTATTTTGATTGCTGATTTTATTTCTTCTAAAATTTACCAAATCTAAAAAATCCAAAATTGAATGCTATTGAATTTCATGTTTATGTAACATATACTATTTATTATATAAGGAATAAAAATTTTATAGTTTTAATCAAAAATAAAGGTGTACTAAATGCATACAAAACAAGGTATTTTTTACTCATCCAAAATATGTTAACAGTGCTATTTATATAATCAATATCCGAATTTAAAAAAAAAAAAAAAAGGGTATTGGGGCTTCCAGGGCTGCGCCCCTCTAGCCCCCTGAAGATGTTTAGTATAACACCAGGTCCCTCGGTCCCTCGGTCCCTCGGTTAAACGAACTTCTCTGAAAAAATGAGACAACATGACATTTTGACAACAGTCCAGGAAGTCTTAACAAGATAGGATGGTTATTTTACAAAACCGACAAGACCTTAACCGAGTAGTTTTCATGTTTTGTCACTTTTCTGTCACTTTTCAGGGAAAAAACATTTTTATTGTATATAAAATGAATTTTACAAAACCACCGCTACCCTTCTTTGAAAATAAGAGTAGATGTAAAGATATTCTATTGAGAGAACTTAAGAAACTACCGAATGGTCTAACATTTGTAGATTTGTTCGGTGGAAGTTTCTATATATCTCATTTGTGCCATACAATATTTCCTGACTCAAAGATTATATGCAATGACTTCGACAACTATATGAACCGTCTCAAACATATACCAGACACAAACAAAATATTGAAAGAGTTAAAAGAAAAGATACCTATAGGTAAGATGGAACGTATACCATTAGATAAGAAAAATACTGTCAGAGAGGTTTTGAAAAAAGCAGAGTATATTGACTGGGATAGTATATCTTCTAGACTATTATATAGTGGTGCTATAAGAGTTCATGACATTGAAACACTTATGTCAAAAGTTTTATATCTTAACTATACAAAGGTTTTCAAAGAGAACATAGAAAAATATACTGAGGGTATAGAGTTTGTGAGATGTCGTTGGACAGAGTTGTATGAAAAATATAAAAACAAGGAAAATGTTTTCTTTATAGTAGACCCGCCGTTCTATAACACATGGGATTTTCAATACCAAGTAGACTGGACTTTGAGAGACTCTTTAGAAACTTTAGACGTTTTACATAACTGTCCATGCTTTTACTTTACATCCGATAAAAGTGGTTTGGAAAGTGTCATGAGATGGTTAGAGGACATACATGACTATGATTTTAGATACGATAAGATAGAATATGAGAGAGGTCCTATAAACTGGAGAAAGTGTCATAACAAAGAAATTTTATTGGTAAGTAAATGTGGTTTGAAATAGGACTACTTGTTTTAGGTTTTTTCCATTGTGTCATTTACTTATTTGACGTGGCAGAAAGATATAGAGAATATGAAGATGAACCAATACCAGCAAATGTTCAGCATATGTACTCGTAAGAGATATTTTTATCTAATATTAAATGGACGCACAGAACTTAGCGAATGCACAGCAACCTGGACAACCAAACCCAGAGAATATTCCAAATGAAGTTAGAATACAAACTGCAATGGCAAACTATGGTCAAGTGCCAACAGATGTACAAATGCAAACTGCCATGTCAAATGACGCTGCGTTAGGTTTGCCACCATGGTATGCAAATATGAGATGGAAAGAGTTTTATACAAACCCTGAAGTGGGATATAAACAACTCTATGCAGATGACGCGAACACAGGAGTTGACCCAGAATATGTTTTCTACCAGAGGAGAAATAGAATGTATGAGCTCCAGTTAAAGAATGCAATGGAACTCAGAAGGAAACGTAAGAGACTAGGTGGACATTAGATTTTTACATATAGTAAAATGGGTTTCTTCAGTAGTATTGGAAACTTCTTTCGAAATGTTGGAAGAGGTATATGGAATGGAATAAAAACCGTAGGAAGAGGAATTTGGAACGGAGTCAAAAATATTGGTAAAAGAGTAGGTCAGTTCGTTGGTATTATACCTAAAGACCCTGAACCAGAAGAACAAGCTCCTGTTATACAACAGCCTGAACCTGCACCACAGTCAAGTTGGCAACCAAATCCAACACCTCAACCGTATTAAAATTATATTTTTACCGTTCGATAGTAGTTGTATATGAGACTAAGTTCTAAGTAAAACGCGTGGTATAATGGAACTATTCTCTTTCTTCCATCTGTTGTAAACCATACTTGAAAGTCTGAAATACTTCCACTCGGCGGTTCATATAGCTTTGTAGGTTTTTCGTAAAAGTCATTTGCCAAGCATAAAAAAGAGTTTTGTGCACCAGAAAATGAAGCATGAACGATAATAGCATCTGAGTCGAAAACATTTTCATATGTTCCATTAGGGTTTTCGACTTCATAAAAGTTCGGGTGTACTGGATATTCTGCAGGCTGATTTAACATCCTCAAAAATCTATACCATGCCAAGTTGTTATATTTTGTAGAAATATAAACGTCTTCTCCAAGGTCTTCTATTCTATTGATTTTAACAGTTGCATTTTTCCTGTCATATAAAATATCGAGATGGTACTCTCCTTCGTCAATGTTAAACTGGTTTGCATATTCGATATAGATATCGTTTATTTTTCTTGAAAAGCTTGAAGAGTTGTTTCTAAGTTTACAAGCAAATTCACTTGTAAAAGTTTTCCCTGTTCAAATTTCTCATACGTACGTTTTTCTTTGTTATAGTATCGAACTTCAAAAGCGACCGTAAATGGGAAACCATGTATGGCTTCTGAAATGAACTTCATTCTACGAAAGCCAATAGCTTTTGTGACGGATGGGTCTCTTAGCCATCTCAATGGGTAGTCAAAACGATAGCCTTCATGCTTTACGGTCTCTGTCTCAAACTTTTGACCAACATTCGTAAAAAGTTCATCTAATGGTTTAGTTGTAGCAACTCTTGAATTTTCTTTTTCTATTGAAAGCATATTTTATCTAGAATAAAAATGTCGAAAGAAACAGCGTCTATGAGAGAAATAAAACACAACCGACAACTCATTTTGCAAGCTCTAAATAAGAACACAACAAACTTTTCAAACTATTCTAAGATATCTGAGTCATTGAAAGAAGGAAACTTAAAACTGACATTAAACCCAATGACAGATGAGTTTCTATTTCAAGACAATAAGAACCATACTGTTTGTATAAATCCAACAAAAGGAACTTTAAACGAGAAACCTATAGATGAACTTCTTTTGAAAGCAGATGTTGACAACAAAGCTGACAAAGAGTATGTCATTGAAAAAGTTCAAGAAGAACATGACAGAGCAGATGCAACATATGCAACGAAAGAACATACTCATCCTGAACTAGCGGACAAAACATATGTTGACAATAAAATGTCAAGTGAAGTGACAAGAGCTGAAAACGAATATTCTAAAAAGACTCATATACATACCATTGCAAATATTACAAACTTACAAGAAACCTTAAACAGGAAAAGTGACGTTGGACATACACATTCTATATCTGAAATAACAGACTTAAACGTTAGCCTTGAAAAGAAAGCTGACAAAACATATGTCAACAGTGAGTTAGAGGAGAAGGTAGATAGGGGTTGTATGGCTAGTGCGTTAGTGAAGAAGGCAGATAAGGAATATGTGGATGAAAAAGACAATGAAATTAAAGAAAGGGTTGAATGGTATAATGAACGGACAACAAAGATTTTAGAAGGTAAAGCCAATACAGGGTGGGTTTCAGGGTGTTTAGACCTTAAAGCGGATAAGAACCATACACATACCATTGCAAATATTACAAACTTACAAGAAACCTTAAACAGGAAAAGTGACGTTGGACATACACATACCATTGCAAATATTACAAACTTACAAGAAACCTTAAACAGGAAAAGTGACGTTGGACATACACATAGCTTCTTCTCAACTGTTGGTATAGAAAGTATTTTAGGAACGATTGAAGAAACTGGTGGGGGTGGATTATATTTTAAACCTCCTAACTTTCCAGAAGGTTTAACATCGGATAAAGACATTAGATGTAGAAATGTCTATGTCATGGAGGATGAAAAAAAAGTTAAATTCACTGCTCAAGATTTATATGATAAAAAAGCTGACAAAACAGAGCTTCAAACGTTAAAGACAGAAATACTTCAAACAGTATATCCTATAGGTTCTATTTACACGTCAATGAACTCTACCAGACCAGAAGTAGTACTTGGTTTTGGAACTTGGACTCAAATAGTCGACAGGTTTTTGTATTGTGCAAACTCTTCAAAGGAAACAGGTGGAAGTAAAACGATTTCAGGTGCAAATTTACCTGCGCACAGTCACTACATAAATTTAAGTACATCTGAAGCAGGTTTGCATAGTCATAGATTTTGGGATTGGTCAGGAATGACAAAAGGTAAAGGATATGATGTTAAAGAGGACGTTAAGTTTGCTATAAATTGTTACTGGAGTAACACTGAGGTAGGAGGAAGCCATACACATCGCATTACAGGGTATACGCAAACAACAGGACAAAGTAAAGACTACATGCCACCTTACATGACAGTTTACGCATGGTATAGAATTGCTTAGTCGTCATGTTCCACTTCTTTAGCATATTCGTCAGGAGTTGTCTTATATTTGTTAGGAACTGTCTTTGAAAGTATACCACCTTGAACCTTAACAAGTTTGAAACGAGGTCTGACAATAGTAGTTTTATCTTCTGCTTGCAGTCTGTACATTTTGCCATGTTTGCCAAAACTTCATATAATATTCTCTTGTATACTTTCTTCTATTTTTACGAACACGAAGGTGAGTACCTGTCGAGTTCCCATTGTTGTCATAGTCAATAGTATTTTCATATGGGTCGCGTTTAGGTATTTCTATTTTTACTTTGTCACCTTTCTTAAGTTTGAAGCCTGGCATTCTTTCTTGTCTTCCTCTTAACTAAACTATTAAATATATAGTCTTTCTCTAAGTCGGGGTTGTTTTTCATTTCTTCGGGGGAATGGTTTCCCAAACCTTTTTGTTTACGGCTATTGTAAATATTTAAAACTTGTCTCATCTTTGCCATGGAGAAGTGTCTATATTTGTCGTCATATGACATTTCATCTACCTCACCACCTTGTGTGGTTGATTTAAGTCTCTTAAGATTTTTATACAACTGTCAATGACACCAAGAGCAGAATGGTTTTGGTCGACAATGAAATATTGGTTTACATTTTTTGAACGCAGATAGTTTTTAATATCGTCTGATTTGAAAGAACTATCACAGTCAGATGTCAGTTTTGTTGGATGGTATTTGTCAACGAATATTGTCAAAGCAGTTTTCACATCTAAAATATTTTTGGACCATAATGGTATGGCTTCACAGTATCTTGTGTTTTGACCGACAAATATTAGCCAGTATGGTGGTCCATCTTCTCTATACCTTGGAATGTTTTCCAAGATATCCATAAACCAAGCATTTGGTGTTGAACTAAAGATTTTTACCATGAGTGCTTCTTTGTCGCTTTAGAAACATACGGGTCCTTGTTTGAATTCGTCATTTTAACCCATAAGAAATGGGTTTATTTGGCGCATTAGCAGGAGTCGCATCTAGATTTTTGCCCGCAGTGGGAACACTAGCCAGAGGTGCATTTGGAATTGGAAGGAAGATTTTGAGTACTTTAGGTATACTGAAAGAGAAAGCGCAACCTATTATACAAACCGTACAGAAAGGTTGGGAGGTAGCACGAGATGCAGCAAATCTTATTCCAAATCCTGAAACAAGAGGAAAAGTTCAAGGATGGATGGACAATGTAGGATGACAAGCAGGAAACTACTATAACAAAGCAAATGACTACTATAACCAAGCAGGACACTACATGGACCAAGGTGAAAGATTCTTTAACAGAGGATATAACCATGCACAACAGTGGGTAAACAACAACCAACCTCAACCGCCTCAAACGTGGGGAATGTAAATTTTTTTACTGAGATGAAATGAACAATACAGCATTGAGACAAATGGGCTCAAGATGGATTTGTCGGCTTCCAGCAGTTACACAACCACGTGTTTGTCAAGTTCTTCCTATACCTCAGGAAGTTTTAGACCGACTTAAAAAACCTAAACAACCAGTTGAAAACAAACCAAACTAAAATTTTTTACTGAGATGAAATGACTGAAGAAGTTGAAACGGTAGATTTGACACCACAAACAAAAAGTTCAGAACCATTGTCAAAACCTGTCAAAGAACTTACAGATGAAGAGAAAAATTCAATAATAGAAAGTGCCAGGTCTGGAAATACAAACCCTAACTACAAAGTCACTTTTCATAAAAATGGAACGGCAAGTATCTCAAAAAAGAAACAGACTCTCACAAATAAAATATTGAAGTCTGAAGGAGCTTTCGAGACAACAGATGGAAAAGTTTACTTCACTGACCAACAGTTCATTATAGAACATCTCATTGACTTAGAGTCGAAATATTCTAAACTTTACAACAAACACAAAAAGTTGAAAGGAAAACAAAAACAAATGGCATATGATATTTATGAAGATGTTGACGACACAACTGTTCCTGCAGGTGAGGTAAAGTCAGATGAACCGAAAAGTGACGAAAAACCAATAGAAGAAATAAACCAAAAACTGAAGATAAACCAAACCAAAGGTTAGTTTTCAAACTAAACCAAGTCAACCTTCATTAGCTGGTATGGGTTGGCGTCAAAGACTTTTGGCAGCAGGTGGTTACGTAAAGTAAAAAAAAACATTTTTTTATTTTTATAAAAAATGCCCCCGTATAGAATGGATAGAAGGTCTGCTAGAATAAAAGCAGAGTTAGAAAGATATGGTTGGAAAGTTTCAAAGAAGTTTAAATATAGGAAGGGAAAGCCAATAAAAGTCTATGACAAACTGGCTGGTCTGACCTACGAAATGGACTTGGAAACAGCACGCGCAAATTATCCAAACAGACTAGAGAGGTTAGAAGAAGAACGGCTTATGGACATGCCTTTCGATGTTAGTGAGCCACAGGTTGAAGGACACGACGGCTTTGCCAGATTCTACTGGAAACATGACGAACAATTGCATCCCTTGAGACGGAAAAAAGGGAAGGGTGAAGACGCACATGCTCCCATGGAAAGAACAAGATATGCATATGAGAAGTATCGTGAAGTTAGAAGTAAAATTACATCTGGGCGAACCTTTACAGTAAATTTTGAAGAAGGAAAGAACAAAGAAGGCTTCATGGGAGTACTTGCTGCAATTCAAGACGGAAATAAGAAAGGATACAATCTCAGATTGACCGTAACAGATTTGGATGGTCATATTTACTATGCATATGGCAATGTCACAACAGCCGCACAACTTCTTGACGCTTTCAAGACTACAAAGAGAGAACAAATGGTTGACTCCGACTCAGACATTTTGAATGCGATTGAAGGAATTGCAAGTGTCAAGTTCGAATGGTACCAACCTAACCCTCAAGCAGTCAGACAACATGCTGGATACTTCCCCTTCAGAAATAAGTCTGACATTGACTTGACAAGGTATGGAATTTACAATTCAATTGAAAAAATTGTCAATGAACCTTGTATTCTTACATGTCTCAGGAACTCTGGTCTTGTTACAGATGAGAAGATGAAGTATCTTGAGTCATGTGTGAAAACAAGGTACATGCTCAGAGGTCAATTGGCAAAAATTGCACCGTTGGCAAATGTCAATATCCGAGTCAACATACCTACAGCTAAAGGTTCTTCACATGACGACTATGTTGTTGACTTCAAATTGCCATGGTTGAAGATTGTACTTGTCCACAACCACTTCATGTTGAACGAAAGTCTTACAAACCCATTGTTCGGAAAAGGCAAATGCAACATTGTCAGAGCTGTTAACATTCTTTTCGAGAAAGGTTTGTTGGAACCAATTCCAGATGACAAGCTGACAGAAACTTTTGTACCAAAAGACGAAACAAACTTTTCATTGTTGGTAAGACCAAAAGTTGTTCCGGACAAAGTTATAGCACAAAAGAAGTACACAGTTCCAAAAGGAGTTGGATTGTTCGGATACCAACCTGAACCAGAAGAACTTCCAATGAGGTTGCAAGAACTTCAAGATGCTATAAACAAACTTCCATTGAGACATCCAATTGACGTCAAATTGTATTGGAGAGCATCTGAGTTAGGTCAGAAGGTTTTATATGAAACAGGTTGCTTTGACGATGTTTATGAAATAACAGGCGAGGTTTCTCAGAAGATAAGAGACTCGCTTGAATTTCCACGAACTGGACCGATTGGATGCGACAAGTTCGACTCAGATGAAAAAATATACTATGTCGACCTTAACGCTGCGTACATGAGGTTTGTCCAATATATTCCGACTGGAATTCCAAACGAAGATGGTGAGTTCCCGGGAAGGAACTATACAGTTGGAAAAGTCATACAACAACTGTATGATATTAGGAAAGCTTCAAACCCCAAACTTGCAATGACACTCAAATTGCTTATGAATTCGACATGGGGATATTCCATTAAGAAACCTCAAGCGATGAAGAGTAAACACTATGAGAAGGTCGACAACTTTGTTGAAAGGTTCTCCCCTTTTGTTTTGAAATACGAATTTACTCAAGGTCAAGGTGGCTTAGTAACCACAGTAAAACCTATTGTCGAACATTGGTCTTATCCTCAGTTCGCAAAAGCAGTCCTTGACAACTACAATGAGTTCTTCTCCGATGTTAAATCGAAAGTGAAGGTATACTATGAGAACATTGACGCACTCATGACGAACGAAGAAGGATACAACAAACTCATTGAAATGGGTTTAGTCGGTGAAAAGATGGGTCAATTCAAATTGGACAAAATTTTCACCGAAGTTCATGTCCTCTCCAAGCGTAAGTATTGGGGTATACTTGAAGACGGCACAGAAATAAAACATTGCATGAAGTAAAAAATTGCATACCATTTTAAAACGTTTTTAAAACAGTATATTTTTACATATATAAAATGCTTCAGGTTGAAAAACAAAGAACAAAAGTAGCAGATACAAAACCGTTAGACTATATCTTTACAAACGCTGGTAGGACTATATCAGATGAAGAAATTTCATCCCGTACTTACAGGTTTGACTATCCAGTTCGTTGGCTTCAAAGCCCTTCAGATGCAAAGGCAATAGGATTTAGAAGAGTTTTGTTTTCAAATAGAACTAACGCTTTTATGTTCGCAGTATATTTTCACGGTCAGTATAAAGGCTCTGATGGTCTAATAGAAAAATTTGATGAAATGAAAATCTTTACAATTCGTTCAGACGAAAGTCTTGAAAAAACTCTAAATGACTTTCAAACTCAAATAAACAAATACTACTGGGAATTTCAAGAAAAATACGACTCTTTACTAAATGGAACATACTATCTAAAACTAGAATACGACAAGATGAACTCCACCGTTTCATTTCAAAAGATTGAAATTAACCCTCCAAGAGATACAGAGTTTTTATATTGGGGAGTAGACAAACGTTCTTGGGCACAATTTCTTCGGTTACTAAACCAGAACGAACCATTACCACCTGACGGTCCTTTTAAATTTATACTCCCACCAACAGATTTGACAGTTTATAGAAACGTGTTCGATCCTCAAAATGTCATGTGTCATGCAAGTTTCAGTTCAAGCAACAACAGTTTTCTTTGTATCGGTAAGGACTTTTATGACTTTGCTTCTAAATTCTACGAACCACCTAGTAACAGTTTCTCTGACTTTCAAGTCTGGTTCACAACAAACGGTGTGCAGCATATAATACCATTGTACTATGACTTTTATCTCGAATTGTCTTTCATATACAACTACGGAAAAGTGCTGAAAAAGTATTGAAAAATGAGATGTTTAGGTTAGATGGTTTTAGGTGTCACTACGTCACCAGGTCCCTCGGTCCCTCGGTCCCTCGGTCATTTTAACTTCTCTGAAAAAGTGTGACAACATGACATTTAGACAACAACACAGGAGATAGATTTCATCGTATATGTTTTGTGCTGAAAAAGTATTGAAAAATATATTTTATGTTAGCATGTTAGATCTCACCTCTTTTCTCACCTCTTTTTTCACCTGTTGAATTTTGTATAAAAAGCAACCGTCGACATTCTGGCGGTTGGTATATTCTTCACAAAATGCTTGTTTTGAGGTCGAGCCACTTTTGGCTCCACCTGTTTTTTCAACCAAAACTCATTTTTTTCGGCAAAAATATATTTTATGTTAGCATGTTAGATCTAACACGTTTTCTAACCACTTTTCTAACATCGTAGAAAACTCTCGAAATTCATGAGTTTTGACACTTTCATAAAAAACATAAAAAATAAAGTTAGTTTTTTTAAAAAAATATTTTTTATTTTTATTGTAAGAACATGTTAGCAACAACTTCACCAAACTCGTTAGTCATGAACCCAACTTCAATGTTAGTAGAGATGAAAAGCTTCATTCCTTCTTCATATACTTTCGAAACAGAAATCCAGAAGATAAAGCAGGAACTTCTCCAAGGAGTTTTAGACTGTAGTGCGAAAGATGAAACAAATGAAGAATATCTTTATGAAATGCAGGATATTATTGACCATCTACCTAAACTTCCTGAAATACAACAACAAAAGCTTACTATTCCAGAATTCGATGAAATAGAAGTCAAAGCAACTGACTCAGTAGAAACCAAGAAGTTCATACGTAAGGTAAACTATGAGTTTCTTGGATTTCATTGCAACCACAAAGTCATGGACAAAGACTGCGATATGGTATATAAAAACATCTCTGACATATACAAATCTGAAGAATTTAAGACCTACGACAACTTTGTTTCGTTAGTTGCAAAATGTGTATGGCAGATAAGAGATAAAGATAAAAGAGGTAAAGTATGGAACGAACAGATAAAACCAGCAACTTTTGAGTTAAAGAAAACCATTGACGCCTTAGTTGTTCTAGCTGGTTTTATTTCAATGTACAATGCTAAAATGAACCCACAATGTTCAAAATGTAAAGCAGCAATGAGGAAATATAACTACTCCGTCAAAGAGATAGAACGTATGCGAAACGACTATGCTGACTTAAAGAAAGAAGCAGAGAAACCAGCAGAAGATAAAATGGACATGTTGACATTTCTGAACAAAAACTATCCAACAGCTGACGATTTCCTTCTTTCAGATGTCAAGAAGAAATATAAAGAAACATTCGGCATTGTTAAAACTTTTGATATCCTTCGTGAAGAAATAGAAGCTACAAAACTGTTTAAAGTCATGAACCATCGCAACATATACCATGTAAAACGCTTGTAAATAGTTATGTTAGAAAAGAGGTTAGAAACGTGTTAGATCTAACATGCTAACATAAAATATATTTTTGCTGAGTAAAATGACCAAATTTCATTATATAACTGTTATTTTTGACGAAGAGAACTTTGACACTTCGTAAAAAAATCCCTGAAATCATATCTTTTTTATACAAAATTCAAGAGGTGAGAAAAGAGGTTAGAAAACGTGTTAGATCTAACATGCTAACATAAAATATATTTTTGCTGAGTAAAATGACCAAATTTCATGACAAAACATATACGAAGAAGTTTATTTCCTGTGTTGTTGTCAAAATGTCATGTTGTCACCATTTTCAAAAAGATGTTAGTTGACCGAGGGACCGAGGGACCTGGTGACACCTAAAATATATTTTTGCTGAAAAAAATGACCAAATTTCATGATATAACTGTATTTTTTGACGAAGAGAACTTTGACACTTCGTAAAAAAAATCCCTGAAATCGTGAAAAAATGACCAAATTTCATGATATAACTGTATTTTTTTGACGAAGAGAACTTTGACACTTCGTAAAAAAATCCCTGAAATCATATCTTTTATACAAGATAAAAAATAGCGTTAGTTTTTATAAAATATTTTTTTTATATTTGTATGTAAAGACAGATATGACAACAACAGAGAACACAACAACTGCTATCGTTCATGAAGCCATAAATGAAGAATATGAGTACATACAGTTTAACAAACAGTTACGTCTCATTCGTTCGGTCAAAGATGACATGTACCAAATGCAAAGTATTTTGACAGCATGTTTTGCTCCAGATACCAAGAAACCACAAGACTGGTTTGAATTAAATAGCACTCATGAACTCCTCAGTGAGTTTGAACATGTAGAACTTAAAAAGATGTACCAAGACAGACAAAACTTACCATCGCATCTAAAAGGTATATATGTTCATAAGTTCCTAGCTAGTTCAATAGCAATGTGGGCTTCACCTCGTTATGCAATCTACATACTTATGCTACTTGACGAACTTTGTACAAAGCAGAGAGAAGATATGATGAAAGAAGACAAAAACATACAGAAAAGAATACCACGTTCGGTACCAAAAGGAAAGGAAAAGAACTATAAGTATATGATTTACACTGAAGAGATGGAAAATGAAGAAGACAGAGATATGGTTATGTTGCATTTAGTCAGAAGAAACAACAAAAGCTTTTACGACCTTGCTAAGATTTACAAATCTGACAGAAATTGGTTCTATCGCGAAAACTTACCGATTTCAATGACACCGAATGAAGATGTTAAACAGATAGTTCAAGATACGTTACCTCAAACACACTATGATATGAAAGGTTGTACAATACTTACATTCAAAGAAGATTTGCCGCTACTGAAGGAAAAAATAACAGAGTATTTTGACAACTTCAAAGAGGAAGAGTAAATGAACCATTTATTTTTCAAGCTTGACACCAAAGATGGCTCAGGTAGCTCTAGATGGTAAATTGTCTTGTCCGAGTCCTTCTGACATTCCGAGTCCTTCTGGCATTCCGAGTCCTTCTGGCATTCCGAGTCCTTCTGGCATTCCGAGTCCTTCCTTCCGACAGGAAAAGTCCTTCCTTCCGACAGGAAAAGTTTTTCTTTCCGACAGGAAAAGTCCTTCCTTCCGACAGGAAAAGTCCTTCCTTCCGACAGGAAAAGTTTTTCTTTCCTTCAGGAAAAATTTTTCTTTCCTTCAGGAAAAATTTTTCTTTCCTTCAGGAAAAACTTTTCCAGTTGTCCGTCCGTAAACCATTCAAATTTTCGAAAATTGAGAACTTTTTGGCCGACCTTCAGGAAAAATTTTTCTTTCCTTCAGGAAAAATTTTTCTTTCCTTCAGGAAAAATTTTTCTTTCCGACAGGAAAAGTTTTTCTTTCCGACAGGAAAAGTCCTTCCTTCCGACAGGAAAAGTCCTTCCTTCCAACTGGAAGAACTCTTCCTTCCGACAGGACACAAACGGATGGCTGACGTTCCACCAACCGAGTCCATTCCAAAGCCAGAAGAACCGACAGCCCCAGCACCACAACAGACTAAGACTCAAACACTTACATTTTTACGCTTGACTTTTTACAATTTGAACTTTGTTCGCGTAGATATGAATTCTGAAAGAAGTATGAGGGTCTTGTATGACTTTGTACTTCTCCCATAGTTCATGTCTGTCAAACTTACCTGCCATGGACTCTTTCATAAGTTCCATGAAATCGTCTTCGGACAATCCGGGGAAAAGTATGATATCAGTAAGTATTCTCTTTACATCCTTACTTAAACTCTTTGCTGTCTGTACACAAATGACAACTGAAATGTTAAAGTGTCTGAGCTTCTTGAGAATTCGACACATGTCTTGTTCTCTGTTCTTTAACAAAGGATGAGAAGCAAAGTCATCTAAGATAAGAAGACATCTGTGAGGGTAAGTCTTCCAATCGTAAGATTGCAATTTCTTCGAAATGTATTCTATCTCTTTCTGTTTGTTTCTGAAGTGTTTCTTCTCTAATATTCTCTGCATTTCCTCATTTGGGTCTTTAAACTTAGAATTGACATACTCATTTATAGCATTGTACTTCAAAACTCTTCTTTGGTACTTCTTTATCCAATCTAACAACTCAGAGTCTTTTATACATACTAACTTAGACTTTTTTATAATATCTTTGAACGAATTGACGGTTTGGTCAAATTGACCAGAAGTACTACAAATGACTACTAACTCATAGAATGGGTTCTTCTCATCTAGTTCTTGTTGTTGTGCAGCCATTTTAAGATAAGTGAAAGTCTTGCCCGACCCAGGTGGTGCGATTAGACCTGTTATACCATTCTGAGCAAATAGGAACTTGTCATGTATGGGTTTTATCTGAGCATTTTCCAACTTCCTCTTGTTCTTATTTAAAACATTCTCAAATTTCTTGTCAATGTCAGCAAACTTTTTTTCTAACATATTTTTAGAAAAATTAAAATTTTTATCTTTTAGGAAATGTCTAGCGATTTCGCTATCTATATTCGAGACAAGCTTTTCGACAGCAAAACATCTGTCGACCATAAAATCTTACATAGTGTAAACAAGAAAGGTGAATTTGTTCTAAAGTTCTGTTTCTGGGAATATGACAAGAACCATAAAACGTTAAGCAGAGAAGTCTTAAAATTTGTCAATGACAGACTTGTTGACAGAGATGACGCCTCTTGGAGAGATGAAGTCCAACAAAACTTCTTAGAATGCAAAGAAGACACATGCGCTGTTCTTGAAAATGAAATAGAAAACAGAATAGAAGAGCTATTAAAGGACAAAGACCTTTTACAAAAATATGGTTCTGAGAAGTTTGACATAACTCCACCAGAGAAGAAGAAGAGAGAAAAGAAAGAAAAGAAAGTAGAAGAAGAGAAGAAAGAACCAGAGCCAGAGAAAAAGAAATTTGACATGTAAAAATAAAATTTTATTTTTAGAACATTTCTGGGTCAATGTCAATGTTCTCTTCCTCTTTAGGAGCAAACACTGGCTTAGACTCTAAAATCTTTTTACCCAATTTACCTTGAACTTCAACTATCTTAGACTCATAATATTCATAGTCGTCTGCTTTCTTTGGTTCATAAGGTATAACAAGTTTGTATGCTTTGCCTTCTTTAAGGTTTGAAAACCTTCTGTCAAAACTTTCTTTGACTGTTAACAAACCTTCTATGTCTAAGTCTTCAAATTTCGCACCATTTTTAGTCACAATAGCAAACTTAACTGGTTCGATGTTCCAAACTTTGTCAAATGTAGACTTTTCAAAATGGTAGAAGTAAACATTCAAATATGTGAATGGGTCTAGTTCTTCTTTGACTTCTGTCATATACTTGTTGACTGAGATGAATTTCGTCATCTTTTCTATCGGATAAAAAAAATATTTTTTTTAAAATTTACTCAGAAAAATTTTTCTTTGTATATACACCATTCTGTACGTCTAAAAGACTTTTGACATTTGCCAAGAATGTTCGTTTAGACGCTGTCATATAACCATACTCTTGACAATATTGTTTATACGAATCGTACAATGACCTTTCATCTAAACACTCAAAGTCAGTTTCATCTATGAACAGTTCATATACACTCTTGTTTGCTTCTAACAATGTTTGTCTCTCTTCGGTATGTGGAATTTGTCTTGGATTGAACTTAGAAATATCTAATGTCATGAAATATGAGAACAAGTGGTTGTAAAAGTTAGGTGTCAAAGTTTCTGCTAAGTCGTCAAAATATTCTGTATCTTGCATATGAGCTTCTGACGTTCTGACAACTACATATCTTCTGTCAGAACTTTCTAACTTCATCGGAACGGCATTGTTTGAAACCATGACGAAATTTGCAACATTTTCACAAACTCTTTGGTCTTTATATTTTCTTTCAACAACTCCAACTTTGTCTGTTATAAGACTCTTCAAAGCATCCGAGTTTAAAACCTTTGTTGTATCTATACTTTGAAGTTCGTTACATACTATAAGTTTCATATTCTCTATTGAAGAGTTAAATTTACCGCAGATGTTTTCTAAGTTTGTCATATTCGGGTTCGAATAGCCCTCTAACAGTTTGCACAAAATATCTGTAAAGAAAGTGTCTTACCAGTTCCTTGTTTTCCAATTACAATGAGAGCAGTTTCATTTTTAGCACTTGGATGTTGTAAGATGTTTGCAAACCAACATAAGATATACTCATAGACTTTTCGTTTCCATTGCATATAATTTCTTTGACATGGTCTAACCAAGCTTCTATAACATTTTCTTTCCATTCTACTTGTTCGTATTTATATCCAGTGAAGATAGAATAGAAGTTTGGAGAAGGTGTATAGAACTTTATACCACGAACTGAAAAATCTTCTAACTTTGACAATAAGATATCCCAAGCATCTAACATCTTCATGCCAACTTGTACGACTTTTATTTTCTTAAGTTTCTGTTTACATTCTTGTTCTGAAACTATTGTCGCTCTTGGTTTGTTAAAGACTACATCCCATTCTTTCATGACATAACATTCTGGGGCAGAGTCGACATAAATGACTAAACGTTTCAAATTCTCGACTGCTTTGTTATAGTCTCTAAATGGACACATATTTCTGAACGCTTGGAAGTCATAAAAATCTGAAACGTCTATTCTGTACATTTTTTTATATAAAAATAAAAAAAAATATTTTTTTTATTCTTGAGCTATTTGTTGCATTTGTTCCATTTGTTGCATTTGTTGTTCTTGAGCTAGTTGTTGTTGAAGTTGTTCTTGTAGTACAATACTTTCACCAGTTGCATCTTCCAATTCGAAACTTTCTGCCGTCATTGACAAATACATAGGACATAAAAGTTTTACAGGAACAAAGTTTGCGTCAACTAAGGTTAAGTTTATGTTTGCCAAAGTGTTTGAGTTCACTAAAGCTGAAAACTCTGCATTCGAATGAACAATAGGCAAACCAGCAGAGAAAGTGTTGTTTATACGCATGAGTATCTTTTGGTCATAGTAGTTTCTGTCGACATTCGAATAGCACTTTGAACCTAAGTTTGAAACAATATATAAAATAGGTGTACTTAAAGTCAATGGAACAGACATTCCTTGTATGACACCTTTTCCTGTTATAGGAAACTGTTGGTAGTAAAAACCAGATAAGTTTTGTATTATAGCTCATATCGTTTATACTAAACTCAGTCGGACATCCAAACATAATGAAACCTGCTCTAGTTGCAGCACATGTTACATCCGTCCTTAAAGTATTAAATAAGTCAACAAAACCTGTTGGTGGTATATCTGAGTAAGTATCTTCAAAGAAGTATTTTTTACCATTCACAACAATAAAATCTTCTGGTGTCAAAAGAGCAAAACAGGCTTTAGTCGTCATCGTGTTTAAGGTCAGTTTACAATATCGTCCTTGAGGACTTTGTAAGTTTGTTGTTATAGAATTATATGACTCAGGGTTTTTAGTCGTAATAGTATAAACCACTATTCTTCTGCCATTTTTACTTAGCAAGTAAATTTTAATGAAATGTTGTGGTCGTCAAATATTTTTATGACGTCTGGGAAACTATATTTTAAGTTCACGTTTCACTCCTTTCATAACGTATATCTTGTCAATGACATTATATGAAACACCACAGCAAGCAATGTCGGTTCTATTTCTTTGATGTTTATATCGTCTGCCTCTGTCAAAAGTTTCAATAGTTCTTTCAAAATTTCATGAGGTGCAATGACATATGAGTTCACTTTTACAGGGTTGTGTTCGACCAAGTTTAACATTAGACCTAAAGCTTGACAAATCTTCTCCTGAGTTTTAAGTTTGTCTTTCAGTTGTTGGTAGTCGTTTCGAATATCTGCAACAGAACTTAAGTCTCTGCTAACTTCAGGGTATGTTGGTTGTTCTTTTACAGGAACTATTGTTATACCATCTTCGTCTTCGTATGGTTTCCCCACTTCAACATCTCTGTCTTTGACATTGACAACAACACTTTGACTGTTTGTTTGAGTTGGTGAATTTAACTTCACATCTGCCATCGCCATTAAACCTTTTGAAACACTTACGCTTCTATTTTTCGGAAATGACATTTACTTAGAATAAAAAGATGGACGTATTCGAGTATCTCTTCGAATTGAAGCAGAACAAAGTTTACACACAAACAATACAAGTTCATTGATAGAATAGTTCTTTATACAAACAATGGAAAATGTTATAGAATAGCAGTCTTTGCTGAACCAAAATATTTCATAAAGCAAAGAAAGTTGGTAACCGAGATGGTGAAAGTTCTTGAAGCAGACAAAAATATAACAACAAAACTGACCGATATTTCTAAAGGTAAGTTTATAATACAATATTATATCAAAACTGGCGTACTGTCAATATTTGACGGAGAGAAGTCAGTTCAAGAACAACTTACTGACCTGCTGCCAAAATCTGCTCGATGGAAGCTGTCGTTATATACCAATCTGAGGAGCCCAGCAGGTTTCATCGAACGAATCTTCAAAAGAGCATCTTCCGTGAAAAGTGCTATTGGTTTTGTAAACTTCTTTGCTTTCAATTCATTTGGACCGTCTCTGTCACCAGTATATTGTATTTGAACTGTACCAACAGTTGAAATACCACCCATAAAGTCTTCTGAGTCAGCAAATGGAATGCCAAGCCAAAAGTTTGAACGGTCTCCATTTGTATATTGAGTGTTTTGACCTCCTGTATGAGTCCATACTTTCACATATGGCATAATAGAACTTTGCATTTCAGGGTTAATGGTTGTTGTGAAGTTGTTGTTAAAGTTCATAGCATCTAATGTCAAGTTGTATGACCTCATATCCTCAACTGTAGAATATTCTTCTCTTGGATAGTATTTGCCATCTATGTTTATATGATATTTAATACCGGGGTTGTAGAAACAAGAATAGTCATTTATAGTTCGTCTGAACAGTACAAACATAGTATCTGCATGTTTCATTGCAGTTGTTAAGGCAATATCTGTTCTTGCACCTGGGTCAGCACTTTGGTTTCCAACTTCACCTGCAAAGTCTTTGACAGATATTTGGTGTATAGGGAACATAAGTGGAACTGCAATATATTTGGCAGCTAAAGCATTTGAAATATCTGGGTCCAACATATAGACTGCAAGTCTGCTTTCTATTCTCTTGCATTCAAATTTTTCGCATGTGAACTTAACTGGTCCAAGCAGTTCCAGCAGCATTGAAGTAGTAGTTTACTTCAGTGTTGAGGTTTGAGAAACCAAAGTCTAAGTCAACTTTGTCTTTGCAAAAGTCACAGAACTTGGCTCCACCAGTTCCAGCTACAGTAAGAGTGAATGGGTCTTGCGTTGGTGCAATGACTAAGTTATTTTTGCTTGGAGTAAGTTCGATAGAAATTTTTCCTGCCCAGTTTGGCAAGTATCTTAAAAACCTGAAGATGAGGAAAGATGACAAAGGAACTCTAAGTTTCAGTTTTACTTTGGTTACTGCTGCTGCAGTTTGTCCAGAAAGGTCAACATAAACTCCTGGAACGTTAGGGTCAAGTCTTCTTATTTTCTCAATAGTTGCATACTGGTCTGTTTGTTCTCTAGCTTGTGGTTGTACTGAGTTTCTCAAAGCGAACCATTCATAGTTTGCCCATGTTACTGTTTGAACTAAGTCAGAGTTAGAATATATCTTATATCCCATGAAAACTTCTGGAGCATATTGGTATCCGACATAGAAAATTCCATTGCAACCTTTCTTGTCAGACAACTTGGCAGAAGGTTTTATTTCAATGTCTTGTTCCACGTATAAGAAAGAGTTGTCAATAGAAATTATATGAAACCTGTCGCATGCAATATCTACTGTTGTTGAAGAACCTTCTCCAAACTCACCTACGTTTCCATAAGAAACAGCAGTTGTATATTCGTAAGTTCCAGGAACTATTTCTGACCTTCTAATGGCATTGTCGCATTCGTTATACCATTCGGAAACATTTCCATTCATGGCATCCAAAACTGTTGGCGTTATATTCTGAGCGGCGTACATTTCATATGTAAAAATATAGAATAGTTGGGTTTATGTGTCATAATAGAACCCACGTGGACCAAGCTTTACTTTCTTCCTGACTGAGTTTTTAACTCTTCTTTTTCCTTCATTGCCACTACTTTCACTTTGTTCTTCACTACTTTCACTTTGTTCTACTCTTCTTCTTTGGTGTCGCTTTGGTAACTTGCCCTCTGCTTGAAGTTGTTGCATCTTTGCCTCATGTTCACCTAGTATGTTGTAAATTTCCCATGTCCTTTTTGCCTTTGGGCTCTGGTCGCCCATCTCAGGTACCCTATATCCTAGAAAGAGTTTGTCATAGTTTGTATTTGAGTCTTCGCGTATTGTTTGCATGACTCTTTCCTGAGTTTCCGGTTCAAGCTCTTCAAACAGAGCCTGTCCATATGGAATAAGCTCGTTTCCAAATATATGTTTTTGTAGCCATTCTGGTTTTCTTTCCATGTTACCAACTATATCTTTTGTGAATGGGAAAGCTTTTACCCAATCTTTCAGTCTTGCGTCGTTTATTTCTGTAGTTGGTTTTATTTTGTCAAGGAACATGTTTTTCAATACTAACATTTCATTTGGTACTGTCCATTTGAGTTTTCTTAAATATTCATCCCTTCTCGGTTCATCGTCTGCAAAGTAAGTTTTTATGACATTTTGTAAACTTTCGTTTGCAAGGTCATGTACAATAGGTTCTCTTCCTTCTCTCTCCCTAACTCTCTTTCTAAACTCTTCACCAAATATACCATCTCTATGGTTCTGTGTAGTTCTTTGAGATAAATGTTCTAGAACGTCAGGTGTTATATTTCCATCAGCCATGTTCATTTCATACTGGTCCAAAATATCTGCATGTTTCATATCTTTCAATGGCATTAAAGCCGCGCTTAAAATACCAGCTATGTCTCGTTCACCATTGACTTCCATTGCGTCTACAACTTCTTGGAATTGAGGTTGTAAGTTTATGAACCACCTATCCGGGTTAGCTTTATGACCCCATCTCATTGTAGTTCCATCGTCTGCAGAAACAAAAGTAGGTTTGTTTCCATCTTGGTTAGGTTCTGAATGAACTTTAAACAATGTTTCATTTCTATATGTTTTCTTGAAATTTAACCTTTTATTTTCACCGAGTTCATCCGAAGATTGAACGTTAAATGCTCGTAAGTAAAAAGGGTTGTTGTATTTGTGTACATTTTCTTTCAGTACTTCCATTCTATGCTGAATATTTTCATCTGGTGTTGGAGTCTTTTGTATGTCGGCAAACATTTTTCGATATTCTTCTACTATGTCAGCCGAATTTTTTTTAGACTCTTGGAAATATTCCATATTCTCCGCATACTCTTGTTGAGGGTCAAGAATTTTCGGCTGTTCCAAATCTTCATCTAGTTCTGTGAGTTAGTTTCCAAAGGAGGACTTGTTCGTTTCCTTCAGGCTCTTCTAGCTGTTGTTGCTGAACTATTTCTTCCATGTCTGGTTGTATCTGAACTAGTTCTTCCTGTGGAGTTTCTTGTACCTCATCTGCTGGCATTTCATATATTCCGAGACCGTTTTCAACAATTTCCCTATCTACGTCATCCGCATTCATAAGCTTTTGTTCTTTCGTTCCGTCTCTATTTTTTACGCGTTTCATGACGAAAGTTGAATTGTCATTTAGCTCTGACATCAAATATCTCGGAGTAAATTCATCCATGTCATTTGGATGATATGCTATTAAATCATATCCCTTAGCGAGCTTGTATTTTCCAGGTTTGAGATTATATCCGTTTTGGTGCTGAGCCATAAAGCTAAATAGGTCCGGGTCAGTATTTCCATCCTTGAACTTTCTAATAGCTTCTTTATATCTGTCACTAAAGTCAATACTATCTGGGAAACCACACTCTTCTTTAAGCATTTTTAAGAATTCTTGGTTTCCTTGTTCTCTACTTCTTTTATGTCCTTGCTCTGTTTGTGGTTGTTGTTGTGCAGGGTTTTGAACTGTTGGTTGTGGTTGTTGTTGTGGTGCATGCCTGTGTCTATGTCCATGTGACGATGTAAATGTGTTAGGTAGTCCTGGTGCAGGTGCTTCTCTTGGAGGGTTTGGTGGTATATAAGTTCCACCAGCTGGCACATATGTTCCATCTGCAGCATAATGTCCTACCTGACTTTTCGTTTTTAAGAAAGCATTTACTAGGTCTGTTTTGGTCTGTTGTAACTCTTTTTCTTGACTTTCCACAACAGTTGCTCTAACGGCGTCATAGGCACTTTGAACTGCCTGTCTCGTTGCTGCATCTGTTATTTTCGTCATATTTTGTGCTACTTCTTTTAACTCTTTGTCGAAACCTTCAGACTTCAGTTTCTTTCCAGATGAGAAGTCGTTCACTTGTTTCACCTTACTATGAAGAGCTTCGAAGGCGTTCTTAAAGTCAGCATTTGTTAAAGCTTCATTTGAACTGTCTTCATCCGCTTGTATTTTTGTCCTTATTGACCCTATGAGTTGGGCTGCTTTAGCGTTGGCTTGGGCATCTAACCAGTCATTGTTGGCTTTTATATATTCTGCGCTTTTCATTGCCTTTTGCATAGCCGCGTCGTTATTTTTACTTTCTTGTGCTAAGTTTTCATACTGTACGGTTTGGTTTTGCAACTGTAAAAGTTTTTCTGCCTTTACATTTGCTTCAACTTCTTTTTTATACTCATCGCTATCCATATATGTCTTCAGGGCTTTTTGTTTTATCTCTTCATCTTTCAGTATTTTATATTGAGTAGTATGGTTTTTCAAATTTATGACATCTTGTTCCATTTTTGCTACTTCTGTTGCTTTTTCTGACACTTTTTTCGCATATTCCTCTGTACTTAGTTCTTTCAGTTGTTCTTCTTTCTTCTTTTTCTCTACGTTTAACTCATTGAGTTTCTTTGTGTGTCTGTCATATTCTAGTTTCTTTTCGTTTTCACTTATTTGCTTCTGTATGTCTATGTTTGACTTTTTGACATCTGTTATTTGATTTTTGAGTGAACTCAAATTCATTTGACTTTGAGGGTTATAGGCTGTTCCGTCTGCAGCTCCACCATAGCCTGCCATTTTCGCTAAAAGTGCCGCTCTTAAACCTCCACTCTGTGCACCAACAACTCGGTTTAAAAGCATAGGATTGCTTGACATTTGTTGCAACATAGTGGGGTCATTCAGCATTTGTTGTTGCAACTGTTGTTGTGGTGTTAGTCTTACTATTGGATGTTTCAATGCTCTCTTCCTCTTACGTATATTCTTACGTATCTTACGTGGCATTTAAGTGAAGTTAAAAAGCGGCTTTTGACAGATGTTTATATGAGACTTTCTCCGGTTTATAGGACCTCTCTCATATTCTATCTTGTTAAGACTTCCTGGACTGTTGTCAAAATGTCATGTTGTCTCATTTTTTCAGAGAAGTTGGTTTAACCGAGGGACCGAGGGACCGAGGGACCTGGTGACGTAGCGACGATAGACCCTTACTTGTTATACTAAACATCTTCAGGGGGCTAGAGGGGCGCAGCCCTGGAAGCCCCAATACCTTTTTTTTTTTTTTTTTTTTTTTAATTTCGAAATCATTTTGATGAAATCTTTATTTTAAAATTGAGTTGACTGTTAAAATCACACGAGAAGAGGGATTATCTCAATGAAAAGTACATAAAATAGCAAACGCACAAGATGGCACTATGCAGCTTTATATTGTTATACAGGATGAACATATAAAATGTTTGGAAAACACTTACTTCGTTCTACAAATGTGTATCTCTTTATATCAAAGATTCTTCTCAAATTATTGAGAGACTTCTCTCAAAAAAAAGGAAAATTTGATAACTAAAAAAAATTATGGCATAACCTCTCGTTTTGCATAGATATATATTTACATGGTCACAGAGCTTATTTTCATTGTCAAAACTTAAAAATTTTTAGTGGACTATACCCTTAATTCAATATATACATATATATTGTACTCTTTACAGCCTAATTGTACTGAATATTGTTTCCAATAGTCTAATGAAATTGAAAGCTATTCAATTCATTCAATTTTTAAAGTTTTTCTACAGATGCTTCTACATAATTGGTATTTCATTAGAAATCTATTAAAACGTAATACATGCAAGTTCCAAGCTCTATTCTATTGCAATCATCCAAGTACATTAATATACGTAATTCTTTTAGTAGTTTTTTGTTGTAAGACGAGTTACGGAAAGTGAGGTGAACCGAAAAAGTGACACTTATTTGGTCGGATAAATTCCCTATATATTTACTTGTCAAAAAAAATCAGACTTTTTTTGCTTTAAAAAATTTATAAGTTAATTATTGAGAACGAAGGTGAAAGGAAATGGATATCTCTTACCTTTCATTCCCTCGAGAAAGTTCAAAAACTTGGGTGCAATCAGTTCTGATTGCACCCAAGTTTTTTGAACTTTGTATAAGGAATTGTTGGCTATGATGTACTGATCATGAATCAGTACATCATAGCCAACAATTCCTTCGCAAACAGCGGGAAACTTTGTCTGAATAGTTTAACATTCAGACAAAGTTTCCCGCTGTCAGAGAGGGAATGGAAGGGTAAGAGGTATATATTCATAATGTATACCTCTTACCCTTTCATTCCCTCGAGAAAGTTCAAAAACTTGGGTGCAATCAGTTCTGATTGCACCCAAGTTTTTGAACTTTGTATAAGGAATTGTTGGCTATGATGTACTGATCATGAATCAGTACATCATAGCCAACAATTCCTTCGCAAACAGCGGGAAACTTTGTCTGAATAGTTTAACATTCAGACAAAGTTTCCCGCTGTCAGAGAGGGAATGGAAGGGTAAGAGGTATATATTCATAATGTATACCTCTTACCCTTTCATTCCTCGAGAAAGTTCAAAAACTTGGGTGCAATCAGTTCTGATTGCACCCAAGTTTTTGAACTTTGTATAAGGAATTGTTGGCTATGATGTACTGATCATGAATCAGTACATCATAGCCAACAATTCCTTCGCAAACAGCGGGAAACTTTGTCTGAATAGTTTAACATTCAGACAAAGTTTCCCGCTGTCAGAGAGGGAATGGAAGGGTAAGAGGTATATATTCATAATGTATACCTCTTACCCTTTCATTCCCTCGAGAAAGTTCAAAAACTTGGGTGCAATCAGTTCTGATTGCACCCAAGTTTTTGAACTTTGTATAAGGAATTGTTGGCTATGATGTACTGATCATGAATCAGTACATCATAGCCAACAATTCCTTCGCAAACAGCGGGAAACTTTGTCTGAATAGTTTAACATTCAGACAAAGTTTCCCGCTGTCAGAGAGGGAATGGAAGGGTAAGAGGTATATATTCATAATGTATACCTCTTACCCTTTCATTCCCTCGAGAAAGTTCAAAAACTTGGGTGCAATCAGTTCTGATTGCACCCAAGTTTTTGAACTTTGTATAAGGAATTGTTGGCTATGATGTACTGATCATGAATCAGTACATCATAGCCAACAATTCCTTCGCAAACAGCGGGAAACTTTGTCTGAATAGTTTAACATTCAGACAAAGTTTCCCGCTGTCAGAGAGGGAATGGAAGGGTAAGAGGTATATATTCATAATGTATACCTCTTACCCTTTCATTCCCTCGAGAAAGTTCAAAAACTTGGGTGCAATCAGTTCTGATTGCACCCAAGTTTTTGAACTTTGTATAAGGAATTGTTGGCTATGATGTACTGATCATGAATCAGTACATCATAGCCAACAATTCCTTCGCAAACAGCGGGAAACTTTGTCTGAATAGTTTAACATTCAGACAAAGTTTCCCGCTGTCAGAGAGGGAATGGAAGGGTAAGAGGTATATATTCATAATGTATACCTCTTACCCTTTCATTCCCTCGAGAAAGTTCAAAAACTTGGGTGCAATCAGTTCTGATTGCACCCAAGTTTTTGAACTTTGTATAAGGAATTGTTGGCTATGATGTACTGATCATGAATCAGTACATCATAGCCAACAATTCCTTCGCAAACAGCGGGAAACTTTGTCTGAATAGTTTAACATTCAGACAAAGTTTCCCGCTGTCAGAGAGGGAATGGAAGGGTAAGAGGTATATATTCATAATGTATACCTCTTACCCTTTCATTCCCTCGAGAAAGTTCAAAAACTTGGGTGCAATCAGTTCTGATTGCACCCAAGTTTTTGAACTTTGTATAAGGAATTGTTGGCTATGATGTACTGATCATGAATCAGTACATCATAGCCAACAATTCCTTCGCAAACAGCGGGAAACTTTGTCTGAATAGTTTAACATTCAGACAAAGTTTCCCGCTGTCAGAGAGGGAATGGAAGGGTAAGAGGTATATATTCATAATGTATACCTCTTACCCTTTCATTCCCTCGAGAAAGTTCAAAAACTTGGGTGCAATCAGTTCTGATTGCACCCAAGTTTTTGAACTTTGTATAAGGAATTGTTGGCTATGATGTACTGATCATGAATCAGTACATCATAGCCAACAATTCCTTCGCAAACAGCGGGAAACTTTGTCTGAATAGTTTAACATTCAGACAAAGTTTCCCGCTGTCAGAGAGGGAATGGAAGGGTAAGAGGTATATATTCATAATGTATACCTCTTACTCTTCCATTCCCTCAAGAAAGTTCAAAAACTTGGGTGCAATCAGAACTGATTGCACCTAAGTTTTTGAACTTTGTATAAGGAATTGTTGGCTATGATGTACTGATCATGAATCAGTACATCATAGCCAACAATTCCTTCGCAAACAGCGGGAAACTTTGTCCGAATAGTTTAACATTCAGACAAAGATGATTTTTTTAAATAAGATATATATATATCAGATGATATAAGATGATTTTTTTAAATAAAAAATAAAATTTAATTTTTTAATTGTTAAAATAAGAATAGTAAGCTTGACAAGTAATTTAAGTTTTTGCTTTGTAAAGTTATTTGGTTGGCAAATGCATTGTGTCACTTTTTGTTTGAGTTCACTTTCCGTAATTTGTCTTATGATATTTTATTCTTCCATTTTATTATTATTCGGTAATAATGTTTAGAAGGCTCAAATTTCAACTACGAAACCACTTTATGCCAGGATTGTGCTATACATTGGCCCTTATTGTGTACAATATATGGTATTGGTACGATCAATACGTATTCAATTTCTATTATCACGAATCAGAATCCGATTATTTTTATCATCTACGTGGAATTTGGGAAGAAATTGCAAGACTTGCATTTGTTATGTTCCTACTTCAAATTGCAACAATTTTAATAGCATTTAATATCGAATATGCCAGATTTTTGAAATACTTCAATTACATTTTCTTCTTTATCTATTTGGCACGATTAGTTGCATGCTTTGTTTACGCAATTGGTGAAAATATAAAAGTTGGACGAAATAATCCATTCTTTAGGGACTATGGCTTAGTTTATGAACTATTGTATGGTTCATTATATTTATATTCATTAATTCTTCTCAATATATGCCTAGTTTTATCAAACATCAAAAAATATATTCCGAGGAAGCTTCATATTTACATTTACGTTTCCATTTTCTTCTTTGTACTTGGTTTATTTGCTACATTTGAAGGTGACTCATTTTATAACAGTAACTACATCTGGAAATATCAATATATAAATTTGAGCAAATTAAATTACATCAAACTCGTTATACAGTTTACTCTGAACTTCTGTTTAGATATTCCAAAATTAGTTATCATGTGGATTTTGTCAACAAATGATTTTGAAGACGATGAAACTGCATCATCAATGGTAACTGATATTGGCTTAATTAGTTGATAACAAAATATAAATATTTGTTTTTCTCTTTGATGTAGAATAAAGTGTTTTTATATTATGTTTCAAGGGTGAATACAATTAAATATGCTGTATATGATTGATTATATGAGAATGATAACTTTGGAAATAAAGATATGGATAAAAAATCATATGAAAGATTATATATCAACAGTTATTTTTACTCATAGTTTATCTTAGAAAATGATATCTTACGGTCTCTGAATCTAATGTAATTGATTGTGCTGTCAAAGATAACAAAACCTTGATCAGACGCTTTTTGAATTACATTTAAGAGGTTTTGGTCGCCAGTGCCTAATTGGCTACATGTCTTCTTGTATTCTTCAATCAATGCGTTCATTGGAATCATAGCCTTTCCAACTGCCTTCATCGATTCAACAAGAGCTTGGAATTCATGTGGAATTGTGAATGTGTCACCATCTCTGCGAGGTGTTTGCGATATAGAATGTAATGGAGAAGATCTAGATATTAAATCGGTTGAGCGTTCTGCAGGTGCAGGAGATCTTAGATCAATGATTTGTTCGTTCTCTATTGAGACAAGAGGTTTGATGTCTCCTGAGGAATTGAAAGAATTTTTAGAATCATTAATTTCATTTTCCATATCTTCCTCTTCTTCAATGATATTGGAGTCCAATACGGTCTCTTCCTCTTCATTTTGAGAAAAGTGATCAGATTCTGCTTCTTTTTCTTGTAATTGCATGTCATCAACAAATTCTTCTTCTTCCTCTGGAATTTGCTGTGGCTGATTTAGTTTCTGTGGTTTAATAGGATTAACTATTTGTTTTTCGCCTGACCACCGATTGTATTTGTATTTCTTGAGATCGAGAAATGAGAATGAAATAATTTCGTTGAATTCTTGTTGTGATAATGCGGTAAATGCTTGAACTTCGGATGGTTTTATGGTTTCAATCGGGGTAATCCAATATTGAATATTATTTGTTGCAAGATAAATGCATTTTACTTCTTTAATAGAGCGAATACTTGTGATAACATCTGAAACGATATCAAACAATGCCATTTCTCCAAATCTGATTATAACATCTAAAATATTTTGCATTTCGAAGAGTTGCATTGGAACATTTTCTGAATTTTCAGAAAAAGCAAATATTTTCATTTTATTTGTTTTGGTATTCTTTGTTATCTGTTGCAAGAAGTCGATATTTGCTGCTGGACATGTTGTGCAGTCCCAAATTGCTATCGAAGTCATGACAATGATTGATATTTTAAACGTGCATTTCGTAAAAAGTTAGAGTTAATTATGTATTCATAAAGTGTTGATTTGTCATTCTGCTTAAATACTAATTTTTTTCTGAAAAACCGCGCCTTCCAAATAAATTCAATTTAGGTTCGAATGAGAGTTAGAAAAGAAAACCGAAACTATTTCGATAGATAGATATGATTTAAGAACAATTAACAAATAGTATATAAAATATTGAAAAATAAAAAATTAAATCTCAACGTAAACCATTTCCTTCTTAGAGAAATGAAGATCTGCAAAAGTCTTATCGTAGTCCTCTAATTGGATTGAAGGAAATCCGTATCTAATTAATGGAATTTCAGGAAAGGTATCTATTGCAACAAAATCATATAAGAAAGCTGCTGAATCTGTAATTAAAAAGCGCCTAACCTTTGCTTTTCCATTTATGTTGCACTTAACTGTAATTGCATCTGGATCGTTTTCTGAAGGCTCTTCAGGTAAACTTGAAAATCTTGCTTCGACTTCTTCCTTTGTGAAATTATCTAAATATTGTATATCTTCTTCTTCAGCATATTCTTCCTCTTCGAAATCCAATTGATTTTGATATTCTTCTTGATATTGCTGATCTTGTTCATTAATTATTTCACGATTATTTTCTCTATAACGGCGATCTAAAAGAAAGTCTTTATAAGCAAAAAAACTTTGAAAAACTAGAGCAATTTCCTCTTCTCTTGGGATTTGACGGATACATTTGCAATCAGATGGATTATCTGATGGACAATAAAAGCAACCGCAGAATGGGATACTTGAAACTTTGTAATTTAATAAAAACGAAAATACAGATTGAGTTAATTTCGTATTAAATATTAAAAAATCAGATTCTGGTAGTTCAATACTTGTAAATTTTGGTGTATCTCCATCATAAACGTGTAATATTAACAATTTTCCTTGTTTATAAGTTTGTTTAATGGCATCATTTAGCTTATTTGGTTCATCTTCGTATACAGTTGGCCCGAAGACAACATCCAATACTTTACCAACAATGAATTTTAGAGATTTAATCGTATTCATTTGTCACTTTTTTATCAAAATTTTATTTTGGATACAGAACCATTTTTATGGAAGTTGATGCAATTAAGCTTTAAACGATGTATATGAGCAAAATTTCAAGTTTCATCAGATTTTACTCGAAAATTTCCAAACCAAATTGAAAAATTTAGCGCAACAATGATAGAAATTTACAAAATTTTTATACAATAGATGAAAACAATACAAATTACAAAAGAAATAAACTTAATCAGGGACATAATCTGGGTTACCTTCAACATCAACAACACCAGATCCTGATGGATTCTCGACATCTTTAACTCCAGTATCTTCATCATTGACTTCGTTTTCTGTGAGATTAATTTCATTTTCAGAATTATCTGATCCTTCGCCTCTCTTCTGGACCTTATTGTAGTAGATACACATTGCAAGCAATACGAACTCCCAGCAGCCATCAGCAATTGAAGCTGCGTAAGTTGTCCAACTTTCATGGTTTCCAAAACACATAAACATTGCATTTCCGAGGTTCACGGGTGCTTGGATCTCAAGCATAAGGATCGATAAGTTTCCACTGCTCTTCATTCTGAATGTTTTGATAATTTGAGGGATAAACTGAAGAACTTCGATTATAAAGCCAACAATACCGGATATATGTCCTAAGTAATCAATTGCGGTAGAAGTAAAGCCTGTATACATTCCAAGTAAGCCCCATATAAAAATACAAGGAACATAAATGCACATTAAGATCACTGAGACAGATCTGAACTCTTTCCAGCCTTTCTTAATAGTTCCTTCGTCCATTCCTGGTCTAATTTCCTTATCATAAAAAAGCATGATCAGATAAGGAACCTGGGACATTAAAAACCACTGTGCAAAGCAGTTTGCAAATGTAAGAAATCTTGCGTAGGTATAGAAGTTTAAATGATGAAAAACTCCTACAAAATCTTCCCATTTTAAGCATAAAACGTTAAATACAACAAACCAGAGGCATATTGTAGAAGAAAACGTTGAAACAGGAGCTAATCCGTATGAAGACATCTTTTTAATGATCTTAATAGGCTGAGGAATATAAGAAACTATGGTAATTATCAATAAAACAGTTCCTACGATTGTCCAAACTATAACAGGCTTGGGATAGAAGTATGCAAAATCATTGAAACCATGAAAATCGACATAAGTCGGCAATTCTTCACCCATTATTCAGAAGTGGTCAGAAATAAAAAATTTTTACACCATATGAATAGTTTACGTCGAATTCAATTTTTTCAATATGATCATATTGATCAGAATCATAAATAGATTAATTACAATAAGGGTTTCGTTTTGCGAAAAAAACGTACAATACGCAATTTCGCTAAAAAAACATTTAGCTAGCAATTTCGACCTTTGACTCCACTCAAGACGTCACTTTTTTAATTTTGCGGTATCATATTTTTGGAAAATCTTTATGAATATTATATAAAAAGTCTCTTTAATATCTATATTTCATATTTTTATCGATTTTTAAAGTTTTTGCGAAAAGTATTCAATTATTTTTGCTATTTGGTCGGGTAAATGTCAGATTTGCGACATTTTCTGATATGATATTCAGATTCTACGTTGATAATAATGCTTATAGAACCCTCTTGCTATTGTGTCAAAATTGCGAAACCGATAGCAAAAATATCTCGCAATATCAAAATTGAGATATTGAGTGAATTATGCATTATAGAGATTAAAAATCTGATTTGTGAAAACATCTCATCAGTTTCTAGCTAATTCAAAAATCTTTACTATCTTATTCGATTAAAATGAAAAGGGAATAGTTTCATTATGCTTTAAATGACAGCCTTATAATATAATCATAGTTTTCGCTCAATATGCAGCATTTTTTTTTCGAAATCTATGGTCAATGTCCTAAATACTGATTGCTTTGCATTCATATCTCTTACATTTTCTATACCCACATCACTATTCATTGCTATTCCTATCTTTTTCATTTTTGTTTGTTTCTCATAATTTCTCAAAAAACATGATAACTTGATATTTGTAAATATCATACTTTATAACGTAAATAAGAACTTGACCTATTAAGAAAAGCAGTAATGAAAAGAAAATCTGAAATTCATAAAAATTACAAGTTTCTGATGACAATTAGCTTAATTAAACCAGGTACAAGATTATATAATTGTATTTTCTATCCAATTATCCATATAATATCTTATCCAGAAAAAATAACTTGATCAATACCAAATGATTTTTTAACTAGTAAATAAAGTATTTTCTTTACACACACATTGTATATCATAGTTTTTTTTTTTGGTTTCGCAAAACATCCAAAAACAAATATGCTATAAAAGTGACAATTTTAGCAAAACGAAACCCTTAATTACAAAAACTTTCGAGCAAAATTTTGTATGACTTTTTGAGAAAGAAATTTAGTTAATTGATAGATGATTTGGTCAGTACTTTATCAAATGTCAATCACTAATAAAAGATTTGCTAAATGATCAGTTGATTAAGGGTGCACACGAGAGGATCATGTAAACTTCAGAATTTAGAACCTTATTTTTAGGCATTATCTTGGCTACCTATTTAGGCTCGAAAAGCAAAAAATATCAAAAAATACAACTTGACTCCATTATGACCCTTTCATGGAGGTAGTTTTTATCCTCTAGTATTTTCCCTTTGAATCTCTTTACAATTCGAAATCAAATTCAAAACTCAGTAGAAGAAAGGAAGAATTGACTTACTACGGTTGTAATACGAATAAATACATATATTTAATTATTTTTATTTACATAATAATTGTTTGAAGCTCATATTCCATCAAATTTTTAAATAAAAACATTAAAATGTTGAAAATGTTCATATATTTTAATAGGGTTTTGGCACTTTATTGAGGAATTACTACATACATAGTCGAACTGAACTTGATATTTTGAAATTTAAATTATTTATCAAAATTAAAATTTAACTTGAAATTTATAATTATTTAGTCATATTTTGCATAATTCTAAGTAGATTTTGTAAAAAATTAAGAAAGAAAAATTTTAACGTGCTTTATTTTTTCTTTTTTATAATAATACATATTATTATATAATTAACATATTCATAATGTTTCACCCTTTCAAAAATATAATCCTCCTCCTCTCAAATAAACGTACATACGGGTGGCCTCTTTTTTCAAAAAATTAAAATTTGAAATTTTGGGCTCAAATATTAGAGATTTTTTCAACCTTCAACGATATATGTTGTCTATATCAGACCTCCTTTCTTTTTGATACTTAACATTTAGGGATGCGACGGTTTTACGCCATGACCGTTTAAAAATAGAATAATACGCCATTTTTTGGGCCGAATGGCGGGTACAAAGTACCCGCCATTCGGCCGAATAACAAAACAATACAAAATTATCGCCGTCCTTTTTTTTTCTTTCTTTCTCTTTTTTTTTCTCTCTCTCTTTCTTTTCTCTTTCCTCTTTTTACTCCTCTTTCTCTTTTCATCATTAAACGTAGAAAGATATATTAATATTATTTTAAAATTAAAAAAAAATAAAGAAAGTATAATAAGTAATTATTTAGTTATCGATATATATATGTAAAGTGATAATCTGATGATAATCTGAGGAGGAGTTTGAGGAGTAGTCTGAGGAGTTTGAGGATAATCTGAGGAGTAGTCTGAGGAGTTTGAGGATAATCTGAGGAGGAGTCTGAGGATAATCTGAGGAGGAGTCTGAGGATAATCTGAGGAGGAGTTTGAGGATAATCTGAGGAGGAGTCTGAGGATTAGACCGAGGAGTAGTCTGAGGAGTTTGAGGATAATCTGAGGAGGTGTCTGAGGATTAGACCGAGGAGTAGTTTGAGGATAATCTGAGGAGGAGTCTGAGGATAATCTGAGGAGGAGTCTGAGGATTAGACTGAGGAGTTTGAGGATAATCTGAGCATAATCTGAGGAGGAGTCTGAGGATTAGACCGAGGAGTAGTTTGAGGATAATCTGAGGAGGAGTCTGAGGATTAGACTGAGGAGTAGTTTGAGGATAATCTGAGGAGTAGTTTCAGGAGTAGTCTGAGGACTAGTCTGATGAGGAGGACTCTAAGGAGTAGTCTGAAGAGTAGTCTCAGGAGGAAGATCTGAGGAGGAGTCTTATGAGGAAGATCTGAGGAGTAGTCTGATGAGGAGGGGTCTAAGGAGTAGTCTGAGGATGATCTGAGGATAACCTGATGACTAGTCTAGGAGTGGTCTAATAAAAATGTAAAATATTTTCAAAGAAAAAATTCTATGAATTTTATATTTTAATTCTTAGCATTATACTGAATAAAATAAACATAAATATCAAAATTTGAAATTGAACACGCCAAAAAATTGATAATCCACATTCAATATTTTGTAAGTGGCGTACTTTTTGAATACTCGCCATACGCCTTGGAGTTCTCAATTTTGAATTCGCCTTTATTTGGGCGACCTCAGAAAAATACGCCATTAAGAAAATATTGTATGAGATTTTAAATTTGAACACGCTCTACCTTAAGGAATTAAATTTATTAAGATATATTTATATATAATAAACGATTACTTAAAAAAAGTATTTCATCGCTTATGTAAGTTTCAAAAAAATCACGAAAATAAAAAAATCAAGATTAAAATTTTATTTTTAATTTTTGAATTTCTCAAATGGCGAAATTTTTGGGCGAACAAAAAAAAATGTACGCCCGGTCAAATGGCGTGTTTAACGCATCCCTACTTAACATTGTTCCTAAATCTTAGCCGTTAAGGCTGTTCTGAAAATATTTTTTTTTCGAAAAAATTCGAAAAAAATTCTTAAAATTCAAAAATCCCTTAATTCCTGAGGATTTTGGAAAAAAGTTTTTACATGAACATGTGTATATTATATGAAGTATATTGATAAGGTAAAAATCAAATTTTATTGCATATTCATCGAGAAAATAAACTAACGAATCCCTCAAAATTGAGAGGGTAATCCTCCTCCTCTCAAATAAACGTACATACGGGTGCACCCTTAATGCCTCACTATTTATTCAATAATGTGTCAAACCAGATCAATAAACATGATAAAATTATCAATGAACATATTTTGGATTACACGGTAGGACGCATGGTTGAGAAGAGTGATCATTTAACAGAACGAATGGAAAAAATGATATAATTGAATTATTGAACTTTTATGATCGGGAAATTTTAAACGAAATTTTAGGAGAAACGATCCGATGTCTCGAAAAGTTACCATTGAGGAGGCATTGGATCGGTCAGTAATGGAAGTTGATAAGCAATTCAATTCCTTGGCTGCATTTTCTTTTGAAACAGATCAAACAAATGCAGAAATCAGAGATTTCATAAAATATTCCAATCAAAGAACTAGATATATAAATGATTATGAAAGGAAATTGCGCGATTGTGATAGACAGATTAAAGATCAAGCTAAAGCATTTCAAGAAAACTACGTTTCGATAATGAATAAGATGAATCAAGAAGAATTTGATTTGCATCTAAGATATCTCAATTTGTTGGAGTATGAAACATTGAACAATAGTGAAGATACAATACTTTCAACAAAAATTAAAAAATTAACGGATAAAATTTCTTATTATGAAGAATACTATCAGCAATTATCTCTTCAATCAAAGAACATAACCCTAATTCTCAAGTCAGATGTGAATTATCAGCTTTCAGATTCAATAAATACAATAATGAAAGATCTTCATGAATCTAATGACAAAATCATAGAATCTGTAGAGAAAATTTCTAATCTAGAAATAGAAAAATCTAATCTGATATCGAATTCTATTAGAGATACAAAAATCAAATTTGAAAATCTTTTATTGCAAAAAAATCTAATGAAGAAGGACGAATTCACAACAAAACTGTTTAATTATGACTCTAATTCTGCTAAAATCCAAACTAATCGTATGAAAATTCAAAATTCCAACATAAATAAAGACCTTAATCAGTTAGAATGGGAGATTGATTACTATAAATCCAAAATCTACGATAAATCTAACTCAATAAATGATAAAATCCATGAAATTACAAAAATAATTAGTCAAACAAATGAAATTAAACAGAAAACAAAGTATTTTCAGCATTTAGATATTCATGACTTTCTTATAAAGCACTTTATGGCTTCTTATTCTGATTTTCAAGCTCCAAAAATAATTAGTCAAACAAATGAAATTAAACAGAAAACAAAGTATTTTCAGCATTTAGATATTCATGACTTTCTTATAAAGCACTTTATGGCTCCTTATTCTGATTTTTAAGAAAAGGAGAATGAGTTAACTAGTATCAATAATCAAATCAGGTCAGAAGATGCTAAATCATCCGATCTTATAGCAGAAATTAAGAAAACAAATGCTGAAATCAAAAACTATCTTTCAGATAAAAAATCCATGAAGACGGAAATCAAATCATTAAAAGAAAGAATTTCTGTTCAGAATGACATCGAAACTGAGTTAAATAAACGTCGGATGCAAATTTTCAACCAAAGCTATTCAATTCCAGTTCAAACCACCCTTGAAATGGCCGCTTCATTCAAAACTTCACCAAATTGCAACGAAAAATTGGCAGAACTTGATGAATTAAATTCACAGATTTATAAATTAACAGTCCAGATTGATCGGATTCACGATCAGACTGCAAAATATATATTTACACCAATCCATAATGATAAAAAACTTATATCTCTTCAAAATGAAGTTTCTTATCTTGAATCTCGCATTAATCAAAAGAAATCATTTATCGAGGCCCGGAAACAAGCAATCACTAAGGCAGATATTTCATTACAGAGGATATCCGAAGACTGTTACTTGTTAATTTGTAAAAACGAACACCAGATGTATTCATTGCTCTTAAATGAACTTCAGAGTTGGAAATACATCAATGTTAAGGAAGAACTCAACACCCTAATGAATTGGATGGGAAATTTGAATTTAAATTTAGTATAAATTTTTTATGTTTGTTTGTATTGTAATAAAAATGCTTTTTTCCTATATGGTGTATTGTACACTTATCTTATTTGATGTTATTTGTTGAAAATATCAAAGAAGACAAGAATTTCGAAAATTGCGATTATTCGTATTCTTATTTATACGAATTTAAAATGTCCATAGCATGAATATGATGAAAAATGAACTTAATCCTAGATTATTCATTAAAAATTAAAAAAAATTACAATTTTTTTTTAAAGAAAGAAAGAAAACATTTTATTTCAATGGTTAATCTAACGATAATGATTGAAAGTACTCAGGGTTTAAAACTCTGATGTCTAAGGAAAATCCCGATGTTTGCGTGTTTGCATCTGCGCATAATAGGGAGATTTGGCTTACTTCTACTCTTCTTGCAAACTTCTATGTCATCATTCGAAGTAGATTTGCTCAGAATCGAATCTATTTCGGCTGATGCGCACATAATTGCGTTTTGTCTATGGAACTGTCTATAAATCGAGGTCAAATACATATCTTCATCCCTCATTAACATTTGTGGGAGATATTCTACGTTTAATCCGAACTGTTCCATTTTATTTAATATGAACGGATCAACTGCGTTTATGTAGTTATTTCTGAGGGCAAATGTCTCGCAATAATTCTGTAGTTCATTTTTAGATAGCCAGTTATTCGATAAAACATCTCTAAGCGAAACTCTTTGCATTGGATCTTTTCTGAGCATCTGATTTATAAGATCTTGTAACTTCTGTGGTATCTTCTGAGGGAATTCGGGACAAGCGCTATAAATCTGCTCAGTAGATTTGAAAGGCAAATCTCCGACCACTATATAATACAAAAATATGCCAGCGCACCATGTATCCGCTTTCTTTGATGGAATATCACCTGCAAGGACTTCAGGGGGTATGAAATTTAGTCCGGATAATGGTAACGACTCTGGTTTATTGTTGATATGATACGGTGGCAGGGATCCTTCTTTAAAGAATTCGTAGTCGACTATTCTTATGTGGTCATTTTCGTCAACAAGAACTGATTCCGTAGTAAAATCATCGAATATAACAAAATCATGATCGTGTAAGTGATTAACCGCGATAACAAACTCTTGAAAATACTTCTTAGCTATTATATAAGGTACTGGGCCGCTTTCCTTAACAACCTTAGAGATAGGATTGTAAGGTATGTATTCTTTGACTATAAATGATTCAGCTGGTGTTTCAATGATTTCGAAAAGCTGTGGAATGAATGGCGAGTTAATAGACTTAAGAACTATTTTCTCTGAAGCAAATAGATTTTTATGAAATTCAGACTTCAAAACAGCCCTGGGAAATATTCGAATTGTTACTTTTTGCTTAGTTATTGCATTTATGGCTGTCCAAATAGCAAACCCTTTAAATGTGCCCACCATTTCTTCGAGGATGTAGTTGTCAATTTTAGAGTCAGATGTCCATTGAGTCATTAATCAAAAATTTAATCAGAAATTTACAAAAATATTGAAAAATTAGAATTATCATCGTCGGACGTTTGTTTGAAAAATCCGAAAGCTTTCTCATTATCTATGGATAAGTATAATGGTATGAATTGCTCATTTGATTTTATGAAAATTTTATGACTGGGTTTCAATAAAAATAATTATTGAAAACATTATGTTATTGTAAATCGGAAGTATAAATCTTCAAACCTAAATTTTGTCTCAAAAAATAACAATCATAATTTGAAAGGTTCAATAGTTCGTGATGACTGCTTGATAAAACGAAATAATGATAAAGAGGATAGTCCAATTAAATAATTGAAACGTAAGACCAAACATTTTTGAAGGGGATCATTGAATAAATATATTTTGAAGATAACTTTTCAAATTGAATGTAAAATGGATAAATATATTATATTTAGCCCCTCAATTAATAATAACGCGATTTTGATCAAAATTAATTTGAAAAGTATGGTCTTTCAATTTTCGATTATGATTACATATGTGATATTGAGCAATTTTAAATATAAATTTTAGTATTTGTTTGATTTTGAATTCAACGTTTTGACAGTTTTAACGATATTATCAAAGTATAGATTTTGATCGACACTATGCTGTTTGTTGATATAGAATTGATATGAAATAACAAAATTCAGTCTATTCGAAATTTGAAACCAAAAGTCTGTCACTCAATCTAATTCACTATAAATAATCTACTTAACTTCCTCTTATTGTAGAAAATTCTTCCAGAATGTATTTTATTTTTGCTCGAGCGGAATTTTGATTGTTTTATAAAAGTTGGATAATTTAAAATCTCCAACAAAGCAATGCATTAAATGTGGCATATATGAGCATTTTCTAATAAAATACCTCAAACGACTTTAGTGTGATTTTTGATTTAATTCTCCGTGACGACTTTAATAAAATGAAAGTTCTTTATAGCTTCAATACCTTGAACACATATATAGTAATTGTATTATTGAGCTCTTTTTTGTAGATAGTCTATTAAATCATGTTGATTGCAGATACTCTAAGGGATACTTATCCAAATTTTAGATTTCTTTAATCAAACATTAGAAAAACATGAAAATCACAAAATATATAAAGATCTAAACCATCATGCCATATCTAGTCAAGATGTTCGATATTATCATGAAAAATTGTATGAGCATATTAATATTAGATTGCAAAAATGTAGCTATATAATGTTTGAAATAGATTTTCCAGCAATTCTATTCTCTGCTTATAATTAATGGGCAAAAAATTGGATGTGCAGATACTTACGTAATGTCATGTTTCTAATATGAAAGTTCAGCTCTTCTTTCTAAAAGAATTTTCTATCGCTGACTGATATGCAGCATTTGAATCATAACAATGTATTAAGTGTATGTCACTATCGCACTTATCATGAAATGATTGTATCACAATCATTTCTAAATCTTGTTTCAATATTCTTGATTCAAACACTAAATGGCATATAAATTATATAAAATTTACTTTCCAAATTATAAAGCAATTATGTTTTCAAATTTTTATGACCAATTTAGCTATCATATTTTTCCAATGAAATAATCTACAGTTTTGAATCAAATTGATATCAAATTATTTATGTATGCGTTAAATGAATTAGAACTTATTAATTTTTAGGTTTGAACTCCCTTAATCATTGGTTTTTATTATATTTTCCGTCAAAGTTCACAAATCTTTTCAAAAATTGAATTGATAAGGTAATTATATTTAAATTATAAGATTGTAAAAACAATTCATCGAAGACAGAAATGATTAGTTTTAAAGTGTATTATTTATCTATCATTTCCAAAATAAACAATGAAAATTCGCGAAAACGATAGAAAAACAGAGAATGCTCAAGTACGTAGACGTCTTTCGGCCAGCCAGGCTTAAAGACGAGAAGAGCGTTCGTTGTAGAGTACTTGGTGCTACATATGATAATAAGCTCTTGATGCTTGTTAATACAACCTCTCAAACTTCGGTTGAAGAAGTTTCATCAAAAGGAGAGTCTACAACTGTTATATCTTTTAAGAAATATATTGATATTGTAAGTGCACATTTATCAGAAGACCACGAATTATGTCATTTAACAGAAAGAATCCCATCGCCAAAAGGATTTTCGTTTATATCAACAATCTACCACATATTTGGCAACGCCAAAAGCAAAGAAATTCAGTACGATTCCCCTATTGACGGGTTTTTCTTACCGGGATCCGCAAATGGAGTTTATCAGATGATCCATGTCATAGGAAACAGATTAACTCATCTGAAAATAACGATTTCGAAGAGATCTGTAGAAATGGAAAAACTTAGAGGCGGCATACATATTCCTAATCTAATCTCCTATCATTTTGACTACAATCTCTGTACATTAATAGCAATTTACTCGAATGATAAATCCGTTTTTATGTCTGTATTTAATATGCTCTCTCAAAATTTCGATTCGGAGCCACCAATCCACGTAAATGTGATGCAAACTTCAAAATTACCTCACGAGCTTGCCTTAAATCCACTTTCCCATCTCCATCTTCCTTACTTTCACAATGCCAACAATAGATTCTACGTATTTTCCCATAACAACAAAAGATGCGTGATACAACAATTATTTAATGGGCCAGAGACACATTTATCATTCTGTGTATCTACATATCCGCAAGTATTCAATCATATTATCAATGCGCCCAACATTTCTTCAGATGTTCCTCTTTGTTTTGCCAGATTTGATTCTATTGTCATAGTTTTTGTTCCTAACAACTACATTTGTGCTATAGATGCATTCCTTACACCACCATCGATCACAGTTCTACCAAAATGTCTCGCTAATTCATTCTGTAGCATATGTTCCTCCACATTACCACTTGAAAACAACATTGTCGATTTAGATACAGGTTCAATCTTTAACATTGAACTTGATTTCTCTAAATTGATCCCGTTTGCTCCAGCTCTTGACCAAAGTACGTGGTATTCGTTTGCATTAATCATTTTCCGAGTCCAACGCGCTGATTACTTATCACAGATGCTTAATCTTCTTGTTCTCATCAACGATGTCGATACAGTTCAAACATTTTTCAGCGCATTATTAAATAATTACTCAATGCCATCCCGTTTTGGTCGTGTTGCTGTTCGATCACGATCTGGAGCTGTTTCATCATTTACCAAGACTGTTGTTCCATTACGACCTCCTTCACATCCATCATTCCGTTCATCAATTGGTCTTTCGTGCAAAGAAGAAGTTGAAGAGATCGAGAAAGAGTTTCCTTCATGTGGAGTTGTTTCAAGAAAGAAAGCATTTCGACATGCAGTGAAATCTCTTATAGAAAAGAAAGGCTCCAACCAGATAGAAATCTCAGCGAAGAAAGCTTTGAACTTCCTTCGAAAACAGAATGAAGGAGCTTTGTTGATAAGAGATTCAATCGATCTGTGGATCAACACTTTTCATCCTGATGATTTTTGGAAAATGACAATTATGTTTGTCTTACAAAACGAAGCAACATTTCAATCATTCCCTTTCATACCTTGTCTCAAAGAAGAACTAGGAATACTTGGTGACGCTCTCTGCTCTAAGCCAATGAGACAGAAGTTTGAATCAGTGGGAATAATGCCTCCTTCTGAAGATCCTGGACCAGATTCTTCTTATTGGAAGGATAGATTTAGCCTATCTGGAAGTAGCAGCAGCGATTCAACAATCACAACTTCCTCAAGGGTTTTCCATAGATTCGAAGGTTCCGAAGAGATTCTTAAGTCATTTAATAGAGATGACCAATTCGATTAATTATTTTTTTATCGACAACAAAAAATTTTGGAAATTTTCGTGTTACTTTTTCTGATAATTTTTTGATAATATCAACAAGAAAATTTCTAAATTTTTTTAAGCTTCAAAATTATTGGAATTGAAATTTATAAATTTTGATGGAAATAATTTTGAAGAAAAAAATTTTGGCTCAAAAAAAATCGTTTGCGAGCAAATTCTAAATTGTTCATGAAAAAAATAGAATTTTGCAAACAAACAAAGGAATTCTTTGCTATTTGGCTGTAGACAATATGATTTTTTTTCTCCAAATTTCAAAGATTTTTTTTTTATTTTGAACCAAAATTTTGGAGTCACTGATTATATATATGTATGTTCTATTTTATTATTTTATATTATATTAGTTGTTTAATTTTCATGAATTTTATTTTTATAATAAGAATGTTATAACATTCATTTACCAAACTAACCAAAGAATAAATTGTTATGTATTTTATATATTAATTTACTATCATTTTCTTTTCATAGATGAATAAGAGAAAATTTTGATTTCTGAAAGAAAATACAATCATTAACGAAAACCAAATTTTGTTTTTATTTGATGAAATGATAAAGATGTCAAATCTGAAGCTAAAACATTTATTCAAAAATACCCTATAATTTTATGAATATGGCACTTTTCGTCGATTTTCAAAGAATTAAATCGCTTCTATCTCAATAACTAATAAACATATAAGATTTTTGAAAGTACATATATAGTGTACTACATCTCAAGATATTATTAATATGTATTAGAAAGAATAATATATTGGATTTTGATATCACAAAATGACTTTTCAATTTATTGTAGTTCCTCACAGAGTTGAGATTCTACAAAATTCTTTGCAGATAATTTATGAAGGGATGATAGACTAACGAACTATAGATACATGAATTGAAAATAAAAAAATCGATTAAATATGAACCTTCATAAACCGTTTAAGAAACTTAAAAACTATTCTTTATTGTTTATTTTGGACGAAGTTTAATATGATTGTGGTTTTATTGGACAATAATCGAGTAACGGAAAAATATAACATTTATCTATAAAGTGAAAATTTAGAGGTATATTTCGTAAGATATTTCCTCTCTGATTACAAGAACTATTGTGAGCTATCAATCTAATGAAAGAGAGCAGATTTGGCCGTAATGAAAATGCAATACTTCGAAAATCAATGCAAAAAAGATTAATTTGTTAGAAACAATCGACTATGACACTGAATTCTAAGAGCAAACGTTTACATTAGGATATTTTGATCATTTCCAAATATTGCAAAATTGCATTTAAACAAGTTAAGGAGAATACTATATTAACCGTGTTGTAAGGAAATATAACAATTTTAAAGATTGTGCGACAGAATTTGAAAAAATATGAAAATCAGATATATAAAAATTGAATAAAATAACATTATGATGGAATATAAGTAGATGAGCTATTAATGCTGCTATGATTTAAAATTGAGTAGTAATGAAATAGAATTTCGATTAAAAAAAGTAATGTAATCGTATGAAAGCTTTGATCCAAATAATTAATATTCGCAAATATTTTAACCTACTAATAAAATTCTGATTATATTAAGATATTTTAAAAATGAGATTCCAAATTGAATGGTGATGGAGATGAAAATTTTTAAAAATATAAATAAGAGGATAAATTGATTGAGATATTAACTAGTAAATATTTGAAAAAGTAAATTATTTGAAATCCTTTAAAAATGTTACGGATAAAAGCTATATAAATAAAATGACTGGTGTGGTTGGTTAGCCTAATGTGTAATATCAAAAAGAATTAATGGGTGTGGTTCACTGAGCAACTTTGATAAGAATCATTTGTGATTCTTGTCAAAGTTGAATCAAAGACAACAATTGATAGACAATTGTTGTCTTTGTGTACAACATTCACTTGAATTATAAACAATAACAAGTGTTTGTTGTTCACTGAGCAACTTTGATAAGAATCATTTGTGATTCTTGTCAAAGTTGAATCAAAGACAACAATTGATAGACAATTGTTGTCTTTGTGTACAACATTCACTTGAATTATAAACAATAACAAGTGTTTGTTGTTCACTGAGCAACTTTGATAAGAATCATTTGTGATTCTTGTCAAAGTTGAATCAAAGACAACAATTGATAGACAATTGTTGTCTTTGTGTACAACATTCACTTGAATTATAAACAATAACAAGTGTTTGTTGTTCACTGAGCAACTTTGATAAGAATCATTTGTGATTCTTGTCAAAGTTGAATCAAAGACAACAATTGATAGACAATTGTTGTCTTTGTGTACAACATTCACTTGAATTATAAACAATAACAAGTGTTTGTTGTTCACTGAGCAACTTTGAGAAGAATCATTTTGTAATACTTTGAACACAAAATAGCATATTATGCTTTTATTTATCTATATGTGTCATTTCGGGAGACATTGTCTATGCAAGTCTCCCAGAATGACACATTCATACACAATCTTCTTCTGATTGTGTATCTTTTGTCAACAAAGTGCAACAGTGCACTGTTATTGTGTGCTATGCGTCATTGTGGGAGACATTGTCTATGCAAGTCTCCCAGAATGACACATTCATACACAATCTTCTTCTGATTGTGTATCTTTTGTCAACAAAGTGCAACAGTGCATTGTTATTGTGTGCTATGCGTCATTGTGGGAGACATTGTCTATGCAAGTCTCCCAGAATGACACATTCATACACAATCTTCAATTCTTGTTTTAATTTTGTCTCATATTAACTGAATATCTCTTTTCAACACGTTCACTTCTAATACCCGACAATAACCTATCATAAAACCCCTAAGGCCACTTTTTCTTCTCTATTTACTTTTAAATTCTGAGATTCAAATTTTGTTCTATTCCCTTCAGTTTTCTTTTATCAAAATCATATAACCATTCATACTGATTCTTAATTTACTATATTACATTGAGATTTCATCTTTTTTCATATTTCGAATTAAATCAGCTATTTAAACCTAATATCCGGACCTGTCAGTATTCAAATATTATTGGCCACATGTATCTGAGCATTTACACGGATTTTACCAAATTTTGCAAAAAATGTGTTATGAGATGGGTGTTTACCCACGTTTTGCAAAAAAAACCAAAATGATAGAGTGGGTCATAAGGATCTGTTTTGCTATAGCTTGTCCGGCTTGAAACTCAATATTCATTCGGGAAAAGACGTTTCAAAATTTTGTAAAGTGTTCAAATTTGCAGCTTTGTTCGATTTGAAAATTGAAATTTGAAACGAAATGACTGTATGAATATGTTCTTCATATTGAATCTAAGCATTTCTTGGAATTTGGAGTTTTTCTAAAAAGTTTTATCGGTTGAAAAATTAAAAATAAAACAAAAGAATTTTTTTCCGATTTTTTAAACGCATCTTAATTTTTAACGGACGAAGGAGTATTTGATCAAAGTTCAATAAGGCTATCACACTATATTATAGTTAGCTTGCAAAGTAAGCAATATAATCTGGAATTTAATAACTTCATAAAGATTTGATAAAACCATTTTTGTGTAAATTAGTATTTAATAGGAAAATATGAAATTAGATTAGTCAAACATATAAATTGTTATTATATGAAATGATAACAATTGATAAAACATACAGATTGGAAGATTAGGTGAATTTTTGTGATGAATAGGTGTGTTTGTATGTAATGCCTCTATAGTATATTCATAATAAAAATTAGTATACTATAAAAACTTGATTTGAGAAGAAAATTAATGTGGAATAAGAAGATTGTAGAGAAACGTCTCATTCTGTGAGACAGTCACAAATAATATCTCCTTACCATATCAAATCCTTAAATTTTATATATGCTATTTTTTTAATCTTTTAAAAATTTCTCTTTAACTCTCTTCAAAGACTTTCTTTTATGTCAAAAATTTGTTTCACTTTGCCCCAACTCATATACTCTAAAAATAATAACAATAGCCAAATATATAAAATTAATTTTTAATTCATTAAAATTATATTTATTCAAAGTAAATCCTCATATAAACTTCTATGAACCATCCTCATCTGTTAATTCAATCAAGTATTCTAAGAAATTTGGGCAATTTTCTTCGAATAATTGGCTCTCATATGATAAATCTATTAATTCAATTTTGTCATGCATAAAATCATACTTTCCGAATATGCAATAGCATTTTTCAAGAGCCAACAATAAATCAATTTTAAATCTTAGACTGTTATTATTAAATGATTCAAGTAGTCCTTCCTCCAATAAAAAGTGGTACATTATTTGTTGATCGTTCTGTGAAAATTCGAAATTTAAGATACAATAGCAAATTATCTGAACGAAAAAATTTTTCTTGCTAGAATTGTAATCATTATAATTATCAATAATATTTGAAAAAAGACCGCTATAAAAGATAAAATCTTGATCGAAATGCGTAAAAACAATGAAAAGTATCTGATTGAAGAATTCTGGAACGCTTTGGTCTAGACACCACCATATGTAACGGTTAAGAGAGAACTGTTGATCTTGCATTATAAAGTCTACTAGTGAAATTTCGTTATTCATTAAAGAATACAATAATGTACCTATTTTCTTTTGTTTATTATGTGTTGATTTGTTTTGCCATTGAAAATAACATAGATATGTATCATCGGATTCTAATGCTAAAATTTTAAAGTCGTAATAAATAACAATCCGGGTAAAAACAAGGATATTTTCGTCAAATGCATCTATTTTGTCAACAGGAAATGGTATCTTGGAGACACAATCACCAATATCAATATTTTCAACATCTTGTTTATAAGATTTGATATTCATTAAAATTTGATATAAAAAAGTAAATTCATTGCTCAGAAAATTGAGAAAATTGAGAGTAACCGCCAAATAAGATTTTTAAAAATAAAGAACTAAGGGTACAGTATATGAGAAGGAAGAATCCAAAATTTTATTTTTAAGGTTTTGCAAGAAATATTTTTATTAATAAACGGTAGAATAATAATAGGAATATCGATATTAAAAAAGAAATACATGAAATAAATAAAAATTTGATTCAACTTTGACAAGAATCACAAATGATTCTTCTCAAAGTTGCTCAGTGAACAACAAACACTTGTTATTGTTTATAATTCAAGTGAATGTTGTACACAAAGACAACAATTGTCTATCAATTGTTGTCTTTGATTCAACTTTGACAAGAATCACAAATGATTCTTCTCAAAGTTGCTCAGTGAACAACAAACACTTGTTATTGTTTATAATTCAAGTGAATGTTGTACACAAAGACAACAATTGTCTATCAATTGTTGTCTTTGATTCAACTTTGACAAGAATCACAAATGATTCTTCTCAAAGTTGCTCAGTGAACAACAAACACTTGTTATTGTTTATAATTCAAGTGAATGTTGTACACAAAGACAACAATTGTCTATCAATTGTTGTCTTTGATTCAACTTTGACAAGAATCACAAATGATTCTTCTCAAAGTTGCTCAGTGAACAACAAACACTTGTTATTGTTTATAATTCAAGTGAATGTTGTACACAAAGACAACAATTGTCTATCAATTGTTGTCTTTGATTCAACTTTGACAAGAATCACAAATGATTCTTCTCAAAGTTGCTCAGTGAACAACAAACACTTGTTATTGTTTATAATTCAAGTGAATGTTGTACACAAAGACAACAATTGTCTATCAATTGTTGTCTTTGATTCAACTTTGACAAGAATCACAAATGATTCTTCTCAAAGTTGCTCAGTGAACAACAAACACTTGTTATTGTTTATAATTCAAGTGAATGTTGTACACAAAGACAACAATTGTCTATCAATTGTTGTCTTTGATTCAACTTTGACAAGAATCACAAATGATTCTTCTCAAAGTTGCTCAGTGAACAACAAACACTTGTTATTGTTTATAATTCAAGTGAATGTTGTACACAAAGACAACAATTGTCTATCAATTGTTGTCTTTGATTCAACTTTGACAAGAATCACAAATGATTCTTATCAAAGTTGCTCAGTGAACAACAAACACTTGTTATTGTTTATAATTCAAGTGAATGTTGTACACAAAGACAACAATTGTCTATCAATTGTTGTCTTTGATTCAACTTTGACAAGAATCACAAATGATTCTTATCAAAGTTGCTCAGTGAACAACAAACACTTGTTATTGTTTATAATTCAAGTGAATGTTGTACACAAAGACAACAATTGTCTATCAATTGTTGTCTTTGATTCAACTTTGACAAGAATCACAAATGATTCTTATCAAAGTTGCTCAGTGAACAACAAACACTTGTTATTGTTTATAATTCAAGTGAATGTTGTACACAAAGACAACAATTGTCTATCAATTGTTGTCTTTGATTCAACTTTGACAAGAATCACAAATGATTCTTATCAAAGTTGCTCAGTGAACAACAAACACGTATATAACCATAAATAAAACATGTTTACTTTACAAATACAATTATTTAAAAATTTTAATTATATCTTTTAATTTATATTTATTTACGTTCACATTCCTTTTATATCCTTTATATTAATATAAAATTTCGGTTGATCTTCACTCTTTTTCACATATTTTTTCAATAAAATACCCAATTTTTGTATTTATTCTGATTAATATTTTTCACTGTTAATTTTATTGATATCCCAAACTATTTCAACATTTAGTTTCTTAAAAACTCTATTTTTTGTTCTCTCTCTCAATTTTCAAAAGTCATTAATTTTGCATTAATTTATTTAAAATATAATTAACATTGGATAAAAACATTTATTATAATGCCATTTTGGATCAATCTTATGATATTTCAAATCTTTTAAAATACACTCATTCATAACAAATAGTTGCCCTAGACATGTGCGTAACATCTGTGTACGATATTCCAACACCTTACGACCTGTATGCAAGTTTTTAATTATTGAATAAAAAAACAACAACATACCGTACTTTGAGTATAAAACATGTATACCCTAATAAAAACAAAAATTAGGACATATTTGATTTATGATTTCTTTTCACAAATCGAAATTTTGATCTCTCAATTTTAAACATTTTTCAAAAAAAACTTATCAATATATTTCTTATTGTATAATATTGAAAAATAAATCATCATGGATGAATATTACTAGTACTTCAGAATTATTTATTTTTTCGATCTAAATATAGAAATAATATCTACTCTATATAAAAATAACAATTATTTAATTTTATTGAAATTTTTATTATTTGATTAATATATTTTATGTGATATCTTAAATAGCAATAAAAACTACACCACATAGTTATTCTAGGGTACCTTCATCTACTTCTAGAATTATAGGCTCTGGATTCGAATCTATGGTGCGCTATTGATAAAGTAAATTTCTCCATAGGCCCCAAAAAAATTGACAACCCAGGAATTATAGGGTAATTGTTTCCAAAATTCGCTATTTCCATTATAATATGCAATCAAGTGTACAATCCCATTAAATACATTATACAATTTTGAAATTCAATATCATTTCTTGAAATTTGCAAATTATACACACAGCTGCAAGTCATTGAGCTTATAATATGTGGATAAAAATGATTAATTAAGCATTTTACCGAATTCATATTGTAAGAGCAATCTTTATTTTTACGAATATGCCGCCCCCTCCTCCTCCTCAAAATTATTCTTGCATTAAGGATACCCTTACATTGCGTAGTTAGAAAGAGAATATGATATTGTCATGATTGCTAAAGTTTTAGGCTCCAGAAATGAATATACATCAAACTGAAACAATTGATAAATTGAATGAACTTTTGAGAGGTTCTCAAATAAAAAAAATTATCTAATTTTTTACAATATTACTATTATTTTATCCACATATGTATATATAGTAATTTGAGAAAACTTTTAGGAAAAAATAAGTTTAATAAAAATCTGAATTTTACTTGTTGTGGGATTGTTATTAATTGACACTCCAGACGTATTACTAATAGTTATGCGTATGCAATTAAAGTATTTCTGATGGACAAAATGTGAGATTTATATCAGATAATTCATTTCTACTATTAAGTTATTCATTTATGAGTTTGCACTTATTCGCACTAAATAAATAACTATTAAAAATTGTTTTAATTAATTGACACCATATAATAGAGTGAATTTTGTTTGATCAAACAACAATAGATGATAGATATAAAGCCAAGAAACTTGCTATTAATATGCTCTACTTGCTATTTCAATGTAAGTATGATATTTTCTAAATGTTTCGTTCAGATAACTTAGATATATTAGTCAAAATTTGAAATTTTAATAGCACATATATTAAAAAAATTATTATTCATAAAAGATTAATGAAATAGTAAAAAAAATCAATCAAATTATAAAAATACAACATTTAGAAGAATTCTTATTATCCTTCAAAAAGTCAGTATTTCTGCTGTAATTTTCTACAACATTGTAGTTATTGCACTTTGTCTATGGATTTGTATATATGTTATATATAAATTATATATCTAAACTGCCCATAAGTGCAATTTTTATATAAATTGTTTATTTCTTTAACAATTTCATATGAAATATGCTTTTTTAAGCGTATCAAAGCTGTGTTCTTAATGTGCATGGATATATCAAGAAAAATGTCGAAAAAAAATGTGAATTCACAAATTCACTGAATTTTCACCGTTTTTTGAATTTTGCTACAGCACTAATATTAAATAATACTAAAATCTTCTGTCTTTGTAAAAGAATAAATTCTGACAAAAAGTGCTCGTTTAAATTTAATGATCATCTGTATGACTAAGTGGTAAAAAGTGTTTATGACCAAAAAGGGTTACATGCTTAGTCTATTTTTCTGACAGGATACTCTAGATTTACATGATCTCTATTTCATATCTCCGTTTTTAGATTCTTCGACAGATTTTATGATAGAAAACCAAGATTAACAAATTTCCGGCATGTTAATGAAGAAATCTGCAGCTACCCTCAATATTATTTCAATAATCAGTATCGTTTCTCTTACAATTTATTTTTTTTCTCAATAATTTAACAAGAATAACAATACACACTTGGTTTTACGTATAAAAGCTAAGTGTCGAACTTAATCAACTTTACTTACTTAGCAAATGAATATTTTTGTGGTTGCGAGTTCTGAATGCTGAAGTTTTAGATTTCTCTATAAATGATATCATTGCACTTACAATGTTGTTCCAGCCTATCGCATAAATCATAGAAAATCCAAAAAAAAAATAATATAAAGAAAATTCATGTCATGAAGTTCAAAAAATACCGTGTAACATTAAAATTTGTTATGCATAATACATTTTAGCTATTATTGATTTTTTTTTAATTTTCGAGAAATTGAATGGTGAGTCCGATAGAGAAATTTTTAAAAATCCTAGTGCCTCATAGAAGTAATTTCCCTCGTCTCCCATACTTCCAAATGTATGCATATGACATAAACTTTTATGCATTACACAAGTGGCCAATAATATCTATAGAGTAAAAAATTAGAAATTTAATTTTTTATATGATAGTTATATTTCAGATTTGCGAGCGTAACTTTTTTCTCCATGGCATACTTGTTTTAAGAGCAAATGATCAAAATCGTCCTTCAATTATTGAAGGAGCTGATATCTTTTGAAAATTGAATTGAAAGGGTATTCAATTTTCAAATTTCCTCTCAATTTTGGAAACATATCAACTCTATGAATTAACAATTATGTGCCTTCACAGTTTATCAGTCATATAAGGTGCTTATAAAGAAAAAAGTTACGCTCGCAAAATATGTTTTTATATAGATTTCACATAAAATAATTATGTAATTTCTAAAAAGAATATTTTTGTTCTTGAATATTAAAGTGTATTGTAGTTTAAAAAGTTTTAAATATGTTGCTAAAATTTCAGGTTTATAGCTCATGTCTAGCATGACTTCTTCGTATGCGCAAAAAATCTGACACGTAAGGGTATCCTTAAAAAAAAATTCAGATTATCAAAAAAATTATTTATATAATATATAAACATAATGTATTAGATCTTATTTACGGAAGTCAATTTGGAAAATTGTTTTCACTTTAGGAGAATATAATTTTCCATTTGGAAAATTTAAAAAGTGAGACGCGCAGGATTCGAACTTTTTTAAAAGTTGATTTAAATGAATTTTAGTGTGGAATATAAGGATAATATCATATTTAAAATAAGAATATACTAGTTTAGGTGGTATTAATTTTTTCGATAAATTTGAGAGTATGTACGTTTAGGGCATGAAAAGTGTCAATTCGCTCAGCGAAAGCTGAGCTAGCTTCGTTCTCGAAAGAATAAGGAAGGAGTGAAGGAGAATGATACAGAAGTTGACACATTCATATCATTTCAACAAATTTTGATCAAATTGAAATTCAATAAAATTCAATTCACTTCATATCCTTCAGTCAGTACATTGATATCCTTCTGCATCACAATGATAACTCGGGCATCAATAGTTCTACAACTAACTCAGAAAAAACAAGATTATTACTTCCTGCTTACAGCTTTTAAAAAGTTTCGATGATAAAAATCACTCTACTCTCGTTTATCGACATATGGTGATAGTAGGTAAACATATTCTTATCGATATTAATAAAAATATTTGTACGAAAATCTTATCCAATTAGAGAGTTATTCATAAAGTATATGATAATTATAATTACTTTATCTTTGTTTTATCTTTGAATAAACAATTTAATTTAAATTGCATAATATTTTTTGGTTGAAAGACAGGAAAAGCTTAGAGTTTGTATTATTTTTATCGTTTAATTCATCGTATCAGTGAGTGATCCAGATATTTAAGATATTTAGAAAAAAAATTATTAATTTGATTAACAAATTTTAATCAAAATAGCAAAAATCTATTTGATAACTGTAAACAAACAATAATTTTTATTTCAAGCAAAATCACTTATTTTCATCTAAACGTATAAAATTGTCAATTTTATGAAAATAAATTGAAAATCTCATGAAATGTAAAGGAGAGTAATATTTTTCAATTTTCTTTTTTCTTTGTCTCAAATATTTTCTGTTGGGAATTTTCTTGTTATCAAAAAATAATTTTAATATTTGTTTATTTCATTACATACAATAAAATTTTAAAAACTCTATTTCTTCTCAAGAAAATTTTTTCCTTCATATGAAGAAACATTTTGTTCTCCATTTGATACTGAGTCTAAATCCCGATTTTTGAATTTTCTTCTTTCCAAATTTCTTTTTTCCAAATTAGAAGTTTAATTCAATTTTTCAATAGTTTATATATTTTCTCAAACCGTCTCAGATTTTCTCGCTTTTTAGGGATTTTCTCTCAAAATATACAAAAATAGTAATATCAATACATATGTCTAATATACTTTAAAACCATCGTGACAAAATTCAAAAACGAAGAGTTCTTCTCTCCAAATTTTTTTCAAAATCAAAAAAATGAGATAAAAAAGTACGTTTGGAAAATTCATTTTTAGCATTTTAGGAATTTTCTCACTTTTCTTCCAAATTGACATCCTTATCTTATTTGAAAAAAAAATCACCTTTCAGTTTTTTCTTGATGAGTGAAGGTCTTACTGTTAATTTTGATTATATTGCGAACAACATACAATCATACATCGAACAAGGCAACTTTTACGATATTCTTGAAAAAGAAGACATCGCCCAAGTTTTAGAAAAAACAAATCTAACCTCTAATAACTTCAATGATCTTCTTTCACAAGGTAAAACGAAATATAATTCATCTAAAATGTATGGATTTGTTCGTAAGTGTAACATTTCAGTTAATTCGTTCGAAGAGGTGATTAACGTTCTCAACAGTTACCAAAGTATTTTGAAACTTAAATCATCCGGAAACTTAATTGATTATTTAAATCAATACAAGACCGAATTTAATACAAATTCACAAGAAGTCACAAATTTACAAAACAAAATTCAAGATCTCGAAACAAAGATTATTAGTCTTGAAAACGAAAATAACAAATACAAAGATGAAATCAATCAACTTAAAAATGAAATCGCAACACTTAACAGCAAAAACAATCAATTACAACAATCAATCAATAAAATTGCGCAATATGCTGAATTACCTTTAAATTCTGATTTCAATACAGTTTACAAATTCCTTTACTAACTTTCAGAAAAAGGAGATCAATTGAAAATGGCAATTTCATGTGCATGTGGATTAAGTGAAAAGAAAGAAAATCAATACGGAAATACTGTACTTAATTGTGCATGTCTTTGTGGATATCTTAAATTAGCAAAATCTCTTATTGAAGGAGGTTGTGACAGAAATGCAGTTGATAATTATGGAAATAATTGCTTAATTAATGCATCAGGACATGGACTGATTGAAATTGTAAAATATTTAATCGGAGTTGGATTTGACAAAAATTGGCGAAGCAAAAATGATGGATTTAGTGCAATTAATGGTGCATCACATTATGGACATCTTGAAGTAGTTAAATATCTTGTTTCAGTTGGAGCTAATCCAAAAGAAAAAGATAATAATGGATTTTCTCCAATTCTTTATGCATCAAGATATGGTCATCTTGAAGTGGTGAAATATCTGAAAAGTATTGGTTGTGATGTAAACTCTAAACAAAAAGATAATGCAAATTGTATTTACTTTGCATCATTAAATGGGCATCTTGAAGTAGTTAAATATCTTGTTTCAGTTGGTGGCAATCCAAATGAAAAAGACAATAATGGAATTTCTCCAATTCATTGTGCATCACAAAATGGTCATCTTGATGTAGTTGAATATTTTATTTCGATTGGAGTTAATCCAGATACAAAATCAAATTATGGATGGTCGCCAATAATAATTGCATCAGCAAATGGTCATCTAGAATTAGTTAAATATCTGATTCAATGTGGATGTAATAAAAACGATAAAACGAGTGATTATGATACTCCACTTCATTATGCAGCAACGAAAGGACAATATGAAGTTGTTGAATATTTAGTTTCAATTTGTGCCAATCTTAGTGATAAAAACAAAGATGGAAAAACTCCACTTGATTATGCAAAGGAAAAGCAAAACGAAAATGAAAACTACAGGAAGATCATTAATCTTCTTGTTCAATCAGGCGCACAATAATTTTAATATTGACCATAATCTTTTGATATATTATATATTTTAAATATTTCAACTTTTTAAATATTAATTTTTTTTCCCTCTATATTTTGTCAACATCATTCTTCATTTGGTCGGCTGCAAAGATGATATAATGCAATTGAGGAAATAAGTTTATTTTTCTATAATTATCTTAAGAATCGTTATATAATTGATATTGTTCAAGTAAATACTGAATATTTGAAATATCTGATTGAATAGCTGAGATTTCAAGTTGTTTATGTTTCGCGTATTCTGAACTATTTCCTTGTCTCGAAACAATATTTTGTAGCTAAATATCTGTTTATCTGTTTATTTGTAACACGAATAGAAATGACCATACTATATGTTGTTATAAATGATTGGTTAATCATGTAATAGTATTTTCATTGTCAAATTGTTGTGAGTGATTTTTTTTAATGAAAATGCCACCACCTCCTCCTATGAATAATTTATCAATTATAAAATTCATATATGATATATAAACATAATATATTTAATCTTTATAAAAAAATCTTATTTTCAGTTTTTTCTTGATGAGTGAAGGTCTTACTGTTAATTTTGATTATATTGCGAACAACATACAATCATACATCGAACAAGGTAACATTTACGATATTCTTGATGAAAATGACATTGCAGAAGTTTTAGAAAAAACAAATCTAACCTCTAATAACTTCAATGATCTTCTTTCACAAGGTAAAACGAAATATAATTCATCTAAAATGTATGGATTTGTTCGTAAGTGTAACATTTCAGTTAATTCGTTCGAAGAGGTGATTAACGTTCTCAACAGTTACCAAAGTATTTTGAAACTTAAATCATCCGGAAACTTAATTGATTATTTAAATCAATACAAGACCGAATTTAATACAAATTCACAAGAAGTCACAAATTTACAAAACAAAATTCAAGATCTCGAAACAAAGATTATTAGTCTTGAAAACGAAAATAACAAATACAAAGATGAAATCAATCAACTCAAAAATGAAATCGCAACATTTAACAGCAAAAATAATAAACTACAACAATCAATCAATAAAATTGCGCAATGTGCTGGATTGCCATTAAATTCTGATTTCAATACAGTTTACAATTTCCTTCGAGGACTTTCAGATAAAGGAGATCAATTGAAAATGGCAATTTCATGTGCATGTGGATTAAGTGAAAAGAAAGAAAATCAATACGGAAATACTGTACTTAATTGTGCATGTCTTTGTGGATATCTTAAATTAGCAAAATCTCTTATTGAAGGAGGTTGTGACAGAAATGCAGTTGATAATTATGGAAATAATTGCTTAATTAATGCATCAGGACATGGACTGATTGAAATTGTAAGATATTTAATTGAAATTGGTAAAATTGACATGAATTATCAAAATCAAAAAGATGGAAATAATGCTATTCTTGTTGCATCAGAAAATGGTCATCTTGAAGTAGTTAAATATCTCAAATATAAGGGTTGTAATTTAGAATCTAAAAATTTAAATAATGCAAATTGTGTTTACAATGCAATAGCAAATGGACATCTTGAAACAGTTAAATATCTTGTATCAGTTGGAGCTAGTCCAAATGAACAAGATAACAATGGATATTCTCCAATTCAATTTGCATCGCAATTTGGTCATCTTGAAATCATTGAATATCTCTTTGATCGTAATGATGGTATTGATCCAAATATAAAATTAAAAGGTGTATGGTCTCCAATAATTATTGCATCATCATATGGTCATCTTGAAGTAGTTAAATATCTGATTACAAAAGGATATGATCTAAATGATAAAAACGATGATGGTGATTCTCCACTTCATTTTGCAGCCAAGAAAGGATATTTCGAAGTTGTTGAATTTTTAGTTTCAAAAGGTTCCAATCTTAATGATAAAGACAATGATGGAAAAACACCACTTGATTATGCAAAAGAAAGACAAACCGAAAATGAAAACTACGGAAAAATCATTACTCTTCTTGTTGACAGGATAAGCAAACAATCAGGCGCCAAATAATTTAAATATTCATTAGTTTTGCTTTTGTAAGAAATCAATTTTATCATCATTCTTCATTTTGTTTGGTCTTCAAAGATCTGTTAATGGTGCACTTTCTGACATGCCCACATAAAATATTGCAATATTATTATAAGGTACTTGGTAGTGATTTTAAAAAATAACGTTTTCCCCGCACAAAATTATTATCTTTTTTACATTATAAAATTTGGATAAAAACCTAGAGTGTAAAAAAATTGAGAGAATGTCAATATATTTCCGAAGCAAAAAAACACACTTTTTTATTATTAAAACAAAATAAAAAGATATATTAAAATCAATCGAAATCTTCGCCAAAAAGAAGTTGATCAATTCGTCGTTGTTCGGCTTCTTGACGACGTCGTTTAGCGTCATCATTCTTAACAACTTTCTTAAGTGTTGTTCGATACATAAGTGGTTTACCCATCCTCTTTTGGACTGTTCGATTTGCTCTTGCAAGTGCAGCTTCTTTCTTCTCTTGTGCTTGACGCTGAATCTCCTTTTGCTGCTCTATTCGTTGTTGATCACGTCGTTTCTTCTCCAGTTGTGCTTGTTTATCATTGTAATATTTCCGATTCAAGTCTTCTGATTGGCTGTACATAAGTTCCAGATCAGAATCAACCTTCTGGAGCATGTGCATAGCATTAAGTTTTGGATCTTCGCGGTATAGACGGAGATACATGTTCCGAACTAAGTTGCTTAGTCTGTTGATTTCGGAGTCGATAGTTCCAAGTTGGTTTTGAAGGTTCTGTTCTGATTTCTGGAAATCAATTAATGGATTACTTCGATCAATTTGAGATTCAAGAATATCAACTGCCTGTGATACATCTCTTATTGATGCAGCATAGTTTGCATTGTCTTTATCCAGTTGGTTTTGGAGGTTTTGATATTGATCAATCAAAAATAAGTTTTGTTTCTCGTATTTGTCAATTTCATCCATAAGCTTAGATGTGTCGTCGTAATAGTATTCGATTGGTCGATCTTTTGGTTTAAAGTCATTTAAGAAATCGTTGTATAATTGATATTGTTCAAGTAATTCTTCGTTTTTAGAAATTTCTGATTGGATAGCCGAGATATCGTGTTGTTTATGCTTCAACTTCTTCGTGAGTTCAACTCTATGTGAGTTTGCGTATTCTGTATTTTTTCTTTGTCTCGCAACCATATTTTCACTTTGTGATGAAATTAATTTATATTTTGTAGCTAAATCTGTTTGAGTTGCTTCTGTTTCATCGTATTCTTTCTCTGATGTAGACATTGTTTGATAAATTTTTCGGATTTCTTCATTTTTCGAATCGATAATTAACTGCATAAGATATGCTTCACGCTTTTGTTGGATAAACTCGGACATTCTTTTTGCTGATTCGTGTTTATGAGAAGTTTTAATTCCAGTCGGAGATCCAATTTGAGAAGGAACTCTAGTACGTGTTTGTGAGTTATGGCATGTTGGAATTGGCGATGTCATTCTTTCAGCGCGTTCTTTTAACGTTAAATTTTGTAACATTTCTCTTTTTGCTTTAACTCTAATTTCATCTGCTTCTTTTGATCCAAAAACATTGCACGGATCATCTAAACGAAATGGATTTCCAGGTCTCTCACCAAATGAGAGGCTTGAAAAAGACATTAAACGTATAAAATTTTTGATCGTTATTTCTAAAATCATTTCGAAAAAATATTTTAAAAATGATCATTAAATTAGACATTACTAATATTAATTATTTTTCGATTGAAAAATATATTTCTCCAAAAGGAAATTTCGACAAGCATGTCATGAAGCTCTTTGTCAGAATGAAATAAATAAAGTTTAATGATCTGTAGCGTGGATGTATATACTTGCAACAATTCTTTAGGTAAAAAAATCAAATTTGATATAATATAATTTCGGGCTTCAGTTGGCTAGGCTTGCCCTTCGGGCAAGCCCAGCCAACTTCAGCAAAATAAATATATTATGATTATAGGAAATGAGTTTATACAATTAAATTTGAATTTGTGCGATTAATATTATATTTCAAAGATTATGATGTAAAACATACAAGAGATTTTTATATCCATCGAAGTGGTTTAGGGAATACTTTGAGATTTTAGAGATTTTTCGAAAGAAATATTGAAAGCAAAGCATTTATTAAGAATTTGTTGTGAAATGAATACACTTCGATGAGATATTACATCAGTTTGTTACTTGGCAAAATTAGAGCTGAAGTCATGTTCATAAATGAAGAAAATGTCTTAGCTATAGTAAACGGTTGTAATGTATTTGAAACATTAATAGTCTTATTGTAATCTGATATCTATGCGATCATAGATATTTGTTGAGAAAGTATTTCGGAAATTATGTAATTTGTAAGGATATTGAGGAGCTCTAAAGTTAAAGATTAATTAGGCATGTGATGACAAAGAACTTGTTATAGACGAAAATCTAGAATTTTAGAATTTTCAAAATTCATCTGTAACCAAATGGGCATATTGTGAATCATTTAAGGTAGGATGGAACACCAATGATGCATTAGATCAATGTGCTACATTAGAAGTTTGTGCAGAAAGTCTGGTTAAGAAAAGATGAAAATGTGAAATGAAAAAACAATATTTCTCTCAATTTTTCAAAAACTCTTTGCCTATCGTTTGGGAAGCGGCGCTTCACGCCGCTAATTATATTTTGAGAACAACTTTGGTTGTTTGTTCGGCAAACTTATTTCAACGAATTACGATTTACAATCAGATGTAACATAATGACATCAGATTGATTTTGACTTTTGATAATAAATTATTATTAAATAATTTGAAAAGTTATTTTCTTCGCTATTTGATTGGCGCTTTGCGCCAATCAAATAGCTCAGATTAATAATATGATATTATTTTAAATATGATGAAAATTTTTGAGTGAAAACTATCAAAACTAAGTCTTAAAAAATAGATATTTAAAAATGGTTTTTGATTGTTACACTGCTTGTGAAAAAATGTCGATTAATCTTCTATATAAGGTAGTCACAAAATCTAAGTAGAAGGGCTTTGAAATATTGAGGGGATTTGAAATTTTGGCTCTCAAAATTTATCCTTCCTCACTACTCGAATTCCGAGCCTCTCAATGAGTTTCCTCTCAATTTTGAATGGTTTATATTGACTTTTGAATACCTTTATTGAGAACAAAAAAATAAATATATTATGATTCGTATAATATTGGCATTTTTCATAAAATGAAGGCCTAAAAAACAGTGCCATTCAAAAAATGAATTGTTTTGGGGAGTAGTGGATCTAGCATCTGTATAACAAATAATAAAGATTGGCCGTAAAAATTAGGCCTAATCTCTTTTTGGTAAAATTTTGGAAATTGATATCTCTTTATATTCGTCTGTCGTGAGGTACAGATAACAAGATGATGGAGTAAATGTTTTTGACATATTCACTTTTCACCATATTGGCCGAAATTAAGTATATTGTTGCTAATTTTTTGTTTTTTACCTTGTTTTTAGGGGCACTACTATTTATTCATCTTTGTATCATTTTTGTTGAGCTCATATTGAAAAACAATCAATGAAATCCATGTTTTCATTTGAAATCTGATAAAGTTAAACGTGCATATAAGTTTCTCGCTGATATCACTCAATTGCAAATTCATATATATATGCAATTCAAAAAAATGAGAAAAATTTCGGATTGTCCAAATTGAAGGATATAATTTTTTTTCTTTAGCCAATAAATCAATGTATTATATTGCATTCATTATCCAATGAGTAGTTACACATAATATTAGCATATAACACTCTTGCTGTTTACAAATACAAATTTTGATTTGATTATTTTGTTTAAAGCTATTCTATTTATAGTGATCTCTTATATAACATGTTGTATAAAATATTTATATTACTATTATTGTATTTCATGAATCTTTTTTCATTAATTTAATTTTATTGGAAAAATTTCAACTTTTCATTAATCTAAATTGACATCTGTCATGCTTCCTATTCTGTTACAACTATTAAAGCTTACATTTAAATTCGAATTCAAAATTTCAAATTTTTTTAAATTGATCAATACAATGATTTTAATAATATATATTTGTTTGTGCTTTTAAATTTCTTAAGCTTTCAAAATTTAAGAGAATTGATAACTTAATACAATATGATCTTAATGATATACTAATTAATAATTCGCAAAATGTAAAAAAGTCTTCTCAAAACTAAATTCAATGCCTTTCAATCGAGATTTTGAGGCAACTTTATATATATCATCTATCGGCGCGCTCCGCGCGCCGATAGATGAATGACAAAAAATTATTTGTCCCAATCTACTGTCAAATACAATATAAACCTGATGTTCATTTGAAGTATTTAGCAAATAACGTTTAATATTTCAAAAACAATAATAATTCTACAGATCAAAGTTCATTTGTGAAAATGGTCACACTATAATTCAAAGTGAATTTCATTGGCATATAATGAGTAATAGTAAGTTAATGTTTATGGGAAATTACATAAAACTTATGGGAGGTTCAATTCAAAATATGCAATTAATAATGATTATAGTGTTTTTGTTAAGAGTACTATCATTACACTACTTTACTAATATCTTTTGTCATGATCATCATTTGAAATAGAGAAGATAAAGATTTTATTGTGATTTGCTTTAAATTTAGAAGAACAGTTAATATTTTTCATAAATGGTAGTATGTCTGTGCTACTCCAAAGACAATGCAACGGTTATGAAGATTTCCTCGATTTTGTGAAAAATTTGAATACCATTGAATTTTGGAAAAATTATCACAATAAAATTTTCCCATGGATTTAAAATTTCTCTCTCATTTTATTGAATTTACTATTTATAGTTTTATGCTTCGAGTTTTTTCCATTTCAATTGATAAAATTATTGAAATCATTTTCAAACAAATCATCAAATCACTTAATAATAATGATATCAGATCAACCTTTCAAAAGATACAAGCCAGGGCGTAAGGTAAAGAGCATAAAAACGATGACATTAAACGAAGAAGTTCAAAGAAAGAAAGTTGAATTTGGAGATCGATTTTCAGAAATTGAAAAAGTATTCTATGGGATGGGCATAGAAGATCTGAAACGTTTGGCATATAAATTCATGGAGAAATACAAAATTCATTTAAGTTATTACTATTCCAGATCAAAAGACAAAATTCTTGTTTGGATGTGCGAGAACTGGGAAATAATTTCAAATGATGAAGACATAAAACAACATATCAAATCTAAATCAAAAGGATTTCTACTTGATACAACAAATGACAGTAAAAATAAGGAAAATCAAAATGACAATAGCTTGAATTCAATATGTGATTGGGATCAAGCCGATTATTTTGATTGTTATTATTTAATTGATTCTTGATTAATAAATCATGATTATTCACGCCTGTATATCTCTTTTTGTGATGGTGTTTGAAAGTAGGTGCGGACTTACCTTCATCTTTTTGAGAATGATACCTACAATTAATTACACTTTTTTGACTGCACAAACTATCGGCTCTAATCCGATAAAATACAATAATAATAAATAATCATAAAACAAGCATGCATAAGGGATGAACTAATATTATTTTTTGTTTTCTACTTCAAGATTTAAGATATAAGCATACCTAGAAGTTATCATACTATCTATTGCATGCGCAGCTTATTCGAGCTCTCATATTTGAGAATTTTCACTCACTCTCAGTGAAGATACCAATAGAAATGTAAACCATTCAAAAATGTTTGTCACTTTTTGACATTCTCTCAATTATTCTTCATTATAAAAAAAATGAATGATAGTATTATAATTTTATTAAACAACATTATATATCATTTTGCCAATCGTTTGTTCCCATCAATGCTTCAATTGCTGCAACAAAATAGTTTTTAGACATTGCAACAATGGGAGATAGCTGTAAATCATCCCATTTTATGGCAAATCTCGCAATAGCAGCACCGTTTACTGGTGGTGCAATTGACATATGCGCCATTAACAAAGTAAAAGTATCATCAAAGGACATTGACTTTCCTTTACTGAAGTATGTACCAAGTTGTTGAAGAACCGAGTGAACATAGTTCATCATGTCGATTGGGTTCGTCATAAATTCTAATGGTAGCAAAGAATTAATTCTTTTGCCTTTAAACATACTGGAAAGCGATAACCCTGGTGTATATCCTTCAATCACATCTTTTGAGAGCTTTAAGTCCCTAACTCTTTGTTTTGAATATTCTTCGCATTTTTCTTGGAAAATTTGGGACCATTGCTTGTCATATGATAAGATCTTATCATATGAATAAGCAACATCAAATAAATATCGAGATAAACCAAGGAAAATCAAAGTTCTTGGAATTCCTTCTCCTAATTCAAGTTGTTTGTAAACTTCAAGCGCGGTATTAGATATAGATTCGATTGCAACATCTGTCGGATCATTTGCAATGCTCTTAGCAGTTGGTTCAATCAAATTATTTAATGAAGATTGCTCTATGTAGTAAGTAAGAGCATGATCCATCTGATTTGGAGGTGAATATAATATTTCGTTATCAAAAGATCTGCTAGCTAAGATCATTTCGGTGGAAATAAACTTTTGATGATTCAAAGAAACAATTTTTCCCATTATTCCAGTAAATTTGACATATAGCCTCTTGTGCTTTTGCTTTAGTTCGACATATGAAGGTCTTGTCGATATGAATTTCAATATATGCGATGTAAATTGACTTACGTTAATAATCTAGGATCTTCACTGATAACTTGCGCTACTTCATCTGCGAGATCTAAAAGTTCTTTCATGGATTCTTGTTCATATGCCAAAACTTGTTTTTCTTTTTTCATCATTTTCTCCCTTAAATAAGCAATAAAAAAGTAGTAATGTTGTGATCTAGCAGATGAAATATCGTATGTCCTTGAATTTATTCTTTTTTCTTTATCAGTTAGCATGTTTGAATGTTTGACATGAAAATCTGTTAATTTCTGAATCATTGTTGCCTGCCTGTCTGCATCCTTATCTCCTATACCACCAAATATTTGGAAATATTTCAGAATTTGAGGATGGTTGGCCAAAACTTCTTCAAGCATAAAAAAAAATACTAAAAAAAATGTGAAACCGACCAACTACTTACAGTAGCATTCAAATTTCATTCCTTAGATAAGTATCATTTTGTCAAGTTTTTCATTAAGATAAAATTTCAGGATTTGCAAATGTTCCTATTTTCATTCAAAAAACATAGTCATGGGTTTTATTACAGCATATTATCGAATTTTTCATATAGTATATTAGTTAATTGTTTAATGATGAGGGGTTTATAAATGAAAAAATGGAAATATTCATGAGCTGAATTGAATATTTAATGTATTATGAGCAGGTATTCTATTCCTATTGTGTTTGTGCGTTCAAAACATGGATATATCTGTTAAAAATTAGAAAATAATATATATTTAAATAAATAGAAAAAGTTAATGTATTAAAGGTGTAATATATGCAGTGGTGTTTTCTGCTTTTCGCCTCTTTCTTAAGAACATAGCAAATGCGACAAATAATGAGACTATTATTGATCCAACAGCCGAAATAATTAAAAACTGAGTTCCGCTGTGGAGTTGTGAGATTGTTCTTGTTGGAACAAATGGAGATGGGGTAGGAGATGTTGGTTCAACCATTCTCAAATAGATATCTGTTGAGAAATAGTTGTTGTATTCTTCGTCGTAAACTGAGGAAATGGAGAAAATGCAGTCTTCGCAGTTAACTTCTGGTACATCTACATTTGTGTCTCCAGATTCATCGAGATACTTTGTAAGAAGGTGCTTATCTTTATTATTATCGTATATATTGATGATTACCTTTTGGTAAATGCCGGATGGCTTCGGTCTTGTGAGATTTCTGTTCCATATCACGAACAATGGATTTTCTTTGATGATCGCGTGCGGCTTTGGCTTAAACAATGTCACATCATGATGGTTGGTGAGCTTGAAATCATGAGAAACCTGGAAAATTGTATTTTCATATCTAAATGAAAGTCCGTAATCGCCTGATTTATAGATACATGGGACGTTAATAGACAAATTTGATGGTTTGTAAGATGTATAATGAGATCCGATCAGTACATGACTAGAATCTTTCTTATTAACTAAATATAAAGGAACTGGAATATCCTGGTAGTTTTCTGTAAATGTAGATAAGTTAATATTCGTGAGTTTGTCACATTCAAAATCTGAAGGCATTTTAATCCAAGATGTTGAATTTAATTGGGCATATTTCAATTCACTTTCTTTTCCAACAACTTTTGTAAATGTTGGTATCTTAACTGACTCAAATCCGTAGATAATAAGCTTGGAATCGTACAATGTGACCTCAGGATAGTAATTACTGTATTTTATGAAGACTTTCCATGTTCCAGCTGCTTTTTCACCGAGGAAACATCTAATTCCTATTGTCATCTTTGATTTAATTGACTGTTTTACGTTAATAATAAAATCATCCGAATCTTCTTGGAAAATTGAAGGATAAAGGACAGTAAACCTTGATCCCTGTGGAGATTGCACTTCTATCTTCGCCATGTTCAGGTCAACATTCGAAGTATTTATCTGTAATTCGACATAAGAAACAAAATTAATGTTTGAACTTATGGAAAAGTCAATTTCGGTTGGGGAATTAGAACCGTAACTTATGTAATTTCCTTTTGAATTTGTAAATGACTTTTCTGAGGTGGATGGTGTCAATTTATTGGTCCATTGCTTGGCAACGTCAACAGCAAGGGCTGCATTGGCTCTTCCGAAGCCAAGTTGTGGATGGTAGTAGTTTCCGGCGGCATTTTGTTTCCATAATGGAGAATTTGGATCATTCCTTGTAGCTGTAAGCTCCATAATGACTTGTATATCGTATGGTGTAAGATTTGGATTAGCATTACGTATTAAAGCGGCAATTCCTGCGATTGGTCCGACTGCATGACGATTATCTCCATGAGAAACCTCAAGAAGCTCATCATCATCGGAAGATGGATGAGGTATCATCGGATATCTTGCCATTTCTACAGGAAATTCATCAGGAAGACCAGAATTTGGAGAAGTAACAGAAATGCAAGCTCCGTTATTAGTATAGTATGTAGGAGAGCCTCTAACTGTTGAAGATCCGACTGTTATTGAATGTGGTGAGCATGTAGTTGCGTAATGATTTACATCTCCACCTAAATGACCGGAATTTCCTGCACTATTTACAATGACAATGTTATTTTTAGTAGCAGCTTCCTTCATCTTCTCCTGGAGTGCTGTATTTGGAAGATATGGCTTTGGTCCCATCATTAAAAACGGAATTGCCAAAACATCTGCATGCTTTGTCTTTTCAAAGAGGTATTTCTCCATATCTGTGTCTTTAACTAATTTCTGTGCGGTATCGAATGCAATGCACGAAACAGAAGAATCAGGAGCAGCTCCAACAATTCCAAAGTTATTTATGTTGGCAGCTGCTAGGCCCAAAACTGCTGTTCCGACCTGAGATTTCTGAGTACTTGTAAATGGATTGTTTAATTTCGTTATATAATTATATGAATTTTGATAATCAGCAGTTTCGTTAAAATCATGGTGTGCAAGTCTGCATCCACCTCCAACAACTGTAATATTATAGTTTTTGCCGGAATATCCCGCAGACCACGCTGGAATTACGTTCAAATCTTCTCCTTCGATCTGATTATTATAACCAGTGTTATGGAAGAAAAATTCAGCATTGTATCCATGATCTATGATAACATCATTGGATGTTTGCCTTGAAAATATAAAGAAAACAAAACAAAACATAAAATTTTGTCACTTTTGTTGTCACGTTTATTGTCTTTTGAGTTCTACAAATTCTCCTCCGCTTAATCTCTCAGACTTTAGTTCTGTATCAACACAAAATAGTGCTCGAAATGGTAAGCAAAATTTAAGTCCAAACTCATCTCCTAGGCGATCCACTGAAAAATTGCAACATATTCAATCTCCAAAGTTCAGAGAATTCACAAGATGTCCAGCGACACAACCACTTATTAATGCATATGGTGATATGTCTATTGCCATTCGAGAATTCTTAGTTTTTAATACGTCATCAATAATGTTTAAAGATTTTTCAGAAAAATTTGCAGTATTAACGAATATGTTCCAAGATTATTGCAATCAAACAGCAAGCGCGCTTGGTATGGTAAATAAAACACTTCAAATTCCATCAATTTTAGTAAATACATCCAAAAATTTACAGAAAATCATCGCTGAATTATTCAGTAGTTATGAATCGATTAAAAATGCAGGAAGTACCGTACTTTTTGATGTTGCCAAATCCGATTTCAAGAAATTACAAAATATTGTTAATGTTATCGAAAAATCAATATCTGATGAACATTTCTATGATGACTCTGTCGTAAATGGTCTTCCTAAGATCAAGAAAACACTCAAAAACATACATGAAAAAGCATTTTCTATTTTGAACGAAAAAACAAGCGAAGAAGAAGTCAAAAAGTTTAATGAAAGAGTTAAAGTATATATACGTGATTTTACGTCATTTATAGACAAAGATCTTCCTCCTTCTGTTTTTCAGAAAAATAAGAAGATAAAAATGAGAAGCGAAGTTACCTCTTATCTTGGAAACATTTCTAGTACTATAAACTCGTTCTCCCGCTATCCATTCCTTCTCGAACAAGTCGGAGAAACAATCAAAGTATTCACTACTCATATTGATGAAACTAATAAGACAATGAACATTTACTAGAACTTATTTTGTAATATTTATTGATAAACTACTTCATCTATTGTGTTTTTTACTCAAATTTAATTTTATTTAATTTTTATTTCACTTCCATTAAGGATGTCAATTTGGAAGAAAATGTTCGAATCCTGCGCGTCTCACTTTTTAAATTTTCCAAACGAAAAATTTATTCTCCTAAAACGAAAACAATTTTCCGAATTGACATCCTTACTTCCATGAGATAGAAATTTATATATTCATTTACTTGGTTATGCAATGATTGAATGATTTTTCTGAAGGGTACACTCCAACGATACTGTGAATTCAATTTTTAAATAGTTTACAACATTTGATCGTCATCATCTCCTTTTTTCATCTTATATCGGCGCGCGGCGAAGCCGCGCGCCGATAGATGCGCTATATATTTTTTTCGTGACTTACCTTTTTTTTCGTCGTCTTTAATTAAATCAAATTAGCTATCTAAATTTCATATTTTCGTGACTTACTTTTGACCATTTTCGGTTGCAATTTTTAATCGTTTTTAAGGGTCCACTGTAAAAATTGAAAGTCTCTCAAAATTGAGAGGCGATTTGCAAATAATCATTATCGTCTTTTTTCGAAAATCCACTTTTCCTAGTGTTCTGATTAATATTTTGTGAATGTAACAATAAAGTATATGTTTTAATAGGATGATAATATATTCTATCACTTCAAATCACATAAAAATTGCAAAATCAGCGAGTTTTATAAGAACATGATTTTTTCCTATTTTTTGCTTCTGGATGCATGTTTTGAAAAATAGATATTTTCGAATTTTGATTTTATTATAAGTATGAATTTTATATTAGGAATTTTTTGACCTATTTCCAATCATTAATTCCTAAGTTTTTCTAGGAATTAAATTGAGAAGAAATTAGGAAATTCGCTTTAATGCCATTACATACTAATATTGTGATGCATGTAGTTTATATTTAAAGAGGCTAATGTCGGAATATCGTGCATTTTATAAAAAATTCAAAGAATTGACAATTGGATAGCACAAATTTAATTCTCCAGACAAAGTATTATTGTTTATATATTCAAAACATTATCCTTAGTTTTGAAATGTTAGTAGTAGTATATGAAGGGTTGTGTGACTTTTTTTGTTACGTCTATATATAGATGAAGGTATATTTTCACATCTTCTATATATAGATGATATAAAAATTTTTTCTTACGTTTTTTAAGTCATGAATTCGTAAGAAAGCGCGACATTATTAAATAAATTAGTAATAAATATTATATACTAAACACATTTTAAAAAATTAATATTAATTTTAAAATAATTTATTTTTTTATCTTTTATAAAAGAAGCTATATATAGATGATGTCAGATATTCCGCGATTAATTAAACATTGTTTAAATCCTGAATGGAATCAATGGAGTCATAATCAAAGACCTCATAAACGAGTAAAAGAAATTAGAAATAAACTTCTTACGAAAAATTAAAACTTAGTTATGTTTATTATTTTATTTTTTTATTTTGTATGAAATGAGCGTCAAAACTAACAACGTTCAAAAATTAGGATTCACAAACGAGGAAATAAAGGATATATTAGAGGAGGTGGGTTATGAAGTTGATAAATATTATTTAAGAAATTGTAAAAAATTCGCGGAGTTATTAAATGATTTAGATTATGATGGAAAAATGAATAAAGATGATGTTATAAATTTCTTATATCCCACATCTGATTGGATTGAGTTTTTATTTTCAACCTGTTCATTAGTTGTTGAATCAAATATGAGTCAATACAATGAATTAATGAAGCCGCAAACGGCGGGGACTTTGTCCCATACATTAAATGAAAAACAGAAGGAAGCATTTAAAGAACTTCTAGATGAGGAATTCAATAAAGTGAATATCATAGGTTTTAATTCGGGAAAGTTTGATTTAAATTTAATTCTTCATGATTTAAACACTGCAAAATGGAAAATAAAATCAATGCTGGGTTCATCTTCACAATTTAAGCAAATCATTGTAAAGAAAACAAACGTTCCATATGAATTGAGATTTATTGACATCAGAAATTATATAGCGGGTGGGACATTAGACCAATTCACTCAAGATTTCGGAAACAATAAATCACGTGTTAAATCCTTTTTCCCTTATCAATTCATCACATGGGAAAATTACGAAGAAGAATTATATAAAGTGGAACCATTCACTCAAGATTCATTTTATTCAGCATTAACTCAAGAAACTATATCAGATAGTGATTATCAAATATATCTCAATGATGCTAAAAATTTTAAGAATATATTAGAATATTTTATTCATTATTGCAATAAAGATGTTGAAATTATGATTGACCCAATCGATAAAATTATTGAAGAAACATTTGTTTATAAAATTGACACGCTTCATAATCTTTCTTTATCATCGAATGCTTCAATGATTCGTTACGCTTTAGCATATAAAGACTTTAATCCTAATGAAAATATCCTGAGGAAGAGATAGAATCAAGTTTTGAATTAACGAAAAAGTATTGGAAATATAAAATTGAATCATATAAGAAACAAGATGAAAAAGCAGAAAGATATACTAAAAATAATGTTTCAATGGATGATTTTCAATACTATCACGATTTAATCCTTTCATCTAAATGCAAAATGTGTGGTAAAGCGTTTACATATGCAAATAAACCAACATTAGATAGAATCGATAATGAAAAACCACATACCAAAGAAAATTGTCAGTTAATGTTTGTTATTGCAATGTCGTAAAATCAATAAAGATGAAGATGTTCAACGTTTAAGAATCAATTTAAGAAATTATGCATTAAAAAATAATTTACCAATGACTTTAGATTCAGTTGAAGCTTATCACATTCTCCGTAATGGAATTACTGGTGGTCTATCAAATGTTCAACATCGTGTTAATCTTAAAGGAATCACGCACATTAATAAACTTTCATATAATCCAGAAACTAAAACTGTATCAAATGAGGACACTTCCAACATCATGACTCATTTCGTTGGTGTTGATTTTAATTCATTATATCCTTCATCATTTTCATCTAATCCTCATGATTTCATTCTATACTGACCATAAAATGTATATGCCGGGAAGATTGAATGGTGTTATCATTTGTGATACAGCAACAAAGAAAGCAAAAGCACTGGAATAATTAAGAAGAAAAATACTTTATTCGTGGCTGAAGTAAAGGGTCACATTGATGAAAAATACATTAATGATTACATAAACTTTTTACCGATAATAAGAAACTTAGATATTATCACAGATGAAAAAACAATTGGCAGTTTTATGTATAATTACATGAAATCAAACAATCTACCGGTTGACCAGAAACAGAGGAAATTAACTCAGTTAGCATCAACACACAACCAATATCAACCATTTTCTTCTTATTATCTTTGGTATCTAATAGACAGATTTCATTTTATCATTGATGACATTCAATCAATTTTAACATTTACTAAAAACTTGTTTATATGAATTTGCGAACAAATTTATGAACGAAAGACAAAGGCTGAATTAGAAGGAAATAAAGGAAAAGTTTATTTTGCAAGATTTCACTTAATGGATCATATGGTTACGATGCAATGAATACACAAAATTACGCAAAGACTAAAATAATGAATGCACAGAAGTCACGCGTTGCATGTATGTCAAATAAGTTTAAAAACATAAGAGAAATAGGTGAAGATACATATCAAGTGATGCTTAAAGATAGATTTTATAGATGTGATACATGTTTACAAGAGGCATTCTTCACTTTAGATAATGCTAAATACTGGTATTTGGTTTTCATTTATGATTTTATGTATAAATGCATGAATGTTAATCGTTTTCATTTCATTGAAGGTGATACTGATTCATCTTATTGGCAATCGCTGGCGACCAAATCTTCCTAACACTCAAGCATTTCAAGCAATTGTTACCGATAAACAATTTTATGATAAAAACATTTTCAAATTCGCACCATTTGATTTCTTCTGTTTTGATGAGAAATTTAAACCTAAATTAAAGAATAAAGCTGAAGAAAAAGCACATGAGAAGAAGTTATTGGGTTTAGCAATTGAGAAACAAGGTGATAACATGGTTGCTTTATGCCCTAAGTGTTATACATCATTCAACGGTTCAATTGATGGAAGTGATTTTAAAAAGATTGCACAAAAAATGAAAGGTGTTAGTTTACGACAAAATAAACAATTAACACCTAAAAATTATTTGGATATAATAAATGATAAAGTGATATTTGATGGTCAGAATATTAATTTACAACTTAAAAACGGGTCAATGACTCGCTTAACAATCGGTAAGACTGCATTAACAGGAGCACACACTAAGGCTGTATGTTGTGAAAATGGATGTTGTATGCCATTTATTTAATACAATTTAAAATTTTATTTTTAATGAAATGCCACAGAAGAGACAAAAGGAACCGTTAATGATGCGATTCAATATGTAAATAATGGTTTTGATACTATGATTCAAAGAGGTGGGCACCCTTAAACATTTATTTTATTTTTATATAAATGGATAACACAGATTTAAAAAATTTAATTTATGATTGAGTGGGGGACAAACTCGCCCATTGTCACTTTTTCATTAACCTTAAACTTGTAATTTTCATTATTTTTAATTAACCTTATTTCTTTCCCAATTCCTGATTTATTTTATTCACTTACTATTAAAAGTCACATTTTAATAAAATATAATAATTTATTTATAGCATTTTTTACTATACTGTAATAAAAAATTAATTATAATAAATTAAATGTTTATTAAATCAAATGTTTTCTTTGCAATAATATTTTTAATGTTGAGTAAACAATGTTGGGATCAAGTGTATCATTTTTCAGACCTTTCTGAACAGCTTCAAGCATACTGATGCATTCGACTTTTTTTAAATTGTGTCATTTCTTCGAAATCTCTTGTTGAAACATTTCCGGAATGATCCCACTATCAAATGGGATATTAAGATCTTTGAAACACCTTAATTGTGCGTAAACACGGTCTTGATTTGATTCAAAATATCTTGTTAAATAAGATCTATAAAAATATGATGTAATTTGTTGTGATTTGTTTGGAAAAGGGGCAGAATGATTGTGGGTGTTAATACATTTTTCGTATGTGGTACTTGTCATCGGGAAGTGTATCAACAAAGAAGCGACATGGACAATTCGGCCACTTACAATTAAATTGGATTTGATTTCTTTCTTTCCTAGTTTTATATGAATAACTACAACCTGCTTGGATTTCTTGTTGCACTCCATACTTAAACAACTCGATATATGTGAGTTCGTGATCTTGGATCTGCATTAAAATGAAATGATTTGAAAGAATAAAGAATTTTGAATATATTGATCTTATTTTGATAAGCTTGGTCGTGTTTTGAATAGCTTGGCCATCTAATTCAATTATGATCTTTGAAAATTAGGTGAAATAAAACTAAACATAAATGTAAAACTAGGGATATGAAATTTTGGTTGTACACCACTTGTATGTGCCGGATACCATTGTGTCAAATTTTTTCTGAAATTAACTTTAAAAGTACTAAGTAAGATCATGAGATATAGCAATATATGTTTAAACCAACTTATATTTTGGTTGTACACCACTTGTATGTGCCGGATACCATTGTGTCAAAAATTCTGAATTAACTTTAAAAGTACTAAGTAAGATCATGAGATATAGCAATATATGTTTAAACTAACTTATATTTTGGTTGTACACCACTTGTATGTGCCGGATACCATTGTGTCAAATTTTTTCTGAAATTAACTTTAAAAGTACTAAGTAAGATCATGAGATATAGCAATATATGTTTAAACCAACTTATATTTTGGTTGTACACCACTTGTATGTGCCGGATACCATTGTGTCAAATTTTTTCTGAAATTAACTTTAAAAGTACTAAGTAAGATCATTTATTTTTGCATAATATAATGCCAATATGGTTTCTTTTGATTTTATTTCATTTATAAGCAAATCAGATTTACCCAAAAACTCCACTCCATAAGCGTTCATTTGCGAAATTAAAAAGTGACAATGGGCTAGTCTGTCCCTTTCTCTTTATGATTTAGTACTTAATCAAAATTTTCTTAATTATTATGAATTAAAATCATATCTCCAAAAACATAATAACAATATAACGGGTGATGATATGGATTATTATTATCCATATTATAAAAATGAAATTTTGAAATATCATGATAAAATAATTTCTAAAATTAAAGACAAAATTAAAAATAATGAATATACAAAGGAAAAAACTAAATCACAACTTAAACAATTGAAAGATTTCAAAAATAAAGTATTAACAGAAGAAGATATTGATGAATTATATAAATTATATAATCATGAGCCGCAAAAAACAAAGGAACAAAAACAAAAGGTGCAAAACGCCCAGGTCCTTCAGACCATAAATGAAGCACAAGCTTTAATTTATGATTCATTAGTTAAACCATATTCAGCCCGACTTTTAAATGAAGATCAACTTTTGGAATTCATCCTTCAACATAAACTCGAAGCGGGAAAGTATATCAAACCTTTATATACAGCATATTTAAAACAAATGAATAGAATACATCCAGAATTAATGAAGGGGGGAATGAAATCTAAAATCAAAGCAGATAAAATTAAACCACTTGCAACGCCAAAACCTCCAACGACAGTACCGCCTCCTCCTTCAGTTAATCCTTCATCATTCACTTTATTATATCCATTTCAAACATTAAAGAAGCAAAAAGATTTTAAAAAGGATTTCAAGATATTAAATAAACCAATTGACCCGAAAATTCAACCGTTAAAGGAAAAATTTAGTCGCCCTTCATTTGCTCCATATCCATATTCATACGAAATCGATCATCTGGAATATTCAAAAGGAAACGTTACTTATTTATTTGCCATTAACATTAACACTAGATATTTATATTGCATTCCAGTGAAAGGGAAAACAGAACAGGAAACAAGAAGGGCTATACAATACTTACTAGATCATGAAAGAGTAGATAATATCAGGGGTGATGGTGATAAAGGATTTCAGGCAGCTATGGCTCATTATTTCCCACAAATTAATTTTTTTTTCATCCTCTCCATATACGTTTCATAATAAAATAGTTGATGCGGTAATGAGAACTCTTAGAGATGCGTTAGAGGTTAACGGTCAGATATACTGGGATGGAAATCACGACTCCATCATACAACAGTTAGTATATTATTACAATAATACATGGCATAGAACTATAAACATGAAACCAGTGGAAATGAAAAATGATATTTCAAAAGAATGGGAATATATTAGAAAGCAAATGGAAAGGTTGAATGATGTTAAACGTGAACAAATTAATTCGGGGCTCATGAATTTTAAACAAGGGGATAAAGTTTTGATTCATCTCGATTATGGAAAAACTGATAAATCAATGACAAAAAGAAGACGAAGATTTGACACAATAGCTGAATTTGTTAGATATATTAACGGCAATGCATTAGTTGAAGTTGACAATAAATTAATAGAAATTCCGATTTAGTTTATTACTCCATTATATTTAAATAATATTTAATTTTTTTTATTTCGTAAGAAATGAGTGACAACAAAGCAGCCAAGAGTCCAGACAATGAATATAAAAAGAAACTAAACAGAATTAAATCAAAAATATGCTATTACAAAAAGAAGCCGCAATGCGGTGGGGCTGAAAACGATAAAGAGAGGAAAGAAATAATCGAAAAATTAGAAACTTACCGTTCAATCCTTAAACTGAGTGAAGCAAAAATAAAAGAATTTAATAGAATAAATAAATTGATTGGAAGAGATGAATTTAATAAAGATGAATTTTTAAACTCAATCCAAATTTAATTTTTATTCCTCTTCCCGAACCCTTCTGGGTTCTTCTCGGTTTTCGTGGTTTGTTGATTTTAATTCGTTCTTGCATCATTTTTATCATTTCCTCCCTTGTTATGATTCGTGGTAAATTTTGAGCTTGTGGGGTATCCATTTATATAAAAATAAAATATATTTCTGCAGTTCATCCGTTACTTCATTACCTAATTAATTACAGACATAAAATATATTTAGTTCATTCGGTAAGCCTTGACCCAAAGGTCTGGGCTCAAGCACATTCATTGAACGCGGTACCATGCGAATATAGTCACAAATGGTGGCATGTAATCTTTACCCAAGCCTGTTGGATTTGTTGTGAAAGTGTGTGAATGATTTCCTCCTGGTTCAGTTGGTCGAAAAATCTTTTTTGCTGCATTGTTATAAGATGGAGATAAAACATCATTGCCAGCTTTATATTCTGAGTTGTATAATGGGTGGTCTCTTAATGAGTGGCTATGGTCGCCAGAAAAGTTTGTCGTTCCTGTATGAGTGTGCGGTGGAAGGTTTGCTTCTTTAATTTTCTTCGAACCTCCTGTTTGCTTTGAATATCTAGCACAGTATAAGAATTTATCTACAATCTGCTTCCACGTACCAAAACCCAGAACTGTTGCGGGATTTGTTGAGTTCATTGACGTATAAATAGAACCAACAGGATATAATGTTTGAAGTATTTCATTTTTCATGCTTGTAATCACATCATTTACTTCCGACTTCTTTGCATAATTTTCATCAACATAAGTTTTATCTGCTTTAAGGTCTAAACATCCTGAAACCCATCCTGTATCAGCTTTAACTTTAAAAGTCTCCGATGTCCATTCATGATACCATTCAACCTTTTCTTTAATTTCATTATCTTTTTCATCAACATAAGTTTTATCTGCTTTAAGGTCTAAACATCCTGAAACCCATCCTGTATCAGCTTTAACTTTAAAAGTCTCCGATGTCCATTCATGATACCATTCAACCTTTTCTTTAATTTCATTATCTTTTTCATCAACATAAACCAAATTTGCCTTCTTATTTAATTCACTATCCACATATTCCTTATCCACCTTCTTCATTATGTCGTTTAGGAAACCTTCTATGAATTCCTCATTTAAATTAAATCTTCCAATCTTCAAAACTTTAGGAAATGCATTTAATGCGTAATATCTCTGTTCTTCTGGTGGAATTGATGTTATATCATCTGTTATTCCTTTAATTTTTGAATTCATAAATAAAATTTCTTTTATATTTGATATCACTGCACCACCTTTGCAAACGAATTCGAAATGGTCATTTTTCAATACTATCTCCAAATCTCCATATTTCAACCTTTGCGTTTGTTCTGCCGTCTTTGAATTATATGCATATATGGCGTATGTAATGGTCTGAAGGACCTGGGCGCTTTGCGCCTTAAGTTGCTGTTGTTTAATCATTTATTATGATTTAAAAATAAATATTTAATCCGTTATCTCATCAGCTATTTTTTCTATTTGAAATTGCCATAATATTTCATTCATAAATTCTAAATCACAATCAAATAGGTCAGTTATTCTAAATTTAATATTTGATAAATCTTTTGAATGAAGAATAAATGAATTCCCGGATAATTGAAACGGATATGATAAAGAAAATGTGTTTAAGTTGATGGATAAAATGTTTTGTATTGATGGGTAAGAGTTAGGGTCTAATGTTTGATGTGAAAATCTCATTGGGGTATTAACTTTATCACATTTGATTAAAATGAAATTGGAACCAGTGTCGGAATACAAAACATCCCCAACATCTTTTTCAAAATTTAATATCCCCAACAATGAACGAAGATGAGGAGTAAAAAATTTAATTTTCAGCGGGAATTTAATAAGGTTATTTATTTCATCAAGTTCAAAAAGTTTATCAGGTTTTGATTTAAAATTTTCTTCATACCATACGATAAATGATTCATTTAAATAACTTAAAATCGTGTTAATATCCCATTTCGCTATCACATTATTTATATACATATCATACATTTTTTCATGGTCATCTTTAATAAATGATATATAATCTGAAGGGTCTAAAAGAATGGGATTAAATTTACCACTCACAGAAACGAGAGTAACATTATAAATTCCGCTAACTGTTAAATTTAATTCACAGTTTTATTCGAAATAATATTGATAATTGACATTTTTATTACGATTAAAAATATGGTAAAGCGTTATTTTCCAGTGATAAATAAAACTAGAATAAGATTACCTCAAGAATTCATAAATTCAACGAATAAGAAATTCATTCATGTTATAAATTTTAGTGTTTTCAGAAAATATGAGTCAATGTCATATTCATCAACAGGTTATATTTCACTTCATTCAAATTTAGTTCAATCAAACCCATATAATGACCATTTCATAAGATTTTCAGATGGTATTAAAAATGTAATTGATAGATTAAAATATGAACAGATTGACAATATCGAATTTTTGGAATTTTGGTTTAAATATCCCGATGGAAAAAAGATTGAAGTTAAAGATAAAGCTGATACTATAACAAAAACAATTACAATGACCGATCCGGATAGTGGGGAACAAAAAGAAATAAAACAAACGATAGAAACTGGTGAAAGGTCAATTATTATTGATTATGATTCAAAGGATTATTATTCGATAATGTTAATGCTTGAATATTAAATAGCCTTAACAAAGAATTTTTCAAGTGATATTTTATATTCATCAACTATTTTATTATAAATATCATTATATGTTAAATGAAGTTCAGTTGTTGTTCCGTTCTTTGATATCTTAATTGTGCTAATATCCTTTATAGGATTTATTTTTGCAACTGTTCCGCAGCATGAAACCTCATCATCTATGAAAAATTGAATCTTAACGTCTGAATCTTGAACATCACAAAGAATGGCGATAATGTGAATTAATGATTCATAAGGTAAAATAATTAAACCGGATTGGTCAATTAAATTTATTATTGAATCATAATTATTAATTATTATATCACGGTAAATTTTCATTAATTCAGAATTAATGTCTATTTTATATGGGTTCTCGATGTTTGATGAAAGAGGTGGGGGTATGTTGGATAAGTGGGAATTTCAACAGGTTCTTTACCGGGTTCAGATAAAATGATTGGGTCTCCATCTTCTTTATTTTGCTCCTCCTCCTTTTCGGTAAGTCACGAGTTAATAAATTTGGTTGAGTTGCTGACCTTGTTAATTCAGGGCTAACATTAACTTTAACATTTTGAATAATTCGTGATTTATCATCATTTACGTTATAACCAACCGTAATCTCTGCTTTTGCGTTAGTGTTCTTTTGACTAGTGAAACGTCTTCTCATTTATATTCGAATAAAAAAATATATTTAAACTTTTATTTTGCTGGAAGTTTTGAATCTATTATTCCCTGTATTTGTTCTTGAAGTTGATTTTTAGCTGGTTCATTGTAATTAATAGACCTAATATATTCATTAATTGCATTCTTATAATCATCTGATTTCTCAAATTTTCTTTTATCTAATTCCTTAACTAAATCATAAGTTAAACCTCGTTGCTGATATAATGGTTTCTTAATTAAATCTTTGAATGCTTGAGATAAAGCACCTGATGCAATTCTTGCTACTATAATTGGTTGGAATTGATGTTTAAGTTCATCTTTAACATTTGCGAAAACTGGATCGAATAAAGCAACTTTAAAGAATTTCTTAGCTGAAATTTCAGGTCTAATATTTGCATATTGACCATCAAACTGGTTAGAATATCGTGGTAATCCATCCGGTCCCTCTTCAATAGCATTTAATTCTTCATTGAAATAAGAATATGGATTATAACGGTATGAATTAATTGGACCATTTTCACCTTCTCCAATGTATTGTTTAACAGCTTTTCCATTTTCATCAAATTGCATAGGATAACGTTCATTATATGCTTTACGTTTAGGATAATCAGATAGTTAATTTATAACCATTTATGACTTTAATATTACCTTGACCATCAGTAACGAAAACTTCATTTATACCATCAGGTTTTCCATTTGGACCCGTAATGTCTGCTTCGTGTGCTTCCCAATTTGGACCTTGACGTTTGGCATATGCTTGAGCTTCTGGTAATGTTAAAACGTTTCTCATTTGTTTAACATCTTTTTGCAGACCAGCAACAATATGAACTAATTCTTTCATTCCATCAGGAACTTTCATAGTTCTATTATATGCACCCTTTTTTGTTTGTTCCTTGTTTTAATGGAACCTGTAGAAGATTTGCCATTTCTGTCATGTTTAATTATAAAAAAAAATAAAATTAATTATAAAAAGTTAATCAAATTTAACACTTCCTTTATTTAAATCAACTATTATTTTTCCATGTTCACCTAATTGCTGATATTGTGTGTAAAGTTCATTAATGCTCATTGGTAAATTCACTTGATAAAGCATAACGTTCAACTGTTGACGACTAAACCCACTGAAAATGAAAAGTGTTGATAGATTTGATTTAATGTTTGTGCTTAATGCTTTGAAATATTGAACAGCCATAAAGAATGAACACTGAATGTGTCGACATTGAGTTAATAACTGATTAAAATATGATTTCTCATTTGTTATTAGTTTTGATTTCACTGCATCATCTAGAAAAATGAGTGAATGCAAAAATTCTCTATCAAAATTTGAAATAGAAAGTGTTTCAAATAATTCATCCCGTTGTTTATCAATAATTTTATCCTCTAATCCTTGCTTCTTGATTGTATTATATAATTCTTTATACATTAAAAAGTTTTTTAAATAATCTTCTGCTTCTTCTTGTGATAAATAAATAATTGGAATTTTGATTAAATGCTTTAAAGATTCAAATGTATCATCTGAAGGTGAACCTGAACGGTTGATATAAATTAACACATGTGAATAGGGGGAAGTGTTAGCAATAATGATAATTTGTTTTAATATCGTTAATGTTTTACCTTTATTCTGTTTACCAATTGCTGCAGTGATTGAATTTAAGTAACATTCAGAATATGGAATTTTCATTAATTTTTCCTTAGATAGAGCATTTCTATTATCACTCAATGCTTCATTAATCATATCATCTACGTATGTATTATATACTCCTGCTAATTCTTCATAAGGGTGGATGAATTTAAATCCATTTAATCAAAAATAAATTTATAATTTTAAACATTTCTATTCATCAATATTTCATCATATGAACTTCTATACTGTGGTGGTGTACCTGTTGGATGATATTTCAAACCTTCATCCGGTGTCCATGTCCAATATGTAGTCCTAGTAAACCAAACCTGAGGAGGATTTGTCACCTTTGAACAGTAAGTGTCATTTTCACCCTGAATGATTGGATAAGCTTTCACTTGTACTGTAACTTGTGAGTTGAAAGTTTCTAATCCATCAAAGAATATACCCGCTCCATCACGTTGAACTGGAATAGTGCATAAGAATGAAGTTTGGTCTTTCCATGTTCTAGCTAATGGCGCGCCATCATCTGCATTCAGTGGTCTAGTTAATGAGTCCTCGTATTCTTCTGTGCATTCATTCACTCCATCTAAATCAGAAGCTTGAAGCATACGTGTAAAGAATATGTCGCCCACTGTGGTCATCGCTTGATCGGGGAAGTTTCTGGAATCTATAGTGACCTGAAGACCTCGAAGCATTGGATTTTCTAAAACTGTTCTTTGCATTGCATTCTTCGGAAATGTTAACACAACATCTGTAACATTATGAAGAGCGTATGAGAAATCTGAGCTAATACCTTCAGGAGTGATGCAACCTCCATTTAGTGAACGAACGTCAATATGTTGAGCTGGAATCATGAATGGATCTTCCTTACTAAATAAACGTGGTATTGCTTTAACTGATTCTTCAATTAAACCGTATCCTGGTGTAATGCATTTATCCTCTAAAACTTCCATCTTTGTGCATGAAATAATAACGTCATCAACTGTTGCGTCAGCAGATGTAGCGGCTAAGCTTGTAATTAATTTGGCAGGAAGTCCGATTTGTTGGAATTTGCGATCATATTTATAAACATGATTCATAATCTTTTCATAATTTTCATCAGTTATCTTTTCATAAACGTAATTTTGTAAATCAGCAACTCTTAACGGGTCAACCTGACAAAATACTAAAGTATCCCTGAAAACATAATATTTAAGAATGATATCACCAAATGATTTAGGATAATCATCGAACGCCTGAAATGCTAACAAATCATTTACCGGAATAATCATATCAAAAGTGACATCAACTTCTTCATTTGCTTTCTTGAAAACTTCTGAAGGGTCAATATATTTACCACATACTGAGTTATCATATTTTTGAACATTATTATATAACGAATGAACAAACTTTTTAACTTTCCTTTCTGATTTTGGTTTATATGTTGCAAATGCGAAAGATTCACGGGCGCAATCCATCTGAAGATAACCGGCATCACCTCTTTCAGTTTCTACTTCTAATTGTTTAAAGTTTTGATTTGATGATTTGTAACCAACGAATAAACGCATGCATTTAAAAGCGGCATCACATGTGAAAGCTTTATTTGAAACTAGAGTTACTTTAACTTTACGCTTAATATATGTGTCACCTAATTGGTTCACATCATGAGCTGGATTTGTAATTCTTAAATGAGTTTGTTTATCATCAAAATATGGAGTATCAGAGTCATAGCATGAACTTTCAAGTTCTCTATAATATCTTCTTCCGTCATTCTTTGCGAATATTTCATTTATCTTTTCGAATGAATGAAACACATTTCCATTAATTGGTTTAGTGTTTGGCACTAAATAGTTAGTCGTCATTTATTAATAAATAAAAATTCAAAATTAAAAGATGAAAATGAATTTTTAATTTTAATGAAATAATTAATTATGGCTGCAGGTATATTTAAGAAACTGTGGGATAGAGTAAAAAGAGGAGCGAGTAAAGTTTGGGAAACAATGAAGAAGGGAGCAAATTGGATATTTAAGAATAAAGAAGCAATTAGTGACGTAGCTGAATCAATAACACCAAAAGCTGCCCCAATAAGAGAAATTTTAAATAAAGGAGAAAAAGTTTATCAAAGACTACAACCAATACTAAGATAAAAATAATATTTATTTTTCCACTATCTACCTCCTATTTTATTAAGTATTCCTTCAGCTATTCCACCAATTGCGTTACCTGCTTGTGCTCCCATCGCCGGATTACCTGCTTTAGTACCTAATACTCCACCTATGATAGTTCCTGCCGTTTTCGCTACTGGTGCCAAAAAGTTTGCAACAGGTTTAATAACCTTTTTATAAACCCAACCCGCAGCTTTCTTAATTCCATCCCATAATTTTTTAAAGAATCCTGCCGCCATTTCTGATTTAATATTAATTAAAAAATATATTTCATCACTTATATTCTAATTTTTATTTAATGATAAATGAAACCGATTTTAAAAATAAATGAAACAGAGGAAGAAATAAATGAAAGTGAAAATGTTCAACAAAAAATAAACGTTGTTAAACCAATTACTGAAATAAAAATTTTTTCATCTGTTGAAGAATTTAATGACTATTATGCTAATAATAAAAAATTATTTGAAGAATTGACAATGTAAATTGAATAAAATGTTTAAAGTTAATGGATTCAAAATTTCAAAAATAAAAGGAGTGGTTAGTTTGAAATCTATTCCTCAATCAAGAATCACCTCATTAATGAAAATAGATGATTTAACAAAAAGAATAGAAGAGATTGAAGAAAGAATGAATCAAATAATTGATTTCATAAATTCAAATAATCATTAGTTTCTTAAAGTTCAATGTTGAACTCATCAAATTCTTCTTCATCATCATCATTACCATTACCTTTAGCGAGTTTATTTACTCTTTCAATTTATTTTTGATAGTCTTTCGTTTAATTTTTTCTGAAGTTTTTCGTTACCAAGTTCTAAAATTTTACATGGATGATATTTAAACCCGTTAAATTCTTTTTCCTCAGTTTTAATCATTAATCTACAAAGAACTTTAGTGAGGTGGTTTTGTTGTTTAAACCATTTATCCTTAATATTTGTTATAAATTCAATATCCGGAATTAATTCCCAAATTTTTGAATTTTCGATTAATTTACCATCAAATGCAAAAGCAATAGGTTTAATATTAAACTTACCTTTATAAAATAAACTTTGTATGTAATCATCAAAATAAACGTCTACTTATTTAACCTGGGTGAGAATTGGTGAAAGTTTATCCAGTAATTGATTCACAGTCACGAATTTTTTTCCGTTCATTTCTTACGAATTAAAAAAATAAATTATTCAAAAATGTAAGACATGAATTTTTAAAGTTTATTTTTTAAAAATTTTTTTATTTTATTCATGAAAATAATTATTTCTAATTTCTTTTACTCTCTCGTATATACTAGATTTAAAGAATTCAGAACATTTCCCATAATCTCCTAAATGTTTTCTTATCCCTAACGTGTGCCAGTTATTATATGAAACTGAATAAACTTTATCTTTATCTTTACACCTTTCATCACTTCCAATATATTTATATCTCAGTTTTGATTTAGCATTTTCATATTCATTAGCGTTTAATAATTCACAGTCTTCCTTTTTAAATATATGTTTAAGATATTCAGGATTTAATACTCTACGTTTATATGCTCCTAACTTAGTCTAAAGGTTTTTCTACAAAATTTAGGAATTCCATCCTCTTTAATGTCATCAATGATTTCCATTTCATTATTTTCAATTTCTTCTTCTCGTTTATGAGGTCTTTGATTATGACTCCATTGATTCCATGAAATTAAATATTCTTTATCATTATATTTATACCTCATTAGCTTATTTTGGCTTTCATATTCATTTAATAATTCACAATCTTCATTTTTAAATTGAAGTTTAACCCATTCAGGATTTAAACAATGTTTAATTAATCGCGGAATATCTGACATCATCTATATATAGCTTCTTTTATAAAAGATAAAAAAATTAATTATTTTAAAATTAATGTTAATTTTTTAATGATTTATAAATAAATATATTTTAATGCATCGTCTATATATAGATGTAACAAAAAAAGTCACACAACCCTTCATATCCTACTACTAATGGTAATGTTATTCAAATTTAAGATATTTTAATATTGATTCAACATTATACTGAAAGCGTGAAATATGTGCCATAAATTGATAAAATCTAATTTGAAATATTAAGTGCAGTCCAGAACAAAGCTTCACCATTCCATGAACTTAAAAAGACCAATTAGTACAAATGTTAAATATATTTATTACTTCATATCATAATGAAATTATAAAATCAGAATAATTAGCAAAATTTTTGGTAATTCTATTACAATTCATCTTTTATACTATTTATATTAATTTTTTAAAATGTGTTTAGTATATAATATTTATTACTAATTTATTTAATAATGTCGCGCTTTCTTACGAATTCATGACTTAAAAAACGTAAGAAAAAATTAGTAGTAGGGTATGAAGGGTTGTGTGACTTTTTTTGTTACATCTATATATAGACGATGCATTAAAATATATTTATTTATAAATCATTAAAAAATTAACATTAATTTTAAAATAATTAATTTTTTTATCTTTTATAAAAGAAGCTATATATAGATGATGTCAGATATTCCGCGATTAATTAAACATTGTTTAAATCCTGAATGGAATCAATGGAGTCATAATCAAAGACCTCATAAACGGGTAAAAAGAAATTAGAAACTAATGATTATTTGAATTTATGAAATCAATTATTTGATTCATTCTTTCTTCAATCTCTTCTATTCTTTTTGTTAAATCATCTATTTTCATTAATGAGGTGATTCTTGATTGAGGAATAGATTTCAAACTAACCACTCCTTTTATTTTTGAAATTTTGAATCCATTAACTTTAAACATTTTATTCAATTTACACGTTGTCAATTCTTCAAATAATTTTTTATTATTAGCATAATAGTCATTAAATTCTTCAACAGATGAAAAAATTTTTATTTCAGTAATTGGTTTAACAACGTTTATTTTTTGTTGAACATTTTCACTTTCATTTATTTCTTCCTCTGTTTCATTTATTTTTAAAATCGGTTTCATTTATCATTAAATAAAAATTAGAATATAAGTGATGAAATATATTTTTTAATTAATATTAAATCAGAAATGGCGGCAGGATTCTTTAAAAAATTATGGGATGGAATTAAGAAAGCTGCGGGTTGGGTTTATAAAAAGGTTATTAAACCTGTTGCAAACTTTTTGGCACCAGTAGCGAAAACGGCAGGAACTATCATAGGTGGAGTATTAGGTACTAAAGCAGGTAATCCGGCGATGGGAGCACAAGCAGGTAACGCAATTGGTGGAATAGCTGAAGGAATACTTAATAAAATAGGAGGTAGATAGTGGAAAAATAAATATTATTTTTATCTTAGTATTGGTTGTAGTCTTTGATAAACTTTTCTCCTTTATTTAAAATTTCTCTTATCTTAGTTGGGCAGCTTTTGGTGTTATTGATTCAGCTACGTCACTAATTGCTTCTTTATTCTTAAATATCCAATTTGCTCCCTTCTTCATTGTTTCCCAAACTTTACTCGCTCCTCTTTTTACTCTATCCCACAGTTTCTTAAATATACCTGCAGCCATAATTAATTATTTCATTAAAATTAAAAATTCATTTTCATCTTTTAATTTTGAATTTTTATTTATTAATAAATGACGACTAACTATTTAGTGCCAAACACTAAACCAATTAATGGAAATGTGTTTCATTCATTCGAAAAGATAAATGAAATATTCGCAAAGAATGACGGAAGAAGATATTATAGAGAACTTGAAAGTTCATGCTATGACTCTGATACTCCATATTTTGATGATAAACAAACTCATTTAAGAATTACAAATCCAGCTCATGATGTGAACCAATTAGGTGACACATATATTAAGCGTAAAGTTAAAGTAACTCTAGTTTCAAATAAAGCTTTCACATGTGATGCCGCTTTTAAATGCATGCGTTTATTCGTTGGTTACAAATCATCAAATCAAAACTTTAAACAATTAGAAGTAGAAACTGAAAGAGGTGATGCCGGTTATCTTCAAATGGATTGCGCCGTGAATCTTTCGCATTTGCAACATATAAACCAAAATCAGAAAGGAAAGTTAAAAAGTTTGTTCATTCGTTATATAATAATGTTCAAAAATATGATAACTCGGTATGTGGTAAATATATTGACCCTTCAGAAGTTTTCAAGAAAGCAAATGAAGAAGTTGATGTCACTTTTGATATGATTATTCCGGTAAATGATTTGTTAGCATTTCAGGCGTTCGATGATTATCCTAAATCATTTGGTGATATCATTCTTAAATATTATGTTTTCAGGGATAGTTTAGTATTTTGTCAGGTTGACCCGTTAAGAGTTGCTGATTTACAAAATTACGTTTATGAAAAGATAACTGATGAAAATTATGAAAAGATTATGAATCATGTTTATAAATATGATCGCAAATTCCAACAAATCGGACTTCCTACCAAATTAATTACAAGCTTAGCTGCTACATCTGCTGAGGCAACAGTTGATGACGTTATTATTTCATGCACAAAGATGGAAGTTTTAGAGGATAAACGTATTACACCAGGATACGGTTTAATTGAAGAATCAGTTAAAGCAATACCACGTTTATTTAGTAAGGAAGATCCATTCATGATTCCAGCTCAACATATTGACGTTCGTTCACTAAATGGAGGTTGCATCACTCCTGAAGGTATTAGCTCAGATTTCTCATACGCTCTTCATAATGTTACAGATGTTGTGTTAACATTTCCGAAGAATGCAATGCAAAGAACAGTTTTAGAAAATCCAATGCTTCGAGGTCTTCAGGTCACTATAGATTCCAGAAACTTCCCCGATCAAGCGATGACCACAGTGGGCGACATATTCTTTACACGTATGCTTCAAGCTTCTGATTTAGATGGAGTGAATGAATGCACAGAAGAATACGAGGACTCATTAACTAGACCATTGAATGCAGATGATGGCGCGCCATTAGCTAGAACATGGAAAGACCAAACTTCGTTCTTATGCACTATTCCAGTTCAACGTGATGGAGCGGGTATATTCTTTGATGGATTAGAAACTTTCAACTCACAAGTTACAGTACAAGTGAAAGCTTATCCAATCATTCAGGGTGTAAATGACACTTACTGTTCAAAGGTGACAAATCCTCCTCAGGTTTGGTTTACTAGGACTACATATTGGACATGGACCGGATGAAGGTTTGAAATATCATCCAACAGGTACACCACCACAGTATAGAAGTTCATATGATGAAATATTGATGAATAGAAATGTTTAAAATTATAAATTTATTTTTGATTAAATGGATTTAAATTCATCCACCCCTTATGAAGAATTAGCAGGAGTATATAATTACATACGTAGATGATATGATTAATGAAGCATTGAGTGATAATAGAAATGCTCTATCTAAGGAAAAATTAATGAAAATTCCATATTCTGAATGTTACTTAAATTCAATCACTGCAGCAATTGGTAAACAAATAAAGGTAAAACATTAACGATATTAAAACAAATTATCATTATTGCTAACACTTCCCCCTATTCACATGTGTTAATTTATATCAACCGTTCAGGTTCACCTTCAGATGATACATTTGAATCTTTAAAGCATTTAATCAAAATTCCAATTATTTATTTATCACAAGAAGAAGCAGAAGATTATTTAAAAAACTTTTTAATGTATAAAGAATTATATAATACAATCAAGAAGCAAGGATTAGAGGATAAAATTATTGATAAACAACGGGATGAATTATTTGAAACACTTTCTATTTTCAAATTTTGATAGAGAATTTTTGCATTCACTCATTTTTCTAGATGATGCAGTGAAATCAAAACTAATAACAAATGAGAAATCATATTTTAATCAGTTATTAACTCAATGTCGACACATTCAGTGTTCATTCTTTATGGCTGTTCAATATTTCAAAGCATTAAGCACAAACATTAAATCAAATCTATCAACACTTTTCATTTTCAATGGGTTTAGTCGTCAACAGTTGAACGTTATGCTTTATCAAGTGAATTTACCAATGAGCATTAATGAACTTTACACACAATATCAATTAGGTGAACATGGAAAAATAATAGTTGATTTAAATAAAGGAGGTGTTAAATTTGATTAACTTTTTATAATTAATTTTTATTTTTTTATTTATAATTAAACATGACAGAAATGGCAAATCTTCTACAGGTTCCATTAAAACAAGGAACAAACAAAAAGGGTGCATATAATAGAACCATGAAAGTTCCCGATGGAATGAAAGAATTAGTTCATATTGTTGCTGGTCTTCAAGAAAGTTTAAACAAATGAGAAATGTTTTAACATTACCAGAAGCTCAAGCATATGCCAAACGTCATGGTCCAAATTGGGAAGCACACGAAGCAGACATTACGGGTCCAAATGGAAAACCTGATGGTATAAATGAAGTTTTCGTTACTGATGGTCAAGGTAATATTAAAGTCATAAATGGTTATAAATTAACTGTATCTGATTATCCTAAACGTAAAGCATATAATGAACATTATCCTATGCAATTTGATGAAAATGGAAAAGCTGTTAAACAATACATTGGAGAAGGTGAAAATGGTCCAATTAATTCATACCGTCATAATCCATATTCTTATTTCAATGAAGAATTAAATGCTATTGAAGAGGGACCGGATGGATTACCACGATATTCTAACCAGTTTGATGGTCAATATGCAAATATTAGACCTGAAATTTCAGCTAAGAAATTCTTTAAAGTTGCTTTATTCGATCCAGTTTTCGCAAATGTTAAAGATGAACTTAAACAGCAATTCCAACCAATTATAGTAGCAAGAATTGCATCAGGTGCTTTATCTCAAGCATTCAAAGATTTAATTAAGAAACCATTATATCAGCAACGAGGTTTAACTTATGATTTAGTTAAGGAATCAGATAGAAGAAAATTTGAGAAATCAGTTGATTATAAGAATGCAATTAATGAATATATTCGGTCTATTAATTTCGATGAAACAGCTAAAAATCAACTTCAAGAACAAATACAGGAAATAATAGATTCAAAAGTTCCAGCAAAATAAAAGTTTAAATATATTTTTTTTATTCGAATATAAATGAGAAGACGTTTCACTAGTCAAAAGAACACTAACGCAAAAGCAGAGATTACGGTTGGTTATAACGTAAATGATGATAAATCACGAATTATTCAAAATGTTAAAGTTAATTTTAGCCCTGAATTAACAAGGTCAGCAACTCAACCAAATTTATTAACTCGTGACTTACCGAAGAATGAGGAGAATGAAGAAAACCATGAGAATGGAGACTCAATCATTTTATCTGAACCTGGTAAAGAACCCGTTGAAATTCCCACTTATCCAACATACCCCCCACCTCTTTCATCAAACATCGAGAACCCATATAAAATAGACATTAATTTTGAATTAATGAAAATTTACCGTGATATAATAATTAATAATTATGATTCAATAATAAATTTAATTGACCAATCCGGTTTAATTATTTTACCTTATGAATCATTAATTCACATTATCGCCATTCTTTGTGATGTTCAAGATTCAGACGTTAAGATTCAATTTTTCATAGATGATGAGGTTTCATGCTGCGGAACAGTTGCAAAAATAAATCCTATAAAGGATATTAGCACAATTAAGATAACAAAGAATGGAACAACAACTGAACTTCATTTAACATATAATGATATTTATAATAAAATAGTTGATGAATATAAAATATCACTTGAAAAATTCTTTGTTAAGGCTATTTAATATTCAAGCATTAACATTATTGAATAATAATCCTTTGAATCATAATCAATAATAATTGACCTTTCACCAGTTTCTATTGTTTGTTTTATTTCTTTTTGTTCCCCACTATCTGGATCAGTCATTGTAATTGTTTTTGTTATAGTATCAGCTTTATCTTTAACTTCAATCTTTTTTCCATCGGGATATTTAAACCAAAATTCCAAAAATTCGATATTGTCAATCTGTTCATATTTTAATCTATCAATTACATTTTTAATACCATCTGAAAATCTTATGAAATGGTCATTATATGGGTTTGATTGAACTAAATTTGAATGAAGTGAAATATAACCTGTTGATGAATATGACATTGACTCATATTTTCTGAAAACACTAAAATTTATAACATGAATGAATTTCTTATTCGTTGAATTTATGAATTCTTGAGGTAATCTTATTTTAGTTTTATTTATCACTGGAAAATAACGCTTTACCATATTTTTAATCGTAATAAAAATGTCAATTATCAATATTATTTCGAATAATAGTTGTGAATTAAATTTAACAGTTGGTGGAATTTATAATGTTACTCTCGTTTCTGTGAGTGGTAAATTTAATCCCATTCTTTTAGACCCTTCAGATTATATATCATTTATTAAAGATGACCATGAAAAAATGTGTGATATGTTTATAAATAATGTGATAACGAAATGGGATATTAACATGATTTTAAGTTATTTAAATGAATCATTTATCGTATGGTATGAAGAAAATTTTAAATCAAAACCTGATAAACTTTTTGAACTTGATGAAATAAATAACCTTATTAAATTCCCGCTGAAAATTAAATTTTGTACTCCTCATTTTCGTTCATTGTTGGGGATATTAAATTTTGAAAAAGATGTTGGGGATGTTTTGTATTCTGACACTGGTTCCAATTTCATTTTAATCAAATGTGATAAAGTTAATACCCCAATGAGATTTTCACATCAAACATTAGACCCTAACTCTTACCCATCAATACAAAACATTTTATCCATCAACTTAAACACATTTTCTTTATCATATCCGTTTCAATTATCCGGGAATTCATTTATTCTTCATTCAAAAGATTTATCAAATATTAAATTTAGAATAACTGACCTATTTGATTGTGATTTAGAATTTATGAATGAAATATTATGGCAATTTCAAATAGAAAAAATAGCTGATGAGATAATGGATTAAATATTTATTTTTAAATCGTAATAAATGAATAAACAACAGCAACCACAACAACTTAAGGCACAAAACGCCCAGGTCCTTCAAACCATTACATACGCCATATATGCATATAATTCAAAGACGGCAGAACAAACGCAAAGGTTGAAATATGGAGATTTGGAGATAGTATTGAAAAATGACCATTTCGAATTCGTTTGCAAAGGTGGTGCAGTGATATCAAATATAAAAGAAATTTTATTTATGAATTCAAAAATTAAAGGAATAACAGATGATATAACATCAATTCCACCAGAAGAACAGAGATATTACGCATTAAATGCATTTCCTAAAGTTTTGAAGATTGGAAGATTTAATTTAAATGAGGAATTCATAGAAGGTTTCCTAAACGACATAATGAAGAAGGTGGATAAGGAATATGTGGATAGTGAATTAAATAAGAAGGCAAATTTGGTTTATGTTGATGAAAAAGATAATGAAATTAAAGAAAAGGTTGAATGGTATCATGAATGGACATCGGAGACTTTTAAAGTTAAAGCTGATACAGGATGGGTTTCAGGATGTTTAGACCTTAAAGCAGATAAAACTTATGTTGATGAAAAAGATAATGAAATTAAAGAAAAGGTTGAATGGTATCATGAATGGACATCGGAGACTTTTAAAGTTAAAGCTGATACAGGATGGGTTTCAGGATGTTTAGACCTTAAAGCAGATAAAACTTATGTTGATGAAAATTATGCAAAGAAGTCGGAAGTAAATGATGTGATTACAAGCATGAAAAATGAAATACTTCTGTCATAAGACGAAATGGTGGAAGTGAGGTGAAGTAAAGATGAGCAACCACTAAAAGCAGATTTTCCGATTGATGTAACTGTATCAGGAATTGTAATATTTGTTAAAGATGAGCAACCACTAAAAGCAGATTTTCCGATTGATGTTACCTTAACAGGAAATGTAATGTTTGTTAAAGACACACAATCACAAAAAAGTCTCCAAAATTGCGAATATAATTTTTTTGGTAATACTATATTTGCCATTGAACTGCAACCTCTAAATACATAGTCACTAAAGTAAACAAAATTTGCATTAAATAAGATATCAACATTTGTTAATGAACTGCATGCCCCGAATGCATACTTCCACAGAGTCAAATCCCCACTTCGAAGTGTAATACTCTTTAATGATCTGCATGCATAGACTGCAGCATACCCAATAGATACTGCATTTTCAATGAATGAGATATTAGTCAATGAGCTGCAATTTCCAAATGCATAATCTTCTACCCCATAAACCAAATTAGGAATTAAAAAATTAATTAAAGATATGCAATTTTGAAATGAATATTCCGGAATAATAGTTATTTTATTTGGCATTACAATACTAGTTAATGATGTACAGTCACTAAATACAAATTTTCCAATTGATGTTACACTATTAGGAATTGTAATATTCTTTAAAGATGTACAGCCACTAAATGCATAATTTCCAATTGATGTTGTACTATTTAGAATTGTAATATTCCATAAAGATGTACAGCCATTAAATGCATAATTTCCAATTGATACTATATTATCCGAGATAATAAAATTAGTCAATGAGATGCAACGCTGAAAAGTATAATTTTCAATGCATTTAAATCTATTTGGAGGTTCAAAATAAGTCAAGCATGGGCAATCACATAATATTCCTTCTCCAATTGATAATACACTATTTGGAATTGTTATATATATCAATGAAGTGCAACCTTTAAATGTATAATTTCCAATTGATGTCACGCTATTTGGAATTATGATTTTTGTTATTGAAGTACAATCACAAAATGTGTAATTTCCAATAAATAATATACTACTTGGAATTGTAACATGTGCTAAAGATCTGCAACCTCGAAATATTGAATATTCGATAGTTGTCAAACTATTAGGAATTTCAAAATGAGTTAGATTTGTGCAATCTTTAAATGCAAAACTTCCAATTGATGTTACATTATTTGGGATTATAATGTTTGTTAATGATGAACAAGAATAAAAAGCATATTCTCCAATATTTGTTACACTATTTGGGATTGTAATATTTGTTAATGATGAACAAGAATAAAAAGCATATTTTCCAATATTTGTTACACTATTTGGGATTGTAATATTCTTTAATGAATTACAGCCATAGCACGTGGCATTATCTATACATGATAAACTATTAGGAAACACAATATTTGTTAATGATTTACAATAATAAAATGCATTGACTCCAATTGATTCAATAAGGTTATGAAGTTTAATGGAAGAAATACCAACATTGCAAAAGCAGCCATCAGAAATATGACGAACATAGCTAGGTACAATAAATTCTCCTGAGTATCGGCTGATAACTCTATATAATGTTGAATTGTCAATCTCAGTATAAATTGATTTAGTATCGCTTTTGAATTTCGAATTTTCTGGATCAACTGTAATATTGGTTAATGGGCAATTATGAAATGAGAAAATGTTTATTGTTTGGAAACCTTTTGGAATAAATATTGAAGATAGTATTGTGTCAGCAAAGCAATATTCATGGAATTCAAATAATTTTGAATTAAAGGAAATATTTATTTCTATTAATTTGGAATATCTAAATGCAGACTCATTAATAGAAACTACAGAATCAGGCAAAATTATTGATTTTAAGGGTGCACACGAGAGGATCATGTAAACTTCAGAATTTAGAACCTTATTTTTAGGCATTATCTTTGCTACCTATTTAGGCTCGAAAAGCAAAAAATATCAAAAAATACAACTTGACTCCATTATGACCCTTTCATGGAGGTAGTTTTTATCCGCTAGTATTTTCCCTTTGAATCTCTTTACAATTCGAAATCAAATTCAAAACTCAGTAGAAGAAAGGAAGAATCGACTTACTACGGTTGTAATACGAATAAATACATATATTTAATTATTTTTATTTACATAATAATTGTTTGAAGCTCATATTCCAACAAATTTTTAAATAAAAACATTAAAATGTTGAAAATGTTCATATATTTTAATAGGGTTTTGGCACTTTATTGAGGAATTACTACATACATAGTCGAACTGAACTTGAAATTTTGAAATTTAAATTATTTATCAAAATGAAAATTGAACTTGAAATTTAAAAAAAAAAAGGTATTGGGGCTTCCAGGCACTTCGTGCCCTCTAGCCCCGAAGATGTTTTGTCATTTTTCAGGGAAAAAACATTTTTATTGTATATAAAATGAATTTTACAAAACCACCGTTACCCTTCTTTGGAAATAAGAGTAGATGTAAAGATATTCTATTGAGAGAACTTAAGAAACTACCGAATGGTCTAACATTTGTAGATTTGTTCGGTGGAAGTTTCTATATATCTCATTTGTGCCATACTGTATTTCCTGACTCAAAGATTATATGCAATGACTTCGACAACTATATGGACCGTCTCAAACATATACCAGACACTAACAAAATATTGAAAGAGTTAAAAGAAAAGATACCTATAGGTAAGATGGAACGTATACCATTAGATAAGAAAAATACTGTCAGAGAGGTTTTGAAAAAAGCAGAGTATATTGACTGGGATAGTATATCTTCTAGACTATTATATAGTGGTTCTATAAGAGTTCATGACATTGAAACACTTATGTCAAAAGTTTTATATCTTAACTATACAAAGGTTTTCAAAGAGAACATAGAAAAATATACTGAGGGTATAGAGTTTGTGAGATGTCATTGGACAGAGTTGTATGAAAAAATATAAAAAAAGGAAAATGTTTTTCTTTATAGTAGACCCGCCGTTCTATAACACATGGGATTTTCAATACCAAGTAGACTGGACTTTGAGAGACTCTTTAGAAACTTTAGACGTTTTACATAACCATCCATGCTTTTACTTTACATCCGATAAAAGTGGTTTGGAAACCGTTATGAGATGGTTAGAGGACATACATGACTATGAGTTTAGATACGATAAGATAGAATATGAGAGAGGTCCTATAAACTGGAGAAAGTGTCACAACAAAGAAATTTTATTGGTAAGTAAATGTGGTTTTGAAATAGGACTACTTGTTTTAGGTTTTTTCCATTGTGTCATTTACTTATTTGACGTGGCAGAAAGATATAGAGAATATGAAGATGAACCAATGTCTGCAAATGTTCAGCATATGTACTCGTAAGAGATATTTTTATCTAATATTAAATGGACGCACAGAACTTAGCGAATGCACAGCAACCTGGACAACCAAACCGAGAATATTCCAAATGAAGTTAGAATACAAACTGCAATGGCAAAACTATGGTCAAGTGCCAACAGATGTAAAATGCAAACTGCCATGTCAAATGACGCTGCGTTAGGTTTGCCACCATGGTATGCAATATGAGATGGAAAGAGTTTTATACAAACCCTGAAGTGGGATATAAACAACTCTATGCAGATGACGCGAACACAGGAGTTGACCCAGAGTATGTTTTCTACCAGAGGAGAAATAGAATGTATGAGCTCCAGTTAAAAAATGCTATGGAACTCAACAGGAAACGTAAGAGACTAGGCGGACATTAGATTTTTTACATATAGTAAAATGGGTTTCTTTGGAAGAATAGGAAACTTCTTTCGAAATGTTGGAAGAGGTATATGGAATGGAATAAAATCTGTCGGAAGAGGAATTTGGAACGGAGTCAAAAATTTGGCAAAAGAGTAGGTCAGTTTGTTGGTATTATACCTAAAGACCCTGAACCAGAAGAACAAGCTCCTGTTATACAACAGCCTGAACTGCACCACAGTCTAGTTGGCAACCAATCCAACCTCAACCGTATTAAAAATTATATTTTTACCGTTCGATAGTAGTTGTATATGAGACTAAGTTCTAAGTAAAACGCATGGTATAATGGAAACTATTCTCTTTCTTCCATCTGTAGTAAACATACTTGAAAGTTGAAATACTTCCACTCGGCGGTTCATATAGCTTTGTAGGTTTTTCGTAAAAGTCGTTTGCCAGCATAAAAAGAGTTTTGTGCACCAGAAAATGAAGCATGAACTATAATAATCTTGGTCGAAAATTTTTCATATGTTCCATTAGGGTTTTCGACTTCATAAAAGTTCGGGTGTACTGGATATTCTGCAGGCTGATTTAACATCCTCAAAAATCTATACATGCCAAGTTGTTATATTTTGTAGAAATATAAACGTCTTCTCCAAGGTTCTATTCTATTGATTTTAAAACAGTTGCATTTTTCCTGTCATATATAATATCGAGATGGTACTCTCCTTCGTCAATGTTAAACTGGTTTGCATATTCGAGATAGATATCGTTTATTTTTTCTTGAAAAGCTTGAAAGATTGTTTCTAAGTTTACAAGCAAATTCACTTGTAAAAGTTTTCCCTGTTCAAATTTCTCATACGTACGTTTTTCTTTGTTATAGTATCGAATTTCAAAAGCGACCGTAAATGGGAAACCATGTATGGCTTCTGAAATGAACTTCATTCTACGAAAGCCAATAGCTTTTGTGACGGATGGGTCTCTTAACCATCTTAAGGGGTAGTCAAAACGATAGCCTTCATGCTTTACGGTCTCTGTCTCAAACTTTTGACCGACATTCGTAAAAAGTTCATCTAATGGTTTAGTTGTAGCAACTCTTGAATTTTCTTTTTCTATTGGAAGCATTTTTTATCTAGAATAAAAATGTCGAAAGAAACAGCGTCTATGAGAGAAATACAACACAACCGACAACTCATTTTGCAAGCTCTAAATAAGAACACAACAAACTTTTCAAACTATTCTAAGATATCTGAGTCATTGAAAGAAGGAAACTTAAAACTGACGATAAACCCATTGACAGACGAGTTTCTGTTTCAAGACAGTAAGAACCATACTGTCTGTGTAAATCCAACAAAAGGAACTTTAAACGAGAAACCTATAGATGAACTTCTTTTGAAAGCAGATGTTGACAACAAAGCTGACAAAGAGTATGTCATTGAAAAAGTTCAAGAAGAACATGACAGAGCAGATGCAACATATGCAACAAAAGAACATACTCATCCTGAACTAGCAGACAAAACATATGTTGACAATAAAATGTCAAGTGAAGTGACAAGAGCTGACAAAGAATATTCTAAAAAGACTCATACACATACCATTGCAAATATTACAAACTTACAAGAAACCTTAAACAGGAAAAGTGACGTTGGACATACACATACTATATCTGAAATAACAGACTTAAACGTTAGCCTTGAAAAGAAAGCTGACAAAGAGTATGTAGATGCAACAAAAGACTATATTTTCGCATGGACAGATAGAGCATACCCACAAAAACACCATACACATAACATCTATGACGTAGATGAACTTCAAGAAAAGTTAGATGACAAGGCGGATAAAACATATGTTGACAATAAAATGTCAAGTGAAGTGACAAGAGCTGACAAAGAATATTCTAAAAAGACTCATACACATACCATTGCAAATATTACAAACTTACAAGAAACCTTAAACAAGAAAAGTGACGTTGGACATACACACGATTTCTTCGCAACTGTTGGTATAGAAAATATTGCAGGAACGGTTGAAGAACCTGATGGAACTGGTGGGGATGTATTAAATTGGAAACCTCCTAACTTTCCACAAGGTTTAACATCGGAGGATGACATAACGACGATGAAATACACTAGATGTAGAAATGTCTATGTCATGGAGGATGAAAACAAAGTTAAATTCACTGCTCAAGATTTATATGATAAAAAAGCAGACAAAACAGAGCTTCAAACATTAAAGATTGAAATACTTCAAACACTATATCCTATAGGTTCTATTTACACGTCAATGAACTCTACCAGACCAGAAGTAGTACTTGGTCTCGGAACTTGGACTCAAATAGTCGACAGGTTTTTGTATTGTGCAAACTCTTCAAAGGAAACAGGTGGAAGTAAAACGATTTCAGGTGAAAACTTACCTGCACACAGTCACTACATAGATTTAAGTACATCTCAAGCAGGTTGGCATAAGCATAGATTTTGGGATTGGTCAGCAATGAAAAAAGGTAAAGGATATGATGTTAAAGACGACGTTCAGTTTGCTATAAATTGTTTCTGGGGTAGCACACAGGGAGAAGGAAACCATACACATCGCGTTTCAGGGTATACGCAAACAACGGGACAAAGTAAAGACTACATGCCACCTTACATGACAGTTTACGCATGGTATAGAAATGCTTAGTCGTCATTTTCAACTTCTTTAGCATATTCGTCAGGAGTTGTCTTATATTTGTTAGGAACTGTCTTTGAAAGTATACCACCTTGAACCTTAACAAGTTTGAAACGAGGTCTGACAATAGTAGTTTTATCTTCTGCTTGCAGTCTGTACATTTTGCCATGTTTGCCTAAAACTTCATAATATTCTCTTGTATACTTTCTTCTATTTTTACGAACACGAATGTGAGTACCTGTCGAGTTCCCATTGTTGTCATAGTCAATAGTATTTTCATATGGGTCGCGTTTAGGTATTTCTATTTTTACTTTGTCACCTTTCTTAAGTTTGAAGCCTGGCATTCTTTCTTGTTTGTCTCTTTTGACTAAACTATTAAATATATAGTCTTTCTCTAAGTCAGGGTTGTTTTTCATTTCTTCGGGGGAGTGGTTTCCCAAACCTTTTTGTTTACGGTATTGTAAATATTTAAAACTTGTCTCATCTTTGCCATGGAGAAGTGTCTATATTTGTCGTCATATGACATTTCATCTACCTCACCACCTTGTGGTTGATTTAAGTCTCTTAAGATTTTTATACAACTGTCAATGACACCAAGAGCAGAATGGTTTTGGTCGACAATGAAATATTGGTTTACATTTTTTGAACGCAGATAGTTTTTAATATCGTCTGATTTGAAAGAACTTTCACAGTCAGATGTCAGTTTTGTTGGATGGTATTTGTCAACGAATATTGTCAAAGCAGTTTTCACATCTAAAATATTTTTGGACTAATGGTATGGCTTCACAGTATCTTGTGTTTTGACCAACAAATATTAGCCAGTATGGTGGTCCATCTTCTCTATACCTCGGAATGTTTTCCAAGATATCCATAAACCAAGCATTTGGTGTTGAACTAAAGATTTTTACCATGAGTGCTTTCTTTGTTGCTTTAGAAACATACGGGTCCTTGTTTGAATTCGTCATTTTTAACCCATAAGAAATGGGTTTATTTGGCGCATTAGCAGGAGTCGCATCTAGATTTTTGCCCGCAGTGGGAACACAATAGCCAGAGGTGCATTTGGAATTGGAAGGAAGATTTTGAGTACATTAGGTATACTGAAAGAGAAAGCACAACCTATTATACAAACTGTACAGAAAGGTTGGGAGGTAGCACGAGATGCAGCAAATCTTATTCCAAATCCTGAAACAAGAGGAAAAGTTCAAGGATGGATGGACAATGTAGGAAGACAAGCAGGAAACTACTATAACAAAGCAAATGACTACTATAACCAAGCAGGGCACTACATGGACCAAGGTGAAAGATTCTTTAACAGAGGATATAACCATGCACAACAGTGGGTAAACAACAACCAACCTCAACCGCCTCAAACGTGGGGAATGTAAATTTTTTACTGAGATGAAATGAACAATACAGCATTGAGACAAATGGGCTCAAGATGGCTTTGTCGGCTTCCAGCAGTTACACACCACGTGTTTGTCAAGTTCTTCCTATACCTCAGGAAGTTTTAGACCGACTTAAAAAACCTCAACAACCAGTTGAAAACAAACCAAACTAAAATTTTTTACTGAGATGAAATGACCGAAGAAGTTGAAACGGTAGATTTGACACCACAAACAAAAAGTTCAGAACCATTGTCAAAACCTGTCAAAGAACTTACAGATGAAGAGAAAAATTCAATAATAGAAAGTGCCAGGTCTGGAAATACAAACTCTAACTACAAAGTCACTTTTCATAAAAATGGAACGGCAAGTATCTCAAAAAAGAAACAGACTCTCACAAATAAAATATTGAAGTCTGAAGGAGCTTTCGAGACAACAGATGGAAAAGTTTACTTCACTGACCAACAGTTCATTATAGAACATCTCATTGACTTAGAGTCGAAATATTCTAAACTTTACAACAAACACAAAAAGTTGAAAGGAAAACAAAAACAAATGGCATATGATATTTATGAAGATGTTGACGACACAACTGTTCCAGCAAGTGAGGTAAAGTCAGATGAACCGAAAAGTGACGAAAAACCAATAGAAGAAGAGAAACCAAAAACTGAAGATAAACCAAAACCAAAGTTTAGTTTCAACTAAACCAAGTCAACCTTCATTAGCTGGTATGGGTTGGCGTCAAAGACTTTTGGCAGCGGTGGTTATGTAAAGTAAAGAAAAAAATTTTTTTTATTTTTATAAAAATGCCCCGTATAGAATGGATAGAAGGTCTGCTAGAATAAAAGCAGAGTTAGAAAGATATGGTTGGAGAGTTTCAAAGAAGTTTAAATATAGGAAGGGAAAGCCATAAAAGTCTATGACAAACTGTCTGGTCTGCTATGAAATGGACTTGGAAACAGCACGCACAAATTATCCAAACAGACTAGAGAGGTTAGAAGAAGAACGTCTTATGGACATGCCTTTCGATGTTAATGAACCTCAAGTTGATGGACACGACGGCTTTGCCAGGTTCTACTGGAAACATGACGAACAATTGCATCCTTTGAGGAGGAAAAAAGGAAAAGGTGAAGACGCACATGCTCCCATGGAAAGAACAAGATATGCATATGAAAAGTATCGTGAAGTTAGAAGTAAAATTACATCTGGTCGAACCTTTACAGTAAATTTTGACGAAGGAAAGAACAAAGAAGGCTTCATGGGTGTACTTGCTGCCATACAAGACGGAAATAAGAAAGGATACAATCTCAGATAGACCGTAACAGATTTGGATGGTCACATTTACTATGCACATGGCAATGTCACAACAGCTGCACAACTTCTTGACGCTTTCAAGACTACAAAGAGAGAACAAATGGTTGACTCCGACTCAGACATTTTGAATGCAATTGAAGGAATTGCAAGCGTGAAGTTCGAATGGTATCAACCCAACCCTCAAGCAGTCAGACAACATGCTGGTTATTTCCCGTTCAGAAATAAGTCTGACATTGACTTAACAAGGTATGGAATTTACAATTCAATTGAAACAATTGTCAATGAACCTTGTATTCTTACATGTCTCAGGAACTCTGGTCTTGTTACAGATGAGAAAATGAAGTATCTTGAGTCATGTGTGAAGACAAGGTACATTCTTAGAGGTCAATTGTCAAAAATTGCACCGTTGGCAAATGTGAATATCCGAGTCAACATTCCGACTGAGAAAGGTTCTTCACATGACGACTATGTTGTTGACAAAGACTTACCATGGTTGAAGATTGTACTTGTCCACAACCACTTCATGTTGAACGAAAGTCTTACAAACCCATTGTTCGGAAAAGGTAAGTGCAACATTGTCAGAGCTGTTAACATTCTTTTCGAGAAAGGCTTGTTGGAACCAATTCCAGATGACAAGCTGACAGAAACTTTTGTACCAAAAGACGAAACAAACTTTTCATTGTTGGTAAGACCAAAAGTTGTTCCAGACAAAGTTATAGCACAAAAGAAGTACACAGTTCCAAAAGGAGTTGGATTGTTCGGATACCAACCTGAACCAGAAGAACTTCCAATGAGGTTGCAAGAACTTCAAGATGCTATAAACAAACTTCCATTGAGACATCCAATTGATGTCAAATTGTATTGGAGAGCTTCTGAGTTAGGTCAGAAGGTTTTATATGAAACAGGTTGCTTTGACGATGTTTATGAGATAACAGGCGAGGTTTCTCAGAAGATAAGAGACTCACTTGAATTTCCACAAACTGGACCCATTGGTTGCGACAAGTTCGACTCAAACGAAAAAATATACTATGTCGACCTTAACGCTGCGTACATGAGGTTCGTCCAATATATTCCAACTGGAATTCCAAACGAAGACGGTGAGTTCCCGGGAAGGAACTATACAGTTGGAAAGGTCATACAACAACTCTATGATATTAGGAAAGCTTCAAACCCCAAACTTGCAATGACACTCAAATTGCTTATGAATTCGACATGGGGGTATTCCATTAAAAAACCTCAAAAGATGAAGAGTAAACACTATGAGAAGGTCGACAACTTTGTTGAAAGGTTCTCCCCTTTTGTTTTGAAGTACGAGTTCACCGAAGGTCAAAATGGCTTAGTAACCACAGTAAAACCTATTGTCGAACATTGGTCCTATCCTCAGTTCGCAAAAGCAGTCCTTGACAACTACAACAAATTCTTCTCGGAAGTTAAATCCAAAGTGAAGGTATACTACGAGAACATCGATGCACTCATGACGAACGAAGAAGGGTACAACAAACTCATTGAAATGGGAATGGTCGGTGAAAAGATGGGTCAATTCAAATTGGACAAAATTTTCACCGAAGTTCATGTCCTCTCCAAGCGTAAGTACTGGGGTGTTAAAGAAGATGGTGAAATAGTTAAACATTGCATGAAATAAAAAATTTTTATTCGAATTTGAATTTAAATGTGGGAATTCTTGGGAACGTGAAAGGCTTATTTACTTGAGGAACAGGTAAAGGTGGTGGAGGTGGAGGTGGTGGCAACCAGTCCATTTTATATTCCTTCCTAGCTAATTTCCGTTTAATTTCATGGTCGCCCTCGGAGTCTTTGAATCGGACAGGTCGAGTTACACCATTCTTGGTCTCAAACTCATATATAACCTGTTTGTCTGTATTTTCGTCGACTATGGCACGAGACACAAACATTGACCAAACGGACAAAAAGTGTCATTTCAGATGGTCAAGCAGCCAATCGCATTCGAGCACTTCGAAGAAGCCTTACGTTCCAAGGGAGAGGGTGTCTGGTGCAAGGCAGAGGTCATGAAACTCTACGAGCAGTACATCCTCAATGCCTGGGAGGACAAATCGTCCTTGGATTGGCAATTCTACCAACTCCTCTGGGACGACCTCCTACGCAACTGGGATAACGAAAGAGTCCAATTCAAAGGTCGGGAACTAATTTTGCAAATTACCCTTAATTTAACATACTTATGCAACTAAAAACTTAAATTTACTCGGGGTTTCCCCCTAAAATAAAATTTTTTTACTCTTAGAACCACTCGAGGTTCTCCTTACGGTTGTTGAGCTTGTCACCGTCAATGTGTCTGACCTTCGTCTTCTTGTTTGGATTTGGAACCCATTGCATACCGACAAGCCTTCCCATGGAAATTGTACCGTAATTCCGAAGGGTAAGGCTCAAGTGTCCCAAGTTGTTGAGGACTGGGGTAAGAACCTTGCCGGTCTCCTTGTTGCGGATTTTGTATGGGTAGGGTTGGGAAATTTCGTAACCGTCATCGGCAACAAGGGTTGCCCAAACTTCCTTTTCTTCGTGTTTCTCTTCTTCTTCCTCTTCTTCTTCGTGTTTCTCTTCTTCCTCGAAAATTCCTTCTTCAATTTGGTACTCACGAAGTACGGTGTTGCATGTTCTGTCCTTTCCGAGTACCTTCCAGATGGCGTCTATCTCTTCGAAGAAACGGTAGATGAGTCTGGCAAGGTTTTGGTTCTCTTTGTTGTATTGGCGCAAGGTTTCCGCGAAATCGTTCAGGACTTTCTTATTGGAAGCTTGGTTCGTGAGGACTTCGACTTTGAGATTGGTTATCTCTTCCATAAGACTACTTTGGATAGTCTTAATGGTGTTTGTCAGATGAGCGTTCAATTGGGCAATTTGAATTTGAACTGGGCGCTTGTCTGGCAACCTTGAAAGGACATCTGCCATTGAGTTTGGCTTTGGTGCTTGTTCGGACATCGAAAAAATGAAGTGGTTTGAGAATGACGGTTTTACTTCAAAAAGCTTGTTATGACGGTTAAGTCATACAACAAGTTTAAAATAATATCTTGTTCTTCTTCTGAACGTTTGTTGTCTCTTCCGATAAAAGTTTCGAACATGAGAACCAAAAAACGTTTTTTGAGATTGCGGAAGAGTTCAGGCAAACGTTCATATTCTGGATATGTTGGGAGCAGTTCGAAACATCTGAGCTGACTTTCGGACAAAATTGGGACAATGTCAACAAATTCATCTTTGGTCGGACTGCTTGAAGGTAAGTCCCTTACATGTAAGTAGCTCTGGTAAAGTCTTCTCATTTCTGCTAACTTTTGGAGTATAGCTTCGTAGTTTAGAAGTTTTAATTTTAATTGTCTTATTCCACTCTTGACATCTAAACGGTAACTATCCATGAGGTCAAGAGTAGCTTTGGTAGCTTTAAGTGGAGCTATCTGTTCCTTGACTTCTGCAATTTTGGTTGCAATTGTGATTTGAGCTCCTTCAAGTTCGCCGTCTATGTCGTTCTCAACACCTTCAACTATAGCTTGAAACTCTTCATCGGTCCATTGAGATTGGTGTGGGACGAATTTAACTTGCTTCATTCAAAAAAGAAAAAAATGTTTTTACTCAAAGCGTGCCATGTATATGGCTATAAGAAACTTACCAGAAGGCTTCTTCTTCACATGCGTAAAAACATAAAAAAAGTGAAGTTAAAATGAGATGTTTACTGAACTGGCTGAATGTCGCCTTCACAGGTTATGTAGAACGGCTGACCCGAGAAGTGAAGGAGACCCTTGAGAATTTGGTTCATTCTTGGGAAAGGGTTCTCTCTGCTTGGAAGTAGTATCCAAGGACGCTTGGCAAAGAACTTTATAATGGCTTCCTTCTTTGCTTGCTTTATGTCGTCGTAGGCTGTCCCGTCTGGTATTTGAATTGGAATTCCAGTCGAAGTCTCGAGATTCAAGGCAGCCCTTCCCGTTATCCAACCGTTAACAAGCTTGCCTTTTACATTCTGCCTGAGGAAGTCTTTAACAAGCTCGTTAATTTCAATTAGGTAAATTGCCTCGTCGGTAGGTTCGACCTCGACCATTGCTACTGTCAGAAAAAGTACTGCTACTGTCAGAAAAAGTACTGCTACTGTCAGTAAAAGTACTGCTACTGTCAGTAAAAGTACTGCTACTGTCAGAAAAAGTACTGCTACTGTCAGTAAAAGTACTGCTAGTAGCAGTAAAAAGGAAAATTTGAGAGGGTTTTCGACGATAAAGTACTGCTACTGTCAGTAAAAGTACTGCTACTGTCAGTAAAAGTACTGCTACTGTCAGAAAAAGGAAACAATAAGAATTACCGAAAAAGTGACAAAACATCAAAAACAGGGAGGGGGTCTCAATTTTTATTACTTATATTATTTTACAATATTTATATAAATACTCTTTATAATATATTTTACTATAAAATTATACCTCAAATTCAAATATTTATAATATTATTTACATAATTATCTCAAAATTATATTTTTATATATTATTTTTCATATGTATAAATCATATAATCTATATCTATGCAAATCTCATCTAAAATTTTTTGAAACAAACCGCTACCATTTTATAATGGTCCATCTTAAATTCATCATAAATTCTGGTACATGTTAGTACCAGAGTCTTCAAATCTCAAACACTCTGGTACCAACATGTACAGACGCGAGTTTCCAATGCCCTCGTACGATTTTCTATTAAGATCTTCTTGAATGAGAAGGTCTTCATAGAAACTTGTACGAGGGCTTCTCTTTTAAATACTCTGGTACCTGCTGGTATCGGAGTCGACTTTTACAGCCCTTTCCCAATTTTGAAGCGGGAAAGTTTTCAAGCAATGAAAGGAAGCTCTCGCTATGAGGTGAAAATCTAGAATTTTTACCTCATAGCGAGTAATCCTTTGTTAATTGCTTGAAAACTTTCTTCAAATTATCAAAATTTCGAGGAAAGTTTCCTTGCTTCAAAGTAGAGATGGAGCCCTTTGAGCCACTGCATATAGGTCAGTGACTCAAAATACTCCATCTCTACTAGAAATCGCCAAAATTTGGGTCACAATCTTTGAAATGCGACGCAAGTTTGGGCAATTTCGCGAGGGACTTGCTCCATTTGGTGCATAGATTCACACTCTATGCACCAGATGGAACAATTCTTTCGCTGACAGCGGGAAACTTTGTCTGAATAGTTTAACATTCAGACAAAGTTTCCCGCTGTCAGAGAGGGAATGGAAGGGTAAGAGGTATATATTCATAATGTATACCTCTTACTCTTCCATTCCCTCAAGAAAGTTCAAAAACTTGGGTGCAATCAGTTCTGATTGCACCCAAGTTTTTGAACTTTATATAAGGAATTGTTGGCTATGTTGTACTGATCATGAATCAGTACATCATAGCCAACAATTCCTTCGCAAACAGTGGGAAACTTTGTCTGAATAGTTTAACATTCAGACAAAGTTTCCCGCTGTCAGGGAGGGAATTAGAGGGTGGGAGATATATAGATAGACTATAAATCTCTCACCCTTTAATTCCCTCAAGAAAGTTCAAAAACTTGGGTGCAATCAGAACTGATTGCACCCAAGTTTTTGAATTTTGTATAAGGAATTGTTGGCTATGATGTGGATAGCCGCTGCCAGACCAAATGAATTAACCGTTGTGAATAACGTTTCTGAATCTTTATTTAAAAAGATAAAATATCACGATTTTGGCTGCGTTAAAAATCAAAGAATTGATGTTTTTGTCAAAAATCTTTTAGAAGAAGTTGCACCCAATTACTTTTATCGTATTAAAAACGATTTACTTCAAACAGGTTTTATTCCTTCAATTAGAATTCGCGAGCCTCGATTGACAGATTATAAACAAAATTGAAAAGAGAAGTTCAATCACGTTTATACCAAGTATTAAATTCTGTTCAGAATCAAGAAGCCAATTTGAATCCATTAAGATTTTTATTGGAAAATGCTGAAGAAAAACTTTCTCAAATAAATGAGAAGATACAAAATTCAATTACATATTTAAGATCGTTTGAAATTCCAAATGAATTGTTAGATACGTATATGTTAGAAATTAATGAATTTTGTTATAATTCTCCAGATTATATTTTAGAACATTTCGAAGAATTTTTGGAGGATTTCAAAGAAAAGAATAATTTAATAGACTAAAAAAATTATTATTTTTATTTATTGTGAATTTTAAATTGTCACTTTTTAAGTGTTACCCCCTATTGAAAGTGTCACTTTTTGGGTGTCACTTTTTCGGAAATTCTTATATACTCGGGTTTTCGACGATAAAGTACTGCTACTGTCAGTAAAAGTACTGCTACTGTCAGTAAAAGTACTGCTACTGTCAGAAAAAGTACTGCTACTGTCAGTAAAAGTACTGCTACTGTCAGAAAAAGTACTGCTACTGTCAGTAAAAGTACTGCTACTGTCAGTAGCAGTACTGCTAGTAGCAGAGATTTTTATCGTTGTGGTCCGACGGTTAAGCCACAAACGAATGTCCGACGTCCCACCAACCGAGTCCATTCCCAAACCAGAAGAACCTAAAGCACCAGCCCCTGCACCTCAGTTCCAGCAAGTACCTCAGTTCCAGCAAGTACCTCCGTATTACTACCAATTTCCACCTCAAGGTTACTACCCACCACAAGGCTTCCCGAACTACCCTCCTCAACCTATGCCTTACTTCCCCAACCCTTGGATGTTCCAGCAAGCTCCACCCCAGCAATTCCAATCTCAATCCCAATCGAAGAGAGACCAAGACTTCGAAGAAGGTCTGAACCGCTTACGCAAAGAGTATGCTACAGCTCCAATGGAAGACGACAGGCTTTCAGTCTCTTCCCTCAAATCGACCGATTCGACTCGTACCACAGATTCGGTCAAAGACAGAGACGACTACCTCAAGCAGTCTGAGAGACTCTTCATCCTACAATCATTTACAGTTGGAGCTCTCAAGAACATGCGCAATTACGAAGGTCAGACACCAGCTGGAGACCGCAAAACAGACGTACTCGCAAGAGCCGTCCAGCTCGTCAAGACAAAAACTGAGATAGTCGACTTCATTCTTGCAGCTTGCCCATACAAGTAAAAAAATAAACAATTACGAGTTAAACTTTTTATTCTTTCTTTTCTGAGTTGTTTAGAGCTGGTTTCTCTTGTAGGAACCTTTCGTACTCTTCCATGGTCATGTAATTGCGAATTTTGTACGCAATTCCAGGTTCGTTGTTTTTGAACCTTACGTATGTAACGCTTCCATCCTCCTCAGGGAAGTAAGCTGCTAACATCTGACCAAGTTTTCTCGGTGACTCGGAGCTCATAAAAATGTCACTTTTTAAACGTTAAGTTTTTAGTCTTATTTTACCCTTTGTTTGTCAATGTAGTATTGGAGTGCAATTTCTCCAAATTCTCTGTGTCGGAGTTCTTCAGCATTTTCCAAGGTGTACCTGGAGAACTCAAAGAAGTTGTCAAGAACATACTGCCATGCTGCTCTTCTGAGTTCGTCGGTATTTTGGAAGTGTTGCACCTTCGAGTCTTCTGACATGAAAAAAATGACACTTTTTCATTATATAACTGTTATTTTTTGACGAAGAGAACTTTTGCACTTCGTAAAAAAATCCCTGAAATCGTGAAAAATTGCGAGTAGGTAAAAAACCCCAGTCGCCAAAACTCATGAAAATCGTGAAATTTCTCTAGACCGAGAATTCTCGGCCTTGCATAAAACACATGAAAATCGTAAAAAAACTCTATGAAATCATATCTTTTATACAAGATAGAAAAAATAAAATTAACGCTAGTTTTTTTAAAATATTTTTTTTTATTTTGTATGTAAGAACAGGAAATGACAAACACTGAGTTTGAAACAGTCAAAAAGATAGACAATGACACCAAAGTGGTTAGAATAGGTGATTTAAACGTAAGATACTCAAAGAAATACAACAAATATTCTTTGTCAGACATTCTAACACCATCTGGAAAGAAAACATGGCATTGGGTTGGAATTGCTTCAACTCAGAAAATTTTGACAAGAAATCCTGAGCTTATGATATCGGTAAGATTCTGTGGAACTACAGCATATCTCATCGACAAAAGTCTTATACCGATAGTTTTGTTATGGTTAGACCCAGTTGTTGGATATAATTTCATAACATATGGTTCATTCGATACGGAACGTTGCAGTGAAGGCTTACTTTACATCGTTCAGAAACCGAAGGACTTCAATACAAAGAGATATAAGATAGGAAGAACATATAATATAACTCAAAGATATGACAGTACAGTCAATAGAGTCAAGGTTGTGTTTGTAAATGATATGAGAGCTGCTGAAACAGAACTACTTGAAAAGTTTGAGAAAATGTATGGTGCTCCCACGAAAGGTAAAGAAACGTTTGAAGTAGATGAGATAGAGAAAGCTGTAAAATTATTTGACGAAGTTGCTGAAAAATACATGTAAAGCGTTTATTTTTGGTCTTTTATACAAGATAGAAAATAACGCTAATTTTATTTTTTATTTTATTTTTTATTTTATTTTTTATTTTATTTTTTATTTTATTTTTTATTTTATTTTATTTTTTATTTTGTATATAAGAACAGAAATGTCAACAACAGAGAACACAACAACTGCTATCGTTCATGAAGCCATAAGTGAAGAATATGAGTGGGTTCAGTATAACAAACAACTCCGTCTCATTCGTTCGGTCAAAGATGACATGTACCAAATGCAAAGTATTTTGAATGCATGTTTTGCTCCAGATACTAAACACGCAGACGACTGGTTCAAAAACCAAAGCACACAAGAACTTTTGAGTGAAATTTCTCTAGACCGAGAATTCTCGGCCTTGCATAAAACACATGAAAATCGTAAAAATTTGCCAATAAATTTAAGAGGATATTATGTACATAGACTTCTTGTAAATGCTGTTGCAATGTGGGCTTCACCTCGTTACGCTTGGTATATTTTCAGACTTCTTGACGAAATTCATAGACAAGAACGTGAAGAGATGGAAAAGAAACTTCAAGCAAAAGATGAAGTCATTGAAGCAAAAGATGAAGTCATTGAAGCAAAAGACAAAAACATACAGAAAAGAATACCACGTTCGGTACCAAAAGGAAAGGAAAAGAACTATAAGTATATGATTTACACTGAAGAGATGGAAAATGAAGAAGACAGAGATATGGTTATGTTGCATTTAGTCAGAAGAAACAACAAAAGCTTTTACGACCTTGCTAAGATTTACAAATCTGACAGAAATTGGTTCTATCGCGAAAACTTACCGATTTCAATGACACCAAATGAAGATGTTAAACAGATAGTTCAAGATACGTTACCTCAAACACACTATGATATGAAAGGTTGTACAATACTTACATTCAAAGAAGACTTACCGCTACTGAAGGAAAAGATAACAGAGTATTTTGACAACTTCAAAGAAGAAGAGTAAATGAACCATTTATTTTTTACGCTTGACTTTTTACAATTTGAACTTTGTTTGCGTAGATATGAATTCTGAAAGAAGTATGAGGGTCTTGTATGACTTTGTACTTCTCCCATAGTTCATGTCTGTCAAACTTACCTGCCATGGACTCTTTCATAAGTTCCATGAAATCGTCTTCGGACAATCCGGGGAAAAGTACAATGTCAGTAAGTATTCTCTTTACATCCTTACTTAAACTCTTGGCTGTCTGTACACAAATGACAACTGAAATGTTAAAGTGTCTGAGCTTCTTAAGAATTCGACACATGTCTTGTTCTCTATTCTTTAACAAAGGATGAGAAGCAAAGTCATCTAAGATAAGAAGACATCTATGAGGGTAAGTCTTCCAATCGTAAGATTGCAATTTCTTCGAAATGTATTCTATCTCTTTCTGTTTGTTTCTGAAGTGTTTCTTCTCTAATATTCTCTGCATTTCCTCATTTTGGGTCTTTAAACTTCGAATTGACATACTCATTTATAGCATTGTACTTCAAAACTCTTCTTTGGTACTTCTTTATCCAATCTAACAACTCAGAGTCTTTTATACATACTAACTTAGACTTTTTTATAATATCTTTGAACGAATTGACGGTTTGGTCAAATTGACCAGAAGTACTACAAATGACTACTAACTCATAGAATGGGTTCTTCTCATCTAGTTCTTGTTGTTGTGCAGCCATTTTAAGATAAGTGAAAGTCTTACCCGACCCAGGTGGTGCAATTAGACCTGTTATACCATTCTGAGCAAATAGGAACTTGTCATGTATGGGTTTTATCTGAGCATTTTCCAACTTCCTCTTGTTCTTGTTTAAAACATTCTCAAATTTCTTGTCAATGTCAGCAAACTTTTTTTCTAACATATTTTAGAAAAATTAAAATTTTTATCTTTTAGGAAATGTCTAGCGATTTCGCTATCTATATTCGAGACAAGCTTTTCGACAGCAAAACATCTGTCGACCATAAAATCTTACATAGTGTAAACAAGAAAGGGAATTTGTTCTAAAGTTCTGTTTCTGGGAATATGACAAGAACCATAAAACCTTAAGCAGAGAAGTCTTAAAATTTGTCAATGACAGACTTGTTGACAGAGATGACGCCTCTTGGAGAGATGAAGTCCAACAAAACTTCTTAGAATGCAAAGAAGACACATGCGCTGTTCTTGAAAATGAAATAGAAAACAGAATAGAAGCTATTAAATGACAAAGCACTTTTACAAAAATATGGTTCTGAGAAGTTTGACATAACTCCACCAGAGAAGAAGAAGAGAGAAAAGAAAGAAAAGAAAGTAGAAGAAGAGAAGAAAGAACCAAGCCAGAGAAAAAGAAATTTGACATGTAAAAATAAAATTTTATTTTTAGAACATTTCTGGGTCAATGTCAATGTTCTCTTCCTCTTTAGGAGCAAACACTGGCTTAGACTCTAAAATCTTTTTACCCAATTTACCTTGAACTTCAACTATCTTAGACTCATAATATTCATAGTCGTCTGCTTTCTTTGGTTCATAAGGTATAACAAGTTTGTATGCTTTGCCTTCTTTAAGGTTTGAAAACCTTCTGTCAAAACTTTCTTTGACTGTTAACAAACCTTCTATGTCTAAGTCTTCAAATTTCGCACCATTTTTAGTCACAATAGCAAACTTAACTGGTTCGATGTTCCAAACTTTGTCAAATGTAGACTTTTCAAAATGGTAGAAGTAAACATTCAAATATGTGAATGGGTCTAGTTCTTCTTTAAGTCCTGACATGTACTTGTTTACTGAGATGAATTTCGTCATCTTTTCTATCGGATAAAAAAAATTTTTTTTAAAATTTACTCAGAAAAATTTTTCTTTGTATATACACCATTCTGTACGTCTAAAAGACTTTTGACATTTGCCAAGAATGTTCGTTTAGACGCTGTCATATAACCATACTCTTGACAATACTGTTTATACGAATCGTACAATGACCTTTCATCTAAACACTCAAAGTCAGTTTCATCTATGAACAGTTCATATACACTCTTGTTTGCTTCTAACAATGTTTGTCTCTCTTCGGTATGTGGAATTTGTCTTGGATTGAACTTAGAAATATCTAATGTCATGAAATATGAGAACAAGTGGTTGTAAAAGTCAGATGTCAAAGTTTCTGCTAAGTCGTCAAAATATTCTGTATCTTGCATATGAGAATCTGACGTTCTGACAACTACATATCTTCTGTCAGAACTTTCTAACTTCATCGGAACAGCGTTGTTTGAAACCATGATGAAATTTGCAACATTTTCACAAACTCTTTGGTCTCTATACTTTCTTTCAACAACTCCAACTTTGTCTGTTATAAGACTCTTCAAAGCATCTGAGTTTAAAACCTTTGTTGTATCTATACTTTGAAGTTCGTTACATACTATAAGTTTCATATTCTCTATTGAAGAGTTAAATTTACCGCAGATGTTTTCTAAGTTTGTCATATTCGGATTCGAATAACCTTCTAACAGTTTGCATAAGATATCTGTAAAGAAAGTGTTCTTACCAGTTCCTTGTTTTCCAATTATAATGAGAGCAGTTTCATTTTTAGCACTTGGATGTTGTAAGATGTTTGCAAACCAACATAAGATATACTCATAGACTCTTTCGTTTCCATTGCATATAATTTCTTTGACATGGTCTAACCAAGCTTCTATAACATTTTCTTTCCATTCTACTTGTTCGTATTTATATCCAGTGAAGATAGAATAGAAGTTTGGAGAAGGTGTATAGAACTTTATACCACGAACTGAAAAATCTTCAAGTTTTGACAATAAGATATCCCAAGCATCTAACATCTTCATGCCAACTTGTACGACTTTTATTTTCTTAAGTTTCTGTTTACATTCTTGTTCTGAAACTATTGTCGCTTTAGGTTTGTTAAAGACTACATCCCATTCTTTCATGACATAACATTCTGGGGCAGAGTCGACATAAATGACTAAACGTTTCAAATTCTCGACTGCTTTGTTATAGTCTCTAAATGGACACATATTTCTGAACGCTTGGAAGTCATAAAAATCTGAAACGTCTATTCTGTACATTTTTTTATAAAAATAAAAAAAAATATTTTTTTTATTCTTGAGCTATTTGTTGTTCTTGAGCTATTTGTTGTTCTTGAGCTATTTGTTGCATTTGTTCCATTTGTTGCATTTGTTGTTCTTGAGCTATTTGTTGTTGAAGTTGTTCTTGTAATACAATACTTTCACCAGTTGCATCTTCCAATTCGAAACTTTCTGCCGTCATTGACAAATACATAGGACATAAAGTTTTACAGAACAAAGTTTGCGTCAACTAAGGTTAAGTTTATGTTTGCCAAAGTGTTTGAGTTTTACTAAAGCTAAAACTCTGCATTCGAATGAACAATAGGCAAACCAGCAGAGAAAGTGTTGTTTATACGCATGAGTATCTTTTGGTCATAGTAGTTTTCTGTCGACATTCGAATAGCACTTTGAACCTAAGTTTGAAACAATATATAAAATAGGTGTACTTAAAGTCAATGGAACAGACAAACCTTGTATGACACCTTTTCCTGTTATAGGAAACTGTTGGTAGTAAAAACCAGATATAAGTTTTGTATTATAGCTCATATCGTTTATACTAAACTCAGTCGGACATCCAAACATAATGAAACCTGCTCTAGTTGCAGCACATGTTACATCCGTCCTTAAAGTATTAAATAAGTCAACAAAACCTGTTGGTGGTATATCTGAGTAAGTATCTTCAAAGAAGTATTTTTTACCATTCACAACAAAAAATCTTCTGGTGTCAAAAGAGCAAAACAGGCTTTAGTCGTCATCGTGTTTAAGGTCAGTTTACAATATCGTCCTTGAGGACTTTGTAAGTTTGTTGTTATAGAATTATATGACTCAGGGTTTTTAGTCGTAATAGTATAAACCACTATGTCTTCTGCCATTTACTTAGCAAACAAACTTTAATGAAATGTTGTGGTCGTCAAATATTTTTATGACGTCTGGGAAACTATATTTTAAGTTCAACGTTTCACCTCCTTTCATAACGTATATCTTGTCAATGACATTATATGAAACACCACAGCAAGCAATGTCGGGTTCTATTTCTTTTGATGTTATATATCGTCTGCCTCTGTCAAAAGTTTCAATAGTTCTTTCAAAACTTCATGAGGTGCGATGACATATGAGTTCACTTTTACAGGGTTGTGCTCAACCAAGTTTAACATTATACCCAAAGCCTGACAAATCTTCTCCTGAGTTTTAAGTTTGTCTTTAAGTTGTTGGTAGTCGTTTCGAATATCTGCAACAGAACTTAAGTCTCTGCTAACTTCAGGATATGTTGGTTGTTCTTTTACAGGAACTATTGTTATACCATCTTCGTCTTCGTATGGTTTCCCCACTTCAACATCTCTTTCTTTGACATTGACAACAACACTTTGACTGTTTGTTTGAGTTGGTGAATTTAACTTCACATCTGCCATCGCCATTAAACCTTTTGAAACACTTACGCTTCTATTTTTCGGAAATGACATTTTACTTAGAATAAAAAGATGGACGTATTTGAGTATCTCTTCGAATTGAAGCAGAACAAAGTTTACACACACAAACAATACAAGTTCATTGACAGAATAGTTCTTTATACAAACAATGGAAAATGTTATAGAATAGCAGTCTTTGCTGAACCAAAATATTTTCATAAAGCAAAGAAAGTTGGTATAACTGAAATGGTGAAAGTTCTTGAAGCAGACAAAAATATAACAACAAAACTTACAGATATTTCTAAAGGTAAGTTTATAATACAATATTATATCAAAACTGGCGTACTGTCAATATTTGACGGAGAGAAGTCAGTTCAAGAACAACTTACTGACCTGCTGCCAAAATCTGCTCGATGGAAGCTGTCGTTATACCAATCTGTGGAGCCCCAGCAGGTTTCATCGAACGAATCTTCAAAAGAGCATCTTCCGTGAAAAGTGCTATTGGTTTTGTAAACTTCTTTGCTTTCAATTCATCTGGACCGTCTCTGTCACCAGTATATTGTATTTGAACTGTACCAACAGTTGAAATACCACCCATAAAGTCTTCTGAGTCAGCAAATGGAATGCCAAGCCAAAAGTTTGAACGGTCTCCATTTGTATATTGAGTGTTTTGAGCTCCTGTATGGGTCCATACTTTCACATATGGCATAATAGAACTTTGCATTTCAGGGTTAATGGTTGTTGTGAAGTTGTTGTTAAAGTTCATAGCATCTAATGTCAAGTTGTATGACCTCATATCCTCAACTGTAGAATATTCTTCTCTTGGATAGTATTTGCCATCTATGTTTATATGATATTTAATACCGGGGTTGTAGAAACAAGAATAGTCATTTATAGTTCGTCTGAACAGTACAAACATAGTATCTGCATGTTTCATTGCAGTTGTTAAGGCAATATCTGTTCTTGCACCTGGGTCAGCACTTTGGTTTCCAACTTCACCTGCAAAGTCTTTGACAGATATTTGGTGTATAGGGAACATAAGTGGAACTGCAATATATTTGGCAGCTAAAGCATTTGAAATATCTGGGTCCAACATATAGACTGCAAGTCTGCTTTCTATTCTCTTGCATTCAAATTTTTCGCATGTGAACTTAACTGGGTCCAAGCAGTTCCAGCAGCATTGAAGTAGTAGTTTACTTCAGTGTTGAGGTTTGAGAAACCAAAGTCTAAGTCAACTTTGTCTTTGCAAAAGTCACAGAACTTGGCTCCACCAGTTCCAGCTACAGCAATGCTGAATGGGTCTTGCGTTGGTGCAATGACTAAGTTATTTTTGCTTGGAGTAAGTTCAATAGAAATTTTTCCTGCCCAGTTTGGCAAGTATCTTAAAACCTGAAGATGAGGAAAGATGACAAAGGAACTCTAAGTTTTCAATTTTACTTTGGTTACTGCTGCTGCAGTTTGTCCAGAAAGGTTAACATAAACTTCTGGAACGTTAGGGTCAAGTCTTATTTTCTCAATAGTTGCATACTGGTCTGTTTGTTCTCTAGCTTGTGGTTGTACTGAGTTTCTCAAAGCGAACCATTCATAGTTTGCCCATTTACTGTCTGAACTAAGTCAGAGTTAGAATATATCTTATATCCCATGAAAAACTTCTGGAGCATATTGGTATCCGACATAGAAAATTCCATTGCAACCTTTCTTGTCAGACAACTTGGCAGAAGGTTTTATTTCAATGTCTTGTTCCACGTATAAGAAAGAGTTGTCAATAGAAATTATATGAAACCTGTCGCAAGCAATATCTACTGTTGTTGAAGAACCTTCTCCAAACTCACCTACGTTTCCATAAGAAACAGCAGTTGTATATTCGTAAGTTCCAGGAACTATTTCTGACCTTCTAATGGCATTGTCGCATTCGTTATACCATTCGGAAACATTTCCATTCATGGCATCCAAAACTGTTGGCGTTATATTCTGAGCGGCGTACATTTCATATGGGTAAAAATATAGAATAGTTGGATTTATATGTCATAATAGAACCCACGTGGACCAAGCTTTACTTTCTTCCTGACTGAGTTTTTAACTCTTCTTTTTCCTTCATTGCCACTACTTTCACTAGATGAAGTTACTTCTTCACTACTTTCACTTTGTTCTACTCTTCTTCTTTGGTGTCGCTTTGGTAACTTGCCTCTGCTTCAAGTTGTTGCCATCTTTGCCTCATGTTCACCTAGTATGTTGTAAATTTCCCATGTCCTTTTTGCTTTGGGCTCTGGTCGCCCATCTCAGGTAACCAATATCCTAGAAAGAGTTTGTCATAGTTTGTATTTGAGTCTTTGCGTATTGTTTGCATGACTCTTTCCTGAGTTTCCGGTTCAAGCTCTTCAAACAGTGCCTGTCCATATGGAATATGCTCGTTTCCAAATATATGTTTTTGTAGCCATTCTGGTTTTCTTCCATGTTACCAACTATCTTTGTGAATGGGAAAGCTTTTACCCCAATCTTCAGTCTTGCGGTCGTTTATTTCTGTAGTTGGTTTTATTTGTCAAGGAACATGTTTTTTCAATACTAACATTTCATTTGGTACTGTCCAATTGAATTTTCTTAAATATTCATCCTTCTTCTCGGTTCATTGTCTGCAAAGTAAGTTTTTATGACATTTTGTAAACTTTCGTTTGCAAGGTCATGTACAATAGGTTCTCTTCCTTCTCCCTCCCTAACTTTCTTTCTAAATCTCTTCACCAAATATACCATCTCTATGGTTCTGTGTAGTTTCTTTGAGATAAATGTTCTAGAACGTCAGGTGTTATATTTCCATCAGCCATGTTCATTTCATACTGGTCCAAAATATCTGCATGTTTCATATCTTTCAATGGCATTAAAGCCGCGCTTAAATTATCCAGCTATGTCTCGTTCACCATTCAATTCCATTGCGTCTACAACTTCTTGGAATTGTGGTTGTAAAGTTTATGAACCACCTTATCCGGGTTAGCTTTATGACCCCTATCTCATTGTAGTTCCATCGTCTGCAGAAACAAAAGTAGGTTTGTTTCATCTTGGCTAGGTTCTGAATGAACTTTAAATCAATGTTTTCATTTCTATATGTTTTTTTCTTGAAATTTAACCTTTTATTTTCACCGAGTTCATCCGAAAGATTGAACGTTAAATGCTCGTAAGTAAAAAGGGTTTTTGTATTTGTGTTACATTTTCTTTCAGTGCTTCCATTCTATGCTGAATATTTTCATCTTGTGTTGGAGTCTTTTGTATGTCGGCGACATTTTTCGATATTCTTCTACTATGTCAGCGAATTTTTTTAGACTCTTGGAAATATTCCATATTCTCCGCATACTCTTGTTGAGGTCAAGATTTTTCGGCTGTTCCAAATCTTCATCTAGTTCTGTGAAGTTAGTTTCCAAAGGAAGGACTTGTTCGTTTCCTTCAGGCTCTTCTAGCTGTTGTTGCTGAACTATTTCTTCCATGTCTGGTTGTATCTGAACTTCTTCCTGTGGAGTTTCTTGTACCTCATCTGCTGGCATTTCATATATTCCGAGACCGTTTTCAAACAATTTCCCTATCTAAGTCATCCGGACTCATAAAACCTTTCTTCTTTCGTTCCGTCTCTATTTTTTACGCGTTTCATGACGGGAGTTGAATTGTCATTTAGCTCTGACATCAAATATCTCGGAGTAAATTCGTTCATGTCATTTGGATGATATGCTATTAAATCATATCCCTTAGCGAGCTTGTATTTCCAGGTTTGAATTTATATCCGTTTGGTGCTGAGCCATAAAGCTAAATAGGTCCGGGTCAGTATTTCCATCCTTGAACTTTCTAATAGCTTCTTTATATCTGTCACTAAAGTCAATACTATCTGGGTAACCATAGTCTTCCTTAAGCCTTTTTAAGAATTCTTGGTTTCCTTGTTCTCTACTTCTTTTATGTCCTTGCTCTGGTTGTGGAGGTGGTTGTTGTGCAGGGTTTTGAACTGTTGGTTGTTGTGTTGGTTGTTGTGTTGGTTGCTGTGCTGGTTGTTGTGTTGGTTTTGGTGCATGCCTGTGTCTGTGTCCATGTGACGATGTAAATGTTTTAGGTAGTCCTGGTGCAGGTGCTTCTCTTGGAGGGTTTGGTGGTATATAAGTTCCACTAGCTAGTATATAAGTTCCACCAGCTGGTATATAAGTTCCACCAGCTGGCACATATGTTCCACCAGCTGGCACATATGTTCCATCTGCAGCGTAATGTCCTACCTGACTTTTCGTTTTTAAGAAAGCATTTACTAGGTCTGTTTTGGTCTGTTGTAACTCTTTTTCTTGACTTTTCACAACAGTTGCTCTAACGGCGTCATAGGCACTTTGAACTGCCTGTCTCGTTGCTGCATCTGTTATTTTCGTCATATTTTGTGCTACTTCTTTTAACTCTTTGTCGAAACCTTCAGACTTCAGTTTCTTTCCAGATGAGAAATCGTTCACTTGTTTCACCTTACTATGAAGAGCTTCGAAGGCGTTCTTAAAGTCAGCATTTGTTAAAGCTTCATTTGAACTGTCTTCATCCGCTTGTATTTTTGTCCTTATTGACCCTATAAGTTGGGCTGCTTTAGCGTTGGCTTGGGCATCTAACCAGTCATTGTTAGCTTTTATATATTCTGAGCTTTTCATTGCCTTTTGCATAGCCGCGTCGTTATTTTTACTTTCTTGTGCTAAGTTTTCATACTGTACGGTTTGGTTTTGCAACTGTAAAAGTTTTTCTGCCTTTACAGTTGCTTCAACTTCTTTTTTATACTCATCGCTATCCATATATGTCTTCAGGGCTTTTTGTTTTATTTCTTCATCTTTCAGTACTTTATATCGAGTAGTATGGTTTTTCAAATTTATGACATCTTGTTCCATTTTTGCTACTTCTGCTGCTTTTTCTGACACTTTTTTCGCATATTCCTCTGTACTTAGTTCTTTCAGTTGTTCTTCTTTCTTCTTTTTCTCTACGTTTAACTCATTGAGTTTCTTTGTGTGTCTGTCATATTCTAGTTTCTTTTCGTTTTCACTTATTTGCTTCTGTATGTCTATGTTTGACTTTTTGACATCTGTTATTTGATTTTTGAGTGAACTCAAATTCATTTGACTTTGAGGGTTATATGCTGTTCCGTCTGCAGCTCCACCATAGCCTGCCATTTTCGCTAAAAGTGCCGCTCTTAAACCTCCACTCTGTGCACCAACAACTCGGTTTAAAAGCATAGGATTGCTTGACATTTGTTGCAACATAGTGGGGTCATTCAGCATTTGTTGTTGCAACTGTTGTTGTGGTGTCAGTTTTACTATTGGATGTTTCAATGCTCCCTTCCTCTTACGTATATTCTTACGTATATTCTTACGTGACATTTAAGTGAAGTTAAAAAGAGGCTTTTGACAGATGTTTATATGACACTTTCTCCGGTTTATAGGACCTCTCTCATATTCTATCTTATCGTATCTAAAATCATCGTAAAGACTTTGTTAAGTTCTTCATCTAATTTCTCATGAACTTTCTTGTAAATGTTTTGTAAAGACTTTGTCAAGTTCTTCATCGTAAAGACTTTGTAAAGACTTCTTCGTCAATGTTTTGTAAAGACTTTGTAAAGACTTCTTCGTCAATGTTTTGTAAAGACTTCTTCGTCAATGTTTTGTAAAGACTTTGTCATGAACTTTCTTGTAAATGTTTTGTAAAGACTTTGTCATGAACTTTCTTGTCAATGTTTTGTAAAGACTTTGTCATGAACTTTCTTGTAAATGTTTTGTAAAGACTTTGTCATGAACTTTCTTGTCAATGTTTTGTCAAGTTCTTCATGAACTTTCTTGTCAATGTTTTGTCAAGTTCTTCGTCAATGTTTTGTAAAGACTTTGTCATGAACTTTCTTGTCTATGTTTTGTAAAGACTTCTTCGTCAATGTTTTGTAAAGACTTTGTCATGAACTTTCTTGTCAATGTTTTGTAAAGACTTCTTCATCGTAAAGACTTTGTCAAGTTCTTCTTCATCGTAAAGACTTTGTCAAGTTCTTCTTCATCGTAAAGACTTTGTCATGAACTTTCTTGTCAATGTTTTGTCAAGTTCTTCTTCATCGTAAAGACTTTGTCATGAACTTTCTTGTCAATGTTTTGTAAAGACTTCTTCATCGTAAAGACTTTGTCAAGACTTCTTCATCGTAAAGACTTTGTCATGAACTTTCTTGTCAATGTTTTGTCAAGTTCTTCTTCATCGTAAAGACTTTGTCAAGTTCTTCATCGTAAAGACTTTGTCAAGTTCTTCTTCATCGTAAAGACTTTGTCCTCTAACCATCTCATAACGGTTTCCAAACCACTTTTATCGGATGTAAAGTAAAAGCATGGATGGTTATGTAAAACGTCTAAAGTTTCTAAAGAGTCTCTCAAAGTATATTTCTTTGAACGCCCGTAACTTTTCTGTAGCGACGATAGACCCTTACTTGTCCGGACATAGTTCTACTATTTTGAGTCCTCTACCAAAAAGTTAACAGCAACGACTTTCAAAAAATTTTAGGGGCTAGAAGGCACGAAGTGCCTGGAAGCCCCCACACCCCAAAAAAAACCTCATTTTATATAAACTGCATGTTATACTAAACATCTTCAGGGGGGTAGAGGGCGCAGCCCTGGAACCCCCAATGCCTTTTTTTTTTTTTTTTAATTTATAATTATTTAGTCATATTTTGCATAATTCTAAGTAGATTTTGTAAAAAATCAAGAAAGAAAAATTTTAACGTGCTTTATTTTTTCTTTTTTATAATAATACATATTATTATATAATTAACATATTCATAATGTTTCACCCTTTCAAAAATATAATCCTCCTCCTCTCAAATAAACGTACATACGGGTGGCCTCTTTTTTCAAAAAATTAAAATTTGAAATTTTGGGCTCAAATATTAGAGATTTTTTCAACCTTCAACGATATATGTTGTCTATATCAGACCTCCTTTCTTTTTGATACTTAACATTGTTCCTAAATCTTAGCCGTTAAGGCTGTTCTGAAAATATTTTTTTTTCGAAAAAATTCGAAAAAAATTCTTAAAATTCAAAAATCCCTTAATTCCTGAGGATTTTGGAAAAAAGTTTTTACATGAACATGTGTATATTATATGAAGTATATTGATAAGGTAAAAATCAAATTTTATTGCATATTCATCGAGAAAATAAACTAACGAATCCCTCAAAATTGAGAGGGTAATCCTCCTCCTCTCAAATAAACGTACATACGGGTGCACCCTTAATACAGAATTATAACAAAAGCAAAAACTCCCTATTGTGGAAATTTTAGGAGGAAGCAATATTGATTTCAATTTAGTGCACCAATAGAAGACAGATTTGTTAAGTAGTGTAAGTTCTTTGCATTCACTGAGATCTGCAGTTTCCAGATATGTACCAGAGAAGCAATTTTTGCTGATACTTAGAACGCGGCTATTTACTTCAAATGTAAGAGTTTTTATACTATATTTACACTTTTCAAAGACATTTTGATTTATTGTTAACACCGTATTTGGTATCAAAGCATCAACAAGGTCCCATGTACAATTAACAACAGTTTGATTAGTTTCATCTAGGAACCCAAGAGATCCAATACTTGTGGAATAAATGAATAAAAAGTAGATGAAAATTTCCATGGTATAATTTGACACTTTATTCAGATTGTATTCAAAAATTGAATGATTGACCATTTATAATTATAAAATATTATCAGATGTCTTTCTTAACCAAGAAAGTAAATGTTTGAAAAAAATAAGGTTATGTTACAAATTAGGACGGTAGAAATTGAATTCTTACAGTGCCTTTTTCTCCTTTAAAAAAATATGAAATTTGGTTTTTCAATTGTAAGATTTTTATTTTTTTATTCTGTATAAAAACATCATATTCGTAAAAAATTAAAACAAATAAAAGCTAAATATACACATATATATAATTACTTAATCAATTCCCTAATTTCGTCTTCACTGGCTAAATCTAGTGGAGTTTTTCCGTCATCATCCACTTGTTTCTTATTTATTCCTTTCTCAACTAACAGTTTGATCACTTCCACATCACTATTTGACACAGCTATATGCAGAGCATTCATAGACATGTTATTCAGAGCGTTTATATCCGCTCCTCCATTCAAAAGTGCCTGGCATATTTCTACATTTCCTTCTGACACAGCTTCCAGCAAAGGTGTATTTCCATATTTTGTTTTATTCTCAGTTTTAGCTCCTTTTGCAATGAGCGCTGCCACAATTTCTGCTCTTCCTTCAGAGCAAGCAGCAGTCAGAGCTGTTTCACCTCCATTATTTGCGTGTTCCAAATCAGCACCGTTTTCTATAAGTAAATTAACTAATTCGAGAGATCCTGTTCCACAAGCTTCGATCAAAGGAGTATCTCCATAACGAGTCATTAAGTTTACATCAGCACCTTTAGAAAGAAGTAATTTCACAATCTCAATGTAATCATTTTGAGCAGCAACATACAAAGGAGTTGCGTTATCTTTTCCGCGTTCATTTACATCGCATCCATATTGTAAAAGAATGGAAACAGTGTCTTCACTTCCTGACTGTGTTGCTAAATACATTGGACCTTTTCGATCTTTGTTCCGAACTTCAATGCTGGCACCTTTTTCAAGGAGAAAAGTGACAACATTATCAGCGCCATTTGAACAAGCCATTAATAAGGGGGTGTCACCGGAATCCGTTACATCAGAAATGTTACTTCCCTTGTCAACCAAATTTTTGACAATTGTTAATGCTCCTGCCGCACTTGCGAGTATCAAAGGAGTCTGGCCATCTGGTGACCTGGCATTTATGTCCGCTCCACAGTTGATTAATGTTGGAGTAACGCGTTTGTTACCGTTTTTGCAGGCAATGCAAAGAGGTGTGAGCCCGTCTTTGCCTTTAGCTTCGATTTCTGCACCGGCAAGGACAAGTGCTTCGATTGCGTTCTTCGCGCCGGCATCGGCTGCGATGTCTAAGGCTGTTCTTTTGTTTTTAGGGTTAGTTGCTTCTAAAGGAGTTCCAAAAGCAATCAATTCTTTAATAGTATCTGGTCTGTTGCCTTGGGATGCTTCCATCAATGCGTTGTTTCCAAAGGCATTCGTGTATTCGATATCTGCCCCAACATGTAAAAGAAAATTGACAATGTCTGCTTTACCGTTGAAAGCAGCAATAGTAAGTGGAATGTCGCCTGTCTCATTTGGAGTGTTAACATCGAAGTCTTCGTTTGTAATTGTATATTTGACTGATGACAAAAGGCCTTTTTCACATGCTTTGTAGATATTTGGCTCGTAATCGCTCGGTTTTTCGATAGGAAGTACCTCTGTCTCGTCTAATTCATAGCTGACATTATTTTGATTTTCACTCTTCAATATTAAATTGTCTGACTTAAGTTTTTCAAGTTGATCGTGTAAATTTTTATTTTCTTCAAGTGCTAGACGTAATTCTAATTGCAATGCGGTATTTCTGACCATTGTTGCTTTTAATTGATTTTGAGCTTCTTCGACGTCATCCATTAAATCTTTGGCTTGAAAGTCCTTTATTTTCATTATTATGCGTGTGATTGTGTTTGCGCCAATGGAAGATTTCCTCGACATGATTCTGGCAATGATTGGAATAGGTAATTGATAAAATTCATTTTGTTGTGATAGTTCTGTGAGATTACTTGCAGCTGTTTTGATTTCCTTGCTACAATCTTCATTAGCATTTGCTTTCTTGATAATATTTGCTAATAAAGACGAATCCATTTATAAAAAAAATTATTTTTTATAAAAATTTTGATTCAATAGAAAATTGTATATAAACGACACAAATTATAAGCATAATATGTACAATCAAAATTACATAGATTTTAGAGAAAATGTATAAAATTTTTTTCACCAAAAAGATCTCTCAAAGATATTCTTCATATTATGATGTTCTTATAATAAGCACTTGAATCACAAACAATCCCTTATATCCTTTTGGGTAAACACTTCAAAGATTATAAAAAGATTATAAAATGCTTACTACCTTTGAAAACGAGCTTTCCACACGGCCAAAAAGTGACATGTTGCTAAAGGAATCTAAAGAAGAAATCGGTTCATCAATCAAAATTGATAATACATAACTTTAATTTTAAATTTTTATTGTTAAGTAAGTGTTGAATCGCATTACAAAATGCAGAGAAGGTTATTAAAGGCATTTTCATCAAAAATTCTCAAGCTAAGCGAAAATTTTTTTCTAAAATGTTTAATTCTGTTGCGATTCTCTGGTCATTGATCGGGCAGAGAGCGAGAAATGTTCACAAAGTGAGTGAGCTTGATGTATGCCTACTCACTACAAATATCTTCTCTAATGAAAAAAAGGAAATGTAAGGTGCAAAATGAAAAGTGACAGCTAATGTCTTCTGCAACTACAGGATCAGCGACAGAGACAATAGTTCATATAGGAAACATAACCTCAACTGATTCTACGTCTACGTACAACACTTTCTTTTCTAAGAAATCCCCAAAACCAAGTAATTCGAGTAAAAGTCGGAAATCTAAAAACCGAATACGTAAACTCGAGCTTGATATATATGAACTTCGTCAGAAGGCAAAGCAGATGCAGAAAAATCTGAAAAATATTAAAAACACTCAATTAACGAATCAAGAATTATTATTAATCAAAGAACAGATAAAAGATTCAATATCCCAAACTGCACATTCATCCATACAATATCTTATGAGTGATTTAATTGAATGTTGTCAGTCAAATGCTCAACTTAAGACTCAAATTGACACTTTATCATTTGAAATTGAAAATGAAAAGCAAAAACGAGAGTACATGACCGAATTATTAAACTACAAAGAAACTGATTTATATTCTGACATTGATATTAATTTTCACGTTCATAAGCCGAGTATTTCCCAAATCGATAATCAAAAATTGAAATTCGAATCAAAAGAACTTATGAATTCATTATCACAGTTAAATTCGACAATTTTATCCGAAATGCGGCCAAATTTTAACACATCTTCCACATTAGAAGCAGCGAACGAAATTAATAAAAGCTTACAATCAAAAATGAAACTGGGACGGATTATATGTTCCTATCCAGAATACGATATCAAAAAACTCAACCAAAACATTACTACATTTAAAGAATCTAACGCTATCATTGAGCGAGACGTGAACGAATACAAGGCTCAAATAACAAAAATCTTGCAAAATAATGAAAAACAATCAGCAGAATTGCAATCTCGCAATCAAGACTTCGAAAAGGCAAGTTCAAAGGAATTGAACTACCTTGATAACAGCATACAAAGCCTCACGTTTAGAATTAATCAATCTGTTGAGCTTTTTGATCAAATAATTTCAGAAATACAGCAAATATCAAATAAATCCTATGAAATTGAAGAACCACTAAGCGAAACCGCTTACGAAGATCAAAATACATACTATTATGAACAAGAATATGAAGCATCAATTGCTTCCTTGGTTCAGCAAAAACTTACATTGCTGGACGAATTGAATAATATGCAAAAGCAGTACTCTGAACTTAGAGAGTCGGCAACGGCAAAGGAAGAGAGTTTGAGACAATCAATTCGAAAAATGATGCATCAAGTTAAAATTAACAATCAACTCTTGCATAATGGATTCCCAATACCCATGGAATCTGATTCATCAGGTTTAATGTCTCTAGACATGATGTCTTTTACCAAATAGATTATATTATATATATTAAATGTTTGTAGATATACTTTAAAAATAAATGTTTGAATTATCGTCTATTAATCAATACATTTTGCATAAAATTCATTTATCATGAATAATTTAAATAAAATGCGATGATTAATTAGCAAAATTGCTTGATTTGGCATGTTTGCATGTTTTTCTTTCTTTTTCTTTTTCCAAAATTTTTTCAAAATCCATTCTTGCAAATAGTAAAACAATAAAATTTTCTTCATTATTTTGATTTTGAAAAAAATTTGATGGTGAAAATGTGGTTGTTATTAGTTTTGGGATCGATACATTGCTTATATTTTACTCACTAGATAGTATTTCATTGTCAATTTCATAAAGGCGCCCATGTATTTTTTTTCATTTTATTTTTTCTTACTTTTCGAATGATAATAAAGCAAAATAATTCTAAAACGACAAATTATCTCACTTATATTACGGCACACTCATTTCAAATAAATTTTTGTTTGTGATTTTTTTTTAATTTTAAAATTTAAAAGATATTTTAATTAGTAATATTATTGTAAAATCAATTGTTAATTTTGATCATTCACAAAAAATTGAATAAATTAGATATAATCCTAGTATGCACTAATTATCAAGATTTTACGTTTTATTTGAATTAAATAGCATTTTCTCTCAAAATTCAACCTTTCACTCATTCCTTTCAAAATATCACATTGAAAAACTTTACAATACAAATTGAAAAATCTCCTCTCAAGATAAATAATATATCGATCCAATATTGTTGATTTTACATGAAATTTATAGGGGGTAGTACCTTATCAATATTTTTGAAAGTATAATTACCCCTGTTTATTTTTCACCGTAATTTTTTTTATTGTAATACTTTTTTTTCTTTAAATGTCTCGAGCGCTTTCTGATTTAATAGGCCCAATCGGTAAACAACAAAGACAGCAGAAGCTATTTAATCTCCTTAACGCCATTGAAGACAAAGTAGTTCGAATAAGATTAATTTTCATCATCGGACTTATCTTTTTTGGCATACAAATAGTTGCTCAGTTCTTATTTTGTTCATCGAAGCTCGAATGGAAATCGGAAACCACAAAAAATTCACTTTTAACTCTTTTACAATGCATATTTTCATTTTGGACAGGAGTTAAAGAAATCCAAGATTTAGATTATCTTTCCTACTCGTTGGTATGCATATGTCTTGTCTATTATGGTATACTTTCAATCATAATTTATTTCTTTTACATTGGCAATCATCAAAACAAGATCTCCTTTATACCATTCGCTTTAGCTGTTGTAGGTTTACATGTTATCATCATTCCGGCAAGCTATGCTGCAATTGCTTACATTTTTTCCGGTTCTTTTACTGATCATTATTTACAGTTTTTACTTTGCATTATTACATTAGCTTTAACTATTTTTTCAACATACATCGAATACTTCATACAATACGGCCTTCCTAAGAAAGATTTGATTTTTAATCATAAACGTATCATTGTCAACTACATAATATCAATTTTTCAGTTCTTCGTGCCGAGTTTCAACTTCTACATCAAAAGTTCCCTAACAGTTGGCCTAATAAACGGCATTTCTCTGGCAATTTTGGTAATTTATCTGTTTTTTCAAATCAAAAACGCAAGTTCAAATCTTCACATCTTATATTCACTCGCTACTATCGTCGGCTGTCTAATTAATATCATTACAATCTTCGTAAAACTCGATGGAGAATCATATATCACGTTTTACTTGATAATGCTTAATATTAGCTTCGTAATCGTATCGGTAATTGTATACTTTACATCGGAATACATATTAATTCCTGTTAGAGAAGCAATTCAGATGCATTCTTACCAAAATCTTGACAAATACGGTACAACAAACCTCGAAAACATCATTACAAGGGCAGCAGCGAAGATGGATTTCCCGAACGAGCTGTTAGATTACTTAGAATCAAGAAATTCCGGTAGTATTATAATTAATGAAATTTTATTTTTAGTTTCTCAAGAAATAAGCAACGAAGAACGCATGAAAAAGGCATTAGATACAATAACAGAACTCAAACCTAATAATACTATCTACCAAGTCCGTTTAATTTACTATGAAAATATTGTCAGGCCAACTTTCGTCACAATTCGTGCTCAAGCTATTCTCAATGACTATTCCAACACTCTCGGCATGTTTTGGAACGAAATCGTTAACGATAACGTTGAACATTTGGTTTCATTGTCAAATGATGTGGCAAATAACTACTTAAACCTCACAAATATATTCAGTCAGTACGGGAAATCAGGAAATCTCGGCCAAATATACTCAACTTTCTGTGAAATAACGCATTACAACACAGAAACTGAAAATAATAACCTAACTTATGCGTTAGTATCGAGATCTGGCAACAGAAACGAAGATTCCAACATACACTCGCACTGTACTCAGTATATTTTAGTGTATATCGGAATAATTTTATATACTTTTAATTTGGCAATGAATGGATGGGCCAAGAGTGAGGTCAAAAGCATCTGGAACGCATCAATAGATGCTTACAATATCTTACAGTCCATTTCCGCCGGTTCTTTCATAACAACTTTGATTAAATTGAACAATTCCATAAATGTATCGATGATTTCAAGTGACGTGTACGATACATCCCTGTTCCCAACAAGACTGACCAATCTAACAGCTGATTTGCAGTCAATGACAAATTCCATTACAAATTACACGTCAAAAATCAAAGAATACGTTATAGATAGGAAATTTGACGGTTTAATTGAAAGTTGGCTTGTTCATCCTTTCAATGTGACTCGAATTCCATCAACTGTTGAGTCATCAATCAGATTTCTCGCTTCCAGCTTCCAAAACATTGTGGAAGGCGGGGATCCTGGTTATGATGGGATATACGTCAAAGGTACAACAGATTTGGTCATTTTTTCTGCAATTTTGGATGATACAATCACATCTTTATGCAATTACGCTCTAAAACTCATCAGGTTGGTCACATTGATCTGCAGAATACAGATGGCAGTGTTTCTCATACTCGGACCTATTCTTTTGTGGTTTTTCTCTCATAATTTGACGAAATCAATTAATTCAAGCTTCCAATCTTTGTTTAAGCTCTCAAAAACAGATCTGATCCAGAAAACACGTGAATTAATATCATGGGTGAAGGACAGCAGCAATTCTGGCCAACAGGAAGATAATAATGTAAGATATAACAGAGAATTAATCATTTCTAAGACACATACGAACTCTCTGACCAATAGGACAATAGAGAGAACATTAGTATTGAAACGCACAGCTGTATTTTTGATTTTTGTTGCAATAACTTGGGGAATGAACGAATTAGTTTGGGTTTCTCTTAAAGAAAACGCAACAGATATCGGAATATCATCGTATGCTTATCTATTGTCACAACAGATGCTAAAGATTGGTCAATTATTCTTGTTGTCTTCGAATGATGAAGTATATAACTCTGATTCATCAACAAATTCACTAAGAATGCTCAGAAGCACATTAAACACATTACAGGCATTTTCCAAATTGTCGACATCGAAGAAAATCACTAAAGAAACACTAGAAAAGATAAAAGAACTTAACTCGATGTTTACAATTTCTCCCAATTTGAGGGGAAGTTCACTGTCAGACGATAGACTTCCTCTTTCGGACGAACGCCAAGAAAATGAACCAAAACAGTGCAAAGCCAAAATAAACTATATTGAAAATGCTTTGGACGAAGAAGAAAATCAAAGAAGAAGAATCTTGGAAGATTCGACCGTAAACGAGACAGCAACAACAGAAATGAGAGCCAAACACACAGAAAACTTATTCACCATGATAGATTTCGCGAGACAAATGGTTGCGAGCGGAATGCAGAAATTTTCCAAGAATTCACCAAAAGTTGTTGACATTTCACTTTATATTACCACAGAAGTCAATGCTCCAACCGACAGAAGAGCTCTGTTCACTTCAATTGACATTATTTCCCTTAATATCTTTGATATCAAATCCGAACGTTACAAAACGGACAATTTCGACCAAATTCTTTCCCAAATCATCACCACATCCACCATGTACACCAATTTCTGTGCTGTTTCCCTGTCAACTCGCTTAGACAAATCAAATCACCAAATTCAATTTTATTCCACTCTTTCCGCCATCATCTCCATTGGCCTCATCGCCTTCATACTCTCCATCAGCACTTCCAGCGGCACATACTGGCTTTCCTTCAACACAATCTCGAAATCCATAATTTCGACCATGCCAAAATTTGACACAAATAAAGGTCAAATTTCTACAAATTTGACATTGAGTACTCGCGAGGAAGAGATGAAGAAATCATCAGCTGTCGTGATAGATCTACTCAACAGTGAAGAATTAAGAGATGATCTATTAGAAAACCACATTTTGTTGAATTCCCAAAATGTAATTATCAGATCTTCTATGGTAATTGAAGAATTCCTTTCCGCTCCACCATTAGAAGGCATGAAGTTCGATGACGCCATCAAATCCATTGCAAATATCATCCCAAATGATGGAACAGACGAAAACGACGTCGACAAAATTTTGTTTCATCCAAAAGACGAAAAAAAGAAAGATGTCGTCATGGAAGCTCTCAAGTACAAGTTGGATGGTATAGAACTAGACTGCGGAAGAGTGAATTACGTGTGTGTCATCAGAGATAAGACAAGGGAATACGAAAGTACAAGATTATGGAGAAATGAACTCAACCAATTAAAATTGTTAGGTTTACAATTTATTCCACCTGAAGTTTACGAAGCATTAGCCGGGGAAGAATCATTCAGTTCTATACAGGTGAACAATGCTTTTGTTGCTACTTTTTATATCAATAAACTTGACAGTATTGATATAATTGAAGAAGTCAAAACAATTGTTATAAAAGAGTGCAAAGAATATCAACATCTTTGGCCAGTCGCGAGATCAACAATGGCGATAAAGATTTATTCGGCACTTTTGGATCAGAACATTTCGCATTTCAGGGCATTGATTACTTTGTTGTGCGCTTCTCTTAAGATATCAAAGAGAATCACTGAATTGGGTTGCGAACCTCATTGCGTTGTTTCGAAAGTTAAAGCAACACATGCTAGTTTCGGATTGGATTTTTCCCCTGTTTTCGATATGAGAGATGACAATCCATATGATTTGATTCTAGCAATGGGATCTCCTGCTCACAAGATATCTATTTCGAGAGATCCCTACGAAATATTGTATAACACAGGAATTCCAATCGAATTCTCTTTCTACTTCAGAACTGAAGGTTTCCATAAGATTTCTTATGATACAATTCAGGAAATTGAGACAATTATTGAGCGTGAACAAGCTCAACTAGCTATTGTTTAATTTATTTATTTATTTTTATTTTTTTTTTGTTTCTTATATAAAGTAAAATTCGAATTATATAAAATATCTTAAGATATATATATTATATAAATGAAGAGCAGTTACTCCATTTTCATCCTTTTCACTGATATTTGCATCGTGAGAGATAAGAAGTTCAGCTGTTTCTTTACTATCATTCATTGCCGCAAAATGAAGATATTTCGTTGAATAAATCAACTCGGCTTTGATCATTTTGTAAATTCAGTTTAATTCTTCTTCATTTTCTGTTTTCAGTTGATATAGCTCAATATATGAATCGATTTGATGCTTATAAATACTTTGTAATTCATAGTATTTATTTGAATGCCTTGATCAGACATATTAAAATTTATATTCCCATTTTTGCCAATATAAAACCATAACCGGGTTCATTTGAAGAGAATTCTGTGTTGTTTCCTCTTTTTTCATAAGTTTTTTCAATACCTATCATAGTAGTATATGTTGAAGGGTTGTGTGACTTTTTTTGTAAACGTAAGAATTCATATAATATCGAGCGATTTTGTATCATTTTTTTTAACATATGAAGTAAAAAATGTATGATTCTTACGGTTTTTATTCTTACGTTTTTGAATAAATCAAGATTTAAAAAATTTTCAAAATTGTAAGACATTTACACTCAGCCCATACATAATGAAATAAAAAATAAAATATATTTATTTATAAATCATTAAAAAATTAACATTAATTTTAAAATAATTTATTTCATCTTTTATAAAAGAAGCTATATATAGATGATGTCAGATATTCCGCGATTAATTAAACATTGTTTAAATCCTGAATGGAATCAATGGAGTCATAATCAAAGACCTCATAAACGAGTAAAAGATTCACTACCATAATGAAATAAAAAATAAAAAAATAAACTTTAAAAAATTATGTCTTACATTTTAAAAGAATTTATTTTTAATTCGTATAAAATGAGTGTCAAGACTAACGACGTTAAAAAATTAGGATTCACAAACGAGGAAATAAAGGATATATTAGATGAGATGTGTTATGAAGTTAGTAAATATTATTTAAGAAATTGTCAAAAATTTGCCGAGTTATTAAATGATTTAGATTATGATGGAAAAATGAATAAAGATGATGTTATAAATTTCTTATATCCCACATCTGAAGAAGAAAAACCTAAAGAACCTGATGTTTTCCCTGAATATTATGAAGAACGGATTAAAGATGATGAATATGATGAAATTGAAAGACTGAAAAAAATAAGAGATGAAATAGATGAAAAAATTAAGGAATTAAGAGAAGTTGAAAATGAAGTAGAGGGTTTAATGAATATCCCAGCTTCAGAATCAGCAGTTCAGAAATCTCATGAAGAAAGATATAAAAATTATGTCTCAGAATCAACACAAAATTTATTAGATGGTGAAATAGACGAAACACTTTCAGAAGAAGGTACTAAATTTATTCGTAAACATAAGTTACAATTTATTGATAATGAAGAATACCCCTGTATCCTACTTTCACCACCTTTAGATTCCAAAAAATTCAAAAAAGCACTAAAAAACGTGACATATGCAACTAATACGATTAAGAAAGAAGATCATGATATTTACACAAATTATTATTTAAATAAATGCACAGGTGTTGATAAAGTTTTTGATTTATTAGATAAAATATCAAAAGAAACCATTGGAACATATAAAATTTTGTGTGATTGTGGTTTCATTATTGAAGATACTAATAATGTTTCATATGAAAGAACAGCACCGAAGGAAGACGAAGTTGAAAGGTCTATACCATTCGTTATTAAGAATATAAAAGATATGAAAACTTATAAACATTATATTTATTCATTTATTTCAGAAAAAATGGAAGCAACCCATAAAACATCTTCTCATCATTTTATAGCTATTCATACATTCCTTTTCAAAGTTGTGAAATTAAATAAGACAGGAATTAGATTTAATGTATCAGGGTACACATTCTTGAGTAAATTAAAATGTATTCGTCACGTTGCAGATGATAAAAATTTATGTGTTCTTAATTCATTTTATGGGCTTTAAAAAATAAACTTTATTTTTATTTATTTTTTAATTTTTTATTCTTACATAAATGAACAAAAACGGAACAGCTAAAATGAATGATAATCAAATTAGAGCAGAAGGTAGAAGGTTATTTAAACGCTTCTATAACATTCCTGATGGTGCTAATCCTAAAACTCGTAGAAGCTATTTAAATGAAGCAATAGATTCATATGAAGGGTTTGACATTTCATCAGAAAGTGAGAGATTAGCGAGAATGTTAAATGTTAATATTGATTTCTATTATTGTGATCCTCAACCAGAAGACGTGGACATAAATAAGGTAGACTTTCCATTAGTGGAATCAATAATGATAGATCCAGAATTTGAAACAGTAAATATTTTATTAACACAGAGTCCATGTGGAAAACTTCACGCTGACAGAATAACAGACGTTGAAGCACTCACCGGCTATAAAGTTTATCCATATTGTAAAGAAGAAGTTTATTCTATCCGTGATGATCCAGAAAGGAAAAACCAAAGAAGATTTTTAAAGCATTGTGAGAAATGTAAAGAAAATAATGGAAGATTAATTCAAGACGTTCAGTTGCAAAAGGCACAGCAACCATATGCACCACATATTACGAAACAGAAGATATATCAGTGGTTATTAGCTCACAATTTGCAGGAATATTATCAACCGACAAGATATTATATTACTTTTGACTTCGAAACATTAGAGACTAAAGAAGAATTACAACTTTCTGAGTGTGCAACTTTGAACGCTTACTTAAAACCATTCATGGTATCATCAACGGTTAAATTAAATGATAAAACATATACGAGGAATTTTTGCTTAACTTCGAGTGATTCTTTTATTTCTGGTTGGATTGAGTTTTTATTTTCAACCTGTTCATTAGTTGCTAAATCAAATATTGAACAATATGAAGAATTAATGAAGTCGCAAACGGACTCTTTGAGTCCTGAAGGTCTTTCAGACCAAACGGCGGGGACTTTGTCTCATACATTAAATGAAAAACAGAAGGAAGCATTTAAAGAACTTCTAGATGAGGAATTCAATAAAGTGAATATCATAGGTTTTAATTCGGGAAAGTTTGATTTAAATTTAATTCTTCGTGATTTAAACACTGCAAAATGGAAAATAAAATCAATGCTGGGTTCATCTTCACAATTTAAGCAAATCATTGTAAAGAAAACAAACGTTCCATATGAATTGAGATTTATTGACATCAGAAATTATATAGCGGGTGGGACATTAGACCAATTCACTCAAGATTTCGGAAACAATAAATCACGTGTTAAATCCTTTTTCCCTTATCAATTTATCACATGGGAAAATTACGAAGAAGAATTATATAAAGAGGAACCATTCACTCAAGATTCATTTTATTCAGCATTAACCCAAGAAACTATATCAGATAGTGATTATCAAATATATCTCAATGATGCTAAAAACTTTAAGAATAGATTAGAATATTTTATTCATTATTGCAATAAAGATGTTGAAATTATGATTGACCCAATTGATAAAATTATTGAAGAAACATTTGTTTATAAAATTGACATGCTTCATAATCTTTCTTTATCATCGAATGCTTCAATGATTCGTTACGCTTTAGCATATAAAGACTTTAATCCTAATGAAAAATATCCTGAGGAAGAGATAGAATCAAGTTTTGAATTAACGAAAAAGTATTGGAAATATAAAATTGAATCATATAAGAAACAAGATGAAAAAGCAGAAAGGGATACTAAAAATAATGTTTCAATGGATGATTTTCAATACTATCACGATTTAATCCTTTCATCTAAATGCAAAATGTGTGGTAAAGCGTTTACATATGCTAATAAACTAACATTGGATAGAATCGATAATGAAAAACCACATACTAAAGAAAATTGTCAGTTAATGTGTTGTTATTGCAATGTCGTGAAATCAAATAAAGATGAAGATGTTCAACGTTTAAGAATCAATTTAAGAAATTACGCATTAAAAAATAATTTACCAATGACTTTAGATTCAGTTGAAGCTTATCACATTCTCCGTAATGGAATTACTGGTGGTCTATCAAATGTTCAACATCGTGTTAATCTTAAAGGAATCACGCACATTAATAAACTTTCATATAATCCAGAAACTAAAACTGTATCAAATGAGGACACCACCAACATCATGACTCATTTCGTTGGTGTTGATTTTAATTCATTATATCCTTCATCATTTTCATCTAATCCTCATGATTTCATTCAATATACTGACCATAAAATGTGTATGCCGGGAAGATTGAATGGTGTTATCATTTGTGATACAGCAACAAAGAAAGCAAAAGCACTGGGAATAATTAAGAAGAAAAATACTTTATTCGTGGCTGAAGTAAAGGGTCACATTGATGAAAAATACATTAATGATTACATAAACTTTTTACCGATAATAAGAAACTTAGATATTATCACAGATGAAAAAACAATTGGCGGTTTTATGTATAATTACATGAAATCAAACAATCTACCGGTTGACCAGAAACAGAGGAAATTAACTCAATTAGCATCAACACACAACCAATATCAACCATTTTCTTCTTATTATCTTTGGTATCTAATAGACAGATTTCATTTTATCATCGATGATATTCAATCAATTTTAACATTTACTAAAAACACCTGTTTTAATGAATTTGCGAACAAATTTATGAACGAAAGATAAAAGGCTGAATTAGAAGGAAATAAAGGAAAAAGTTTATTTTGCAAGATTTCACTTAATGGATCATATGGTTACGATGCAATGAATACACAAAATTACGCAAAGACTAAAATAATGAATGCACAGAAGGCACGCGTTGCATGTATGTCAAATAAGTTTAAAAACATAAGAGAAATAGGAGAGGATACATATCAAGTGATGCTCAAAGATAGATTTTATAGATGTGATACATGTTTACAAGAGGCATTCTTCACTTTAGATAATGCTAAATACTGGTATTTGGTTTTCATTTATGATTTTATGTATAAATGCTTGAATGTTAATCGTTTTCATTTCATTGAAAGTGATACTGATTCATCTTATTGGGCAATCGCTGGCGATCCATGTCTTCCTAACACTCAAGCATTTCAAGCAATTGTTACAGATAAACAATTTTATGATAAAAACATTTTCAAATTCGCACCTTTTGATTTCTTCTGTTTTGATGAGAAATTTAAACCTAAATTAAAGAATAAAGCTGAAGAAAAAGCACATGAGAAGAAGTTATTGGGTTTAGCAATTGAGAAACAAGGTGATAACATGGTTGCTTTATGTCCTAAGTGTTATACATCATTCAACGGTTCAATCGATGGAAGTGATTTTAAAAAGATTGCACAAAAAATGAAGGGTGTTAGTTTAAGACAAAATAAGCAATTAACACCTAAAAAATATTTGGATATAATAAATGATAAAGTGATATTTGATGGTCAGAATATTAATTTACAACTTAAAAACGGGTCAATGACTCGCTTAACAATCGGTAAGACTGCATTAACAGGAGCACACACTAAGGCTGTATGTTGTGAAAATGGATGTTGTATGCCATTTATTTAATACAATTTAAAATTTTATTTTTAATGAAATGCCACAGAAGAGACAAAAGGAACCGTTAATGATGGGATTCAATATGTAAATGATGGTTTTGATACTATGATTCAAAGAGGCGGGCACCCTTAAAACATTTATTTTATTTTTATATAAATGAATAACACAGATTTAAAAATTTTAATTGATGATTTAGTACTTAATCAAAATTTTCTTAGTTATTATGAATTAAAATCATATCTCCAAAAACATAATAATAATATAACGGGTGATGATATGGAATATTATTATCCATATTATAAAAATGAAATTTTGAAATATCATGATAGAATAATTTCTGAAATTAAAGACAAAATTAAAAATAATGAATATACAAAGGGAAAAACTAAATCACAACTTAAACAGTTGAAAGATTTCAAAAATAAAGTATTAACAGAAGAAGATATTGATGAATTATATAATTTATATAATCCTGAGCCGCAAAAGCCAAAGCCGAGGTCTAAAGTAGCAAATGTTCAACAGCCAAATGTTCAACAGCTAAAGGAACAAAACGCCCTAACCCTTCAGACCATAAATGATGCACAAGCTTTAATTTATGATTCATTAGTTAAACCATATTCAGCCCGACTTTTAAATGAAGATCAACTTTTGGAATTCATCCTTCAACATAAACTCGAAGCGGGAAAGTATATCAAACCTTTATATACAGCATATTTAAAACAAATGAATAGAATACATCCAGAATTAATGAAGGGGGGAATGAATTCCAAAACTTCATCATCCAAAATCAAAGCAGATAAAATTAAACCACCTGCAACACCAAAACCTCCAACGACAGTACCGCCTCCTCCTTCAGTTAATCCTTCATCATTCACTTTATTATATCCATTTCAAACATTAAAGAAGCAAAAAGATTTTAAAAAGGATTTCAAGATATTAAATAAACCAATTGACCCGACAAAATTCAACCGTTAAAGAAAAAATTTAGTCGCCCTTCATTTGCACCATATCCATATTCATACGAAATCGATCATCTGGAAATATTCAAAAGGAAACGTTACTTATTTATTTGCCATTAACATTAACACTAGATATTTATATTGCATTCCGGTGAAAGGGAAAACAGAACAGGAAACAAGAAGAGCTATACAATACTTACTAGATCATGAAAGAGTAGATAATATAAGGGGTGATGTGATAAAGGATTTCAGGCAACTATGACTCATATATTCCCACAAATTAATTTTTTCTTTTCCATCCTCTCCATATACGTTTCATAATAAAATAGTTGATGCGGTAATGAGAAACTCTTAGAGATGCGTTAGGGTTAACGGTCAGATATACTGGGATGGAAATCATGACTCCATCATACAACAGTTAGTATATTATTACAATAATACATGGCATAGAACTATAAACATGAAACCAGTGGAAATGAAAAATGATATTTCAAAAGAATGGGAATATATTAGAAAGCAAATGGAAAGGTTAAATGATGTTAAACGTGAACAAATTAATTCGGGGCTCATGAATTTTAAACAAGGGGATAAAGTTTTGATTCATCTCGATTATGGAAAAACTGATAAATCAATGACAAAAAGAAGACGAAGATTTGACACAATAGCTGAATTTGTTAGATATATTAACGGCAATGCATTAGTTGAAGTTGACAATAAATTAATAGAAATTCCGATTTATTTTATTACTCCATTATATTTAAATAATATTTAATTTTTTTATTTCGTAAGAAATGGGTGACAACGAAGCATCCAAGAGTCCAGACGATGAATATAAAAAGAAACTAAACAGAATTAAATCAAAAATATGCTATTATAAAAAGAAGCCGCAATGCGGTGGGGTTGATGCCCATAAAACTAAAGTAATTGAAAACGATGAAGAGAGGAAAGAAATAATCGAAAAATTAGAAACTTACCGTTCAATCCTTAAACTGGGTGAAGCAAAAATAAAAGAATTTAATAGAATAAATAAATTGATTGGAAGAGATGAATTTAATAAAGATGAATTTTTAAACTCAATCCAAATTTAATTTTTATTCCTCTTCGACAACGTCTCTCTTTCCATCATTACTGCATAACCACATTTTCTCAGTTTTAGTGGTTTGTTATTTTTAGCAAGTTCTCGCATCATTTTTATCGTTTCCTCCCTTGTTATGATTCGTGGTAAATTTTGAGCTTGTGGGGTATCCATTTATGATAAAAATAAAAATTTGTTATCAGTTATTTTATCGTTAATGGTTTCAGGTTATTCAATAATTAATTATTTTTGAAGAACTGAAGGTGTAACTATGTCACCATGTGTCACTCGGTTATTTAACTTCTCTGAAAAAAATGAGGACAAATGACATTTTGACAACAACACAGGAGGAAGGCATTTATGAATTATTTTTGAAGAACTGAAGGTGTCACTATGTCACCATGTGTCACTCGGTTAATTAACTTCTCTGAAAAAATGAGACAACATGACATTTTGACAACAGTCCTGGAAATATGATGTTTACGTTAATGTTTACGTTAATGGTTTCAGGTTATTCATAATTAATTATTTTTGAAGAACTGAAGGTGCACTATGTCACCATGTGTCACTCGGTTAATTAACTTCTCTGAAAAAATGAGACAACATGACATTTTGACAACAGTCCTGGAAATATGATGTAGTCCAAAAATAAAGTTAGTTTTAAAATTATTTTTATTTTTTTATTCCTATATAAATGACAGCAACAAACAACAACAGCAACTTTATCATTTCTGATGAAAAAGTTATTGATTCATTAGCTGAGGAATTAGTTGTGGCAGAAACTAAAACCCTCAACGAAAGAATTGATGAAAACAAGATTGATTTACATAACTACCTCAAACATGATGGAGGAAGAGGAAGGAAAACTGGTACAGCTTTATTAGTAAATAAAATTTCAAATTTAACTATTATAGATGTTGATATCAATAAATCGTACAATGATGAACTTAAAGAAACAGTTAGAAAAGACATTCTATCAAAACTTTCGGATAAAGATGTTATCGTTAAAACCGCTTCAGGAGGTCTTCACATTTATTGCAACACTAATTTCTTCTATTCAACCTCGAACAGAATGATTAAATGTTATTCTTGCAATGATTATGATATTGATATAATGACTTCTATTGATGATTCAAAGCGTTCATTAGTAGTTATGGCTGATTCAAGAGTTCGCAAGAATGCAACAGAACCAATCAATACATACTCATTCATTCGTGGAAGTTATGATTCAACATTAACCAGAACAGTGAATGATATATTAAATGATTTGAATATTAAGGTAAGAGTTGAACAGAAGAATGAAGAAATAAAGACTATCATGAATGAAAACAAAGATGTAAACATTGACGATAAACTTGCCCAGAGCATAGTCGATGGCATCAGTGATTTTGAAGTACATAATGACGGTGGAAACATGAATTTAGAAAAAGAAGTTACATTATTCACACTGTTTCAAGCAATTAATTCGTTACCTAATCATTTAATTAATGAAGCATACAATAACGTTTATAACTTCTGCAGTTTAACAGAAAATGCAAAAAGTAATTTTGAAAAAGCACGTAGTAGATATGCACATTTAATGACTTCGCCATTTGTTTTAGTGAAGATTCTAAAACTTTATCAAAAGGAATATTATGATGAATATGTTTTACCTTTATTACGTAAGCCAAAAATAACATTTGATATCAAACTTGATGACTCGTTTTTGATAACAGATATTAGACGCAAGGCTGAAAATCATCAGTATAAAAACAATTCTGAAGTAATTGAGGATTTATCACGTGTAATCCGTTTTGTAGATTGTGGAAACAAATACTTCATTCAGAAAGATTACAACATACACGACAAAATGAATCAAATATCATTCGTTCTTCAATCAAACATGAAAGAGTCACTTAAAATGATTAAATTATTTAAAGAAGAAGGTAAAACAATAACAGCATGGGAAGTACTATTAAATCAATTATCCTCATTAACCGTTAAGGGTGTTTGCTTTAAATCTGATTCTCCAGATGTTTTCTCAACGTTTCAAGGTTATAAATACAACGTTCTCGAAAAACCAGATTACTCAAAAATTGAGATGTTTATGAATTTCATTAAAGAAGCCATTTGTGATAATAACGATGAAGTGTATAAATACCTTCTCGGCTGGATTGCATCAATGATTCAACATCCCGGAATCAAGAATGAAACAGCAATTATTTTGAAAGGACTTCAGGGAACAGGTAAAAACAGATTTACAGACATTATTTCTGAACTTCTCGCTGGTTATTCATGTAAAAACATTACCGAAATAAGTGAGCTAACGGGTAATTTCAATTCAGTAGTTGAGAATAAAATGTTTCTTGTACTTAATGAACTCAAGAATGTAGGTGAAGATAGACTCGCAAACTTCAACGCTTTGAAATCAATTATTACGGATAATGAGATTAGAATTAATGAAAAGAATCAACCCAGAAGAACTGCTCAGAATGTTGCAAACTTCATTTTCGTAACTAATAACGTCTACCCTGTCAAAATTGAAGTTGGAGACAGAATATACGTAGTTTTAAGAGTTAATGGTAAATTCAAGGGTCAATTTGATTACTTCAAGAATTTGATGAATTCATGCACAAAGGAATTTTATGATAACCTTTTAACATATTTTATCAATTACGACCTTTCATCATTTAATGTACGAATCATACCGATGACTGAAGCCAAACAAGATTTAATTGAATTATCAACAAATCCTTTAGATGTATGGATAAATACACATTATGATGAATTGTGTGCAGGTATGACGTGTGAAAATGCTCTATTCTGCAAACCATCAGACATGAAAGACAAGAATTTCCAAATGAGCATTAAGGATAAATGTGATAAGAAACAGAGAAGAATAGATGGTAAACAAACATGGTGTTATGTTTTGAAAGAAGAAATGAAAGGATTATATAAACAGGTTGAACCAAACGATAATGATGATTCATTTACTGATGATGAAATACCTGTAAATGAGGCAGTATAAAGTATGATTGGAATTTATTTTTGCCTTCCTCATTAATCCTCCTGTGTTGTCAAAATGTCATGTTGTCTCATTTTTTCAGAGAAGTTAATTAACCGAGTGACACATGGTGACGTAGTGACACCTTCAGTTCTTCAAAAATGCTTCATAAGTGCCTTCCTCATTAATCCTCCTGTGTTGTCAAAATGTCATGTTGTCTCATTTTTTCAGAGAAGTTAATTAACCGAGTGACACATGGTGACGTAGTGACACCTTCAGTTCTTCAAAAATGCTTCATAAGTGCCTTCCTCATTAATCCTCCTGTGTTGTTGTCAAAATGTCATGAGGTTAGAAATGAGGTTAGAAATGAGGTTAGATCTAACCATCTACCCTAAAAATTATTTTTGGTGAATTCAATAAAAATAATGAGTTCATTTACTCACAATATTTTTGTACAAAACAACCCCAAGCTTTTAACTTCTTTTCTGCCGCTTCTAATGCTATCTTTGTTGCATTAATGTAACCATCCTTGTCTCTACGTAAGACTTCATTACCTAATTAATTACAGACATAAAATATATTTGGTCATTCGGTAAGCCTTGACCCAAAAGTCTGGGCTCAAGCACATTCAATGAACGCGGTACCATGCGAATACAGTCACAAATGGTGGCATGTAATCTTTACCCGAGCCTGTTGGATTTGTTGTGAAAGTGTGTGAATGATTACCTGTGGTTCCACAGAAAATACCTGTGCTTGAATCTACTGGGTCAGTTGTGATATCATATCTATTCATTCCCCATCTATCCGAACCCGCTGCAAGATTTGTATAACCTCTTTTTGTTATTGAATGTGAATGATTACCTGTTGTGTTTGTAGTTCCTGTATGAGTGTGCGGTGGAAGGTTTGCTTCTTTAATTTTCTTCGAACCTCCTGTTTGCTTTGAATATCTAGCACAGTATAAGAATTTATCTACAATCTGCTTCCACATACCAAAACCTAAAACTTCTGATGGATTTGTTGAGTTCATTGATGTATAAATAGAACCAACAGGATATAATGTTTGAAGTATTTCATTTTTCATGCTTGTAATCACATCATTTACTTCCGACTTCTTTGCATAATTTTCATCAACATATGTTTTATCTGCTTTAAGATCTAAACATCCTGAAACCCATTCTGTATCGGCTTTAACTTTAAAAGTCTCAAATGTCCATTCATGATACCATTCAACCTTTTCTTTAATTTCATTATCTTTTTCATCAACATAAACCAAATTTGCCTTCTTATTTAACTCACTATCCACATATTCCTTATCCACCTTCTTCATTATGTCATTTAGGAAACCTTCTATGAATTCCTCATTTAAATTAAATCTTCCAATCTTCAAAACTTTAGGAAATGCATTTAATGCGTAATATCTCTGTTCTTCTGGTGGAATTGATGTTATATCATCCGTTATATCTTTAATTTTAGAATTCATAAATAAAATTTCTTTTATATTTGATATCACTGCACCACCTTTGCAAACGAATTCGAAATGGTCATTTTTCAATACTATCTCCAAATCTCCATATTTCAACCTTTGCGTTTGTTCTGCCGTCTTTGAATTATATGCATATGTGGCGTATGTAATGGTCTGAAGGACCTGGGTGTTTTGTGCCTTAAGTTGTTGTGGTTGCTGTGGTTTAATCATTTATTATGATTTAAAAATAAATATTTAATCTGTTATCTCATCGGCTATTTTCTCTATTTGAAATTGCCATAATATTTCATTCATAAATTCTAAATCACAATCAAATAGGTCAGTTATTCTAAATTTAATATTTGATAAATCTTTTGAATGAAGAATAAATGAATTCCCAGATAATTGAAACGGATATGATAAAGAAAATGTGTTTAAGTTGATGGATAAAATGTTTTGTATTGATGGGTAAGAGTTAGGGTCTAATGTTTGATGTGAAAATCTCATTGGGGTATTAACTTTATCACATTTGATTAAAATGAAATTGGAACCAGTGTCAGAATACAAAACATCCCCAACATCTTTTTCAAAATTTAATATCCCCAACAATGAACGAAGATGAGGAGTACAAAATTTAATTTTCAGCGGGAATTTAATAAGGTTATTTATTTCATCAAGTTCAAAAAGTTTATCGGGTTTTGATTTAAAATTTTCTTCATACCATACGATAAATGATTCATTTAAATAACTTAAAATCATGTTAATATCCCATTTCGCTATCACATTATTTATATACATATCATACGTTTTTTCATGGTCATCTTTAATAAATGATATATAATCTGAAGGGTCTAAAAGAATGGGATTAAATTTACCACTCACAGGAACGAGAGTAACATTATAAATTCCGCTAACTGTTAAATTTAATTCACAGTTATTATTCGAAATAATATTGATAATTGACATTTTTATTACGATTAAAAATATGGTAAAGCGTTATTTTCCAGTGATAAATAAAACTAGAATAAGATTACCTCAAGAATTCATAAATTCAACGAATAAGAAATTCATTCATGTTATAAATTTTAGTGTTTTCAGAAAATATGAGTCAATGTCATATTCATCAACAGGTTATATTTCACTTCATTCAAATTTAGTTCAATCAAACCCATATAATGACCATTTCATAAGATTTTCAGATGGTATTAAAAATGTAATTGATAGATTAAAATATGAACAGATTGACAATATCGAATTTTTGGAATTTTGGTTTAAATATCCCGATGGAAAAAAGATTGAAGTTAAAGATAAAGCTGATACTATAACAAAAACAATTACAATGACCGATCCGGATAGTGGGGAACAAAAAGAAATAAAACAAACGATAGAAACTGGTGAAAGGTCAATTATTATTGATTATGATTCAAAGGATTATTATTCGATAATGTTAATGCTTGAATATTAAATAGCCTTAACAAAGAATTTTTCAAGTGATATTTTATATTCATCAACTATTTTATTATAAATATCATTATATGTTAAATGAAGTTCAGTTGTTGTTCCGTTCTTTGATATCTTAATTGTGCTAATATCCTTTATAGGATTTATTTTTGCAACTATTCCGCAGCATGAAACCTCATCATCTATGAAAAATTGAATCTTAACGTCTGAATCTTGAACATCACAAAGAATGGCGATAATGTGAATTAATGATTCATAAGGTAAAATAATTAAACCGGATTGATCAATTAAATTTATTATTGAATCATAATTATTAATTATTATATCACGGTAAATTTTCATTAATTCAGAATTAATGTCTATTTTATATGGGTTCTCGATGTTTGATGAAAGAGGTGGGGGATATGTTGGATAAGTGGGAATTTCAACAGGTTCTTTACCGGGTTCAGATAAAATGATTGGGTCTCCATTCTCATGGTTTTCTTCATTCTTCGGTAAGTCACGAGTTAATAAATTTGGTTGAGTTGCTGACCTTGTTAATTCAGGGCTAACATTAACTTTAACATTTTGAATAATTCGTGATTTATCATCATTTACGTTATAACCAACCGTAATCTCTGCTTTTGCGTTAGTGTTCTTTTGACTAGTGAAACGTCTTCTCATTTATATTCGAATAAAAAAAATATATTTAAACTTTTATTTTGCTGGAACTTTTGAATCTATTATTCCCTGTATTTGTTCATGAAGTTGATTTTTAGCATTTTCATCGAAATTAATAGACCGAATATATTCATTAATTGCATTCTTATAATCATCTGATTTCTCAAATTTTCTTTTATCTGATTCCTTAACTAAATCATAAGTTAAACCTCGTTGCTGATATAATGGTTTCTTAATTAAATCTTTGAATGCTTGAGATAAAGCACCTGATGCAATTCTTGCTACTATAATTGGTTGGAATTGCTGTTTAAGTTCATCTTTAACATTTGCGAAAACTGGATCGAATAAAGCAACTTTAAAGAATTTCTTAGCTGAAATTTCAGGTCTAATATTTGCATATTGACCATCAAACTGGTTAGAATATCGTGGTAATCCATCCGGTCCCTCTTCAATAGCATTTAATTCTTCATTGAAATAAGAATATGGATTACGACGGTATGAATTAATTGGACCATTTTCACCTTCTCCAATGTATTGTTTAACAGCTTTTCCATTTTCATCAAATTGCATAGGATAACGTTCATTATATACTTTACGTTTAGGATAATCAGACATAGTTAATTTATAACCATTTATGACTTTAATATTACCTTGACCATCAGTAACGAAAACTTCATTTATACCATCAGGTTTTCCATTTGGACCCGTAATGTCTGCTTCGTGTGCTTCCCAATTTGGACCATGACGTTTGGCATATGCTTGAGCTTCTGGTAATGTTAAAACGTTTCTCATTTGTTTAACATCTTTTTGAAGACCAGCAACAATATGAACTAATTCTTTCATTCCATCAGGAACTTTCATAGTTCTATTATATGCACCCTTTTTGTTTGTCCCTTGTTTTAATGGAACCTGTAGAAGATTTGCCATTTCTGTCATGTTTAATTATAAATAAAAAATAAAAATTAATTATAAAAAGTTAATCAAATTTAACACTCCTTTATTTAAATCAACTATTATTTTTCCATGTTCACCTAATTGCTGATATTGTGTGTAAAGTTCATTAATGCTCATTGGTAAATTCACTTGATAAAGCATAACGTTCAACTGTTGACGACTAAACCCACTGAAAATGAAAAGGGTTGATAGATTTGATTTAATGTTTGTGCTTAATGCTTTGAAGTATTGAACAGCCATGAAGAATGAACACTGAATGTGTCGACATTGAGTTAATAACTGATTAAAATATGATTTCTCATTTGTTATTAGTTTTGATTTCACGCATCATCTAGAAAAATGAGTGAATGCAAAAATTCTCTATCAAAATTTGAAATAGAAAGTGTTTCAAATAATTCATCCCGTTGTTTATCAATAATTTTATCCTCTAATCCTTGCTTCTTGATTGTATTATATAATTCTTTATACATTAAAAAGTTTTTTAAATAATCTTCTGCTTCTTCTTGTGATAAATAAATAATTGGAATTTTGATTAAATGCTTTAAAGATTCAAATGTATCATCTGAAGGTGAACCTGAACGGTTGATATAAATTAACACATGTGAATGGGGGAAGTGTTAGCAATAATGATAATTTGTTTTAATATCGTTAATGTTTTACCTTTATTTTGTTTACCAATTGCTGCAGTGATTGAATTTAAGTAACATTCAGAATATGGAATTTTCATTAATTTTTCCTTAGATAGAGCATTTCTATTATCACTCAATGCTTCATTAATCATATCATCTACGTATGTATTATATACTCCTGCTAATTCTTCATAAGGGGTGGATGAATTTAAATCCATTTAATCAAAAATAAATTTATAATTTTAAACATTTCTATTCATCAATATTTCATCATATGAACTTCTATACTGTGGTGGTGTACCTGTTGGATGATATTTCAAACCTTCATCCGGTGTCCATGTCCAATATGTAGTCCTAGTAAACCAAACCTGAGGAGGATTTGTCACCTTTGAACAGTAAGTGTCATTTTACACCCTGAATGATTGGATAAGCTTTCACTTGTACTGTAACTTGTGAGTTGAAAGTTTCTAATCCATCAAAGAATATACCCGCTCCATCACGTTGAACTGGAATAGTGCATAAGAATGAAGTTTGGTCTTTCCATGTTCTAGCTAATGGCGTGCCATCATCTCATTCAGTGGTCTAGTTAATGAGTCCTCGTATTCTTCTGTGCATTCATTCACTCCATCTAAATCAGAAGCTTGAAGCATACGTGTAAAGAATATGTCACCCACTGTGGTCATCGCTTGATCGGGGAAGTTTCTGGAATCTATAGTGACCTGAAGACCTCGAAGCATTGGATTTTCTAAAACTGTTCTTTGCATTGCATTCTTCGGAAATGTTAACACAACATCTGTAACATTATGAAGAGCGTATGAGAAATCTGAGCTGATACCTTCAGGAGTGATGCAACCTCCATTTAGTGAACGAACGTCAATATGTTGAGCTGGAATCATGAATGGATCTTCCTTACTGAATAAACGTGGTATTGCTTTAACTGATTCTTCAATTAAACCGTATCCTGGTGTAATGCATTTATCCTCTAAAACTTCCATCTTTGTGCATGAAATAATAACGTCATCAACTGTTGCGTCAGCAGATGTAGCGGCTAAGCTTGTAATTAATTTGGCAGGAAGTCCGATTTGTTGGAATTTGCGATCATATTTATAAACATGATTCATAATCTTTTCATAATTTTCATCAGTTATCTTTTCATAAACGTAATTTTGTAAATCAGCAACTCTTAACGGGTCAACCTGACAAAATACTAAAGTATCCCTGAAAACATAATATTTAAGAATGATTTCACCAAATGATTTAGGATAATCATCGAACGCCTGAAATGCTAACAAATCATTTACCGGAATAATCATATCAAAAGTGACATCAACTTCTTCATTTGCTTTCTTGAAAACTTCTGAAGGGTCAATATATTTACCACATACTGAGTTATCATATTTTTGAACATTATTATATAACGAATGAACAAACTTTTTAACTTTCCTTTCTGATTTTGGTTTATATGTTGCAAATGCGAAAGATTCACGGGCGCAATCCATTTGAAGATAACCGGCATCACCTCTTTCAGTTTCTACTTCTAATTGTTTAAAGCTTTGATTTGATGATTTGTAACCAACGAATAAACGCATGCATTTAAAAGCGGTATCGCATGTGAAAGCTTTATTTGAAACTAGAGTTGCTTTAACTTTGCGTTTAATATATGTGTCACCTAATTGATTCACATCATGAGCTGGATTTGTAATTCTTAAATGAGTTTGTTTATCATCAAAATATGGAGCATCAGAGTCATAGCATGAACTTTCAAGTTCTCTATAATATCTTCTACCGTCATTCTTTGCGAATATTTCATTTATCTTTTCGAATGAATGAAACACATTTCCATTAATCGGTTTAGTGTTTGGCACCAAATAGTTAGTCGTCATTTATTAATAAATAAAAAATCAAAATTAAAAGATGAAAATGAATTTTTAATTTTAATGAAATAATCAACTATGGCTGCAGGTATATTTAAGAAACTGTGGGATAAAGTAAAAAGAGGAGCGCATAAAGTTTGGGAAACAATGAAGAAAGGAGCAAATTGGATATTTAAGAATAAAGAAGCAATTAGTGACGTTGCTGAATCAATAACACCAAAAGCCGCCCCAATAAGAGAAATATTAAATAAAGGAGAAAAAGTTTATCAAAGACTTCAACCGATACTAAGATAAAAATAATATTTATTTATTTTTCCACTATCTACCTCCTATTTTATTAAGTATTCCTTCAGCAATTCCACCAACTGCGTTACCTGCTTGTGCTCCCATCGCCGGATTACCTGCTTTAGTACCTAATACTCCACCTATGATAGTTCCTGCCGTTTTCGCTACTGGTGCCAAAAAGTTTGCAACGGGTTTAATAATATTTTTATGAACCCAACCTGCAGCTTTCTTAATTCCATCCCATAATTTTTTAAAGAATCCTGCCGCCATTTCTGATTTAATATTAATTAAAAAATATATTTCATCACTTATATTCTAATTTTTATTTAATGATAAATGAAACCAATTTTAAAAATAAATGAAACAGAGGAGGAAGAAATAAATGAAAGTGAAAATGTTCAACAAAAAATAAACGTTGTTAAACCAATTACTGAAATAAAAATTTTTTCATCTGTTGAAGAATTTAATGACTATTATGCTAATAATAAAAAATTATTTGAAGAATTGACAACATGTAAATTGAATAAAATGTTTAAAGTTGATGGATTCAAAATTTCAAAAATAAAGGGGGTGGTTAGTTTGAAATCTATTCCTCAATCAAGAATCACCTCATTAATGAAAATTGATGATTTAACAAAAAGAATAGAAGAGATTGAAGAAAGAATAAATCAAATAATTGATTTCATAAATTCAAATAATCATTAGTTTCTTAAAGTTCAATGTTGATTCTGAGACATAATTTTTAAAGTTTATTTTTTAAAAATTTTTTTATTTTTTTATTTTTTATTTCATTATGGTAGTGAATCTTTTATTCATGAAAATAATTATTTCTAATTTCTTTTACTCGTTTATGAGGTCTTTGATTATGACTCCATTGATTCCATTCAGGATTTAAACAATGTTTAATTAATCGCGGAATATCTGACATCATCTATATATAGCTTCTTTTATAAAAGATGAAATAAATTATTTTAAAATTAATGTTAATTTTTTAATGATTTATAAATAAATATATTTTATTTTTTATTTCATTATGTATGGGCTGAGTGTAAATGTCTTACAATTTTGAAAATTTTTTAAATCTTGATTTATTCAAAAACGTAAGAATAAAAACCGTAAGAATCATACATTTTTTACTTCATATGTTAAAAAAAATGATACAAAATCGCTCGATATTATATGAATTCTTACGTTTACAAAAAAAGTCACACAACCCTTCGGGTCATTATTGATTTTGTAATTTAATCGTCGTCGTTATCGATTTTGTAATTTAATCGTTATCGTCTTTTTCTAAACGTGCATTTTTTGCTTTCGGAGCTATTGAACATACATTGGCCCTTACCAGCAATTGAAAACTATTTTTCATTATCAACAATTACATTACTCCGAGTTATTCATCAATCAATGAAAATCGATATATAGTCCATACTTCAATTTACAATATTGGCAAGTCCAATTTCACTTGGCATATTTAACTCATATAGAAAAACCAGTTGGAATCGGCAAAATTATCTTTAATTCCATACATAAGAAAAAAAAATTATAAAGTTCTTCAATAATAGCAAACTAATAGTTTAAATAGATTTACAAGTATCGCCCATCTACTTTTGATATAATTCACATATTAAATGTAGAAAACTGGTTTAAAATAAATATTTCAAAAGTTCGAAAACGATTTATGAAAAAATAATGTGATGACATTTACTAAATTTGCTCTGTATTAAAGTATCGATGATAGAAAGAGCATATTTTGTAAATATTTCAAAAATATTTAAGGACTTCGACTTTAGCATCACATAAATATGTTATTTTCTATATTAAAACGTAATTTTGGTGGTCTTAGAATAGAAAAATATGCAATATTCGTGGAGATAATGAGGGTTCTTAAACATGTTCTTAAAAATAAATAAAATAATACAAATCTTTATTCAATCTTTTGATATTGTTGGTCCTCTCTTTGTGAAAATACTTAACTTCAAAGAGTATTATGTTTTACCTAGTGATGACCTTAAGTTTGCAAAAACATAATAAAAGTAAAATAAAAAAGATCGGATTTATCACAAAACTTTGAGTATTATAGGATTTAATATATTTTCTTAGTAGATTATATGATTTAGTTTCTTAAAATCTAAAGTATTTCTTGAGGAAAATATAAATTGAAATTCAAAAAGTAAAAAAAATGTAAACAAATCAAATTTTAAATGGACCAAATGTTGATTTTTCATTCGTTTTCTCATTATCGAAAAAAATTTGGAAAGCTAAGAAGTCAATAACAAGTTATATAATACAACAAAACCCACATCGGATATGTTTTCATCAAATAGTCTCCTAGATTTGTTATGAAATTAAAATATCATGATATTTTAAGGGCTTTTGATTTCAATATTAGAATTATTCAGTTATGTCGTGCTAATATCAATTGCTTTATACAATTAATCGTTTACAAGCTGCAAAAATCGAACAATAATTTGACTTTGTAAAAAAAGTGCGTCATTTTTATTCGTTATACTTACAAAATGTAAACATTACGAGAAACATTTACATTTGTAAATGTAACAAGTAAAGTTGTATCGCATAATTTGACTTTGTAAAAAAAGTGCGTCATTTTTATTCGTTATACTTACAAAATGTAAACATTACGAGAAACATTTACATTTGTAAATGTAACAAGTAAATACATCAGATTTAAATTGTAAATGTAGTTTATCTCTCTCATCTCCTTTTTAAAAGGTATTACATACATACGAACGCATGGGTCACTCAATAATTAGCGTGATAATAATTGAGGATAGACTGTAATCGTAATTTTATTTTTGGACTTATATTTCGACATTTTGAAGTCGCTTGAAAGTCTTGCAAATGATTAAATTTGGAAAATTTGACCTAAGTCTGCATTATTTTGATGACTTAAACAATTCTATAAATCTGTTTTCCTAAAAATTTAAAAAGATATAATTTCAATTTCCCTAAATTTATGTAATTCATATATCACCAAAATATTTGGACTGCATTTCGTTTGTCTGCACCTAATTAAAGTCTAAATACCAATTAATTTTGGAGTTGCATTGCTTTTAATGTAAAAATGCACGTTTAGAAAAAGACGATAACGATTAAATTACAAAATCGATAACGACGACGATTAAATTACAAAATCGATAACCTCTCCAACCCTTCAACATATACTACTTATCATCCATTGCAAGTAAAAGAGCTTTGTTAACGGACAACCTAATATTTTTACTATTTATATTTGAAATTTCCAGCGAGAACTAATAAATAAGCTGAAATCAAATCTGCAAAAAATAGTTGTTACTTGGTTTGCTGTTAAACTTTTCAAAAATAAAGTACCAACCATCAGCATATTCATCGAATAAGATAATTTGAATTCTATTGAATATTTTAGATATTTTACAATTATTGTTATATCAATTGATGTAATGATTTTGTGCATCAAATTGATGACAGGTATTCTATTCTTGATTCATTTAAATGAGTTTAATTTTTATCAGATTTTGAATGTTGATTCATAATAAGTGGAATAAAATAACTGACATATCCACACTGTGCATAGATTATATTTAATGACAAATTTACACAATTTTCATTTATTGTGCCTTTTTACAATTTCACCCAAATATGACTTACAAGTTATTCTTTTATTAAAAAAAGGTCAAACCCAAGACAAAGTTTCTATTTCTTTTAATTTACTATTCAAAATATTTTGGAAGAAAAAATCAGTTACGATACCGCGGTGATTAATTTTTACAATTTCATGCAAATATTTTAAATTAATCTAATACTATATTTAGAAACTACTCCAATCTCAAAATATTTGGAAAAAACCGGCAAATCAATCACAAAAAGTTTTGTTTGTTGTTTTTTACAACTTATAGCGTATACAATTTTACACATAATGAGTCGATGATTTAATATTGAGTCACTTTTCTTTTGAAAAGTTCTTCTCATAAAATTAACGAGCTTTTCCTTAATTATTCTATTTTATTATCATAAGTTAAAAAGTAAACATTTGTTCGAGCGTGACGATTAAAATGCATTCAAAATTTTCTTTATTCGATAAGAATGAAAAATACATGATACATGTAATATAATAAAATATTTCTCAATCATGATTTTGTCACTTTTCGGATATTTTTTTTTATCCAACTATATGGAACTTGGGATAAAGTGTCTCAAGATTCCAACTATACATCCACAGATTCTACTCATACTTTGCACCATTGAAATAGTTATAACTTTTGAGGTTTCAAACTATTCCAGGGATGTTCTCATTCAGAAATTTATGATCACCGACTGCCTATTCCTAACATTCATGCAATTGATAGGCAACGTGATACTCACTATACCAACTCTTATCAGATTATTAACAAGACAACAGAAATTACGCGTTGCTTTATTGACTTATTGCATTTTCGCAACTGTCGTAACATTAGCCGTATCTCTTTCACACTATGCTTCGATGAGTCTCAGTCCCTCGACTCAAGTTCTCTTCAAATCGGTTCGTTTAATCCCAGTTATTGTCGGTAGTATTGCGATATTGAAGCAATCTCCACCTACGCCGACCGTTGTTTCAGTGTGCTTCATTGTTTGCGGCCTGGTGGCCCTTGCAATTGGCAATTTCAGCGGCAAAACAAGGTTCGATCGAAATGGAATTGCAGCAATCATGCTTACGTTATGCCTTGATGCTGTATTCTCAAACTTTGCCGAAAAGATGCTTAAGATTGACGGTATCCCTATATTAGAACTCATTTCTGTCTCTTATTTGGTAGGATCTATCATATCTATCGCTTCATCATTCTCTTCTGGAATGTTTCAATCAAATATAGACGCTATACAAAATAATCCTCGCGTAATCATGTACTTGGCCTTATTTTCCATTTTTGCTGCGCTTGGCAATTTGATTTTTTACCTCTTGATAGGAATATTTGGCTGCATTGTTGCAACAATTATTCTATCATTAAGAGGACCAATCGTATCCTTCATCAAATTACCAAAATTTGGTCAATTATATATTTACGCTATTATTCTTATTTCTGTTGGCTTCTCCCTCCTTACTTGTTCACAGAAGGAAGAGAAGGAACCAGATTTTGGCAAATACTCCCAAGATAACCAATTTGAGACTGTGGAAGACTTCAAAATGGTTGAAGAGGATATTTGCGAAGAGGAAGTTTAATTTGTTTTGTATTGTATTGTTTATTTAAATATGTTTTGTATTGTTTTAATTTTTGGACAAATTTTTTTATTTATCAAAATTACAAACTAAGTCTAAATCACTTTTTAATTGTTTTATAGTCAATAGATGATCCAATTAAGCAGAATTGAGAGTAATACAAAGCCATCAAATGCGGATAATCTTACTAATTAAAGTCTTACCTACGCTTTTCTTTCCTTTTGCCAACGAAAGGGTACCAAATATTCAATGCAAACATGGACCCTATCCTCAAAATATCTTAATTATTTTATTAAACAAATTTTGCTTTATTTTGTTTTGTTAAGAAAAAAGACGTCACCATATTCATTTTTTAGTTTCTTTTTTCGTTTTTGAAAAGAAATTTAAAAGTGCAAAAAGGGCCTGCCAATTTTGAATGCAAAAGAATTTTATCTTTATTCAACCTCTATTTCGTAATAAATTCGTAATCTTTTTGTAATTTTCATTTTCATTTTGTTTTTCTTTTGCTAAATCAAGTGGAGTTTTTCCCTGTGCGTTTTTATCATTAAGATTGACATTAATTGAAACTAAATATTCAACAACGTCAAATTGCCCTTTCTTTGCGGCAAAATGAATTGGAGACCATCCATTATTATTTTTTTCTTTTGGATTAGCTCCAATTGAACTAAGATATTTAACAACTTCAAGATGACCATTTTGTGATGCAGCATGAATTGGAGTTACTCCATCATTATCTTTTTCTTTTGTATCAGCTCCAATTGAAATTAAATATTTAACAACTTCAAGATGACCATTTTGTGATGCAGCATGAATTGGAGACCATCCATCATTATCTTTTTCTTTTGGATTAGCTCCAATTGAAATAAGATATTTAACAACTTCAAGATGACCATTTTGTGATGCAAAATGAATTGCTTTAGAGCCATTTAGTTTATATTGGCAATTCTTGTCAAATCCAATTCCAATTAAATATTTTACAATTTCAAGATGTCCATTATATGATGCTATAATTAAACAATTACATTCATCTTTATTAATTGCATCTCTGTCGCAACCTTTTTCAATAAGAGATTTTACTAATTGAAGATCTCCTTTAGAACATGCTGAAAGAAGTGGAGTATTTTCACCCGAATCTTTCTTTTTATCTAAACCAATTTCACATGAAATAGACATTTTCATTTTATCACCATTATCTGAAGCTTGTTTAAGGAAATCGTAAATCGCACCAAAATCTGAGTTCAAATATTTTTCAGAATATAACATTCGTAATTCAGCAAAAAAATTATTATTGGATTCATTAATTTCTTTTTCTAGGTTTGAAATCTTATTCTGGAGTTTTTGATTTTCAGATATGAGATTGTTTTGATTTCTAGAAGTATTTTTTCCGTATTCTTCCAAATATCTTATTACTGTAGGAAGTGAGTTTAGTTTGAGGGCCTGATTGTAACTTTGAAGAACATTGATTGCATCTTCAAATGAAAGAATATTAATATTGCTCTTTTGAACGCATGCACATAGTTTCAGAGAGTTGCAATTTTCTTTAAATTGTGAAATAAGTAATCTGAAGTTTGTTGAAATAGGTTCTGTTTTTGATAAGACTTCCGAAATGGTGTTCACATCAAATATATCAATAAAGTTTCCTTCATCGATATATATTTGAATGTTGTTCGCAATATAGTCTGTGTCGAGGATGATGTTTTCACTCATTTGATTTTTTTTCCACTAATTTTATCACCTCAGGAAAAGGGAAACTCACTTGGCAATAACAAATTTATTCCATTTTTACTTTCATTGAAATGTATTCGCGCACAGTAATATTGAAATTTAAAAGTTTTGGAAATTATCAAATTTAACTACTCCAAACCCAAATATATTCATGGCCTATAATAGGATGAATATCCATATGTATAGTATTTAATATGTATAGTATTTCATTCTTTATTCACCTAGTTAATATGCTTTGTGATGGTTCCATTTTTAAGAGATCACCAATATATATAATATAAGGTGGAAGCTTCAGATTTACAAATTATGATATACTGAAAAATCATTAGCTCGAGGGACGTTTCTTAACATATATCCACCATAGTCAGATACCTTACATTAAGTGCCTATTGGAAGTGCTACAGTAACTTTTGCTAAGCCGAATATTGACAAGAAATTTCAATTTCTTTTCCTAATTCAGAAAAAAATAAGCAAATTATAATCAACTTAAAAGGAGTTGTCATAGTTAGAAATATACATGTAGCATTTTTTTTAAAAAAAATATATTTATTTCGCCATCATAGCAGCAACCTCTGGTTCTGCCTCAAGTTCCTCTGGATCGATCTGCTTGAGTGGAACCTTTGTAGTTCCGGCCTGTCCGTTGATTTCCTGAGCGATCTGGTTGAAGGCAATACGTGTGGCAAGTTCTGGATCTTCGTCATCTTCCTGGACAGCTTCCATTGTAGAATCCATCTGTTCTTCGATCATACCAGCCTTTTGCATTTCACCTTGAAGTTTCATCATTGTAGCGTTAAGCTCTGGGAGCCTGACGAGAGAGTTCAAAGCATGTGTAACTTCGGCAGATTTGGAGAATGCACCGCAAACTTTAACCTGAGCCATCTGAAGGTCAATTTGTCTTTCGATTGACTCTAATTGAGTTCTTGTCTTAAGAATTTTAGATTTTGCTTTCTTTGACTGAACGAGCTCCTTGACAAGTGGTTCAACCATGTCTCCATGGCCTTGCTTCATCATTGTTTTTACTTTATTTTGGATTTTTGTTTCTTCCATCTCAATATGACGCATTTGCTTGTTGAGCTCACGAACCTGACCTCTTAAATCTGATTTCCAGGCCTTTGCTTGCTCCTTTGGATCTACCTTTTTCTTTCCAAACATTTTTTATATCACTTAGAAAATTGCCAACTTCCGGTGAAAAACGAAAACTTTAGTGCGATTATTTACAAATGATCAGGTAACAAATTAGCACAAAAATTAGCAAAAATCGACGTTGCGAATTTGACAATGAATTAGAAATCAACCTTTCAGAAGTTATATCAAAAAATATGCACAGGCACTTGAAGGATAGTATTTTTATGATGTATTTTCGCTCGATTAGAGTGTTTCGATTTTAGTCGCAGTATGATTAAAACATTATGCTGAAATTAAAGCTTGTAAGTAACTTTAGTCAACACATATTATCTTTTTATTACGCTCAAAGGTTCATGAGTCGTAAAATTTAAGAAATTATCTGATGGATAATTTTATTGATTTCTTAATTAGACTAATTTATGAAGTTTTATAATATCCATTCGAAAAAATAGAAAAATATTAAATACTAATGCTTTACAAGCATAATTCAAACAAAACAAATAATATTTTATAAGCCGGATCTATAATCGGCTAAAAATGGATGGTTCATTAATTCTTCTGCGGTATATCTTTCAGATGGCTCCCATTTCAAGCATCCAAGAATCAAATCAATAAATTGAGCGTCAGAAACATTTAATTCAGCTTCCAATGACCTTGATTTAGGTGGTCCAGGGATTCTTACATCTTTATTGTACTGTATCTTCAAGTTCCTTCCATCAAAAAATTTCTTTGTGTAGGAACCTCGATCCAGCATCGATTTTGGCGGTTCCCCGATGGTCTCTATTATCATGGCCAGGAGATCAATCTGGGTATCCGCGTCAAATAAAGGTCTTCCTGTGACTAATTCGCAAAGAACACAGCCAAGCGACCAAATATCGATTTCTCTATCGTACTCAATGCCAAGGACAACTTCCGGAGCTCGGTAAAATCGACTTTGGATATATGTAAACATAATTTCTCCGGAAAAACAGCTGCAACCGAAGTCAATGATCTTAATATTCTTTTTCTGTTCGGTTATAAACATAATATTTTCGGGTTTTATGTCACAATGGACAATATTATGTTTATGCATAAAATCAAGGGCTTTTGCAGATTGATAAGCTACCATTTTGATGATATTCTTACTATAGCCAACAAAATGCCTGGCTTCAAGAACTGTATATGTGTCTTTCCAGAGTAATTCCATTACAATACAAAAGAATTCTCGAAAAGAAAAGGATTCTATGTATCGTATGATTCCTGATGTTGAAGAGTTTTCGCCATCTTGTAGTCTTGAAATGATTTTGTTCTCAAACAAAATTTCATCGTGAACTTTCTTGGTATCTCTTAAAAACTTAATTGCAACAAGTTCTTTCGTTTTGTGGTCAAGACATTTAATAACTGTTCCGAATGAACCTTTGCCTAATACCTCTAATTGTTGATATCTGTAAGCTATGTGGTCATTTGGAACAAAATGAAAGTAATTAGGTGTTGATTTCGGTTGCGGTGTGTTGTGGGGTGGTGCTAATCGAATATAATAGATATCATCATAATGCAAAATTTCGGAATGTTCTCGATCAGTTAATAAAAACGGATATTTTGATAATGCCTCTAGAGGGTTGATGCGTCCTGTGAATATTATTTGCTCCGGAAGCTTTTCTTTCATCTTAGGAACACGAGCAGATTTAACTGGTTTCGTAATTGGAATTGTAATCATTGGATTCAAAGGTGGTAATGGTGGATTGTTGACTTGAACTTTCCTTCTAGGTGGGTGCACTATCATTCCATATTTTGGAACAATAGGCGCTCGCACAGGAAACATTGATTTGAAATTTTCAAAATTCACAACGCACGTTTTTGAATTGATTAATATCGGTTAGCATTCAAAATTATTCACCACTCAGGAAAGAAAAAACTAGAATTATTACTACCATAACATGGAGGTTATATTCTTTGATATATTTAAATTCTATGATTTTCTCAATTAAAATTGATAAGTCAAAATAATTGCCATGTAAAGTTTTTGATTAGCAGAATTATTGACTACTCACTTTCAACTGTTCTCATCTATTATTTGAGCAAATTTAGTCCTATGAACAAATTATATGACAAACGATTTCCAAAACTATGGTTTAAACCTTGTAATACTAGAAATGATTTCCAAAACCATTGGCTAATATGCTAGTTTTCACTTTCATTCGATAGTAAACAATTTTTATAGTCGTTGTATCATATCTTTATTGTACAATTTTGATCACTTTAAATAATTTCTTTTCAGATTTTATAATATCATAATATTAATGCAATTCTAACATTATGATTCGACATTAAAAGTTATATATTGATATAAAACAATATGAAAGTATCTAAAAACTAACATGAAATTTTTTTAATAAATTTCGAATAACAAAATAGAGGATAGAAGTCATATTTACAATATGACGTATGCATAAATTACTGTACAAGACTGGTAAGTGACTTTGGCTGATTCACATAGTTATCATAGTCAATTTCAGCGCTCATACTTGGATTATGTATAGACACGGGATCTACATCGAATCTCCTGTGTAATAGTCGACTCTCCTGAATCGACTCCATAGGCCAAAAAAAATGAAAAATAAAATAATGACAATCAAAACAATAAAAACAATAGAAATAGATAAAGCAGTTGCAAAAAGTGCAGATTTCCTTCCTTTAAAGAACTCTGGTCCATATTCATTCGGTTTCTGATCTTCAACGTAAGTTTGGGCAGGAAGTACTTTTTCTGGCTCGGGAGTGATCAAAGCATTCGTGTACTTCGGGATGAAATACGGAACATCTGGTGTTTTTGTTGGAAAAGGTGGATATGGAGGACTATCCCACGCTCTCCAGCATTTTCCTGGATACATTGGCTCCATACCATTGAATAATACATGCTTATTTAGTCCGTAGTAATGGATGATAACTCCTGGACTAAATCCATCTGTATTTGTAATTGAAGTAGTTCCACAGTAGAAAATATTAAGTTCTGGGGTTCCAACGAAAGCTCCTTGTCTTATATATCTTAAATCTTTTGGTAAATATACATTAGTAAGCTGTGTACAGTTCATAAATGATTCATATGAAACTGTACTTGTAATACAATCGACCATATCTACTGTAATTAAACTTGTATCATTTCTAAATGAAGCATCACCAATGTAACTGAATCCAGGACCTATATAAACATATTCTATTAAATATAAGTTGGAAAAAGACAAAGCTCCGAACTCGTATGTTGTGAAATTATGGAGGTCAACCTGAGGAGTAACTTTCGTAACATCTTCAACTGTTGGTCCGAAATATCTCATATTATAATTGCAATAACAAACTGCATTGTTAATAGAACTACAACTACCCCACATTACATACTCTAATGATGTGCAATGATCCATGCAATTGTAACTAAACGATGCTCTTTTTGTAAATTTCAGATATTTCAGGTTTGGAGAATAAGCGAAAGCTGAATTTCCGCAGAACAAATCGATATCTGGGAGATATACTTCTTCTAGATACAGACATCTATGGAAACAATACGATCCTATGGAGGAGTAAGTTAAACAAGAAATATTTGCAATTGTTAAGTTAGTAGAGTTAAAGAAATAGTCACCAACGTTATTAAGCCTTGCACTGAAATTGAATCTAGTTATCGTTGACATAGAAAACAGACCATTTGGAAAATTAAAATTTTTATCTGGAAGAATAACTTCTTCTCCATGGAAACCAGAGAATGCATATCCATCTAGATTTGTTAAATTGGTGTGATAAAAGTTTAAAACAGGCATTGGAACAAAATAAAATGCTTTTTCAGCAACATTATAAATTGTCGAGGGAAAAACAATAGAAATAAGTGATGTACAATTCCAAAATAAGAATCTTGGTATTCTTATGAGGCCTTCTCTAAGAACAGCCGATTCCATGAAAAGACATGAATCAAATGCGGCTTGCGGAATGGAATTATTGAAGAATATACCATCAGGAGCAGATATAGGATGCGTAGAGAGCATTTCTCCAAAACAGCCTTCAGCATATTCAACGTTATCGTAAAGTGGAAAATCTGAAATAAAAGAATTAGAAAAAACATAAGCACCAAATGATGTATAGTTTGGAAATATTACTGATTGAAGATTAGCGCAGTTTTTAAACAATTGATCAGGAATTTTATTCATTAACACTTTTGAAAGGTCGATCGAAACTAGACTTGAACAATTGTAGAATCCACTTGATGTTTTGTTCATAATTATGCCATAATTTATGTTAATTGTTGTTAAATTATAGTCAAAAGCAAAAGCACCAACTTTTAATTCAATTATATTAGTAGGTATCTTAATTTCGGTTGCGTTCATTATATTTGCAAAGAAATATTTTGGTGGATTAGTTACATTTATTTTAGATGCATCAATCATTCGAATAAAACGTGAAGCAAGCCATGCTTCTTCTGCTGTTGTTATTGTTTCTGGAAGAATAATGTTGGCAATTCCACAAAGTGATAATGAAAATTTTCTAATTTTTGTAACAGGAACGTTAATATCATTAAATTCAATTTGCTTGGGTATTTCAAATGTCGTATCTTCGGATAGTGAATAGTTTGTGTAGATACTTGTAATTTCGATGTTTTGATTATCAACTGCTAAAAATGAAAAATTAGTATCAGTGAAGCCCTGATCATCTAGTTGAATAGTATATTCACCTGGAGAAAAATCAGCATCGTATCTTAAGGCAAATAGAAAGGAAAAAAACATTAGAAAAAAAAAGTTCTTCGATTTTTTAAATCAAAATTAATCGCCGAAAATTTGAGCAAATCATTTCAGAATTTTGAATAAAAAGGGTATTTTAATAATGCAGTACACATGTTTATTATAGTTTTATAATCACATCTTTGAAATGATCGAAGAAAATTCGATTTTTGATTTCTTTCAAAGAGTTAATAAAGTCTTAAGAGAATGTAATGAACGATAAACACTCAAGATAGAAAACCAAATTGATATTTGCCTATGAGCTTTGGAATACCTAATTTTAATAAAAAAAGATGTAAATAAAATCATAAAAAGCAAAGAAATTTATGCAACCATCAATACAGCCAGTTGCTACTCAAGTCACCAAATAGATTGACAAATACTTTTGATTGAAATATTTCTATTATAGGCAAATTTATTAGAAAACTATAGATTAAGATACGACATAGCTAGTATTAATCTTTGTTTGATTAATTTGCTGAGTTTGGAAGGTTTTTTTGAAAAACTATTAAAAAATGAAGTAAATAAGCATTTTAATTATAAAAACTATATTCCTCACATATGAGTCTAATTTAATGAAGTTTTTTTCTTATTTAATTAAAATGATTTTTGAAAGTTCATAAAAATTTTATACATCATTGAAAAATCAAGAATAAAAATTGAAAGCCTAGAATTTAATGTGCTTACATCAGTTAATTGATCGATAGATTTTCATTCTAGTCTCAAATTTTGAATGATATGTAAGATCGAACGTTATTGCTGGAATAATCCTAATAATAAATATCAATTATTTTTCAACAATTTTTTTATATAAAGCACTTGAGACAATTCAAATTTTTCTGTTTTTTTAAAAAGCACGTTGATCATATTGACACAAATGAAAATCATACATTAATATGAAGTTTATAATCTTTTTAAATACATGACACTTTTTCATTCAAAATTTCCTCTCAATTATTCAAAATCAATTTTTCACTCATGTTTATTTAATTTTATTATTACAATTCTTATTAATTTAACACCGAATTTTTAAACTAAGTTCACAATTAATTGTCTTTCTAAACAAATTTACATTCTGTCTAATTAATCGAAGTCCATATTAATTACCTCATTATCTTCATCTCAATTGCATTAATGAATAACGCCGATAGAACTATTACATCAAATTTAATTAGTTATTCCTTTTAATCACATTTTTGATTCTCATATTTTTAACAAGTTTGAAAACTTCATGGCAGCATGCGCTATTTAAACGTTCAACAATTTACAAAACCATTCAAATTTTTTTTTAATCCCGCTCTTTCCACTTGATGTCAAATACTGTTGACGAAAACAACAGTAGGAGCTCAAGACAAGGCTCTGACGATGATCAAAATATTGACACTCTTCTTGATTCTTTTCCTTTCGGGATGGAGCAATTTGAAGATTTTTACTCTTCTAATGAAGAAACAATTGATGTTGTTCACACACATACAGTTAGCCCATCAGGAGAATATAAATTCTTTGTTAAAATGAATAAAGAGTCATACAAAGATTCAAAATGGATAGATTATCCTACTTCCGGGGTAAATAAAACTACAGTTGACAAATATCTGAAATTACATCAATATACTCCACCCGCAGCGCCATACTACAATCCTGATTTCAATATCCCAGTAAAGATAATAGGAGTTGAAAATGACAAATACCATGTAATGTGGAAAAATTTACCTATTGCTGATGCTACATGGGAAACCCGTGATTCCCTTAAAAATGATAAACTGATTAATGATTATCTCAGGCAAGATGCTGTTCAATCCAAAAATACCACCTCCATTGCAAACAGCCCGTACGCACAATCAGATATGATGAATCATGGCGAAACAGATCTGTTTCAGATCGAAAGAATGAACAGATTAAGGGATGGAATAGCGCGGATACTACAAGACAACAGCAGCGTAATTTATATTACTAATTCACCACAAGAATCACGCGCTCCTTTCATTAATTTCATTGGAACTACGGCAAGACCTCAACCAGGCTACGGCAGGTACTTAATTGTTACTACAATCGATTACGTATCACTATGGGAGCAATTCATCCCGGATCTTCATATCGATTACATCAAATTTGTAGGTACAGAACAAGAATTAGTTCAAATCCAAAAATCCATACTTCGGAATCCAAATATGCCTAATCTTAAATACCAAATCATACTTACTACGTTCGATACTAACATTTTTTGCTTATCATTCAAATGGAACTTGGTTATTCTTGATGACAGCTCGCCAAGTATCAGACCCAACATCGCCAATGTCGTACAAGACAAAGCAATTCAATCACAATGCAAAATTTTCATTGTAAACGGTCAATTCGATGATTATCACCGAAAAATGTACTCAGAATTCCTTACTGACCCTATGCATACGGATAATATTACAATTAAATCAGAAGCGATCAATAAAATGTACGATAATCCATTCACAGAATATCTTATCGAATGTAACATGGAATACGAGCAATATTACTACTATTTCGACTCATTCTTACAGAACAAAGACAATATAAAGTCAATAAAGAAGTCAAACGAGAATACAATCTTTAATAATCTTTCAACAACTTTACACAACGTTTGCAACCATCCTGCAATCACTTATGATACAGAAACAATCATTACAAGATACATGAAGAATAATAACATAAGTTTACGTACAAAAGATGTAGATTTAAACGCTTTAATTTCATCTTCCGCCAAATTAAAAATTACAGACAAAATTGTTGATTTCGTAAAGAACACTTGTCAATTTCCAGTCGTAATCATCGTGTTTTACCCTCAACTTCGAGATTTTCTCCTTAAATTTTTCATAAATAAGGGATTAAGCGCGATTTCCATAGAGAAAGACAAGCCATTAGATACAGTAGTACAGCCACAAATTATTATTGTCTTAAAGATAGCTGTTGTCCGCAGAAATGAACTAATTTCGAATCTGAAAAATTTATTACGCTCAAACCACTTTATTTTATACGATACATTGTCACAAAGGGATCCACAAACGATGGATGACATCAAACTGATCAACGACATCAGAATTCCCGATCCTACAAACGAAGTTTCGATTTACAGACTAATTACTAAGTATTCGATCGAAGCATTGACATATGGATCGAATCCCAAAAGCCAGAACACCTTATACAAGCTTTGCGCAGCAATAGCTGTTGATACTTTCACTCGAAATTTCAATAATCAAAATTCAATTGAAGAAATCTTGATGCATTCTGAAATTCATCGAGGATCATTGAATGCTGGTACATCTCCGATGTTCATGATCAACAAATCTCTGCTTAATTTTGATGATCCAAATATTTCTACAGATTATTTCTGGGAAACGATACTTACTAAGATAGAAAACATATACAACAAGTCACAAGAGATCATCCAACAGCAGCAGCAACAACAACTCCTTCAAGAACAGCAAATGCAGCAAATGTCGGCAATTCCGCCTCCTCCTCCACAGCAAATGATTCCAATGAACGTAGAAAACTTCTCTGGAGCTAAGAAGAAGCGTAAAAACAAAAATTTGAGTAATAATCAGATGGTTCCTTCGTTATTAATGATGAAGAACGGCCAATACCCACAGCAATCGATGTTTATGAACGGCCAGTACCAGTACGCGCCACAACAAATGCAGATGTTCGCGTATCAGATGCAACATTTGAGTAAATTGAGGCAGCAACAGATGAAACAGCTCCAACGGCAGCAGAAGATGCAGCAGAACAGCGACCAGTACAGTCAGCAGTACAATAAACAGCCATCTTTCCCTCAAAATCCCCAAATTCCTCAAAATTTCCCTCAAAATCAGAATTTCAATGGAAATGTGGCCACTTCACCTTTCCCATCTCAACCGACCAATAATAATGTGGTCACTTCGCCTTACACTCAACAAAATACTCAGAATAGCCAACAACAACAAAATAATGTCACTTCACCTTCTTTACAACAACCGCAACCGTCAAATTCGAGTCTTCCGACACAAACAAATTATTCCAGGCCCATTACACCAATAGATGATTTGACAGCTGTGTGCAGAGTTACGATGAAATGGATGAAGCTGAGTACTGGCTACGATACCTCCAAAACGCCAATAATAAACGAATTTATTGAGGGCGAATCTCCATACGAAGAAAAGTTCTCTGATGAATTTAAGTCAAAAAGTGCCAAATTACGTCTAAAACGAATCAAATTCATAGAATTGAACGGAAGACTGCTGAAAACAGCTGACAAAGACGAGGACATCGCCATTCCAAACCTGCCACCAAAATACGGAGACAACTGGACGCCAGAGAAAGACAGGTTACTCATGAAATTGACTTACGAAAAAGGTTTAGGTGAAGTGACTTCTTCTGACTTAGATATGGATGATTCTGTCAATCCGACAGAGAGATTCAACGCTATAATGACTGCTATAGATAAAGTAGCTTCAAAACTTGACAAAATAACAAATGAAACCGTCAAAACCGCTTTGGAAAAGAAAGGGCGGAAAACAGCATTGAAATCATATTCAGACAGTTTCAGTTTGGAAGAGCACAAAGAACTAATAAAATTAATTGACAGAAACGGTTTTGTAAATCCGGATTTAGTTCTTTCCAAGACGAATTCCAAGCACACGAGAGAAGAAGTAATGAAGTACTGCGAACAAATAATTGACTACTGTTTCAAATTTGTTGACGGTTCTGACACAGAGTCACTTTTTATGTCAGATAAAATCAATGACAAAACCGCACGAAGAATATATAATTCCATTACTTTGATGATTGATTTGAAAGAAGTTCTCGACCAGAACGCACTAATAAACCAGACACAAAGAGAAATAGTCCAAACAGTTTTGGAGTTGGGTTACGAAGATGCTGCAAAAAGTGACATTGTAAACAACAATTTACCAGGTGTTACAAAAGTGAGACCTTTGCAAAAAGAGCTTAAAAAGATATTGCATTTCACAAAGGTAATAAATAAAACTGCTCTTAAAAGAACATCTTCGAATCAAATATCAAATAATAATAGTAATTTAAGTGAAGAAAAAACCGAAGAAAATTCAGATGAAGTCACTTTTCCGATTATTTTGAATTCAACATTAAGAGTTATTAGTTTAGGTACTGTAGATTATACTCGAGAGAATTACCACACACAGAGATATATTTATTGTATTGGTTTTGTTTCTGAAAGACTCTACGCGAGTATCGAAAATCCAAACGAAAAAGCGTGGTACAGATCATTGATTTTAGACGGGGGAGAGATGCCGTTGTTCAGGGTCGAATTGAAAGATAATCCAGAGTATTTCTGGGAAGGTCCTAAGCCTACGAGTCCTTGGAGTGCTGCTATCAAAGACATCGAGAGAAAGAGATCAATTCTCGGTTTCAAATCTCATTCTGTGAGTGTTTCTGGACCAGAAAGTTTCGGCTTTGCTGCACCAAAGATTATCTCTTTAATTTCGAAACTTCCCAACGCAGACAAGTGCAAGAAGTTCAATAGAGAAACACCGTCAACAACAGGAATGACGAGTGAAACTGAAGAATCACATTTGTCGAAGAAAATCAGACAAATTAAACAAGAAAAAGAATCTGATTTACCAATTTTGTTGCAGAGTTCTGACCAAAATGAAGAGAAGAAGATGAGTAAATTCATTGATGATGCGTCTAGCTCTGACATTCCAAGGGAACAAAGTGATTCACCTGAATCAGAATCAGCCGTAGAAACAGAAAATGAAGATTTGCCTGTGATTGAAGAATACAAGTCAGATAAACTTGTTTTCAATTTCAGAAGACTTCTGCAGATCAGACAACAAAGTGAGATACACATTGTTTTACCAAGAACTGATAATGTTTTGGAAATTATTAGATCTATTTAATTTTTTGTTGTTTTATATATTATTTGTATATATATATTTTTAATTTTTAAAATATTTGTTATTTATACAAAAAAATAATTATTTGCCTTTTTTCAAACTTTATTCAATATATATATCATTGCCATGAGAATATTTTCTTTACAAGGCTCTTCATATATTCTAATTTGAATATCTCATAATTCCTAATTTTTCATAACACTAATGTACGCAATCTATAGATTACGAAACATTTACGAATGCACTTAGATGTATATTTTTTTTAACTTGTTGAATTAACATGAAATTTGTATAGTGCATATTTTTATCATCATGGCTGAGATTTTGTGAACTTTAAGTTGAAGAATAAAAAAAATTAATATCAGAATCAAAAAAAATGTGTTTTTCCACTTCAAAATGATTGAACTTCAAAGTTTGGATAATAATAAAGCAAATCGGTTTTCCAAAAAATATTCAAAATCTATTTTTTCATATGAAAATTCAAATATTATATATATATATATTTTTTTTTTGAATTTTCAACTCTGACATTGAACAGAATGAGTATCTTAATTTTGTTTCATATCATATAATATGATTAATAGTACCATTATTTTTAAAATATAGATTTGATCACAAATATCAAACCAAATTATGTGTAATTGTAAAACAAATGTATTACAATGTTTACAACCATGAGATAAATCAGTAAAATACATCGATAAAAGAGTATAAAACAGGTTTTTAGTCTATTTAATTTCATATTAGAAGTTTTAACACGCAATGTTAAAATTGTAGTTGGTACATGAGATACCCGAACTTGTTAGTACTACGTGCGTGATAAAGTAAGCTTCAACCTTATACCAATATTGTAAATTGAATCAAATTGTGGACATTGTATTGATATACAATTCGTTTTATGATATAAAACTGATATAATACTTGCACTTGATTATTTTGCAGTGGCATTTAAGAGATTTTTCACGATAATTCTGTATGATAATATAACTCAAGATAGTATTGACCGATTTTCTCCAAACTATGTATTCCACATATACATAATATGGATAGTCCGTATCTGGAGTTTTAGGCCAAAATTTTGGTTGGGAGAGAGTGTCGGTACCTTTGCCAAAGTTGGCATAGTTTTTTTTCCAAGTTCACATAGTATTTTTTTTTCTCTTAAGGATACCCTTACATTGCGTAGTTAGAAAGAGAATATGATATTGTCATGATTGCTAAAGTTTTAGGCTCCAGAAATGAATATACATCAAACTGAAACAATTGATAAATTGAATGAACTTTTGAGAGGTTCTCAAATAAAAAAAATTATCTAATTTTTTACAATATTACTATTATTTTATCCACATATGTATATATAGTAATTTGAGAAAAACTTTTAGGAAAAAATAAGTTTAATAAAAATCTGAATTTTACTTGTTGTGGGATTGTTATTAATTGACACTCCAGACGTATTACTAATAGTTATGCGTATGCAATTAAAGTATTTCTGATGGACAAAATGTGAGATTTATATCAGATAATTCATTTCTACTATTAAGTTATTCATTTATGAGTTTGCACTTATTCGCACTAAATAAATAACTATTAAAAATTGTTTTAATTAATTGACACCATATAATAGAGTGAATTTTGTTTGATCAAACAACAATAGATGATAGATATAAAGCCAAGAAACTTGCTATTAATATGCTCTACTTGCTATTTCAATGTAAGTATGATATTTTCTAAATGTTTCGTTCAGATAACTTAGATATATTAGTCAAAATTTGAAATTTTAATAGCACATATATTAAAAATAATTATTATTCATAAAAGATTAATGAAATAGTAAAAAAAATCAATCAAATTATAAAAATACAACATTTAGAAGAATTCTTATTATCCTTCAAAAAGTCAGTATTTCTGCTGTAATTTTCTACAACATTGTAGTTATTGCACTTTGTCTATGGATTTGTATATATGTTATATATAAATTATATATCTAAACTGCCCATAAGTGCAATTTTTATATAAATTGTTTATTTCTTTAACAATTTCATATGAAATATGCTTTTTTAAGCGTATCAAAGCTGTGTTCTTAATGTGCATGGATATATCAAGAAAAATGTCGAAAAAAAATGTGAATTCACAAATTCACTGAATTTTCACCGTTTTTTGAATTTTGCTACAGCACTAATATTAAATAATACTAAAATCTTCTGTCTTTGTAAAAGAATAAATTCTGACAAAAAGTGCTCGTTTAAATTTAATGATCATCTGTATGACTAAGTGGTAAAAAGTGTTTATGACCAAAAAAGGGTTACATGCTTAGTCTATTTTTCTGACAGGATACTCTAGATTTACATGATCTCTATTTCATATCTCCGTTTTTAGATTCTTCGACAGATTTTATGATAGAAAACCAAGATTAACAAATTTCCGGCATGTTAATGAAGAAATCTGCAGCTACCCTCAATATTATTTCAATAATCAGTATCGTTTCTCTTACAATTTATTTTTTTCTCAATAATTTAACAAGAAATAACAATACACACTTGGTTTTACGTATAAAAGCTAAGTGTCGAACTTAATCAACTTTACTTACTTAGCAAATGAATATTTTTGTGGTTGCGAGTTCTGAATGCTGAAGTTTTAGATTTCTCTATAAATGATATCATTGCACTTACAATGTTGTTCCAGCTTATCGCATAAATCATAGAAAATCCAAAAAAAAATAATATAAAGAAAATTCATGTCATGAAGTTCAAAAAATACCGTGTAACATTAAAATTTGTTATGCATAATACATTTTAGCTATTATTGATTTTTTTTAATTTTCGAGAAATTGAATGGTGAGTCCGATAGAGAAATTTTTAAAAATCCTAGTGCCTCATAGAAGTAATTTCCCTCGTCTCCCATACTTCCAAATGTATGCATATGACATAAACTTTTATGCATTACACAAGTGGCCAATAATATCTATAGAGTAAAAAATTAGAAATTTAATTTTTTTATATGATAGTTATATTTCAGATTTGCGAGCGTAACTTTTTTCTCCATGGCATACTTGTTTTAAGAGCAAATGATCAAAATCGTCCTTCAATTATTGAAGGAGCTGATATCTTTTGAAAATTGAATTGAAAGGGTATTCAATTTTCAAATTTCCTCTCAATTTTGGAAACATATCAACTCTATGAATTAACAATTATGTGCCTTCACAGTTTATCAGTCATATAAGGTGCTTATAAAGAAAAAAGTTACGCTCGCAAAATATGTTTTTATATAGATTTCACATAAAATAATTATGTAATTTCTAAAAAGAATATTTTTGTTCTTGAATATTAAAGTGTATTGTAGTTTAAAAAGTTTTAAATATGTTGCTAAAATTTCAGGTTTATAGCTCATGTCTAGCATGACTTCTTCGTATGCGCAAAAAATCTGACACGTAAGGGTATCCTTAATGAATATTAAAGATATTATTTATGGTAAAATACAAATTTGTCCTTTTAAAAAATTTTTAATGTCTGATCAAGACATTCATCCAAACAAATACGGTGAAGTGCGAGATAAGTTTAAATACTATATCGATTCATATAATGCATTGTATCAACTGAAAACGGAAAAAGAAGAAGAATTAAACAAGATTTACAAAATGATACAAACAGAATTGATTGATTCAGAGAAGCGTCTTCCGCAAATTTTAATAAAAGATATTTTTGATATCATTCCGTATAATAATCGTTATACAAAGTCATATTTATATCTTGCGAAACTCATTTCAGATGATTATCATATCCTGGAGGTCAGAAATGTTGATTTATTTCAAACTTATTGTTTTACAAAGAATATGGAATTAAATTAAACAAATTTGATGATTTCGAAAAAATTAAATCAAAAAATCTTGATATTCATACAGAAGATACAATTTACAGAGCAATTATGTATAATGATTTAGAAAGATTCATTTCATTCACCGAAAGAGAAGGATTTGATAAAGATCAAAAACTTGTAAGCAGTTTATATCCACATGAGATGAAACAATCTACATTACTTGAATTATGCTGCTACCATGGAGCTGTTGACTGTTTCAAGTTATTAAGAACAAAATTTAACTCAGAAATAACTTATAAATGTCTAATAAGTTCATTTCTAGGAGGAAATCCAGAGATTATGAGTGAATGTTTGAAACATCACAAACCAGATAAAGATTGCATGAAGTATGCAATTATTTCACACAATATTGATTTTGTTACATTCTTGATGAATGAATACAATATAGATATATATATACGTTTATATCATTGCATAGATCATAAAAACCTTGAATCATTTTTAGTTTATTTCGATCTAACTAATGATATTAACACATGTTTTGTTTATTCAGCATGTTTCAATATTCCATCCATTTGCGAATATTTCTTATCACTTGGTGCTGACATCATGGCAAGAGATTATCTTAAATCAACCGCTCTTCATAATGCAGCCTATGAAAATTCTAAGGAAGCAGCCGAATTTCTTATTTCACATGGTATAAATATCAATGAAATAGATAATGACGGAAAAACCGCACTTCATGAAGCAGCCTATAAAATAGTAAAGAAACAGCTGAACTTCTTATTTTACATGGTGCAAATATCAATGAAAAAGATAAACATGGAAAAACTGCTCTTCATGTTGCAGCAGAAAATAATAGTAAAGAAACCGCCGAGCTTCTTATATCACATGGTGCGAATATCAATGAAAAAGAAGGATATGGGCAAACCGCACTTCATTATGCAGCACTTCAAGATTGTAAAGAAACAGCCGAATTTCTTATTTCACATGGTATAAATATCAATGAAAAAGATAATAACGGAAAAACTGCACTTCATAAAGCAGCCTATGCAAATAAAAAAGAAACAGCCGAACTTCTTATTTCACATGGTATAAATATCAATGAAAAAGATAATAACGGAAAAACCGCACTTCATGAAGCAGCCTATAAAAATAGTAAAGAAACAGCTGAATTTCTTATTTCACATGGCATAAATATCAATGAAAAAGATAATGACGGAAAAACTGCACTTCATAAAGCAGCCTATAAAAATAGTAAAGAAACAGCTGAATTTCTTATTTCACATGGCATAAATATCAATGAAAAAGATAATGACGGAAAAACTGCACTTCATAAAGCAGCCTATGCAAATAAAAAAGAAACAGCCGAACTTCTTATTTCACATGGTATAAATGTCAATGAAAAAGACAATGGCGGAAGAACTGCACTTCATGAAGCAGCAAGAAAATATGGCTGGGTTCAAAAAGAAACAACCGAACTTCTTCTTTCGAATGGTGCAAATATCAACGAAAAAGATAAAGATGGCTGCACTGCTCTTCATATTGCAATCCATGAAAACAATAAAGGAATAGCCAAACTTCTTATTTCACATGGCATAAATATCAATGAAAAAGATAAAAACGGAAAAACTGCACTTCATGAAGCAGCTTGTACAAATAGTAAAGAAATAGCCGAACTTCTTATTTCACATGGTGCGAATATCAATGAAAAGGATAATGATGGAAAAAGTGCTGCTGAGTATGCAGATGAGAGCGCTAAAAAAGAAGAAAAACCTATAGATCTCGATTTTTTATGGTGAGCTCGGCGAGCACTTTTTGACGCCCACGTGCTCGGATTCGCAATGATGCAACTATGTTTTCTTTCAACATATATATATATAAACTCGCCAACTTGGCAATTTATGTCTAGTTTGATTAAAACAATATAAAACAATTATGAAAGACTTTAATCAGGCAATGAAGAGTTTTTGTGTTTCGTATGCTTTGGCCCACTTGAAGATGTTGGCCCCGTGATCAAGAGAACATTTGATATAATAAATAGAACTCAATAAAGCAATATTAAATATTATAAGAAAAAGAATCCTATAAATCAATGATAAATATGAAAATAAATCCAATAAAATAAATATGAAAATGATAGAGCTTAACTTTACAAATCTAATATATTATATTTACAAATTTTATTAAAGAATTATGGAAAATAAAATTAACAAATCTAATACATCATGAAGCATGGCGCAAGAATTTCAATAAGCTGCAAATTAGTTTTAATTTACTAGCTTTCAAAGCATCTAGCTAGATAAAGTTGAGTATGGCTAGTAATATCTTCTTAATTACATAAAATAAAACTGCAAAATAGAAAAGGCTGAAGCACTTATATCTATGCAAGCTTCGTCTTGCTCCAGTTTCAAAAATTGCCTTAGAATAAAATCGGATGGCATTTATTTCTACTGAATAAAGTTTATTCAAAAAAACCGTTGCAAAAATATGAAATGTAATGTCTTCATATATCAATAATCACAGATATGCAAATATCAACTTAAATGACGAACACAATTTCTCTCAATTTTTTTGACGGAAGGAGAATATTTTTAGGATTTTCCAAATAATTTTATTATATGATTATTTTGCCGATAATAAATTTTTATTAACTCTCAATTTCTAATTTACGATTATCAAGTTTTTATTAAAGTTAAGTTTTTGATGACAATAGGGGATGGACATCGGCGCTGGCTCATCTCCTTTTGTTCAGGGCTAGCCATTTCTAATAATATTGCAACTAATATTATCAGAATGATAGTTTTCATCCTTTTAATTTTAGTATATTTGATTCCTGCATTTTATGATTTTACTTGGACACAATCTATCCAATTTTCGATAGTATTATCACTTTTCATATTCGCAATCAAAATAACCTTAGTAATTTTAACATTAATAGTAAATCATACCCAAATTATACCAAAAAAACAACAAAACACAGAAAATACAACTATCACCAGAAAAGCGCAGCTGTCTAGCAATACTCCTCCAGAAGGAATCCCTCAAGAATTATGGGATTTAAGAAATGATATCCCATACGACGGTCCTATTACCGAAAACATCTTTTCTGATCTTATTGACAGAGGTTTTGAACCAAATGTCGTTATAAATTTCATAAAAATTGTTACAGAATCAGAAAATCAAGTTTCTGAAGCAGATACTTCATCAGAAAACGAAAAGAAAGACGTTTTAATCATATGCGGCCATCAATTTACATTACCTTTTACAAGAGATAGCTTAGATTCTTTATTTGGCGGAAATACTTCCTTTTTCTACGTAATTATTGCATTTTGCGTAAATTTTCTTATGAATGTACTGTGTCCGATGCATATGAAGACACTTCCATTACCAGGGAAGATCTGGCTTTGCTTTGTTTTCGGGCCAGCTTTGTACAGCACTTTGCATCCACCAGAAGTCGATTATTACTCAACAACGACAGGAGACATATACACAGGAATTACCAGACCAGCTTCAATAGCTTGTGTTGTCGGAATTTTGCAATTTATTCAATCAAATAAATTATTTCCAGATTTATTAAAAGATTCGGCCATTCAAGAGAATATAACAGAATTCATACATTGGCTATACTATTTCTTCGTTTACGGCCTTTATTTGTTCCCATTATGGACATATTTATTTATTGGCCACCCGATTACGATGCTGACCTGGATATTGGAATGGGCATCAAGGTATCTGTTCGGTCATTGCGGAGTTACAAGCTGTGGCAATGCATTAATTTTATTTATTAGATCTGCCATTTTATATGCAATTATTACTGGTATTTTATCAGCTAATTATAGCAGATTAACACTTAGCTTGTCGTGCGCAATAATTGTAGTAATTTTACAAATTCCGACAAGAATTTGTTTCAAACTCTCATGGAGATCGCTTATTTCAGTTGTTTTCATACTATGTATGGGTGTTGTAGCTTATATCGGCTGTTATACAGGCGCTTCAACCACTTTTTCGACTGAATCAGTATTATATATATTTTCCATGACATTTTTAGGCGTATTCGATATACTTTGGCCATACGGATGCGCAATTAACCGATATATCTTCTTTACGACAAGATTTATTCCGTTCACTTCAAATACGGTTAATTTCATAAGATTTTTGACACCTTGCTTCATCTGTCCAATGGTTTTGGGACTGACATTGTCCATCAATCCCGCCAACTTCATATTGACAGGATTCATCCTAATAATGTGCATAAATAAGTCTTTCACGGAACCTCACATTTTTGCGTTGGCCCTGCTCATTGAAAAAATATTCTACGAAATAGAACTTAATTTGACCGATAGAACCTTTGGAATTTTTTATTCAATGATGGTTTTGCAGAAATTGGTTTCTGTGATATCAGTTACAGATTTCTGGAGTAGATCCAGACTTCCGGCTGTTTATCAGATACTAGATCACTTCTCCGGCGATACAATTTTAGAAAAAATTACATTATACTTTGTGACTTTAATAATTATGTCTGTACCGTTTGCAGATAGGTCAGTTACAACTATAGCTTTCATCTGGAGCTTCGTTACTGGTGCTCCTTACCATATTCCATCAAAATTCCCTTACATTCTTTTGCCATTCCCTCCCCGACCAAATTCGTTCTGGAACCAAGTGTTGGAGAACCGAAATATCGATATTGCAAGGAATTATCTCCAACATCGAACGGAACATCCCATAGAAACTCCAGTTTACACTTCAATGACTCAATCCCTTGTTTTTTCCCTTTACGGTTTGGTCAGATCCGGCCGTTTGGGCATTGTTAGCTCAAATTCTTTTTATTTGTTCCTTAGCGAGCCTTTGGCGGCATTTGTGCATATAATAAGTATCGAACCAAACTCAGTTCTGTTCCAATTAAGAGGTTTGGAGTACAATGATGAAACAATTTGTCATCTAGGCGAAATTGCAAAGCTTAAAGATGATATTTCCAGTTACAAGGATGGAGTTCCTAATATTACATCAAGCTGCATGTATATGATTACGGATTGGAAGACAAGAGCCACTGGAGTTATTTTATGGCAATATAATGTAACAAAAATTAAGAGTTCGGATGCATTTATAAGTCTAACAGTTGATGAAATGCGTTTCTGGTCATTCTTGGCCTTCGCTGTCAGTGCAAAACCTTTCATTGTCGAAAATAAGTTGCCTCCCTTTGAATTAGACGGGGAATTGGACATTGATTTCCAATTAGCCATAACTGTTGTCGAGATTAATGTCGACGATTCCATGAAAAAGTCATTAAAATGGTTAGAAAAGAATTTTATGGAATCAATCTTTACAAACGACGCAATTGACAGGGACAAATTATTTAGAGTTTTCCATGGCCATCCAGAGCCAATCATCCAAAATGCTGCCAGAAACATCGTTTTGTATTTATCATTATGTTCCATGTCATTAGGACCAGAAACAGACACAACCGAGTCATGCAGAGCATTTATATCAGATACAAGCCTCAGATACTTCGTTGCTCCTGCACAAAGTACAGAATTTAGTGAAGCATTCATGCAAGAAAGAAAAGACTTGGTCGCATTTGAAGATAAAGCCGATGGCCGTTTCGTTTTGTTCTTTAGACTGACTGAAGTTGTTTGGGACGTTTTGTCTGTGCAAAAAGAGTTTGTAAGGTCATATTGGGCAAGTGAAGCAGTTGAACAGATATTCTTTGGCGAAGATAACAGCGAAAGACTATCAATTCAAGAGGACGACCACACAATGAGAAATTTGATTGTTCAAGCTTGCGATTTGCCAATAGGATATCCTGCATTAGTTTCTCCTGTTATGCCTTCATTCTCTCCACCACCAAATTCAACAATTTCATGAAAATGGAAATTTATATGTTTATATATTTTTTGTTTTGTAAAATATGTTATTTGTTTGTTTTATCTACTTGAAGTGTTTCTTATTTGTCTATATGGTTTTATATTTTTTTTATTTAATTGCTCAAATTTTCCTAAATTTTTACCACTCTTCTCAGATTGGAGCTTCTTGATTAATAAGGGATTATTACTTAATAGAGTTTCTTAATGAGAAACGAATCATTACAATCATTACTGCGATATTTATTTGTGTGATTCTTTAATATCAAGATGAATATTATTACCTCTAAGAATTACATTCAAAAGATAAAATAAGAGTATTTACATATATAAGTGTTCGCTGAACACAATCTTGAATATATTTTCACAATTTTGACTGAATATTGATGTGAAAACTCGATTTCATTCACTGAAAACTCTAAATTAAACAGAGATATGGCTATTTCCGTTTTAAAAACTATACCTTGTAAAGAGCGTTTTTGAAACGTTTACGACGATACAAATTGTCAAAAAATATCATAATGTGCAAAGAAGCTGACAACCAAGACTCTGCAGCAAAATATGCTAATCCAAATGCTTTACCCGAACCAACCGAACCAACTCAAGTTCCACAAGATGCTTTAGTTCCACCACAACATTCATCAAATTTTGATCATCAACAACCAACGATTGCAAATGCAGAAAACTTCTCAGACAAGGATTTATCATCTGTTTCATCAGCGTAATTGTTTATTTAACATAAAATTACATTTTCATTAATACTCATGAATCTTTATTGTCTCATGAATGATGCAAAAATGTAAGCCCTACAAATTACTTGTATTTTATTAATTTTATTTGAAATATTTGTTATATTATTTAATAAAAATTATTTTTTCAAATTTTTAGCATATGATAACAGTCAGTTTTTAAGAATGTACGACTTTAAAAAGCCATTGATCAACTTTGCAATGCAAAAAATTGAAGATGTACCTTTAAGCACTGCATAAAAAAATAATAAAAAAGCTCGGTCACCGGGAATCGAACCCGGATCAAAAGAACGACAATCTTACATGATAACCATTACACTATGACCGATTTCCAGAAATATTTCTATAAATTTAAATAACATTAGTAATAAATTCCATCTCCTATTTTCCTCATTTCCGATATTATCTGACAAGTCAAATATTTGTATGAAAAATAATCGCTACGGGCTTTTTTGAACATGAACTTTCCCTATTAATTATCTATCTCTTTTACTTACCTCTAGACATCCGTATTTTCTTTTTGAAATTCGATCAATTTTTCTTTATTCCGAAAAATGCTCTACGCAATTGATACTCCAAATGGATTTCGTGAAGATGTTCAATTAACCCTAAAACAAAAAAGTATAATGGAGCTTAATTCATGGTTTTCAGACCTCAATGAATCAAATTTGAAACATATTGCCAAATATATCATAAGTTCAACCTTTGCCAAGACACAAGAATCATTACCAATTTTATGCAAGACTCTATTAAATACGATTCAACTCCGTTTCCTGGAATTACCACTTTATGTTGAATTAATTTCAAAAATTTTAGCTGGAGAAAGCAAAAGGAATGCAATTGGAGCTCTTCCAGCCGAGATAATTAAAGTATGCTTCGAATTCACACCAGAATACAATCCAGATGTTGTTATTACGAAATTTCACTTTCTAAGAATGCTTTTGAATGCTAAACTTGTCAAAATTCAGTCAATTACAGCATCAATGAAAGAAATAGATGCCTCCAGACCAAACTTTTTATTCCTTGCCGCTTTATTCTTTTTACCAGAAATTACATCTACGGATCAACGCTTTACAAAGAAGTTAAACGAGATGATTCCTGATCTTCGACTTACAGAGAGGTGTTTACACCCATATCAAGACAGATTTTCCGAACTTAGCGAAAATGATTTTTCGAAATTAAAAGAACTTACAGAAATTGGTGTTGAAAAGACACATATTGCCTACAGTATAATGAAAGATGATGTCAATTCTTTCGAAAGGCACGTAAATCAAGAAAAAATAGATTTGGAAGGATTTGTTGATGACATTTTGTTTATTCCATGCCAATTCTTGAAGATGACACCATCATATATTGACTTTCCAGCCTTCTTTGGCTCAACAAAGATCGTTGACTGGATATTATCACATAAAATACAATTTTCTTCTCCGATGATGTTCGCTGTTGCCGGTGGAAACATGAAATCGATACAATACTTCTTATCTCGTGGTTATGACTTCGAAAAATGCCTCAGAGTCGCAACTTATTTCAAGAGAATTGATTTGTTCAATTACATTCGACCAAAAATCGCTCAGGCATTCTACAACTCCGAATTGAATATTTGTTTATGTCGTGCATCAGAACAGAATGAGATAAGAGTTGTTAAATTCTGCATTGATTCTAAATGCAACGTAAATTGCACAGATGAAAAAGGAGAATCGCCTGTTTTCCTTGCATCTAGAGCAGGAAATAACCAACTGTTGAAGATTCTTCTTGATGTACCTGGCTGCAGCAAGAAAATACCAAATATGTTTGGAAATAGAGCTGATGAAGTCGCTGAAGATGCAACTCTTCAGACACTCCAAGATTTTGACGAATAAAAATTCTTTATATCTATTCTTATTTAATTGTATTTTTTTTTTACTCAGGATATCATTTTTAAATAACTTCAACTGGGTATAAGACAATAAAAATTTTGCAAAATGGCCCCCAGATCCCTCAAAATCGAGACGTTTTTAAAAGAGTATTTACCACTTCCTGACAAAAGGGGGGAACTCATTTTTTAGACCAAAAAAGTGGCACCTGAGTATATTGTTTCTGCTTTATCTGATCATTGAAACGGAATTGATCCACGTTATTAGTATGAAACAATGATATACTAGGGACTAGAGAAGATTAGTATTACAAAAACCCAATTATTCGATGTTCAACTCATCATATCTTGCATTAAATTTGATACCTTTATTTTTTCGAAATATTACAACAGTAGCAACCTTACGTATTACCAATGATAGCCAGAGTACTATTTTGGCATAAAAAATTTAAAACGTTATTAAAACAACAGATTGACTAGTCATTCTGGTATAGTATCATGCATACTACCAGGTGATAAAATCTCAAATATCTTAGCTTAACTTCCGTTTGATTATGAGATACAGATCTAATGTTGCTTATTTTTTAGCCATAGTCACTAACTAATAACATTATTATGATAAGAAGACTAAATGTGCGAGTTTAATATACATTTGATTCAGATTTATTATCGAAAATCAAATCACAATATATATCTTGAACTCATCTGTTAATAAAATCATGATATTATTGATTGTTTTCTAGATGTTTACAATATTTTCTAAACATGTGAAGATAATCCTTAATTTGAACCAGAAATAATTTTAAATTACTAACAATGGATGGTTATCTATATATAATAATATATTATTTTTGATAGTAAACTATGACTGATTTATAATTTAGGAATATATTCTTCTTTTCTATATCTTTGAAAAATAGTTATATGATTTTGCTGTATAAGTGATATATTTTAGTAGAAATATTATAGAATACAAAAATAAAAAGGTTTTATCGATTTATAACACAATGAAAATGGTTTATTTCTCTCTAAATTATAAATTTTCAAAAAAAATTAACCTCATTTTTCCAAAAAAATCGAGAATTGAAAAAAACGTTATCATTTTCTAGAAAATTGCATAGGCTTTTTCTAAAATGGAAAAAATTTGGAGAAACTCACCAAGGAGAACTTCATTCTAGATGTCCAAAGCAATTGCTATCAGTCAAAAAAACCTCGAAAATTTTAAATATTGATATCGATTTTCATCAATCACTTAAAATCAATTATTTGCAGTCGATGTTATCACATATTATTAAATTCTAATATACTTGAACATACTACAAATTGTTTTTGAAACTTATCAACATTTCGCGCAATTTAACAATACTTCAACTCTCATACACAGTTCCCATTACCACAGTCTCATTTTAAGAAGAAACGATTAATAAAATCTAAGATCTAACGATTTAATTACCCAATTCGAATAATATTTTTAATTATAAATCCTTATTTGTGCATGTTTTATATACAGATGTAGAAAGAAAAACGAATAAAGTGTTTCTTCAGAAAAATACCTGAAAGCACCCTAATCATTAAACAATTTACTTTTTTAGCATCGAATTTTGCTCGTCTTGAGCCATATTTTTCGTTTAATTTTCATAATACGATAATACATATGAGTTATCAAGTAAAGTATGGATATTTTAGAAGATGATAATATATCTCGAAATCAAACGAAAGTCATTCTATGAGTCCATACACACTATTACTATACTTCATATGTCAAGCATAATGGGAACAATTTTGGTCGATACCTTTGTTGTCGACGAAGTTCCCCCCTTTTTCCTGACACATTCTCAAATTCCTATTTTTGAGAGCATGTCAGAAAGTAGTAAGTTATCTTATTTTCGGCTGTGTCATTATGTTTATTCAGAAAAATAATAGGAATTTATTCTCTAACAAAATCAATAAATGTTGCATTGCATGTTGGTGTGTTCATAAATCCAGAGCAAGATCTACTCATTGAAAAGTAACTATAGTTTCTGATAATTTGTATGCCATCTTGGCATAAGTCAAAAAAGATCCATGTGAGGTGATGTAATTTTTTTTTTGAAAAATTTGCCTAAATCAAATGTTGAAAACAGATACATGGTATGATAGTCGGGCAGAGCCCATATGGAATTATCGTGCAGGTGGCAATGGATGTTGCTGGATTTTGAAGCACAATGACCAGTACAAAATCCTTAAAAAATTATTCAACAAAAGTGGAACAGATATCAATAATTTATTTAAGGCAATGCTGGAATTTCAATTTCATCTAACACCTTGTTACTATGATAATTCGAGGCGCCACAGTGGCCAAAGATTTGAATGGATGCTGATGGATTATATTCCAGGAAATACTTTAGGTGAAATTATTAGAAGTATTCCCAAAAGAAAACACATCAAAACGCTGTACGCATTGGAAATTTTTCTGCACTAATTTTCCAATTAACTCTAATGAAGGAAAAGAACGTTAAGCATCGTGACCTTAAACCAGACAACATTATTATTGATGGCGATTTTATTCCTCATATCATTGATTGGGATGATTCTACCGACAGATATTCTTTGTCAATATCAACAAGTCATGGTACAGTTCCTTTTACAGCTCCAGAGATATACAAAACCATAAGAAAGTGCGCATCGGATGTTTTTTCATTTGGTGGAGTAATGTTCAACGTAATTACAGGAAACTACCCATTTGAGAAGGCATTTACTACTGAAGAAGGTCTCAAATATTTTATTGAATTCTACAAAGAGAATATTACTTCAAAAACCCGCGATGCATATAAAAGTCTTAAAGATTATGAGGAAATCCAGGAAATGGATGGTGCTAGTAAAGAAGAAATAGAAGAACAAAGGAGAATCGCCGCTGAATATGTCAAACCTATTATTAAAGAAATGATTCAAGGCGGATTGAGAGATGATGAAATTCTAGTCGATGAAAAATTCACAAAAGATGGTTTCAACAAGGAAATTGCAGGCTTAATTTTTGAATGTTGGAAAGGAGAATACAAAGAAAGAATCAAACCAGTTGATCTTGAGAAACGTATGGAGGACATCGCAAAAACATACCTTAATGATTCCGAATATAAACAGTACGAAGCCTATAAAAAGAAATTATCATCAATTTGTGATAAAACTTATGAAGAAGTGAAATACGGAACAGAAGAAATGATTATGAAGGCAAAGGAATGTGGATTTTACGTGAATGATTCTTCATTAAAGGAAATTATCAAAACAATTGATCCTGATTTCAATCCAGATGAATCAGTATTCCAAGCATTCATTGATTCTATTACAACTTATGATTAAAATTAATTGTATATTATCTTAATACTTTTTATTAAAAATTTCACTTAAAGTATATAAGTATTGAAGAACAGTACCTTTTTTAGGAATACCCTACTTTTCCAACATTTAGAAAACATGCATGACCCCCTACCCAGGGTCCAAAAATTGGTATTTTCTGCGCTCAGGCAACATGAGTTTTTGGGCCGCCAAATGAATAGCTCAAATAGTTTCCTCATATAGAGACATGCTTATGCTTAGAGTTTGAAGGGAATCTAAAGTGATTTTTTTCTGCATTTCGAAATCTAATGCAATCTTAAAATCATGATTAAACTGCGAATCTGGGCGCAATTTTTTAATATGTTAATATATGAAGGTACTCCTACTACTGCGAATGCTTCAAATGAAAATTCAAGAAATCAGATTAATTTGATCACATTAGTATAGTAGTGGTCAATCCAAAAACTCATATGTTGATATATAACCTATATAGATGATAATTATCGACTCTTCATTGAAATGCATAAGATTTAATAATCTCATAAATATTCTTTTTAATTTTCAGTATTTCGTGTGCATTTAGATTGCATATACCTATATATGATATTTCTAGAATGTTTTGGTTAGATATTAAGTTTTTTAGATTAATATTTTAACATTTTGATAAAACAAGCAATTGTTCCATTTTGGAATCGCGATTGAACTCTAGTTTGACTAATATGATGTTGTATGATCAAATAAATTCTAACTTCATGAGATAAATTTTGAAATTAGAAAATGCGATATCTGACTCAAATATTTATCTGAGCACATTTAACATTCAATGATAAACTAAAGTAATATACAGCAGATTCGATTTGGCTTATATTTTAAATATTCAACAAATAATCTTATAAAATTGTGCTATTCACGTTTCTCAAAGATGAATTAAGCATTTACAACTTGTGCATTGATGGAATTAGATATGGATTCTAATGTTAATCGATATTTTGTAAATTGATATATATTTTATCATGGTTTGACATTTGATCGTGTTGAAACCGGAATTGCAATATGCATCATCTATATATATAATTGTCAAAATATGAGCTATAGATTTTTAAATTATGCTCCTGATTATGAGTGACTTATATGATTATATTGAATTGAGTAGTAAGAATCATAAATATTAGAATATTACGATAATGTATTATAACCTTATAGAAGCTTAAGGCTAAAAATGATGATGAAAATGTAGCTCAAATTTAAGTCTAAAATTTTGAAAAAATTAAGTGCTTATGATAGTATGACGATATTGGTGTTTGAATGTAAGAAATTAGAGATGTATTAGAAGCATTATGAGAAAATAATAAGATATAAAAACAAATTTTATGAAATAATTTAAGTTATAAGAGGTATTAACATTGGTAATGTGTGAATAAGATAGTAGAATTGTATTGGATCTTTGATTAGTATTTTATAACAATTTATTAATGTAGATGTGATTAGAATGTTGGATTTCAAAGGAGAAAGCGGATTGTTCACTCTTGTTGGTCTGCATGTGTCATTCCGGGAGACATTGCCTGTGCATGTCTCCCAGAATGGCATACTGTTCCGCATTCATAACTTGAATGCGGAACTTTGACCGACAAGAGTGCATTGTGCACTCTTGTTGGTCTGCATGTGTCATTCCGGGAGACATTGCCTGTGCATGTCTCCCAGAATGAAACAATTTATTGCAATCAGAATACGATTGCAAAACTTTGACCGACAAGAGTGCATTGTGCACTCTTGTTGGTCTGCATGTGTCATTCCGGGAGACATTGCCTGTGCATGTCTCCCAGAATGGCATACTGTTCCGCATTCATAACTTGAATGCGGAACTTTGACCGACAAGAGTGCATTGTGCACTCTTGTTGGTCTGCATGTGTCATTCCGGGAGACATTGCCTGTGCATGTCTCCCAGAATGAAACAATTTATTGCAATCAGAATACGATTGCAAAACTTTGACCGACAAGAGTGCATTGTGCACTCTTGTTGGTCTGCATGTGTCATTCCGGGAGACATTGCCTGTGCATGTCTCCCAGAATGGCATACTGTTCCGCATTCATAACTTGAATGCGGAACTTTGACCGACAAGAGTGCATTGTGCACTCTTGTTGGTCTGCATGTGTCATTCCGGGAGACATTGCCTGTGCATGTCTCCCAGAACGAGACAATTTATTGCAATCAGAATACGATTGCAAAACTTTGACCGACAAGAGTGCATTGTGCACTCTTGTTGGTCTGCATGTGTCATTCCGGGAGACATTGCCTGTGCATGTCTCCCAGAACGAGACAATTTATTGCAATCAGAATACGATTGCAAAACTTTGACCGACAAGAGTGCATTGTGCACTCTTGTTTGTCATCCACTATGATACTTAGAGAAAATACTTTACTTACATTATTTAAAATATTAATTTCCCTATTTAATATTTATTTATTATTTTTTGTGCTTTATATTCCCTATGGCATGTACTGAACTATTTTATAGACTCTACCGAGCTATCTCCACATATAAACATTTGACAATAACACATATATACTCTCTTCATATTCTAGTCTCATGACATATTATTGCAAAAGCTATATTTATACAGCATACCTCATAAAGTCTCATTATATCCCTATCTAAGCGTTCAAAACCTATTTTCCCCACGTAATCTGATTCTTCAGGCTCCGCTGATTCGATTTCTGCTGTCAGATCGTGAAAATATGAATCACATAACAAGATAAACACAAGTTACCCAACTTGATATTTTACGTAAAAAAACTCTTTAAGTTCATGTTCAAACAACATCATTTTAGAAAAATTCAATTTTTTCCAAAAGTGTGTGAATTCAAAAAGTCACAATATATCTAGTTATTACCCAGTATTAATTTTTTAATTTAGTTTTTGAGATATTCATTTTATAATACGTATTATTCAGAAAATTAAATACATTTGTAAGGGAAAACGGAATTAATAACAAATATATGAATATCGTGGAAGAGTCAATTTGAAGAAAACATTATTATTTTGGATTTGTGTTTATCTTGTTATGTGATTCATATTTTCACGATCTGACAGCAGAAAGAAATCGAATCAGCGGAGCCTGAAGAATCAGATTACGTGGGGAAAATAGGTTTTGAACGCTTAGATAGGGATATAATGAGACTTTATGAGGTATGCTGTATAAATATAGCTTTTGCAATAATATGTCATGAGACTAGAATATGAAGAGAGTATATATGTGTTATTGTCAAATGTTTATATGTGGAGATAGCTCGGTAGAGTCTATAAAATAGTTCAGTACATGCCATAGGGAATATAAAGCACAAAAAATAATAAATAAATATTAAATAGGGAAATTAATATTTTAAATAATGTAAGTAAAGTATTTTCTCTAAGTATCATAGTGGATGACAAACAAGAGTGCACAATGCACTCTTGTCGGTCAAAGTTTTGCAATCGTATTCTGATTGCAATAAATTGTCTCGTTCTGGGAGACATGCACAGGCAATGTCTCCCGGAATGACACATGCAGACCAACAAGAGTGCACAATGCACTCTTGTCGGTCAAAGTTCCGCATTCAAGTTATGAATGCGGAACAGTATGCCATTCTGGGAGACATGCACAGGCAATGTCTCCCGGAATGACACATGCAGACCAACAAGAGTGCACAATGCACTCTTGTCGGTCAAAGTTCCGCATTCAAGTTATGAATGCGGAACAGTATGCCATTCTGGGAGACATGCACAGGCAATGTCTCCCGAATGAGACACTGCGACCGTCAGGAGTGCATATTATCATCAAAAATTCAAAAAAAAAACATTTTTCTTTTTTCTTTGGCGAAAAATGTACTTATTTTTTTCGAAATTTTCGAAATATGATTTTTTCGGGAGACTTTTTCAAAATTTTAATATGATAAATATGAGTTATTTTATGTTCTCTATTTGAGAGTCTGCTTATTTTTGAGTATTGAGCAAGATTGAAAAATGAGAATATTTAGGAACATAATAAATCGATTTATCTCGTCATGTAGTTCATATTTTCGCGTTCTGAGAGCGGAAAACGCATTTTTTGAATGCGTAGATTCCGAATCACACGGAAAAAATAGGTTTTAATAAGAAAAATAGACAATTTATGAAGTAACAAAGCACATAGTATTATAAAAAAGAAAAACATTTTTCTCATATGAAAGAAAATATAACGTATTTTTTACAGAGCGTAGGTATATATCGAGCCAATTCACACCATAAATTCTTTTCTCGTTCTCGGGCCTATAAACAACCTGAGGTGCACAACAATATTAACTTATACTGCTGTTATCTGGATTTGAATCCTCAATTGAGAGAATTCCAGATAACTTCAGTATAAACAAACCATATACATGTTTCCTCCTTGCTTCTAGGCCAAGCATAACAAGTACATTACCTTAGAGCAAATCTCATTCGGAGTTTCTCATTTAATGAGAGACTCCGAATGAAATTTGCCTATTTGATTAATATCGTGCTTTATGAGATGCAAATTCTGATGATAAATATTGATCTAGAGCTTATATAAGATGCGAAGAAACTTCAAAAAAAGCTAACCGGTAAAGACAGCAACTTGCAACACCAAGTTGCTCACGTAGTGATTACAAGCATATCTGCAAGGCAAAGTCCTCAGGATGCAGAACTTTGCCTGCAATCAGAAAAGAGATTGCAGCAGAGTAACCGGTAAAGACAGCAACTTGCAACACCAAGTTGCTCACGTAGTGATTACAAGCATATCTGCAAGGCAATGTCCTCAGGATGCAGAACTCTGCCTGCAATCAGAAAAGAGATTGCAGCAGAGTAACCGGTAAAGACAGCAACTTGCAAAGTCAAGCAGTTTCTGAGATTTTGATTTATAAATCATAAACCTTCATGCTTGATGATTTTGTAGAATTGTTAACTCATGTCATCAGTTAATGCTCACCTAAGGGAGGTGTTTTGCGGGAGCTGGGGGTATCTTGGTGAGTACTCAGGAGGCCAAGAAGGGCACCCCAACCGACATTTTGCTGATGGATTGAGTTCGCAACCATTTTTATAACCGTAAAAACCGTCGGGACAAAACAACTTGAATAATTGAATTTTTTAATGATAATGATTGTGAAATAACATGTAACTATAATTTAAGAATGCCATATTTTTGTTAAAAAAAATTTCGAAAAGTGAGAGATTTTCCGTTCTAATAAATATATTTGATAACCGGGGTGTCCCCGGAATCAAATAAATTATCATATCGAGAATCGGAGATCCTTGCAGTTTCGATTTTTTCGAAAAGTGAGAGATTTTCCGTTCTAATAAATATATTTGATAACCGGGGTCCCCCGGAATCAAATAAATTATCATATCGAGAATCGGAGATCCTTGCAGTTTCGATTTTTTCGAAAAGTGAGAGATTTTCCGTTCTAATAAATATATTTGATAACCGGGGTGTCCCCGGAATCAAATAAATTATCATATCGAGAATCGGAGATCCTTGCAGTTTCGATTTTTTCGAAAAGTGAGAGATTTTCCGTTCTAATAAATATATTTGATAACCGGGGTGTCCCCGGAATCAAATAAATTATCATATCGAGAATCGGAGATCCTTGCAGTTTCGATTTTTTCGAAAAGTGAGAGATTTTCCGTTCTAATAAATATATTTGATAACCGGGGTGTCCCCGGAATCAAATAAATTATCATATCGAGAATCGGAGATCCGTGCAGTTTCGATTTTTTCGAAAAGTGAGAGATTTTCCATTTTAATAAATATATTTGATAACCGGGGTGTCCCCGGAATCAAATAAATTAGCATTACTAACATTCCTTTTTTATTTAAAATTTTCAATTCTTAAAACAAAGTTTTACTTCTATTTAATTATTTGCCATGAAAGTATAGAACATTAAAAATTTATCCTACTACCTCCACCCTTATAATACCTTCAAAAAAATTATATCTCAATTTATTTTCTATCTTTATATTGATGTGCTTATTCAAAAACACTAAATCATAAGTCTTCAGTTCTCAAAATACTCTCAAATTATCTCATTGCGCATATTTTGAAATTTGATAATTTTAAATTGTTAAAAAATTCATTAATCACAGTAAAATATCTATATACAACAATTAACTAACCGATTTCACATCTTGAACATTCGCATTTATTTAATATATTTGAATATCATTTACATCTTATTGAATTAGATCATAAATCACAGTTCCTTAATATACTATCTAGCTAATCATTATTGTTGCACAACTTACATTTGATTAAACACACGTGTATAATTCTGTACAACTCATATCTCTATCAATACTTTATTTATAATCAAAACAAAGGTTAAAATTGTATACCCTGTCACTGTAGAGTATTCTCCCAACTTTAAAGTGAAAATCAAAATTTGATATTTTAGTAATTTCATGTGAGATCGTTATTTTATAGGAAAACATACTGAAAATGTTTATAAGATGTTTCTCTATCATATGCCAAAATATCATGGTTTAAATGCTCTCCTAAGTGTCTATAACTGAATTTTAGGGCAATAACCTTATTCTAAATGTTGGGAAAGTAGGGTATTTTTCAGAAGATTTAGGTACGATATTTCATTTTTAAAGTGAAACTTCTGCTAGATTATAGGTTATATTTGATGTCGCCTTTAAAAAATTAAAACGATTATAAATTCATTGTAAATACGAAATGTTTCATTATAAACAATACAAACAATTTATTATTATTGAACAGGTAAAGACAAAACAATCAAAAGCGATGATGACATAGCAGCAAATAAAAAATCTGGCCCTGGAGAAAAATCAAGATCTAAAATTGATCCATTTTTCTCAAAAGTAGTATATCTTTCACTGAATGATCCGTATAAATCTTTATCTATATCATGAATCTCTCTTATTGAGAAATCAAAATTTGGTTTTGGAATCGCAATGTAAACTGATTTATTTCTAGTGCCAATAGCTGGTCTAGCTCTGGTTTTAATTTCCCCTATGGGAAACCATCTCAAACTCCTCAAAGTTTGAAATTTAATATCACATAAAGTGCATTTTTTGTTTTTCAATGATATAGCGATTAAATTATCATTACTCATCTTAATATATTCATGGTCAAAGCTTATTGGATTTGGAATAAACATAGAAGTTTCAATATTAAACGTAAAAGCATTTCGGCAGTTCAAAGCTATCACAGAATAAGTAGATGTTGGTATTATGGATTGGAACTGAGGATTCTCGGGTCCAGTTGATTTTTTTGAGATTATATCTCCAGTTCTTGTATTTACAACAAAAATTGTGCCATGTGCTGCGCCAATAGCTGCCTTATCCTCATTTATCCAACAACAGCACCATGGTGTTTCTGGCAATGTATTCGTTGTAATTATGGAATTTTCGTTTAAATTAACAACTGAAAAGGATCCTTCATGCGAAACTGTTAAGGATTTCTCAATAGGACTCTTATTAACTGATATGTCACGTATTATTAGTTTGCATAATGGAATAAAATTCCATTTTGGCTTTTGCCATTCTGTATATGAAATTCCATAATTGTCATTGACTTTTTCTGTGACTACTATTCGAGATTTCGTAAATGATAGACGTAATCCGTCATTTATTTCTTTGGTCATTAAAATTGTAGGATATGATGGAAAATAGCTTGCTTGAGAGTATTGAGAAGTCTGATTCGAACTTAATGATTGAATTATTTCGGCATTTTCTGCTTTTAATTTTTCATTTTCTTGTGTGAGCATTATTAATTCCGAATTTTTTATAACTTTGCCACCTCTCCAATATAAAGGAATGATAGATTCTACTGTTGCAGGTGAATTACATGCAGGACATGTGCTTTTGGTATTTAGCCATTCAACAATGCATTTATAACCAAAAATATGTCCGCATTTAAGAGAACAGACTCTATGCTCGCCTTCCGTCGCTAAAGGACCCATGCATATCATACAATTCTCTTCTTCATCCTCAGTCATAAAAATTTCAAACCAAAAAAGTGACAAAATATTTGCAAATTGGAGATTCATTATCTAATTTATACTAGTAGTATAGTATGCGGGTTTTGTGCACGTTTTTGTTTTCTTTAAAAACTAACGAACATTAATGAAGAAAACCCCCTAAAATACATGATTTTGTGAGTTTTTGACCATTTTTTGACACCCTCATGAGTTTTTTAAAGCAACTTGCACGAAGCCTTATGAATTTTTTGACCATTTCTTTACATAGGTTTGCTGAAAAATGGCTGAAAATCACACGTGCACGTTTTTGTTTTCAAAGGAAAATACATGAAATTCATGAGTTTTGCTAATGAAATTCACTTAATTATCATCAATTTTCTAAAGCAAAACTCATGAAATTTGATTAATTTGTTAAGAAAATTAACGATGAAAAAAGTGTATAAATTAATAAAATTAAGTTTTTAGTCGAAGTTTTTAATGGAATATGTGGTCAACGTTATATTGTTCACTCCAGAGTTGGCTGGAAATGATTCTCTGAAGGTCTTGCAAAATGATTTCGGCACTGGTTTCATTCCCGCATCTTCTTGAGTGTTGCCATGTATTGATCAAATTCGTGAAGCAATACCTTAAAAGGGCATCTTCGGGAAATTCAAACTGCATTTGTTCTTCTTCTGGGTAGAGTTCACAAACCATCTTTCTGTATTTCCAATATGGGACTGGAACCTGATGGTTTTCGTAATATTTCAGCTCTGCGATGATCTTTTGTCCTTTGTCCGAGATCCAAAAGTCATACTTCTTTTTTCCTGATGTTGTGAGAGCATTTGCTTCCTCGAGTTCCCTCATAATCTTCTTGATTTCATTGTCTTTGGCGATTAGTTCAGATCTGAGCATTTGAGCTTCTTTCTTCGTCGCTTCTAGTTCTTCTTCTTTAAGTCGCCTTTCTTCTTCCTCGTCTTTCTTGATTTGTTCCTGAGTTCTTCTTTTGATCTCTGGATCGTTGAGCAGGACTTTCATCTTTTCGTAGAGTGCAATGTTTTCTCTTTGGGTTTCCTGAAGATGGGTCTGGCTTCTCTTCAATTCCTCAGTGACTCGATTGAGATTTGATCTTGCTTGTTCCAGTTGCTTTTGTACATTCTCTTCTTGTATCATTGGTGCTGTAGTTCCTTGTTCCATCGGTGTTTGCAGATTCTGATCCTGATCTTCTTCCTCTTCTTCCTCTTGCTCTGACCACCATTGCTCCAGCTCTCTTCTCCTTTGTTCTTCCTCTTTCTCGCGTTGTTCCTGCTCTCTCTTCTTCTGTAGTTCTGCCAACATCTTCGTGCGTGCCATTAAAAAACTGAAAAATGACGATTATTTTCCCCTCAATTTCCTTAAGAAACAAAAATAAACATTTAATTTTTTTTAAACATTATCCGCTGGTGAAGCATATTTAGCCGGAGTTCCTGTTGCATGGTATTTCAAACCATCTTCAGGACACCAAGTCCAGTAAGTTGTCCTTGTAAACCACATCTGAGGTGGTGCAACATCTTGAACAGAACAGTATACATCAGCCTCTCTTTTAGTATGAATTGGATTTGCTTGTAATCTAATACTGACTTGGTTATTCTTTGTTTCTAAACCATCAAAGAAGACACTTCCACCATCCCTCATAACAGGTATGGTACAAATAAAGGATGTTTGATCTTTCCACGGTGCAAGCATTTTCTCTGAAGTACTTCTTTCTCGTGTTAAGCTATCTTCATATTCTTCTGTACATTCATTAACACCATCTAAATCACTAGCTTGTAGCATACGTGTAAAGAAGATATCTCCAACAGTACTCATTGCATTATCAGGGAAGTTGCGACCATCAATTGTGATTTGGAAGTTTCTAACCATTGGGTTTCTAAATACTGTTCGTTGTGATTGTCTCGTTGGAAATACAGTAACAATATCAGTGACATTATGCAAAGCATATGTAAAGTCAGAGACGATACCATTGTTAGTAACACTTCCATTATTTAATGTTCTGACATCAATTTGTTGTGCTGGAATAGTTAGTATGGCTAAGTCGTGTACTGAGTCACTGCGCGCCTCCGTACACCACTTAACCTTAAATATTTACAAAACCAGTAACGTATATTTTACAACACAAACGACAACACTAACTTAACCTTAAATATTTACAAACCGCCAACCACTAATGACTTCACTAATGTAAAAAATAAACGTTCTCACTTACAAAAGTATTGCAACTCCTCCCATTGCTGTGCTTCACATAACAGCTCATAATCTTCTGACTCACTTTTTTCTTCATATAGGTCAAAGTCACTGTCAAAATAAATGTTAGTAAGTTTTGACAAATGTAATGAAACACGTTTACCGTTTGTATCATATGCTTGTATAAACTTTCCATTCTTCATTCCTTCATAAACGCTCAAACTAACTTTACCCTTTCTCCCTCGTATCTGATAGAATGTATTTTCACGAGGAACGAAGAACAAATTCTTGAACTCATGACCGTTGTAGTTTGTTATCTCAATAGTTTTCGTCATTTATATAAAAATAAACTTAAAAAATAATGATATCACCACCCTCACACGTATGAAAACATAGCGCAAAAATAAATTTAGGGTAGAAGGGTAGATCTAACCTCATTTCTACCCTCATTTCTAACCTGTTGAATTCATTGCTTTATAACTCTCTGTCGTCTGCTTTCTCCAACTCTTCTAGCTTCTTCTTAAGTTCAGCAATGTTGTCCTCATGAAGTTTAATCTTTCTCAAAATTCCTTCTTTATCTAATGGTTGCTTTATCTTTCTAAACTGAACTCTACCATCCTTCATAGTATGAATGTAAAAACCTTCTGGAATAGTTCCTGATTTAATGTATTCTACCAAAAACTTTTGTTTCATTGCTTCAGTGACTTTATTTGTCATTTCAATCAAATAAAAATTTTAATATTAAATAAAAATAACGTTATTTTTCAGTAAGGAAACGCAGGAGTTTTACGATTTATTTGAGGAGTATTTCTGGTTTAAATGTTGGAGTCGGTTTAGGAGTTGACTTTTGAACAGGAGTTTGTACTTCCATAGGTTCAGGAGTCATTGAAGGTTTTGCTTGTGAAGGTGTTGAAGTTTGTTTAACTTCAGCTACTTCAGTATTATTTACAACATTTGCTTTGTTTCTTTTCAACATCATTACTGCTCCTGCTGTAGCTAGCAAACCTAGTGGGAGACCATATTTATATAAGGACTTGACCAAATGCTATTTTTGACAGGAGCTGGTGGAACACCTAACCTTGGTGAGACTGCTTGCCATTGTGCAGCTCGTAAGAAATATTCAATAGGTGCTCCATAATCGTTTGGTAAAGTTTGTTTCATAGATGTGAAGGTTCACGAGAGCTTGATGAAGAACTCATTTATAAGCTTTAAAAATAAACGTTCATCCTTTATTCCTCACTGTCGTCAGTTGCTAAGTTATAGTCGTCAAGTCTTATTATTGGTATGCCTGACTGTCTTACTTGTATTGCAAAGCAACAATCCCTCATAAATCCAATAAGTGGCTTGGTACGTTTTCAGTTGCTAGTTCAATAGGTCCTTTAACAGACAATTGTATGTTATTGACAAGAGTTTGACCTTGCTGGAAGCAAAAGTCCACTTCAGTTGGAAAACCACATAAGAAATGTGCGTTGTCATAGCTATCCCATTTATGTTCCACACTACCATCATCCACCAATGACCTCATAACTCTTCATTAAATCCAATCATATCATTGTTTGTATTGCAGGCGTTTCGCAACCATTTCATAAAATACAGTCCATATGATTTTCAGGTTCTGCAGGCATATTTCCATAAGCTCCCATGGAAAGCTGAAGATATTTAAACTTAGGGTTCTCAAAATTAACATAATAGTTGTCTTTCTTCTAAATAGTGCCCAAATACTTTTAACATTAATAGGCGTATAAGCTGCTGTAAAATGTTGCACTTGAACTATCTGTATTCTTTGAGAATGAACCGTCCATAGGAATCCAATCCATAACTTTAACAGGAAAACATAAAGCCTCGTTTGTATAATGTTCTACAAGTTCTGTATAAATGTTAGGGTCTAAAGAGAATGACTTTGGATGAATGAAACATTCATTAAAATCCATCTTTGTTCGAAATAGTTGCTGGGTTACAGTTGTAATAGTAACTGTTCCACTAGCTTCTATTGCCTTCGTTATCATAGTGAATGGTTCATTCCATGGAACAAATTTATTTGTCGGTGGATTTGAATCTGAAGCAAATGCAACTTTAAGAGTTGGATTGAAAGCAATGATATCATTTACAGATATAGATGTGCATTGTAAGGCGTCGCTACTGAACTTTACTTTAAGCTGAATGTTTCCTGCAAAAGCTGGAATAAATCGAATAGCTTCTAATGGAAGGAATCTTCTAACAGGAATTCTTAAACGAAGCTTAAAATCAAATGATTTTCCTGCTGTAATTGGACCACTAACAATTTGTCCTGTTCTGCATGTTCCCGAATGACTCCATACATCTTCATGTCGAGTCTTTGAGAAAACATCTACTTTCTTTATTTGTTCGGTAGTTTGTGAGTTTGAAGTTATATATGCTTCTTCTCTTGCGTTGTCTTGAGAATATACGATACGACCATTTGCAAGGATTTGATATCCAGCAACTGCATAGAAAGCGTCATCGAAACCAATCCAAAATCCTGGTGGGTTTGTTTTATCGGAACCTGAACCAATTTCTTTATCTACAATAAATTGACCTTCCATTTTATACGTAATGAATGTATTGTAAAGGTCCAACATATTTTCACCAGGAGGTGAGAGATTGAATGTTACCCATGTGTTATCTTTAGCAGTTCCAGGTTGTGATGGAATCTTTGCGTCAAATATTTTCTATTAGTGTCACCAATTTGAACTGCATTGTCTATGATATCGAAATATGAGCGAATCTGATGAATATGCTCTGCTGGAGTAAATTCGTTTAACTGTTCGTTCTGCATGTATTTACTTCGGATAAAAATATCTATTTACTTCATTATTCTCACTCTTCTTCTTGGCATTCGTGGTGGAAGTTGTTTCTTGACATTTTCAATGAACTGTACATTCTCTTTTGTCTCAACTTCTTTCACTGGTGGGTCAGGGTTCTTTGACTCGTTTTGTTTTTCAATGAAATTCACGAACTTTGCAATAAGCTCTTGGTTCGTTATTGAAAGTACATCTGGCTTCTTTTCTTCTTGTTCTATTGACTTTTCAGTTTGAATAGAAGGTTTTATATGGGCTTCGTGGACTTCACCCTTGCCATACACCTTAATGTTGTCGCTTTCTGCATTCGCTAATAGAACCTTTCTTTTTCTTACGTATATTTTACCATCTTTACTCTGACTTACGTAATAGAAAGGATGTTGTATTCCTCTGGCGTCATTTAATATAATAGACTCTCGCTCTGATTTTGACAAGCTCATTTTACATCGGTTAAAGTTTTAATTTTGTTTTTTATCTGCAGTCAAATGACTCAGACAAGCCCTACGGACAAGACCCAAGGGGTCATAGATGTTGAAGCATTGAAGAAAGAAATTCGCGAGCAAATTTTATCCGAACTGAAGGAACAAAAACAAGAACAAAAGCCAGAGAGACCAAAGAGAAAACTTAGTGAAAAACAACTTGCTGCATTAGCTGCTGGAAGACAAAAGAACCCAAGACTACTGGCGAAAAAAGCTAGAGAAGAAGCTGAAGCAAAAGCTAAAGAAGCTGAAGCAAAGAAAGAGTAAATGGTTTATTTTTATCCGAATTAAATGTATAGACAAATACCTTTAACTGTTGCATTCAGTAGTGAAAACCCTGACGTCAAAATAAAGGGGAACAGAGTAACGTTTAAGTTTCCAACAGACTGGATTGTGAACATAAATGAAGAGAAGTACATTGGCATAACATCTATGTATATAACACGTGCTTTCAGAAAGGTTGACTTTATACTTCAAGTCGAGATAGAAAATGACGAACAGTCTTTAAGTGCCCAAAACATTCACATATACAAATACTTTAAAGACGATACAACATTGTTGCAATGTATGATTTCATTTAATGAAATGTTCGAGAAAAAGTTTAACATTGAAGTACAAACTTTACAGCCTATACGTGAGTTTCTTGCACAACTGAAAGAAGAAGGTAGTCAGCCACAACTTATAGACTTTCATTATGAATTTAATGAAAATGAAGATGGAACTCATGACTGTCAGTTTGTTATATATTCACCATTCAATGAAGTAGCTAAAAAAAAAGAAAATCCATTACGTATAAGATTTCAAATCTCTGAACCCAATGATGATTTCAAAAATGTTTTCAATTATAATGCAATGCTTCCGAGGAAAAATGAATTTTCAAAGATTGTAACACCTGGCATTTGGGATAGAAAGCAAGCTATATTATATTCAAACTTAAGTAAGGGAGTTGAAAATGAGTTCATTGGTCATACAAGAACTTCACCACTTCCTAACCCTAAATACTATAAATTAACTGGCTTCAATCGTGAGTTTTGGATAGACATGTTCTCCACTCATGACCATAACTGCCCAGTGTTCTTACCTCCAGACCATAAGGACTGTCTCTACATTGAAGCACAACTCTTAAACTCTACAATTGCTGTATTGTAAAATCTACGCTAGTTTTATTTTTATCACGAATGACCTCATTGCTGACAAAAATAAATGACCTCAGAACTTCAACTTACGAATAAAGCTTGTTTTAGTCGTTATTGAGAAGTTAAACTTTTCAGCAAAGCAAGGTTGACATGACTTACATAAGTCAAATCCAATCTCTTGACCGTCATAAAGTGCTTTGTAAAGTTTCATTAAACTGAACTCAGAGTCTTTGTCATATGTTCCAACAGGTATGTGAATGTTCTTATCTTCATTGTAATAGCATTGTATAGCTTCAGGAAACATTTCATTAGCTGTTAAAGCAAGAACGTCTTGTTTTACACCTTTACAACGTGCATGGAATGCAACTTCATTTAAATCATTCGTGAGTAAGTCTATGTAAGTCTTCTTTCCACAAAATATTGACTTGTATGCTAAACTTTGTTTTCCAGGTGTTATTTCTGCGAAGTCAGAATGGAACTGACCTAATGTTTTACCAATAAGTTCTCTACCGTATCTCTTCTTAAACTCTGCTGCAAGCTTTGGTATGTCTTCATTGAAAATATGCATGCTATCACAGTCCTGGTAAAATATTTGAAGTCCCATATCTTCAGCAGTACAGAATACTTCACACATTATTCTCTTCGACATAGATAGAATGTTAACACCAAGTGGACAGAAGTTAAAGTGTCTGCAAATGCTTTTCGTTAGCTTGAAAATAGTTTTATCTGAACCGTCCAAACCTTCGAACTTCACTATATGGTTGTAGTTTCTGATGGCATATCTTATAGCATCTTTGTCATTTACTATGGTTATTTTTGACTCAATAGGAGATAGAATAGTTTTGCCATAAATACTGTTCAGAATGAGCTTTATATTTTCTTGCAAAGGATTTCCTTCTTTCTTATACTTTAACCTTAACTCAAACAACTTCTTTACTTCATCTCTTATTCTAATATCTCTGTTTCCATCGTAATAGTATCCTTGCAACACTTCACATTTGACACCTTGATATTTTATGAGGTCTTGTAATGTTATATGGTCAACATACATTAAACAGCAAGTGTTTGAACTTCTGGGAACGTTAAGTTCTGGATTTAGTTCAGGGTCACAAACTATTAAAGGAAAGTGTCTATGTATTCCAATCTCTGTTATCTTAATGAGAACAAAGAAGCCGGACATAAACTTTTCACCAATGGGTTCCTTTTGGTCGTCATCGAATAAATGTCTCATGAGATACTCTGTGCTTAGCATTTCTTTCTTCAATACTTTCGGTATACCTTCTAAAGTATAAAGTCTTGCTATAGCTGATGGATATAATGAAACAGCGTCGAAGTCAGCAATGAGTTTCTTTTCGCTCTTTTGTTTCATGTTATCTGACAGCATACATCTTCCACCTTGAATACAGCGTGAAATAAATTCTCTTGGTTTATTTGAGAGGTCATATAAATTTCCATTCGGGAAGTACACTCTGTTCTCAAACAATTTGTTAGCAATAGAACAAATACTAACGTAGTCATATACGTTTAAATCAAACTCTTTCAATATGTCATTGCGGAACTTAACAAAACCTTCTCTTAAAATTCTTACATCTTGTTTGCAATAGAATGTGCTATATTTTTCTAAGTCGAAGTGGTTTTCATCTATTCTGCAACCTTTGATGAATCTATGTTTTTCATGAATGTATCTGCATCCCGGATAAACTTACATGCTTCAGAAATGACACCAGTTCTGTTGTCATTTGCTAACAAAACACTGCTGTAGTAGTTGTATGGAAATACTTCTTTCGGTCCTGTTTGTAAGTTAAACATAGCAGGAAATAGTTTAAGCTTCTTATTTATAACACTGTAAAGTCTTTTATAATAATTGCCCTTCCTTTATATAAGCCAGTTATTTGCATTGTTCGTGAACCTTTAATGATGGGAGTTCCTTTCACTTCTGTCATGTGTCTTAAGATGAAGTTTATATCATAACTGAGGTTATGGAAATATATTAAACTCTTGTCAGGAAGTCGTTCCAAAATTCTGTTGCACAGTTCTGACCCCAAATGCTTTCACTCACTGAACCATCTTCACTGTCATAACAGATGTTAAAAGCTTTATGAAAGCCATCGGTACTACACTCAAAGTCAGCAAAGAAAACGTGCTCAGGAATGAACTTGCATTTATTTTTATTTACTTCTTTTGACTCGGCTTTCTTCTTCAGTTGTACACAATACTTTGGAGCATATGTCAAATCTTTAAATGGTGCAAGTTCTGTTTATATAAGTCAGTCGTATATGTGAAAAGTTCTCCATAAGAAATAGGTTCAAAATATTTGCACTCCCACAATGTTTTCATAACATCCCATAACGGTGTTGTTCTATCATAACGAACTACATATTTGTTCTCTCTCTTTGTATAAATCTTCATCTGTTTCTCAATGTTCATTCCACCACAAGCTTTGAGAATTTCTTTGTAATTTCTGACGAAATATGTTGTCATTGGTAATCTTTCATTTAGCATGTAGTGGTCTTCAACAAGAAGTAAGTCAATAGTTCGAATAGTTTTACATTCTTTTGGTATGTATCTCTTTATTTCATTATGTCTTGAGTCATTGAAGTAACCAATGGTAACATTAAATGCTATACCTGTTGCGTCAGAAATTTCTTGTACTTTACTTTGAGGAAAGTCTCTAACACGAATGACTTCTCTCATGTGATCAATAGTCTCTCCATCTACTCCAGCCTGAATGCAAGCATAAACGAAACAATTGTCTTCTGTCATAAGTGCTGCAGTTCTTTTGTTCAGTTCATTGAAGATTTGGTAGCGCTCAAGATTTATAGGTAATGTGCAAAGATACTTCCAGAACTGACCGCTTCTCTTCTTATAAAACTTCTTTTCACCATTATCTTTCCAAAAGCTTTCTATAAGTGCTGGGTTTCCTGTTTGCTTAAGAGCTTCCAAAATGGCTTTCTGGTCATTTGTCAGTGTGCTTTCATCTCTATATGGTCTCTTTTTTGGTTTGCCTTTCTTTACATCTGACATCGTTAAGCCTTCATATTCTGTTAAATCATACATCTTTATTTCGGTAAGATTCTTTATGTTTGTCAAGAAGAAGTCATAGTGCATTTCAACAATACCTGCAGCATTTGCTTCTATCTCTGATATAAAGTTCTCCTTCAAGAGCTGATGTAGTAATGTTCCAATATTATTGAGGTTTAACGTAGAACATTCATACTTTCCACCAAGTTTATAACATACCATCCATCTCTGTTGTGAGTTTATTTTAATTTTCTCTAAGAGTCTCATGAAAACCTTACCAAAATGTTTGTGTAAGTAGTCTCTGTTTGGTTCATCTAAAGCTTCGATGTTAAAGTCAATGAGTCTATTGCCTGACTTCACATTTCTCTTCCTATTCTCTTCATCTTTCTTTAACCATCTCTCACCTTCTTTTGGTTTGTCGTCAATGGAACGAATGACATCGTTAGCTTTGCGAACTTGTTCTATAGCACTTTTAAACATCTCTCTTCTCTGTTGTTTCAGTGTGTCGTCTCTTCTTCTTGTTTCACCAACGTTTGCATTTGTTATGTCAAACATTTCTCTTCTTACTTCATGAGGTATTGAACGTCTATGATATAAGTCAATAGCAACGTCATTTAAAGGAAATTCTTGCATGGACTTCGTCCTCGCCGCGTTGCGGCTTTATGAACTCATGAATTCTATCATAATTATTCACCATTGTAGTCATTGAGGATGTCAGCGAGTGCTTTTTTGTTTGTGCGTAATGCTTTGCAACATCTATATTAGCTTCTGTAAGAAGTTGTTTTATTTCCGAGTGTTCTAACTTAGACAACTTCCGATACATCTTTAGTAGGAAATAAAAAAATATTTTTTGAAAAAATTAGATTAGATTTTTTTAAGTTATTTTTCAAAATAATTTAATATTTTTATTTTAATGAAACACATGCAAGATTGCAAGTTCTTTTCATACAATGCTCTCGCTACTGCCATCAAGAATGAGTTCAATGGTGCTTCAAATGTTAATGTTATCTTTAACAAGAAGTTTGTGAAAGAATCTAAGTTTGGTCAGTATGTCAGACCATTAGCTATCGTCATTGACCGCAAACGTTATACTTCACAAGAGTTAGCAGTAGTTTTGAAACAAAAGAGTTTCTTCGTGAATGTCAAAGATACTCATTATACTGTCATAAAGAACTCTAACATTGACTTCTTCAGTATTGCTTTAAATCTTTCCGAACAGAAAGAATATAAGAAGGGTGAAACAAATGTGAAATATTATCCTTCATCTCTGAAGACAATAACGAACAAAGATGTCATACAAAAGTTCTTACCAAAGGTTGAAGAAGCTTCTATTGACATTGACGAAGAAAGTGAAATGGTTGAAGAAATAGACCCTGAAGCTATTTAAGCAAAAATATATTTTTGAAGAACTGAAGGTGTCACCACGTCACCATGTGTCACCAGGTTATTTAACTTCTTTTAAAAATGATGACAACATGACATTTTGACAACAGTCCAGGAAATAAATTTTATCGTTAATGTTTACGTTAATGTTTTTCATTAAATTTTGACAAAGTGCAAATCTTCACTTCGTCAAAAAGTTAATGTTTTTCATTAAATTTTGACAAAGTGCAAATCTTCACTTCGTCAAAAAGTTAATGTTTTTCATTAAATTTTGACAAAGTGCAAATCTTCACTTCGTCAAAAAGTTAATGTTTTTGGTTAGTCTTCATATCGATATTTTACAACAATTCCCCAATGTATAAACTTTTCATACGCTTTTTCATAAGCTTTATATACCTTCAGAAATTTTGCATAATCTTTAGAAGCATTTAGATATTGTTTAAATGCTTTATATACCTTCAGAAATTTTGCATAATCTTTTACATGTTGTTCGTTCTCTTCTTCTGTCATGAGTTCCGAATATTCTAAATTCATGTTCTTTCATATGAGATAAAATTTTATAAAAAAATAAAATTAGCTTAGATTTTTTTATTCTTCCTCTTTGAAGTTATCGAAATATTCTGTTATTTTTTCCTTCAGTAATGGTAAGTCTTCTTTGAATGTAAGTATTGTGCAACCTTTGATGTCATAGTGTGTTTGAGGAAGAGTATTTTTGACAATTTCTTTTATTTGCTCATTCGGTGTCATTGAAATCGGTAAGTTTTCACGATAGAACCAATTTCTGTCAGATTTGTAAATCTTAGCAAGGTCGTAAAAGCTTTTGTTGTTTCTTCTGACTAAATGTAACATAACCATATCTTTATCTTCTTCTTTCTCCAACTCTTCAGTATATATCATATACTTATAACTCTTTTCCTTTCCTTTTGGTACTGAACGTGGTATTCTTTTCTGTATGCTTTTGTCTTTGGATTCAATGACTTCATCTTTTGCTTGAAGTTTCATTTCCATATCTTCACGTTCTGCTTTATATAGTTCATCTAACATCATGAAAATATAACAAGCATAACGAGGTGAAGCCCACATTGCTACAGCATTTACTAAAAGTCTATGAACATAATAACCTTTCAAACCAGGAGCCAAATTCTTGCGATTTTCGTACGGAATCTTTCCCTCGGTTTTCCGAGGGAAGCAATCATATGAGGAAATTCTTCTAAAAGTTCTTTTGTCTGTTGGTTTTCAAACCAATGATATGCTTGCTTTGTAGAAAGAAGAGCGTTCATTATACTTTGCATTTGGTACATATCGTCTTTGACCGAACGAATGAGTCTCAATTGTTTGTTATACTGTATGTATTCATATTCTTCATTAATGGCTTCATGAACGATAGCAGTTGTTGTGTTCTCTGTTGTTGACATATCTGTCTTTATATTCCGGATAAAAAAAATATTTTATAAAAAACTAACTTTATTTTTCTGTGTTAAAGAAATGTTAAAAATTCATGGTTACATATGTGAAAAGAAGTCACGAACAAATGAAGGTCATAAGATTCAGCACATAATTTTGAATTGAATGGTGTGTCATACATGTCAAACCGTCAAGAATTGAAGGAGATACGAGGCTATAAAGATTTTGGATATTTTCTGACACACACCCTGAGGGAAAAGTGACAAAACACGACGATAGAAAAAGTGACAAAATGAGAGAAAGTTGTTCCCCGACCAAAATGCAATCATGTTGAAAAAGTGACATTTGTAAAGTTGGACGATAGGATTTCCTGAAAAAGTGCAAGACTTGTCTTGAATCAGGACAAGATTTGTCTTGAAAAAATACAAGACTTGTTCTGAAAAAATACAAGACTTGTCTTGAATCAGGACAATTGTTCTCAAATTTGAGAACTTTACAAGAAAAACTGACTAAAAAGTGCAAGTCTTGTTCTGAATCAGGACAAGATTTGTCTTGAAAAAATACAAGACTTGTTCTGAAAAAATACAAGACTTGTCTTGAATCAGGACAAAACTTTACAAAATGTAAACTTTACATAACCGTTTCTATCGTATATGATATTTAGTTGACATTGTAAACTATCTTCATGTAAAGTATGGCGGTTTGAAACCGTCGGGAACCTTCACTTTTTTGACGAACTTTCCGCAGCAATTTTTAAAATTTGTGAAAACTCAACGGTTTGACACGTGCCATATGTCATTTTACTCAGAATTTTGTGCTGAATTCAGCAAAAATAATGAGTTCATTTACTCACAATATTTTTGTACAAAACGACCCCAAATTTTTAACTTCTTTTCTGCAGCTTCTAATGCTATCTTAGCGAGTTCATATTCTCTAAATTCTCTCTTTAAATCTTCTTGTTCCCATTGGTCTAGTTCGTATGAGAATCTCTATAACCATAACATATCTCACGTTCATGTTCTAATTGTTTTTCGCACATTTTTCCAACTTCTTGTTCGAACAAAGGTTTAGCATTCTCTACTGTATCTTCGAGTTCTTCTTCATCTAACTTCTCATGAACTTTCTTGTCTATGGAGTCCATAATATCTTTGACATAAAATGCATAGTTTACAGAGCACCATTCAGCAACAAAATGAACGAGGTCAGGATGTATGTAAATACCTTTGAATTCATTTATAACGCCCTTAGCAAGCTCATAAAATGCTTGTTTTGAGGTTGAGCCACTTTTGGCTCCACCGTATTCTTTCAACCAAAACTCAAGAATTTCCTGCATTTTAGCACTATTGAGAAATCTGTTTAAATGGTTTAACTTTCCTGCTTCTCTTGCCATCTTTGTTGCATTTATATAACCATCATTGTCTCTACGTAAGACTTCAATACCGTTATAAGTGCCTTTTGTGAATGTTTCGCCATTAGATTTGTTAGTGAATGTTTTTGCTTCGACTGACATTTCTGTTCTTACATACAAGATAAAAAGTTAGAAAAAATAAAACTAACTTTATTTTTTTCTATCTTAAGGAAATTCATTATTTTTGTGTTGAATTCAGCAAAAATATATTTTAGGGTAGATGGTTAGATCTAACCTCATTTCTACCCTCATTTCTACCCCAGTTATTTTATAAACATTTTACATGATATACGTTATGAATTCGTGAGATTCTAAACAGTTTTGTAGCTTCTATTTCTTCTTTTAGTACATCGAATGTTTTAACAATGCCGAAGGTTTCTTTATACTTCTTCTTGACGTCAGATAATAGGAAATCGTCAGCAGTTGGATAGTTTTTGTTCAGAAATGCTAACATGTCCATTTTATCTTCTGCTGGTTTCTCTACTTCTTTCTTTAAGTCAGCATAGTCGTTTCTCATACGTTCTATCTCTTTGACGGAGTAGTTATATTTCCTCATTGCTGCTTTACATTTAGAACATTGTGGATTCATTTTTGCGTTATACATTGAAATTTGACCTGCTAGAACAACTAAGGCGTCAATGGTTTTCTTTAACTCAAAAGCAGTTGGTTTTATCTGTTCATTCCATACCTTACCTCTTCTATCTTTATCTCTTATCTGCCATACACATTCTGCAACTAATGAAACAAAGTTGTCGTATGTCTTAAATTCTTCGGATTTATATATGTCAGAGATGTTCTTATATACCATGTCGCAATCTTTGTCCATAACTTTATGGTTGCAATGATATCCTAGAAACTCATAATTTACTTTACGTATGAACTTCTTTATTTCTACTGAGTCAGTTGGTTTCACTTCTATTTCATCGAATTCATGAATAGTGAGCTTTTGTTGTTGGATTTCAGGCAATTTGGGTAAATGGTCAATAATGTCCTGCATGTCATAAAGATATTCTTCATTTTCTTCATCCTGTGCGGTACAGTCTAAATTACTTGTTAAAAGTTCTTGCTTTATCTTCTGGATTTTTGTTTCAAAAGTATATGAAGAAGGAATAAAGCTTTTCATCTCTACTAACATAGATGTTGGATTCATGACTAACGAATTTGGTGGTGCTGTTGTTTGAATTGTTGTTGTGCCGATGTTGAAATCATATCTTTTATACAAAATAAAAAAATAAATAAAAATAAAACTAACTTTATTTTTTCATCTTAAGGAAATTCATGAAAATTCAAGACCCTTTGGGTCTCGCCGCTTAGCGGCTGAGTAGAAATGAGGGTAGATAACTGTTATTTTTGACGAAGTGAAGATTTGCACTTCGTCAAAAAATCCCTGAAATCAAGAATTAATTCCCGTCAAATACAAAAAATGAGGGTAGAAATGAGGGTAGATAACTGTTATTTTTGACGAAGTGAAGATTTGCACTTCGTCAAAAAATCCCTGAAATCAAGAATTAATTCCCGTCAAATACAAAAAATGAGGTAGAAATGAGGGTAGATAACTGTTATTTTTGACGAAGTGAAGATTTGCACTTCGTCAAAAAATCCCTGAAATCAAGAATTAATTCCCGTCAAATACAAAAAATGAGGGTAGAAATGAGGGTAGAAATGAGGGTAGATCTAACCATCTACCCTAAACATTATTTTGGTCATGGACTTCGTCCTCGCCGCTTTGCGTCTTTATGTTAAAATAAATGGTACCATTAATGATATCATGACTGTTCTCGTTCATGTCTGATTTACATCTAATGAAAAAGTTTAGAAGAATTTTCTTATTCTTTCTGGCATATTTTTGTCTTTCCAGTACTCCCGCTCTAATGGTCCCAGATGTGTTGGCTTTGACTCTCTCAAGTTCTTAGATGGTATAACATCTTCAACACCTCCTTCATATCTTACTTTATAAGTGTCATCGTTTATGTTATAGTCAAGTATTTCAATAACCACTCCTCGCTTTGCTTCGTCAATGGTTTCAGCAAGTTTGCCATTACTACTTTCAACTAATTTATGACGAGGATAAAACGCAATAGAGTCGTCAGCAGCTTTTATAAGATATCCATTACCTTGCGTAGAGTCTACGATATAATAATTTCGACTTAACCTTAAACGTTTCTTTGTCAACGGTTTGTCGTCAAGAACTACACGAACTTTTGTACCAGGAATGAGGGTAAATTGTGTTGAATTTCTGATATTTTGTGTTTGACTTCGTTTCTTTTGTATATACTTTTCTTCTTGTTGTTGTGTCATTGAATTTGTTGTATGTCCTGTTGTAGAATGTGTTGAGGAATTATATACTTCGAGAAAATGTTTCATTGTTTCTTCGGTAAAGTCTCGCTCTTGATTTAAATCTCTGAGAGTCCTTATGAAGCGGTTTATGATGCCGAGTATGTTATGGTTATGGTCTTCAGTAGTGTAGTGAGTTATGTTATGCTTAATGAGAAATTCTGTGATTTCGTTGCTGAGGTATGCACTGTCTTGGTCTGATGTTAAAGTACTTGGGCTATGTTCTGCTACAAACTTTTGTAAAACTCTTAACACTTCACGAGTTCCTTTGTTCCTCATTGGATATGCATATGCTTTACGAGTGTTAACATTAATGAAGATGAGGAATGTTTATGTCCTCCTTTCTGCTTTGAATGAGAGTGTCAAATTGTATGCGTCAGGGAGTGTTGGAGTAAATTGGTAAAAAGTAGTCGTAAGGGTTTATTTTTGTTTGATGTACAACATTTTTGTCAAAGAACCTTTTCACTTCAGCTCTGTTAGTAAATCCCCAACTCTTTGCAGCTTCATTGAACTTCTTAAATGACCTCCATGGATGTTGTTCGAATACTTCTTTCAAGCTCATTTATGTAAAGTTAAAGATTTTATTCAAGACGGTAAGTCCGCAAAGCAGGCTCAAGCGCGTTCATTGAACGCGGTACCATGCGAATATAGTCACAAATGGTGGCATATAATCTTCACCCGAGCCTGTTGGATTTGTTGTGAAAGTGTGTGAATGATTTCCTGTGGTTCCACAGAAAATACCTGTGCTTGAATCTACTGGGTCACTTGAAATATCATATCTATGCATTCCCTGTCTATCCAAACCTGCTGCAAGATTTGTATAACCTCTTTTTGTTATTGAATGTGAATGACTACCTGTTGTGTTTGTAGTTCCTGTATGAGTGTGCGGTGGAAGGTTTGCTTCTTTAATTTTCTTCGAACCTCCTGTTTGCTTTGAAGAGTTCGCACAGTATAAGAATTTATCTACAATCTGCTTCCACATACCAAAACCTAAAACTGTTTCTGGATTTGTTGAATTCATTGACGTATAAATAGAGCCTATAGGATATAATGTTTGAAGTATTTCTGTCTTTAATGTTTGAAGCTCTGTTTTGTCTGCTTTCTTATCTAACATTGTTGGTAGTTCATATGCTTCAAAGTTTCTGGCATGATCTTCGATATTCCTGCAACTCTTATCTAAATTGTTAAGAGTATCTTTTACGCTTGTACTTGGATTTTCTAATGGTGCACTTGAACCAAGGTCAAAGTTCAATATTATGTCGTCTGCTCTAACAGTAGTGAAGGATTTATGTGTATGGTTCTTGTCGGCTTTACTGTCTAATGTAGCTTGAAGTTCATTTATATCGGAGATGTTGTGTTTATGAGATTTCAAAACTTTGTTCATTGCTTCGAGTTCATCTTTGTCAGCTTTACTTTTAATAGCATCTTCAAACGTTATTTTTGCCTTAACTCTCAATGTAAATCTTGGTTCAACTAATACACCGTTAACATTGAAAGTAGAGGCATAAATTTCATCGTTATAACCAAATGCTTCTGGTGCTTTAGCTACATCATACTGTACAGTACAGCTTATGTCATAACCTTTAGCACGAATGTATTTATATCTTCTTTCATTAACATTTTTTGTCTTCGCTTCATCACTTCGTGTTAAATATCCATGGTAGTCTGTTATAATCTGTTCGTCTGAAGTTATATAATGAACGTGGTTTTTATCTGCTTTTTCGGCTAATTTCTCTTCTATCTCATTTATTTCAAGTTCATGCCTACCACCACCTCCCGAAGAAGTATTTTTCTTCAGCTCTTGAAGAACGTCCACTTCGCCATCTTTAGTGTCAATAATGAGACTTTGAGTTAAAACCTTTCCTGTCTTAATGGATGTTTGTAAAACTTCTTCTTCACCGTGTTCGGGATCATGGTCGTCATCATATCTTGTGAAATCAGAGATGTTGTCATACATTAAGCATATCTGTCTCAAAAGTTCTGCTATTTGAAACTGGAACGAAAGATATACAGAACTTTCATCATCTCCTAAAGTCAAGTCTGCTTTCTTAAGTATTTCTTGAATGTATGCAATGAGAACAGAGTACCTTGGAAAATATTCGAACAATATTTCATTAGCTGTTGGTTTTGGTGGTTCTTCTGGAGTTTCTGCATCTCTTGACTTCAATGCTCTTGCTCTCAAAGACCTAAATGTTAGAGCACCAGGTTTTACAAAGGACTTTATAAATGCTTTAATAGTTCCTGGTAAGTTATTGTTAGCATTAAGTAAGTTCCTTATGCTTCCATCATGTACGTCCATAGCACTATGTAAAAAATCTATACTTTTCTTGTAGTCAGCAATAGACTGACTGTGATTTTTTAAAGATTTGTCAATACCTTTAAGCCAATCTTCATGCATGTCTGATACTGAGCCAAGAATATCATTTGCTTCCTTTAGTGTATTTTGTGCTTCTCGTAAAGTATCCAATCCAGTACGTGCATTGTTTGCTATACGTCTTACAGTATCTATTTGACTCCTTATTTCTTGCATCCAACCAGATAAAGTTTTAATAGTATCCGAACCATTTGAAATGAAGTTCAAAGCATTTTTAACGTCATCTAAAGCTTCTTCACCAAGTACTGCCCATATCTTTCCGATTTGGTATTGAAGAACTCCATATGAAGCAGCTGTTAAACCAGTATTTATAAGGTCCCATATCCATGATTTAGCAGTTTTTCCATCCTTTCCATCCTTTCCATCCAAACCGTTTTCGCCTTGAGGTCCTTGTATTCCTTGTGGTCCTTGTGGTCCGGTGTCACCCTTCTCTCCTTTCAGTTCATCTTTATGTTCGTTATAATATTCTAATGTCATAAGGTGTACATCGTTACTGCTACCAGCAACGCCGAGAATTTGTTTCTCATTCATGACTAAATTCTTTAGGCATTTAATGTTGTCGTCAAATCGAAAGCTCTTTAACAATTCAATGAGAACATTCAGTACTTTCACTAATGAGGCATCTACTGTAGAATTTATATATTGCACCGTTCCATCATTTATGATGGGAACCTTGCTTGTTGTAATGAATGGGTCATAAGTGTTAAAAGTATCGAAATCAATGACTTTTTTAGTTTTTCCATCGTCAATGACTAAATCATTGCCTTCAATGGTTAAAGTTGAGTTTTCGTTTACTAGTTCATGTGCTCTTCTTGCTTCATTTGTTTCATACGCATATGCAGCAATAGTCATATTTTAATGAGAATAAAATGTTGTTCTATTTGCAAAGTACAGACCCAAACGAATACGGGACAGTAAAGCTACAAACAAACTTAGGTCTACAGAATGAGGCGCTTGCATTCAGAATGGTTGACTTCAATACTATTGCTTCATTCGTTATAACTGACGAAACAGATTTCATGGAGTTTGAAATAGATGGAAAGAAGCACGAAATAAGATTTCACAATAATGTAGAATATAAGATGGAAACATTAGCTGGAGTGTTAAATGCTCTCATAAATACTACAATAAACAAGGATAACGAAGAAAACTTAATGAATGTTAAACTTATTGCAGGAGTTTTGAAGTTCAGTTATGCGAAAGAGTTTAAGATACCAAGAATGAGTCATAGAGTACAACTTCTTTTGGGAGCATACCATATGACATTTCCTTTGAAAAGTGTTGACAAAACGATTGAGATGAAATCTGTTCCATACGTATGTTATGGCAATTGTTTGTACATTGAGTCAAAAATAGCTAATGTCACAGGTATTTCAGGAGTTAATAGTAAAGGTTCAGTAGAATATAAATCCTTCTGTTATGAAGTAAATTCAATGTTCATTCCAAACGTTCCTGTCATAGCAACTCATTTAGGTAAATGGGTTCGCATTAGTCCTCATAATTTGAAAGACATGCAATTCAGACTAGTTGACTTTCAGGGTGAGCCTGTAGAACTGAAGGCACCAGTGCGAATGACTGTTGAAGTTGACTTTTTAGAAAATATTAAATGCAACAGCTTACAAGAGAACTCAGAGCTAAAAATATAAAGTATGAATGTTATGTATTAGGTCATGAACTTTGGTTGTTGCTGTTTGATGAAACAAATGAATTAGTTATGTCAGTCAAGAGAACAGAAAAATATTGTGTTAGTGAAAACTGCACCAAGTCAATAAGATTAGGTTTGCATTATGAAGATGAGTTCGATACTGTTGAAGAAGTTTTGGATAGATATTACAAATTGCTAACTTGAAATTTTTTGACTGACGGTGCAAAGCGCCAAGATGGGCTCAAAGAGCCCTCCTGACTGCTTTAATTTACTAAAACATATTTCAAACAAAGCTTATAGTCAGTAGATAGTTTTGTATACTCGTTCGAATATTTATACTTAAACTCAACTCCTGTAGTTTCTGGTGTTTCAATGATGCGGATGTTACCTATTTTCATGAATAGTGGAGTTTGACCACAGCATTCGATTTCAGGGTCGAGATAGTCAATGACACATTGTTTCCCTGTTATTCGTGAGATAACATTTTCAAGGTCCTCCTTTGTTAGAATTATTTGGTTCTTACTTATAAGATTTGTCAAAAGCTTCTTATCGTCTTTGAGTAAAATTGTTTGGTATAACTGAAGAAGGTAATGGTCTACGTTATCTGAAGGATTTGTTTGAACATTTATGTAAGGGTTGTCGTTGGCTTCTCTTGAAAGAATTTGGTCCAGTGGTGGATACTCTAACTTAACATCTGATGTAGCGTTTGCACTTGAAGCTGTGTTTAAATTCACCGACTTAAGTTCTGGTTCTTTTTCTTTCAAACACTCTGAACTATAGTTCTTTATGACAATATTGTTTGTCGTTCGTGAGTCAACATTTGATGTTGGTTCAATTGGAACATTAACAGCACCAGCTAAGATGGATTTGCTTCTCATTTCATATAGAATAAAAACCTTTTATATGTATGAAATGAACAATATACTCGACAAGGGTTTGAATGTAAAGCTAACGAATGAAAATATTGTTGAATTCACTGAGACAGGAGTTGTGTATAAAGATGTAGAACTACTGAACAAAAGAGCAAAGGGAAGAAGCAGGAACATGAACAAAGGGTGGAAGCCTATAAAAATTTATGTCAATGATGGCTCAGGAGGTTCAAACATAAAGTATGCAGAAAGTTATAGAGTTTATGCTCTCAAAGGTGAAAAGCCTTCATTTAAGAACAGCTATTCTAACGCATATCCTCAAAAGCTAACGGATGGGGAAGTGGATGATATGAATGACAGCAAAAATATTAACAGAAATGGCGACAGAGATGCATGGAATTTGTTTACCATCAGTCAATTGAAGGTTAAACTTTAAAACAATGTTGGTCGTTCCCATGGAATATTTTTGACTTTAATGGTATTAGTCATGATATGAATCTCAAGGTATGAACGAGGAGAGATGAGAGACTTATATGCTTCCCAAATTTCTTCAAAAGGTAATGTTATACCTGACTGTTTCCAAATGAGTTCAATGTCATAACGTGAGAAACCTTGAAAGATAACGAAGTCAGTTATGAGACGTTTTATGTTTAAAGCTAAAAACCTCCATGTTTGCATAAGTATTGCTACAGTTAAATGGTAATGTCTGACTTTAGTAATGATGTTAGCTAATGGTGAGTCTGGTTTTGACACTAAACCTTTTCCGGCGAAGTCGTCACAAACTAATAAAGTGTTTGAAGGATACTTTTTGAAGGGGTATTTTGAAAGTTTTGATAGAATGTAGTTTGTCAGTCGTTTCATATCGTAAACTCCTGAGTACTGACGTAAGTGGTGTTTGTCAATAATTCTTTCCATCTCTTCTGAAGTCTTTTGCATTCCTGACTGTATGAACTCTACAATTGCATAATATTTTCTCTTACGTCGAATGTAACGTTGAAGAAATTCAATGAGTTCGCTATCTGGAACTTTAACGACAGATGCTTGAACTTTACTCATGAATGTTTTCGCTGTTGAATCCATAGAGTCTGAAGTTGCTGATATAATGATTTGGTCATAGTAAGAGTCGTTTCCTAAACGCTCTGTTATGAGTATATGACGAATTAAATTAAATGTCTTACCTGAACCCATCTTTCCACAATAGAAATAAACACCATTTGAACAGAACTCATAGTCCTTACTGAAAGGAAGAATGAGAGAAGAGTTAAGTTTGTCTGTAGTTTCATTCATGTCTTCATCTACGTCATGTATTAAATGCTTCATTTTATCTCCATTAAAAATGCAAGTCAGAAATATTCAGAACATAGCACCGAGTCTAACTGACAAGAGTATAAAGATATACTATGAACACGTTATGATGAAACCAACCAAAATTCAAGAAAGTCAGTATACTTATGAATATCCAAGACACTGGGTAGAGTATGTAGGAGGTGAGAAAGCTATTGAAATCAGACAGGTTCGAAGTATTCCAGCAGGAAGAACAATATTATTGAAGAACTTTAATGTTTTGAGATATAATGATGAAACAAAGAAGCAAGATAGTTTTCCTGTTGCTGTGTATGTGAACTTAGATACAGGAGATGACATGAAAGTTTTTAATACAAAGCTTCAAACGGTAGTGAGAGAACAACTTACTGCGGAAGGACATCCATTACCTTCAGAAGTTACCATAGCATATAATTTTGAAACAAACTCAATAGATTTTAAAGTCATCTCTGCAAAGAAGTCAGGTTTTACATTTAATGAAGCAGATGTATATTCGAATGAAAACTTCAAAGCTATTGCATGGTTAGATAATGACGATTGCTTTAAGAAAATCTTTAAATTCAGTGACTCAAAGATGTCAATAGATGACCTTCGTGGAATGTTACCATCGACGTTTACAGTTGAAGGTTCAGCAGGATTGCTTACAAGATTGTCAATTGGTGGTATTTGGTCTCGTGAGAACATTGTTATAAAATCCAGTATAAGTGAATTTGCTGAAGAATCTATATTATGTCTTTCAAACTATATGTATTCGCCGCCAAAGCATTATAGTATAACAAACTTTGTCAGTAAGTTTAACATAAGACTTGTCGAACCTTCTTCAATGAAAGATGTTGTGCTACCTAAAGATGGAAAGGATGGACTCATTATTGAGATGATTTTAATAGCATATTAAATGAGCTTGTTCTTGAAGGTCATTCATGATGAAATAACTGTTGTAGAAGATGTTAGCAATTGTTCAGACATTTTGAAGCGTATAGATGATATAAGAAATAAGTTAGATAGACCGCAAAGCGGTGAGGGCGAAGCCCGTGAGAACGCTTATGTTTCATTGACTTTTTCCAGTAACGAGAACTTTTATGAGATAATATTGAAGAGAGATGATTTTAATATGGTGTAAATGGTAGCTTGGGCAGCTTTAGGCGCAATGGGAACAAAAGCATTAGCATTTGGAGCAAAAGCACTTGGAGCTTATGACGCAGTAAATAAAATGAGTGGAGGAAGGGTTTCAAAGACATTAGATGCAAATAAAGGAAAGATTGGAGGCTGGGTTGCAAAGAAGTTAAGATTAAATAAAATAGGGCTCATAAATAAAGCATCCAATTTGGTTGCGACTGAGTCAGAAAATGCTTTAGGAAAGGACGATGAGTTTGCAAAACACGCAAAAGACTTTAATGACCAGATGAAAGGTGAAACAATGCATTTAAATAGAGTCGATGGAACTAAAGAAAATGTTTCTTCTCCACCAGCGGTTTATCCATACGGACCTTATGGAATGTATGGAAACCCTTATGAACGACCATTTGACCCATTGACTGGTGGAAGTAATTGGTATCATTACGGACGAAGAAGAAAGATAGTCAAGTTGGAGACGGACGTAAAGAAAGCAACTAAAAAGAAACCAAGGAAGAGAGTTATAAAGCAATGAATTCAACAGGTTAGAAATGAGGGTAGAAATGAGGTTAGATCTACCCTTCTACCCTAAATTTATTTTTGCGCTATGTTTTCATACGTGTGAGGGTGGTGATATCATTATTTTTTAAGTTTATTTTTATATAAATGACGAAAACTATTGAGATAACAAACTACAACGGTCATGAGTTCAAGAATTTGTTCTTCGTTCCTCGTGAAAATACATTCTATCAGATACGAGGGAGAAAGGGTAAAGTTAGTTTGAGCGTTTATGAAGGAATGAAGAATGGAAAGTTTATACAAGCATATGATACAAACGGTAAACGTGTTTCATTACATTTGTCAAAACTTACTAACATTTATTTTGACAGTGACTTTGACCTATATGAAGAAGAAAGTGAGTCAGAAGATTATGAGCTGTTATGTGAAGCACAGCAATGGGAGGAGTTGCAATACTTTTGTAAGTGAGAACGTTTATTTTTTACATTAGTGAAGTCATTAGTGGTTGGCGGTTTGTAAATATTTAAGGTTAAGTTAGTGTTGTCGTTTGTGTTGTAAAATATACGTTACTGGTTTTGTAAATATTTAAGGTTAAGTGGTGTACGGAGGCGCGCAGTGCCTCAGTACACGACTTAGCCATACTAACTGGAATCATAAATGGATCACGACGGTTGAATAATGTTGGAATTGCTCTTGCTGTGGATTCAATAACTCCATATCCTGGAACAATAAATTTATCTTCTGTAATTTGCATTTGAATAATGCTGAAAGTAACTTCACCACTCTCAACAGTAATTTGTGGTGAAGGAAGTTTTCCATGTTCAACAGTTGTTTCCTTAACTTCTATCTTAAGGGTTGTAAGAGCTTCGTTTCCAGCTATTGTTGGAGTTAATGTTTTAATTTGTCCCTTGTTAGCACGTTTAACACCCTTTATTAAAGTAGTTGGTTCACCAATTTGTTGAAATTCTCTTGTATAAGTTTTACCAAAATCTGTTGCTGTAACAGCTTGATAATCTGCTGGATCCATCTCTCCATAACAAACATATTGAATATCAGCAGCTCTCGCTGGATCAACTTGACAATAAACCATTGAATGAGGTGTGTTATAATATTTAAGTAAGTTAGTATCTAGTAATTGGGTACCAAGGGTCTACGCCCCTTAGTACTCAAATTACTAGAATTTACAAAAACCGTTTGACACGTAAAATATTTTCGACATTTACAAAAATAAAAAAATAATTTTTTAAAAAATAAACTTAAAAATAAACTTTAAAATTTTTGACACTTTACAAAATAAAAAAAATAATTTTTTAAAAATAAACTTAAAAATTAACGTTAAAATTTTTGACACTTCACAAAATAAAAAAATAATTTTTTAAAAATAAACTTAAAAATTAACGTTAAAATTTTTGACACTTCACAAAATAAAAAAATAATTTTTTAAAAATAAACTTAAAAATTAACGTTAAATTTTTTAAATTTTTTTATCATAGATTTTAACACCCAGAGTAAAAAAAAATAATTTTTTAAAAATAAATTAACCCAAAAATTTTTTAATTTCTGTATATACTAAATTTTTCATAAATGATAAAATTAATTTTAGGGTATATCTAACCCGATATCTAACCCGATTTCTCACCTTGTGAATTTTCAACAGTAAATATACTGGCATGATTCAGGAATGTCATTGCTGCTGTCTTCAAACTCTTTTATAGATTCATACCATAAACGAGCTTCACGGGAGATGAGAAGTAATGAAACAATAATTAATAATTTATTAGTAAAATTCATTTTATATAAAAATAAAATTTTATATCTAATCTGATTTTTCGAATTCGTCTAATTTCTTCTTCAGTTCTGCTATGTTATCTTCATATAATTTAATCTTTCTTAATATTCCATCTTTATTTAATGGCTGCTTAATTTTTCTAAATTGAACTCTACCATCTTTCATTTGATGAACATAAAAACCTTCTGGAATAGTTCCTGATTTAATGTATTCAACTAAAAACTTTTGTTTTGTTGCTTCAGTAATTTTAGTACTCATTTTATTAAAAGTAAAAAATAAAAAATATTTTTAAAATTAACTTTATTTTTTATGAGGACTCTCTGAGTCCATCTGAGCCGCTTAGCGGCTTCGTCGTCTTTTCCTTAATTCCTGCGGATCAACTAGGTCGGTTGAAGGTCTTTGACTTTCTTTATAGTGCTTATAGAGTGTATAAGCCGCCATATGATAAAGATAATTAAACCATAAATACGCTTTACCTAAAGTTTTCAATCGATTATATAAATCATTATTGTTAGGCGTTGCAGGTGGTGCAGGGTATTCGAGAACATCTCTAACCATTTAATTACTTTAAAACTCTTGGTTTCTTTTTAGTTTTTAACAGTTTCTTTGCTTTTGCGATTTTAGCTAAAATATATCTTCGACCGTAATGGAACCAATTCGAACCTCCTGTTTTAGGGTCAAAAGGTCTTCCATAAGCGTTCGGGTCATATGGTGCGACTGCAGTTACTGGCGCTGGTGCTGGTGATGGCGCAGGTGCTGAATTAATCGGCGGTGCCTCAATTGGTGGATATTCTGGCTGTTTCTCCTTTTCTTTAAGTGAATTTAATTTAAACTCTTCACCATTCAGCTGACCTTTAAAATCTTTTAACTGCTTAGATATTTCATTATCTTCACCTAAAAGGTTTGCGACTGGTCAGCGACCCAGTTACCTAATTTCTTTAACTTTTCAGATTTTAATTTTCTGGCAGCAGCTCCCACAAGCATTCCAGCATTATTTTTTAAAGCTTTTGATACAGCTCCACCAGTTAAACCGTCAATAGCTTTATAACCTCCATACAAAGCTGATAGTGTTGAAAATACCATTTAATGCTTATTAAAATCATTTCTCATAATGATTAACTCATAAAATTTTTCATCGGAGCTAAACGTTAATGAAACTCTGACTTTTTCACCACTGAACCTCTTTATTAGTTCATTAATTCTATCAATTATATTAGCACACTCACTTACATCATCAATGATAGTAATATCATCACAAATTATTTTTACATTTAACGACGTCATTTATTACAAATTAATTTCTTCTATTCTTTAAATAATTAATAAAAGACCTAATACGTGTGAGTGGTTCGCGGTTCCTTTCCTGTGTCGGGCTTGTTTGAATCGGTGTAGATTTTTTCAGACCTGTTGGAATAAGATCAGCCCCGGCAGTTGAATTAATCGGTGTTCTATATAAATTTCTATATAAATATGGTCCCGCTACAGCACCAGCAGCTAATAAAAGACCTACAGGAATTACAATTCTATTATAATTCCGCGGTTTAGGATCTTCATCAAAACTAGCCCATGCGCTTTCAGTCGTTGAACTCATTTATATATAATTAAATTTTAATAAGCGATTAATATGAGTTCGATAATAATACTATCTTTTCTGTCATCAGGAAGGACAATATCTTTTAGGCTCGATGGTTCAACTAATTTTATATTAAATTTATTAACATAATTAGTTATTGAATAATGCTTCGGCGGAGAATATAAACAGTTTGATAAACATAAAATAGAATCTTCAGCGAATTCACTTATACTTGATTTAATGATTGCCGCTTCTCTGGACCAAACACCATTAAATGAAATTGATGTTAATAAATAATCATCATTTTTAATGGAAATTGATTTTGGTAAGTACTCCAGGAGGTCATTTAATGTTATCTGTTCTGCTCCGAACTGAGCAAATCGATAAAAGCATTCATCATTATTAATTCCTGTAATCTCTTGAAAATTTTTATTCGTGTATATATTTTCAATCTCATCACCGACAGCACCATCTTTTAAATCAAATATGAAACCAGCTTTTGAATTTGAATTAACACGAAATTCTATTGAATTAGTTTCAAAACTATAAAACATATCAACTTCATTAGGTTGAGGATATCCGGCACCTTTTAACTGTTCAATAAGAACCGATTTAATCTTTTTATTAAATGCTGTCATATCATCTCCTGTGTCTAAATCTATATAAATCTGTAAATCATATTGATGATTATCTCTTATTATTCCAAAGTTATATAATTCAATGGTTCGTCCTGCAGGAATGGTTTTTATCTGTCTTATTTCAATTGCTTTTTCACCAGTGTTATAATCAACCCAGTGTTTAGGGTATTCATAAATGTATTCACCATTGATTATTTTAAACGGTTGTGAAAATATGTGCTCATAATAGATTTTAATACTTTTATCATTAAGACTGGGAACGGTATTAACAAAATTTCTGACTTGTAATGCATGAAAAATAGCGTGACTTCACTTTTGACAGTTTACAAATGTAAAGTGTTGCATCCTTAAAAACTTGGAAATATATACATTCATGAATTATCTTGTATATTAATTGAAAATCCATAAAACCCTAACAATATTTTTTCTTAAAAAAAACTATAAAAATATAAATAAAATTAATCGTTAAATAAAAATATTTGATATTAGAATTTTATTGGAAAAATAAAAAACTTAATATTTTAAAGAAATACTTAAATACTTGAATGTTTTAACTTTTACATTATCATATAGACTCTCAAATTATTAGCCATTTTGGCTGAGAACTATGGTCTGCGAGGTACATAGATAGAATCAGTACCTCGCAGACTATAGTTCTCTATATGGCGCCGAAAAATTTTTGGTGAAATGTCGTCGCATTTCACCAAAAATTTTTTCGGCGCCATAGGAAGAATTGGAGGGTGTGAGATACTATTACATGCTATAGTACTCACACCCTCCAATTCTTAGCCAAAATCGCATAAAATTTGCTACTTATCTTCAGATTACCTCCCATTATAAAATATATCATTGCTATCTCATTGTACTATATTTCCACCCTATTGTATTTAAAAATATAAAATTTTTTGATAATATATTTTTATATCTTGAATTTTCAAACAATATATTCACAGATAATATAATGGAAAATCTATCTCAACCTAGCCTTAAAGTACCAAACTCCTGCTTGCATTCTCACTCACAAATATTAAACATCCATCTCCAAAAAACTAAATTCTTCACAATTTTTTTAAAATTGAGAACATAAAAAACGTATGCATTCAATAATTTAAGATACTAACAAATATTAAAAACTTCAAAATATCAGATATTAACGTTTTTCAATTAAAAAAAATATCATTTTGCTTTTCAATTCGAACATAAATCTTAAATATTTTTAATTAATATCTGATTTACAGCATTATTATCCATTTATAAATCTGACAAATAAATGACAAAACCATCAGAAATAGTGTCACTTTTTGTCAAAAGTGAAGTCACGCTATTTTTCATGCACAACAAACAAAATTTCTGACTTGCATTTTTAATTATAATAAAATGAAACATTTATTTGAAGAAGTAGATGAAAAAATGAATGAAAAATCTGATAAACTCAATAGTTCATTAATTCTTCCCTTCAGTAAGGATTATCAGTTCTGTTCAAACGGTGTGTATTTCTATTGCGGAAAAATGGGTTCGGGAAAGACTTTTAATTTAATACGTCATATTTTAATTACTGAACGGTTAGGCTCTGAACACGCTAAAGGCGTGTTGAGCTCCGAAGGAGCGAATTCATATTATGACCAAATCATTATATCAGCAACTTCAGATTCAATGGATTCAACAGCGAAGACGTTTATGAGTAAAGTTCAGGCATCTGTTGTGAAGGTTCCAGATAGCGAATTAATTTCTTTTCTTCAACGTTATATAAGAAGAAAGAAGAAATATTATGCAATAGTTGAATTTATACAATCAGGAATGCAAAAGACCTCGGAAGAAATGGAAAGAATTATTGATAAACATCATTTGAGACAGCAGGATGGTACGTATGATATGAAACGATTGACAAACTACATTCTCTCAAAACTTTCAAAATATCCTTTTAAAAAATATCCATCAAACACTTTATTAGTTTGTGATGATTTCGCTGGTAAAGGTTTAGTTTCAAAACCAGATTCACCATTAGCTAATTTAATTACTAAAGTCAGACATTATCACATGACTGTAGCAATACTTATGCAGACGTGGAGGTTTTTAGCTTTAAACATTAAACGTCTCATTACTGATTTCGTTATATTTCAAGGTTTCTCAAAATACGATATAGAATTAATTTGGAAGCAATCAGGTATAACATTACCTTTTGATGAAATCTGGGATGCTTATAAATCACTCATTTCACCACGTTCATATTTAGAAATTCATATAATGACTAATACAATTAATGTTAAAAATATACCTTGGGAAAGACCAACATTATTTTAAAGCTTTATTTTTAGATGAGGTGTAGTGAATAGATTCCATCCATCTCTATCACCATTTCTGTTTATATTTTTGGTGTCATTCATGTCCACACTTTCTGGATCAGTTAGTTTTTGAGGATAAAGATTAGAATAACTGTTTTTAATCGATGGTGCTTCACCTTTTAACGCATAAACTCTATTACTTTCTGCATATTTAATGTTTGAACCACCAGAACCATCATTTACGTAAATAGTAAATGGTTTATAATCGATGTTCATATTTCGACTTCTGCCTTTTGATTTCTTATTTAACACCTCAACATCTTTATAAACTGCGCCCGTTTCAGTGAATTCAACAAGATTTTCATTTTCAAGTTTCACGTTTAAACCTTTATCAAAGATATTATTCATTTTTATAGTAATAAAAGGTTTTTATTCTCTAGAAAATGAGAAGTAAATCCATCTTAGCCGGTGCAGTGAATGTTCCAATCGAACCGACGTCGAATGTTGATTCAAGAACGACAAATAATATTATAATCAAAAATTATAGTTCTGAGAACTTGAAAGAAAAGGAACCTATTTCCTATGGTCCTGTGAAAGAACTGAAATCCGTTAATTTAAACACAGCTTCAAGCGCAAATGCAAATAGTGAAGTTAAGTTAGAATATCCACCTCCATTAGAGCCAATAATTTCACGTGAAGCTCAGGATAATCCATATTCAAATGTTCAGACTTCTACAGCAGATAACGTAGACCATTACCTCCTTAATTTATACCAAACAATATTACTCAAAGACGATAAGAAGCTTTTGACAAATCTTATTAGTAAGAATCAAATAATTTTAACAAAGGAGGATTTAGAAAATGTTATATCAAGAATAACAGGGAAACAGTGCGTTATTGATTATCTTGACCCTGAAATCGAATGTTGTGGTCAAACCAGTATTTATGAAAATCGGTAATATTAGAATAATCGAAACACCAGGAACTACAGGAGTTGAGTTTAAGTATAAATATTCGAATGAATACACAAAACTTTCAACAGAATATAAACTTTGCTTGAAATATGTTTTAACGAATTAATTTAAAATTTATATTTTTATGGGCGAAGCCCCGTCGCGTAGCGGCTCCCTGGTTCATCATCTAGTCCATTAGCTCTTATATTAGACCAAAAATCAACTTCTATAGTCATCTGCACAGGAGCTTTAATTTCAATTGGTTCGCCTTGAAAATCAACTAATCTAAATGTCATATCTTTTAAGTGGTGTGGTTGTATTCGAACCCATTTTCCTTCGTGTCTTAATAAAATCGGAAAATTAGGCATGAATACAGAATTAACGGCGTAACAGAACGATTTATATTCTATAACAGAATTTTTATTATTAACTCCTGAAATTCCTGTTACATTACTTATTTTTGATTCAACATATAAACAGTTTCCATAACATATGTAGGGTGCAGATTTCATTTCAATTATATATTTTTGATTTTCAATAGAAGATTTTAATGGTAATTCTTGATGATAAGCACCTAATAATAAACGTGCTCGATGAGTCATATCAGTAATTTTAAATTCTTTTTCGGAACTAAATTTTATTATTCCTGAATCAGTTAATTCACAGTTAAGGGCTCCATTAAATTTTTCATCAATGAGATCCTGAATCTTTTTCTCTAACGTATCAATATCATATTTATTTCTTGCTTTAAAATGAATTTCAGTACTAATACCATCAATTTCAAAAGTAATGAAATCGTTAGTGTCTGTTATAACAAATGAAGCGATAGTGCTAAAATCAAGAACTCTGAAAGCTAGTGGTTCATTCTGAAGACCAAGGTTAGTTTGTAATTTTAATGTCCCGTAATCATTAGGGTCTGTACTTTGCAAATAGAACAACATTTTATTCTAATTAAAAATATGAGTATATCCGCATATTCTTATGAAGCTGATAGGGCGAAAAGATTAATTTTGGTTCATACACGTTTTCATTTGATGATGAGCATTTAATTATCACTGATGGAAAAACTGAACATTATATCTCATGGAAAGAATATGAAAAATTCATTCCAATATTAACGCCATGTACAATGCCTTTATAAAGACGGTGAAATTATTGAAAAAGATAACACAACAGTATATAGGTCTGTTTATGAAGCATTAGAATATATGTTGAATTATAATCCCGAAAGATTTGACCCAAGCACTACGCCATGTGCAATGCCCTTTATTAAGGATGGTGAAATCGTAAGGGTTCCGAATTCAACGGTTTATACAGCTGTTCAAAACAGTTTACAAAACATTTTAGCGAATATCTTTAATTCAGAAACTACGGAAATAAAATTACCGTATATAACAGATGCTAAAGAAATTAAATCAAAAACAACAACATTATTTGCATCACTTAATGATTTAATGACTTATATAATTAATACTCCCCAGCCGACTACGGCATTTGATCCAAACTCGACGGTTTGCAGCGTACCTTTCATTAACGACAGTTCAGTAATTGAATTAAGGGATTCAACAGTAAATGAATCATTAAAGGCTTCATTAATGAAAATCATTGATTTTAACTCATTCATGAATACATATAATTCATTCATTAATGTTTCATACACTTCTAAAGAAGGTGAGCCAAAAACTATGATAAAGCGGTGTATGAAATAAAAGCATCAATGACGAAATTGAATTCGTTAACTTTTGACGGTGATAGTTCCGTTAACAGCATGACATCAGGAAAAACGATTTTAACGAAAGAATATTTAAAATCTCATGTTAGTGTGTTCGTTGAAATTGAAAAAGAAGGTGGAATTAAGTTCGATCCACTGGGTTTCATTTTCGACTTAGCGAATGCGGGTGTTAGTTTCGCTGAATGGACAACTATACAGAGTGAGATAAACGCTATATGGACGTTTTTGGGGTCAAAAGCGGGAATGGGTGAGCTTGTAGATGCTGCAAGAACATTAGGTGAAACGGGAAATTTTGTAGATGGTTTTAAAAGACTTGTTTCAAATGTTTTAACAAACACAAAGAAATTATTTAGATATACCGTACATAACGGACAGATTTTCGAACAGGTAGCAACAAACCCTCCGGTTATGGCTGCGTTGATGATGGCTAGAGACATAAACGAAGAAGAGGAGAAACCAGAGGATACGGGTCAGGTTATTCGAGACATTAAAAACGTGTATCCTGAAGTTATTGATTTATTTAGAGGTGTTAATGATTCGATTTCAAATCATTCTATAACCATTGATGAAGAGAATAAATTAACAGATTATACATTCGTCATTATTGCAGAACTAATGAAGAGAATAAATGAAAAAGGTATAGCTGATATAATTAATGTCAGCGATGTAATGATGAAAAGAAATTTTGACTCATTATTTACAGAACCGAAAACAGAATATAGTCTTTATGACGTAATTACTGAATTAATGAAAAAGATTAATGATAATAAGAGTTCTGGCGGAAGGGTTGAATTAGAGGTGAATGATGTTAATGAGAAATTAGATAGTAAGGCAGACAAAAATGAGCTTTTAGCTCTGAGTGATAGAGTCACGAACCATGTTCATTATGTAAGTTCAGATGAACAGATTATAACGGATTATCATGATTATTTAACACGAATTGAAGAAAGAGTGAATACGGAAGACCCTAATGAGTATAGATATAAATACATTCGTGCTGAAGGTTATGACATACGTTGTACTGTACAGTATGACACAGGAAAAGAAGCAGAAGCATTTGATTATAATGAGGAAATTTATGCCTCTAGTTTCTTTGTTAATGATGTATTAGTTGAACCAAGATTTACTTTGATGGTTAAGTCAAGAATGAAGGTGGAAGATGCTATTAAAACTAAAGCTGACAAAGATGAACTTGACGCAACGAACAAAGTTTTGGAATCTCATAAACACAATATCTCCGACATAAATTCACTTCAAACTTCATTAGACAGTAAAGCAGACAAAAATCATACGCATGAATCCTTCACAACTGTTAGAGCAGACGACATAATACTGAACTTTGATTTGGGTTCAAGTGCACCTTTAGAGAATCCAAGCACTAGCGTAAAAGATACTCTTAACAATTTAGATAACAGTTGCAGGAACATTGAAGGTCATGCCAGAAACTTTGAAACATATGAACTACCAGCCCTTTTAGATAAAAAAGCAGATAAAGAACATACACACGAATTCTTCACAACTATTAGAGCTGATGAGATAATATTGAATTGGGCTATTGCTTCATCAAGCATGCGTGATGAGGATACGTGCACTAACCTAAAAGATATGGTTGTTGATTTAGCCAATAAAACCGACAAAATATATGTAGATGAAGAATTAAATCGTTATGATACAAAAGCAATGAGTTATACAGAAGAAGCAAAGGAACGGGTCAATGAAAATTATGTGAAGAAGTCGGAAGTAAATGATGCGGTTAATGGTAAAATTAATGAAAGATTTTCGAATATCGATTCATTAACAGTTAATGACATTCAATTACACCATCAATTACCTGGTCAAAAGAATGTGGAATATAATAATCTTACTAATGTTCTCGATGGTTTCAATGAATTTAGAACTGATGCAACAAATGCGATTGTAAGCATGAAGAATGAAATATTGCAAGCTATATATCCTGTTGGTTCTTTATATACATCAATGAACTCAACAAATCCAGCAAGTGTTTTAGGTTTTGGTTCATGGCAGCAGATTGTAGATAAATTCTTATACTGTGCTAACTCTTCAAATCAAACAGGTGGTTCAAAGAAAATTTTAGAAGCAAACCTTCCACCGCATAAGCATACAGGAACGACAAACTTTTCAGGATACCATACGCATACTTTCGATGACCACTACGTAGCTAACTGGCAAAAAGATTTTAACAGTGACAATACATTTAGACCATTAGATACTACATGCAAATGGGTTAAAAGAACAACAGATGAAGGAGGCAACCACCAGCATACATTTACAACAAATCCAACAGGAAGTGGTGCAGATTATATGCCACCGTATATTACAGTTTATGCATGGGTTAGAACGGACTGAAAGTCCTGAGCTCCAAAAGAGCGAACAGCTTAAAATTTACTAAATTTATTTTTACATAAATGAGTTTAAAAGAAGTTTTCGAATCATCACCGTGGAGGTCATTTAAAAAATTCTATGAAGCTGCAAAGAATGCGGGATTTAATGATAGAACAGAAATTAAGAGATTTTATGATGAAAATATAGTTCATCAGGTTAAAGTTAATCCATACGACTACTACCTTCCCATTTATTCTAAAACCCATGATGCATATCAATTTGATACACTCGTTCAGAGTAAGAAAGGAAGAAAGCCACCATTTTTGATTTTCATTAATGTTAATACACGTAAAGCTTTTGCGTATATAATGAAAAATAAAGGAACAAAAGAAGTTTTAAGAGTTTTGCAGACGTTCGTGGCAGAACATCATCCCACTTCATTAACTTCAGACCAGGATTCAGCATACCTCAGTAATGAAATTACTGAATTTTTTATTAAACATAACGTTACTCATTACACGACTGAAGACCATAAACATAATATTTTAGGAATCATTAATCGTTTCATTAGAACGCTAAGAGATTTAAATAAAGAAAGAGATTTTACGGAGGAATCAATGAATAAAGTTATTAATGCTTATAATAAATCAACTCATAACAGCACAGGATTTAAACCAAACGAAATGACTTCAAAAGAGGAGGATGAATACATAAAACAAAAGAGAATGTTAATGGAGGAAAGAAGAAGTTCATCATTACTGCCAGGAACTAAAGTTAGAATCATTCTTGAACATAAACCACATGAAAAGGTAAGAAATCAGTTAAGTGATGATTATTATATCGTTGATTCCTCACAGGGTAATGGTTATTTAATTAAAGCAGCTGACCATTCGGTTGCGTTTTATCCACGATTTCGATTAGTTGAAAGCGAAAATGGAAGATTAGCTAAGACGGTTGATGAAGCAAAAAGAGGTATAGTTAATAAAATTGTGAGTTATGATGAAGACAAAGATGAATACACTGTCGTTTATGAAGGAGGTGTGGATGATAAAATTCCTTCTAGAAATTTGAGAGAATCGAACCCTACACATTTATCGGAACTCGAAAAGGATTACTGGAAGGATAAAAATAAGCCAAAATTAATCAAAAAAAATTTTATGAACTAAATATATTTTATGTCTGTAATTAATTAGTTAATAAGGTAACGGATGAACTGCAGAAATATATTTTATCGTAAATGGTTTTTTTAGGTTATTCAATAATTAATTATTTTTGAAGAACTGAACGTGTCACCACGTCACCATGTCACCAGGTTAATTAACTTCTTTAAAAAATGATGACAACATGACATTTAGACAACAAGCCCGGAAATTCGATGCAGTCCAAAAATAAAGTTAGTTTTAAATTTATTTTTATTTTTTTATTCCTATATAAATGACAGCAACAAACAACAACAGCAACTTTATCATTTCTGATGAAAAAGTTATTGATTCATTAGCTGAGGAATTAGTTGTGGCAGAAACTAAAACCCTCAACGAAAGAATTGGTGAAAACAAGATTGATTTACGTAAACCTAAACACGATGGAGGAAGAGGAAGGAAAACTGGTATGGCTTTATTAGTAAATAAAATTCAAAATTTAACTATTATAGATGTTGATATCAATAAATCATACAATGATGAACTTAAAGAAACAGTTAGAAAAGATATTTTATCAAAACTTTCGGATAAAGACGTTATAGTTAAAACCGCTTCAGGAGGTCTTCACATTTATTGCAACACTAATTTCTTCTATACAGTTTCGAACAGAATGATTAAATGCTATTCCTGCAATGATTATGATATCGATATCATGACTTCAATGGATGATTCAAAGCGTTCATTAGTGATTATGGCTGATTCAAGAGTTCGCAAGAATGCAACAGAACCAATCAATACATACTCATTCATTCGTGGAAGTTATGATTCAACATTAACTAGAACAGTGAATGATATATTAAATGATTTGAATATTAAGGTAAGAGTTGAACAAAAGAATGAAGAAATAAAGACTATCATGAATGAAAACAAAGATGTAAACATTGACGATAAACTTGCCCAGAGCATAGTCGATGGTATTAGTGATTTTGAAGTACATAATGACGGTGGAAACATGAATTTAGAAAAAGAAATAACATTATTTACACTGTTTCAAGCTATTAATTCATTACCTGATCATTTAATTAATGAAGCCTACGATAACGTTTATAACTTCTGCAGTTTAACAGAAAATGCTAAAAGTAATTTTGAAAAAGCACGTAGTAGATATGCACATTTAATGACTTCTCCATTTGTTTTAGTGAAGATTCTAAAACTTTATCAAAAGGAATATTATGATGAATACGTTTTACCTTATTACGTAAGCCAAAAATAACATTTGATATAAAACTTGATGACTAGTTTTTGATAACAGATATTAGACGCAAGGCTGAAAATCATCAGTATAAAAACAGTTCTGAAGTAATTGAGGATTTATCACGTGTAATCCGTTTTGTAGATTGTGGAAACAAATACTTTATTCAAAAGGACTATAATATCCACGACAAAATGAATCAAATATCATTCGTTCTTCAATCAAACATGAAAGAGTCACTTAAAATGATTAAATTATTTAAAGAAGAAGGTAAAACAATAACAGCATGGGATGTACTACTAAATCAATTATCCTCATTAACCGTTAAGGGTGTTTGCTTTAAATCTGATTCCCCAGATGTTTTCTCAACGTTTCAAGGTTATAAATACAACGTTCTCGAAAAGCCTGATTACTCAAAAATTGAGATGTTTATGGATTTCATTAAAGAAGCCATTTGTGATAATAATGATGAAGTGTATAAATACCTTCTCGGCTGGATTGCATCAATGATTCAACATCCAGGAATCAAGAATAAAACAGCAATTATTTTGAAAGGACTTCAGGGAACAGGTAAAAACAGATTTACAGACATTATTTCTGAACTCCTCGCTGGTTATTCAATCAAAAACATTACTGAAATAAGTGAGCTAACGGGTAATTTTAACTCGGTTGTTGAGAATAAAATGTTTCTTGTACTTAATCTCGTAAACGAAAAAGAGGATTTGACGCAGTCAAATCCTCTCTCAAAAAGTGGACTTTACATGGCAAATTTCAAATGCATGTAAGGTCAACTTGGATCAGTTTCAGGATGGAATTGGAGGCCATGAGGTACTGACATTGCATCAGTATCTCATAGCCTCCAATCCCTTCAAAAAATGGGAGAAACTTTGGTCGAATAATTTAACATTCGGCCAAAGTTTCTCCCATAATTAATGAGAATGAAAGGGTAAGAGGCATATAGGGTCACTATATACCTCTTACCCTTTCATTTTCATTTGGAGGTCAACAAACCCGGAGTTAATTGCAAACAATTAACTCCAAATTTGTTTATGTTAAGGAAGGAATTGGAGGGTAAGAGGTACATAGTATGAATATGTACCTCTTACCCTGCAATTCCTTCTAGAAAGTTCCAAAACTTTGGGTTAATTGCAAACTATTAACCCAAAGTTTTGGAACTTTCAAGTGGAGATGGAAGGCTTTGGGGTATATATTAATACAATATACCTCAAAGCCTTCCATCTCCACTACAAATGGGAGAAACTTTGTCCGAATAGTTTAACATTCGGACAAAGTTTCTCCCATCTTTCAATGTAATTGCTACCTGTGAGGTACTGACTTGAAGTCAGTGCTTCACAGGTAGCAATATCCAAAAATTTAAAAACATTTTATCAGTTCGTTAGAGAACTAGAGCCTCCTAGGTACTGAACCAGAATCAGTGCCTAGGGGACACTAGTGATCTATATAAATCTGAGAAACTTTGAGGTAATTGCTACCTTCTCTTAAAATCTAACGGGAATATATAAAGGTAAAGCAATCATTATTAAAGATTCATACACTGTTATAAATAAGAAGCTTAAACTATTTCCTGAAATGTTTCATTTGCAGTGTGGTGAAAAGGAAGTATTTCCGTATCAATATTATTCAAGCTCTTTATTAGTTAATGATAACAAAACTGGCGTAATTTCTGAAGCGTGTAAGTTTGTAAAAGATATTGAAACGTTCATGAAAAACATAGATTTAATCGAAAACTGCAGAATAGATGAAAACCATTTCGATTTAGAAAAATATAGCTCATTTTATTGCAAACAGGACGTAAGGATTTTAAGAGAAGGTTTTGTTAAGTTCAGAAATGATATATTGAAAGAGTTTGATTTAAACGTTTATGATTACGTTAGCATTTGTTCAATCGCTAACAAACTTTTCGAAAACAGAGTATATTTCCCGAATGGAAATTTATATGACCTTTCAAATAAACCAAGAGAATTTATTTCACGCTGTATTCAAGGTGGAAGATGTATGCTGTCAGATAACATGAAACAAAAGAGCGAAAAGAAACTCATTGCTGACTTCGATGCTGTTTCATTATATCCCTCAGCTATTGCGAGACTTTATACTTTAGAAGGAATTCCAAAGGTTATGAAGAAAGAAATGTTAAACAGTGAATATTTGTTAAAACATTTATTCGATGATGACCAGGGCGAGCCTGAAGGTGAGAAATTCATTTCCGGATTCTTTGTTTTAATAAAAATAACCGAGATTAAGATTAAAAGGCACTTTCCATTAATAACAGTAGATCCAGAATTAAACCCGGAGCTAGGGATGCGACGGTTTTACGTCATGACCGTTTAAAAATAGAATAATACGCCATTTTTGGGGCCGAATGGCGGCTACTTCGTACCCGCCATTCGGCCGAATAACAAAACAATACAAAATTATCGCCGTCCTTTTTTTCTTTCTTTTTTTTCTCTCTCTTTCTTTTCTCTTTCCTCTTTTTACTCCTCTTTCTCTTTTCATCATTAAACGTAGAAAGATATATTAATATTATTTTAAAATTAAAAAAAATAAAGAAAGTATAATAAGTAATTATTTAGTTATCGATATATATATGTAAAGTGATAATCTGAGGATAATCTGAGGAGGAGTCTGAGGATTAGACCGAGGAGTAGTTTGAGGAGTTTGATGATAATCTGAGGAGTTTGAGGAGTAGTTTGAGGAGTAGTCTGTGGATAATTTGAGGGGTTTGAGGAGTAGTCTGAGGAGTAGTCTGAGGAGTTTGAGGAGTAGTCTGAGGAGTTTGAGGATAATCTGAGGAGGTTGAGGAGTAGTCTGAGGAGTAGTTTGAGGAGTAGTCTGAGGAGTAGTTTGAGGAGTAGTCTGAGGAGTAGTCTGAGGAGTTTGAGGATAATCTGAGGAATTTGAGGATAATCTGAGGAGTTGTCTGAGGAGTAGTTTCAAGAGTTGTCTGAGGATAATTTGAGGAGTTTGAGGAGTAGTCTGAGGAGTTTGAGGATAATCTGAGGAGGAGTCTGAGGATAATCTGAGTAGTTTGAGGATAATCTGAGGAGGAGTCTGAGGATTAGACCGAGGAGTAGTCTGAGGAGTTTGAGGATAATCTGAGGAGGAGTTTGAGGAGTAGTCCGAGGAGTAGTCTGAGGAGTTTGAGGATAATCTGAGGAGTTGTCTGAGGAGTAGTTTCAAGAGTTGTCTGAGGATAATTTGAGGAGTTTGAGGAGTAGTCTGAGGAGTTTGAGGATAATCTGAGGAGGAGTCTGAGGATAATCTGAGTAGTTTGAGGATAATCTGAGGAGGAGTCTGAGGATTAGACCGAGGAGTAGTCTGAGGAGTTTGAGGATAATCTGAGGAGGAGTTTGAGGAGTAGTCCGAGGAGTAGTCTGAGGAGTTTGAGGATAATCTGAGGAGTTGTCTGAGGAGTAGTTTCAAGAGTTGTCTGAGGATAATTTGAGGAGTTTGAGGAGTAGTCTGAGGAGTTTGAGGATAATCTGAGGAGGAGTCTGAGGATTAGACCGAGGAGTAGTCTGAGGAGTTTGAGGATAATCTGAGGAGGAGTTTGAGGAGTAGTTTGAGGAGTAGTCTGAGGAGTAGTCTGAGGAGTTTGAGGATAATCTGAGGAGTTGTCTGAGGAGTAGTTTCAAGAGTTGTCTGAGGATAATTTGAGGAGTTTGAGGAGTAGTCTGAGGAGTTTGAGGATAATCTGAGGAGGAGTCTGAGGATAATCTGAGGAGGAGTTTGAGGAGTAGTTTGAGGATAATCTGAGGAGGAGTCTGAGGATTAGACCGAGGAGTAGTCTGAGGAGTTTGAGGATAATCTGAGGAGGAGTTTGAGGAGTAGTTTGAGGAGTAGTCTGAGGAGTAGTCTGAGGAGTTTGAGGATAATCTGAGGAGGAGTCTGAGGATAATCTGAGGAGTTGTCTGAGGAGTAGTTTCAAGAGTTGTCTGAGGATAATTTGAGGAGTTTGAGGAGTAGTCTGAGGAGTTTGAGGATAATCTGAGGAGGAGTCTGATGAGGAGGGGTCTAAGGAGTAGTCTGAAGAGTAGTCTCAGGAGGAAGATCTGAGGAGGAGTCTTATGAGGAAGATCTGAGGAGGAGTCTGATGAGGAGGGGTCTAAGGAGTAGTCTGAAGAGTAGTCTCAGGAGGAAGATCTGAGGAGGAGTCTTATGAGGAAGATCTGAGGAGGAGTCTGATGAGGAGGGGTCTAAGGAGTAGTCTGAAGAGTAGTCTCAGGAGGAAGATCTGAGGAGGAGTCTTATGAGGAAGATCTGAGGAGGAGTCTTATGAGGAAGATCTGAGGAGTAGTCTGATGAGGAGGGGTCTAAGGAGTAGTCTGAGGATGATCTGAGGATAACCTGATGACTAGTCTAGGAGTGGTCTAATAAAAATGTAAAATATTTTCAAAGAAAAAATTCTATGAATTTTATATTTTAATTCTTAGCATTATACTGAATAAAATAAACATAAATATCAAAATTTGAAATTGAACACGCCAAAAAATTGATAATCCACATTCAATATTTTGTATGTGGCGTACTTTTTGAATACTCGCCATACGCCTTGGAGTTCTCAATTTTGAATTCGCCTTTATTTGGGCGACCTCAGAAAAATACGCCATTAAGAAAATATTGTATGAGATTTTAAATTTGAACACGCTCTACCTTAAGGAATTAAATTTATTAAGATATATTTATATATAATAAACGATTACTTAAAAAAGTATTTCATCGCTTATGTAAGTTTCAAAAAAATCACGAAAATAAAAAAATCAAGATTAAAATTTTATTTTTAATTTTTGAATTTCTCAAATGGCGAAATTTTTGGGCGAACAAAAAAAATGTACGCCCGGTCAAATGGCGTGTTTAACGCATCCCTACCCGGAGCTAAAGGTTCCAAGAAGTTCTAACACATGCTGTTTAATGTATGTGGACCACATAGCTTTGCAGGATTTAATAAAATATCAGGGCATCAGCTGCGAAGTATTACAGGGTTACTACTACGATGAAAAAAGAGATTTTAGAATAAGAGATGAAGTTAAGAAATTATTTGAATTGAGATTAAAGTATAAGAAGGAAGAAAATCCGCTACAAGAAAATATTAAATTAATTTTGAACAGTATTTATGGAAAAACTATTTTGTCCCCGATAGAGTCGAAAATTAAAATCATTGATGATAAAGATGCTGTTAGGTATGCCATCAGAAATTATAACCATATCATTAAATTTGAAGGTTTAGATGGTTCGGATAAAACTATTTTCAAACTAACTAAAAGCATTTGCAGACACTTTAACTTTTGCCCCTTAGGTGTTAATATCTTATCTATGTCGAAACGTATCATGAATGAAGTATTTTGCACTGCTGAGGATATGGGCTTAAGTATCTTTTACCAGGACTGTGATAGCATGCATATTTTCAATGAAGATATACCACGTTTAGCTCAAGAATTTAAGAAGAGATATGGTCGTGAATTAATAGGAAAGAATTTAGGTCAGTTTCATTCAGATTTTGCAGAAATCACAAAAGATAAACAAAGTTTAGCTTACAAGTCGATATTTTGTGGAAAGAAGACTTACATAGACCTTTTAATAAATGACATTGGTGAAGTTGCATTTCATGCACGTATGAAAGGCGTAAAACAAGATGTCATTGCTTTAACCGCTAACGAAATGTTTCCTGACGCAGTACAATGCTATTATAATGAAGATAAGAACATTCATATTCCTGTTGGAAAACATGATAAAGATTCTGAGTTCAGTATAATGAAATTATATCAAGCCCTTCACGACGGTCAGGAAATCGCATTTGATTTATGCAAATCAACAGCACCCTGTTTTGAAGAGAAGTTTAACTTTTCACTAACGACTAAAAATACTTTCATAAGGAAATTAAAGTTCTGAAGTCATTAATGATAAAAATAAATGACTTCATTATTTTTGTCATTTATGCATAACCATTATCTTTCTTAAATTTTGCAATAGATAACTTTGTTCTTCTTCCTTCTATATCTGTAATGTTTATATAATTTTGTTTATACTGACGCAAGACATTACATTTTCTATATTGAGTTCCCATAAAATAATAAAATGAATCTTCACTCAGGACATAAAAGTAATTTTCTAGGGTAAATTTTGAATATTGAATGATTTCAATCGCGTCTTCAGGAAGTGAATCAATAATTTCAAACCAATAACCATTAGAACCAGATATATTTCTCATGTTTTCTTTTCTCGAAGTCCATCGTAAATTTGAAATGTGATAATCTCCTCTATCTCTATTTATATGATCGACTTCACGAAGCCCATCAGGATTAGGAATGAAAGTTTCAGCAACTATCCTATGTTTAAATAGTTTATGTTTGTTAAGATTAACACAAATATAACCATCACCATTATCGAATTCACTAACAACTCTTTTATTAGATATTCTTCTTATAGTATAAGGAAATTCAGTGAAAATTTCATATTCGTTATCATGTTCGAGTGTTTGCCAGCTCATCTTTTTATAAAAATAAAAAATTCAAAAAATTAAAAATTAACTAGATTTATTTTTTTATATTAAATCATGTAATCGTTTAAATTTACTATATGTAATGCACGTTCTTTTTCTATTTACATCACGAACATTAACATATAATGAACCATTTATGTTTTCATTAATGTAAAGTTCTTTATATCTACGTCCATTATAATAATAAAATAAATCTGCATCAATGTCATAAAATAAATCCTCAAATTCATGATTTCCATAGGATTTAATCACTATTGAATTTTCACTGATTTCATCAACGAAATTATATTCTACTCCATTTACTCTACATCTATTTCTATTATTTTCCATCGTTTTATAAAAATAAAAAAATCAGAAAATTAAAAATTAACTAGATTTATTTTTATTCATCACCTCCATCAGCAGCTAAATTATAATCATCAATTCTAACAGCAGGGATGCCGGCTGGTCTAACTTGAATAGCGAAACAAGCATTTCTAAGAAATCCTAATAAAGGTTTGACAGTGTATTTTTCGCTTATATTTGTATCATCAGCTTTAACACCTAATTTATATGTAATTGGTGCCGTTGATGTTTGACCCTGTTGAAATGTGAAATCAGTTTCCGTAGGGAATCCACAGAGGAAATGAGTGTTATCGTATGATTCATATAAATGTTTAACGCTTCCATCATCAATTAACGACCTCATCACATCTTCATTAAATCCTATCATATCGTTATTTGTCTTGCATGCATTAGCAACCATTTCATATAACACAGGACCATAAGAGCTTTCGGGTTCAGCTGGCATACTTCCATAAGCGCCCATTGATAATTGAAGGGTTTCAAATTGAGGATTTTCGAAATTCACGATATAATTATCATTCTTCCTAAATAAAGCCCAAATGCTTTTAACGTTAATTGGTGTATAAGCTGCTGTGAAAGTTGCTGATGGTGAACCTTTACTGAACGAACCGTCCATAGGAATCCAGTCCATTACTTTAATTGGAAAACATAAAGCTTGTGATGTATAATGATCGACTAATTCAGTGTAAATATTTGGATCGAGTGAAAATGCTTTAGGATGAATGAAGCAATCAATGAATTCAGCTGATTTTTCGTTAATCTTTGTTCAACTGTTGAAACAGTAATTTCACCATTTGATTTAGAAACTGCTGTTATCATATTGAATGGTTCATTCCATGGAACAAATTTATTAGTTGGTGGGTCATAATTATCTTTTACCTGACTGATTAAAGAAGGATTATGAGCTAAAATATTTTCTACCGGCAGTGCTGTTACATGGAATGCATCGCTACTAAATTTAACCTTTAACTGAATGTTGCCTGCAAAAGCAGGAATAAATCTAATAACTTCTAGAATAAGGAATTTACGACATGGAATCTTTATTTTAATGTCAAAATTAATTTCAGCGCCTGCCGCTAAAGGTCCTGAGATAATTTGACCTGTTCGAACTGTTCCAGAACGTTTCCATACATCTTTATGTCTCGTTTTTGAGAAAACATCAACTTTCTTTATTTGTTCTGTAGTCTGTGAATTAGAAATGATATATGCTTCTTCTCTTGCGTTATCCTGACTATAAATAACTCTTCCATTTGCTAATAACTGATGCTTCAATGGTGTAAATTGATTCATCAAAACGCCAAAGAAACCTGGAGAATTAGTATTTGGAATTGATGAACCAGTAATAGCATTATCCAGATATATTTACTTTTATAGGTAGTTGTAAGGAATGTGTTATAAAGGTCTAGCATATTTTCACCTGGCGGAGATAAATTGAATGTGACCAGTTATGATCCTTTGCGCTTCCTGGTTGTGATGGAATTTTTGCATCGATATATCTTCTATTAGTATCACCAATATTAATTGCATTATCGATTACATCAAAATATGAACGAATTTGATGGATATGTTCAGCTGGTGTAAATTCGTTAAGCTGTTCGTTTTGCATGTTTTATGTTAGATAAAAATATTTATTTAGTTTAATATTCTAACTCTTGAGGCGTGCTGAACCGTTGGGTGGAAATTGAATACCCACACTTCAGCATGGACCCTTCTGATGGAGATAGACCCAACATGTATATGGATGAATATTAGGACATTAGGTATAGATGAACATATATAGGAATGAGGACCACCTTGGGTCAGCATCAGATATCGAATTTTAGAACCATCTAATTTTCATTCAATATTCTATAGGTGCAATGTATGTTTCCTATATATAAAGGTTTGATAATAGTTATGTCTCAATATAGATCTTTAGTCCCAATTTATATTATGAATATCATCAATTTGTGTGTTTTTAACATTATATATTAGTATTGTGTTGATATAATGCTATATTATGTTTGGTAGGTTGGTGTCTTGATATAAATTATGTTATTGATCGGGATATGAGTACAAATGCAAGTTATCCCGGGGTGAGGTCAGGGCTATCACGTCCTAATTCATAGGGAAGGGTTATCATGCCTAGTATGTGTGTGCTGTGCTATCCGTTTGTCCATTGGATGGCACAGCACACACAATCAGACAAAACTCGAAGCGAGGAACAGTTCTTGTAAGGATGTGGTAACTATATACCTATCCTTACAAAAACTTGTATAGTGGAGCAATGTTTCGAATTGCTCCACTTTTCCTCCATCGAGGTTTCCCGAGGTGAAGTCATAGCAATGGGGCTCATATTGATGGTGCACCATTGCTATGACTTGCACCTTCGTATGGTACTATCCATTATGAATTGTGAAATAATTTTGCAATTGAAATAATCTTAAATTTAACAAAAAAGGCCGAGAAGGGGGTCCTTTCTCAAGGTCAGGGCCCCTTCTAGTCTTTCTGGTGTCGGAAGGAGTGGCTTTTGCCAGTATTGCCGCTCTTCCGCATCATCTTTGCATTTCGCAATTGTCGCGGCAAGTGCATCTGGACCACAGGTGCACTTGCCGCGACATATAATTGCGAGTGTCTGCTGCTCAGCCCCGGATTCGCAGCAGACACTCGCAATGCGAACCAAAGTTCGCCAGAAAGACCGGGAAGGGGGTCCTTTCTCAAGGTCAGGGCCCCCTTCTAGTCTTTCTAGAACTGTAATTTGACTTATTTTTGCCGAATCTCAGGGAAAACCGTCCGTGATTTGAACGATTCCTGAGATTCGGCAATTTGATTGTAAGCGAGGCTCTGGCCTTTGCTTGGGCAGAGCCTGTATTTGTATGTCTTTCAGGGCCGAGTTCCTGCGAGACGTCGACATGATCGACGATCATCGCAGAACTCGGCCCTGAGGATGAATTTTGCAGGCTCTGGCCTTTGCTTGGGCCAGAGCTTCGTATTTTCTACTTCCCAGGGCCGGATTCCACTCCTGCCGCCCGGGATAAGGGCGGCATTTGGGAAAGCCGGCCCTGGGGAATGTAAGCCATGCCCTGGCCTTTGCTATGGCCAGAGCCTGTATTTGCATGTCTTTCAGGGCCGAGAAGAGAGGAGATCGTCAATGATGTAGACGATCTCCCTCAAACTCGGCCCTGCGGATTGTATTTACAAGCTCTGGCCTCGGAAAAGGCCAGTGCTTCGTATGGACGTTCTCTCGGGACTGGATTCCTCTCCGGCCGCCCCGAATCAGGGCGGTCTTTGAGGAAACCGGCCCCGAGGATTGTTTGCGAAGCTCTGGCCTTTCCTGAGGCCAGAGCTTGTGATTTTCGTTCAAAGCCAAGTTCCTCTCGGATCAGGCCTAATGAGGACGGCCGTCGAGGAACTTGGCTCTGAGGGGATGAATTGTTGGCTCTGGCCTCGATGAAGGCCAGAGTTTTGAATGGAATGTTTTGATGGGATGAGCCTATGAGCAGTAAGCTCGTCCCATCAAAACATTCGTTTAAAAAGGGAACAGGACAAATTTGCCACACGGCACTTTTTTAAAGAAAATTAATGGAGCGGAGCGATACTCTGCTGCAGGAGCCCCAAAGCTCCCAATCATTACAAAAGGGAGCCTCAGGGCTCCTGAGAATCCATCAGCAGAGGCCTTTCCATTTGGCCTCTGCTGATCAAAGATTCGGCGAAGCCATTCTTCGTCTCAGGAGCCCCAAGGCTCCCAATCATTACGAAAGGGAGCCTCAGGGCTCCTGAGAATCCATCAGCAGAGGCCTTTCCATTTGGCCTCTGCTGATCAAAGATTCGGCGAAGCCATTCTTCGTCTCAGGAGCCCCAAGGCTCCCAATCATTACGAAGGGAGCCTCAGGGCTCCTGAGAAACCTCTTTGAGAAGGTTTTCTTTAAGAAACCTTCTCAAAGATGATTGTCAGAATTCACTCAAAACTACCAAGAGTTTCAAAGTTTCAAATCTATCTGAAATGAAGCTTTGAATCTCTTGTATATCTAATTGTAGAGGTACCTTTTCAAAATGTCTTCTATTGATTAAATTTAATCAGTAAAAGTCATTTTGAAAAGGTACATCTCTATAATTGCTATTGAGCATTCACTCTTGGAACCTTGGAGCTCTTGTGTAGTGCATGAAAACTCCAATATTCTAGCATAAAACATATATCATAGACATAATTTCTTCAAATATAATTTAAGGTTATTTTTTTAAAAAACGAGAAAAGCGTAATTTGAGGTTATTGAAAAAGTGACACTTGGCAAATTTGTCCCGCACTCGTTTAAAAATTGAATTAAAAATTATCGTAGGCATTCAAAAATTAAAACAATTAATATGTATAATATTATTATGTAATAATAATAGAATAAAATATATATAGGGTTGTTAAAAATATCAAAAATTAGCGTTTTGAAGACACCATGGTGTCTTATAATTTTCCCTTCCTTATTGGCGTGTAGAAATAAATGCGCCAATAGATTGAAGAAGAAGAATTGTTTTTCTCTTAATGAACTTTAATCCTTTTGATATAAGAATATTAAAAACATTAATATAATTTCGATTTCGGAAATTAAATTTCCAAATTTTTTGTCGATTTCGGAAATAACAGGATCCCGCATCCAACACGCAACAACAAAACACAAAACACACTTTTTGGTTCTTTCATCGTTTTAATCGTAATTTATGTAATACATGATTTGGATAAATTTTACAAAAATAGAACCTATATTATATTCTTTTCAAAGATTCTTGCAAATCATCGAATGTGACATTCATGTCAAACAATTAAGCAAATTTCTTATCTGAGTACATGTATGCAGGGTGCCATGGAAAGACCCTGCATATATGCACTCAGATCGGAAACTTTGTTCACGATGTCACATCGTGGAACAAAAGTGGACAATATTCCCGATCTGAGTACATGTATGCAGGGTGCCATGGAAAGACCCTGCATATATGCACTCAGATCGGAAACTTTGTTCACGATGTCACATTGCGGAACAAAAGTGAGAGCAAACCGAACATTTTAACCACATTATAAGTTTATGTAATGATAAAAATATAAATTCCCTGTCCTTGCACAAACTGTTGCTCGCTACGAAGTTTTGCTTTGTGATTGCGCGTGCAGAATCATTTTAAGCACATTTCAATAGCGCAGAGCACATATAATATATGAATAAAACAATTTTATAACCTCATAATATAAAAATAAATGTTTTGAGTTCGCCATAAATTATGCATTCCCATTATTTTGGACCTATATACTTATTCCTAATAATATATATTATAACTCATATAGTACCCCTCATATCTACTGTGATAATATAAAAAAACGATTTCTGTGTTAAGATATAATTTATCTCACATATCATATGGATTTAACCTATAATAACACAAGAAACATATAATATATACATATGTCTATATGCTCACATGACAATTAGGTCTATATTAGATAATTTTTCGTTCACAATAATCTTATATATCTGACCAAAAACTCAGATTTGCCTGAGAGTTACTGAGGATAATCTCATATGTACCCTCTATCTTCCTGCTTAACCCTAGGCTCTAAGTCTTTCATTTTTATATGTATGCTGAACCTCGGGTATTCAATTTTTCCCAACGGTTCAGCACGATACTCTAACTCTTCTTCTTAGTTGAGGAATTTGTTTCTTTTGTTCAATAATTTCATGTTTTACGTTTTTAACAAACTCTTCATTAATATTGGTTTCCTGCTCTTTTACTGGTGGGTCTGGATTTTTTGATTCCGTTTGCTTTTCAATGAAATTTACAAATTTAGCTATTAATTCTTGATTCGTTATCGAAAGTACATCGGGTTTGATTTCGGCGCTCTGCGCCAAGATGGACTCTCTGAGTCCTCCTGGTTTAGGTTCTGGTTTAGATTCCGTTTCCTTTATCGTGGGCTTTGTTTTGACAACCTCGCTGTCTTCCGCTTTTGTTTCAAGTTTAGGTTTTATATCTATTTTATCAGTTTCCGAATTCGTTAATGGAACTCGTCTTTTTCTTACATAAATTTTTCCATCTTTACTTGTTGATACATAATATAATGGATGCTGAATTCCTCTTGCATCATTTAATATAATCGATTGTCTCTCAGATTTTGATAGGCTCATATTTAATTCAAATAAAATTTTTAAATTTTGAATTTTTTATCGGTAATCAAATGAGTCAGGGATTAGATATTGAAGCCATCAAAAAAGAAATTCGTGAGCAGATATTAACAGAACTAAAGACACCTAAAGCCGAAGAAAAACCAGTAAAACCAAAAAGGAAATTAAGTGAAAAGCAGTTAGTATCATGAAATTGGGTACCAAGGGTCTACGCCCCTCATTTCCCCTTTTCATGTTTTGACAAAATAATCGGATATCGTAAATTTACAAAACATATTTTTGACATTTACAAAAAATAAAAAAATATTTTTTTAAAAAATTAACTTTAAAAATTAACGTTAAAATTTTTGACACTTTACAAAATAAAAAATAATTTTTAAAAAATAAACTTAAAAATTAACGTTAAAATTTTTGACACTTCACAAAATAAAAAAAATAATTTTTTAAAAATAAACTTAAAAATTAACGTTAAAATTTTTTTATTTATTTTTTTATCATAGATTTTAACACCCAGAGTAAAAAAATAAACTTAAAAATAAATTAACTCAAAAATTTTTTAATTTCTGTATATACTAAATTTTTCATAAATGATAAAATTAATTTAGAGGGCTCTTTGAGCCCATCTCGCCGCTACGCGGCTTAGGGTAGATCTAACCCGATATCTAACCTCATTTCTAACCTTGTGAATTTTTCATAAATTTTCTTATAAAGTTGCAATAGTTGAATTCATTAACTGAGCCTCAAGGAAGAAAACATCCTTTCTGTCTTCGGGTAATACAACGGGGCATTTATGATCGTGTGTAGAATACATATCAATCCAAAACTCTCTATTATTTCCTGATAACTTATAATATTTAATACTTGTTAATGGTGATGCTCTAGTATGCCCAATAAATTCATTTTCAACCCCTTTAGCGATATTTGAATATAAGATCACTTGTTTTCTGTCCCATACATTATATGTTATTATTGGTAATAATACTGTTCGTTCTTCTCCGGGTTTATAATTAAATACATTCATGAAGTCTTCATTATACTGAGAAATTTTAAAACCTATCCTAAAATCACTTTGTCTCTTTTCTGCTACTTCATTAAACGGCGAGTATATAACAAATGTGCATGTATGTGAATCATCTATTTGTTCAATAAATTCATAATGAAAGTCTATAATCTGCGGATGAATTCCTTCTTCACCTAATTTATCAAGATACACATTTAATCCTAAAGCGTTTTTGTTAAATTTCTTTTCGAAAATTTCATTAAAATCATTCATGCATTCATATAATGTTGTATCATCTTTGAAATATTTATATATGTGAATAGTTTGCTTAAATTCTTGTGTATCGTTTATAACAACAACTTCAAGCTCAAATTCAACCTTTCTAAATCCTCGCGTTATATACATATTTGATAAACCAATATATTTTTCATTTATATTCACAGCCAGTCAATAGGTAATTTAAATGTAATTCTATTTCCATTTATTTTGACATTTTCGTTTCAGAACTGAAAGCAACTGTTAAAGGTACTTGTCTATACATTTATTACAAACAAAAATATATCATTTATTCTTTCTTCTCAATGAAAAAGGGTCTTCGACCCTCATGAGGCTCAATGAGCCTCTTCAGCCTTTTCCTTTTCAGCTTTTTCTTTAGCCTCACGTTCTCTTTTTGCTTTCATTCTCGGGTTCTTCTCTCTTCCTGCAGCTAATGCGGCTAACTGCTTTTCACTTAATTTCCTTTTTGGTTTTACTGGTTTTTCTTCGGCTTTAGGTGTCTTTAGTTCTGTTAATATCTGCTCACGAATTTCTTTTTTGATGGCTTCAATATCTAATCCCTGACTCATTTGATTACCGATAAAAAATTCAAAATTTAAAAATTTTATTTGAATTAAATATGAGCCTATCAAAATCTGAGAGACAATCGATTATATTAAATGATGCAAGAGGAATTCAGCATCCATTATATTATGTATCAACAAGTAAAGATGGAAAAATTTATGTAAGAAAAAGACGAGTTCCATTAACGAATTCGGAAACTGATAAAATAGATATAAAACCTAAACTTGAAACAAAAGCGGAAGACAGCGAGGTTGTCAAGACAAAGCCCACGATAAAGGAAACGGAATCTAAACCAGAACCTAAACCAGGAGGACTCAGAGAGTCCATCTTGGCGCAGAGCGCCGAAATCAAACCCGATGTACTTTCGATAACGAATCAAGAATTAATAGCTAAATTTGTAAATTTCATTGAAAAGCAAACGGAATCAAAAAATCCAGACCCACCAGTAAAAGAGCAGGAAACCAAAATTAATGAAGAGTTTGTTAAAAACGTAAAACATGAAATTATTGAACAAAAGAAACAAATTCCTCAACTAAGAAGAAGAGTTAGAGTATTAAACTAAATAAATATTTTTATCTAACATAAAACATGCAAAACGAACAGCTTAACGAATTTACACCAGCTGAACATATCCATCAAATTCGTTCATATTTTGATGTAATCGATAATGCAATTAATATTGGTGATACTAATAGAAGATATATCGATGCAAAAATTCCATCACAACCAGGAAGCGCAAAGGATCATAACTGGGTCACATTCAATTTATCTCCGCCAGGTGAAAATATGCTAGACCTTTATAACACATTCCTTACAACTACCTATAAAAGTAAATATATCGTGGATAATGCTATTACTGGCTCATCAATTCCAAATACTAATTCTCCAGGTTTTTTGGCGTTTTTGATGAATCAATTTACACCATTGAAGCATATCAGTTATTAGCAAATGGAAGAGTTATTTATAGTCAGGATAACGCAAGAGAAGAAGCATATATCATTTCTAATTCACAGACTACAGAACAAATAAAGAAAGTTGATGTTTTCTCAAAAACGAGACATAAAGATGTATGGAAACGTTCTGGAACAGTTCGAACAGGTCAAATTATCTCAGGACCTTTAGCTGCAGGAGCTGAAATTAATTTTGACATTAAAATAAAGATTCCATGTCGTAAATTCCTTATTCTAGAAGTTATTAGATTTATTCCTGCTTTTGCAGGCAACATTCAGTTAAAGGTTAAATTTAGTAGCGATGCATTTCCAGGTAACAGCACTGCCGGTAGAAGATATTTTAGCTCATAATCCTTCTTTAATCAGTCAGGTAAAAGATAATTATGACCCACCAACTAATAAATTTGTTCCATGGAATGAACCATTCAATATGATAACAGCAGTTTCTAAATCAAATGGTGAAATTACTGTTTCAACAGTTGAACAAAGATTAACGAAGAAATCAGCTGAATTCATTGATTGCTTCATTCATCCTAAAGCATTTTCACTCGATCCAAATATTTACACTGAATTAGTCGATCATTATACATCACAAGCTTTATGTTTTCCAATTAAAGTAATGGACTGGATTCCTATGGACGGTTCGTTCAGTAAAGGTTCACCATCAGCAACTTTCACAGCAGCTTATACACCAATTAACGTTAAAAGCATTTGGGCTTTATTTAGGAAGAATGATAATTATATCGTGAATTTCGAAAATCCTCAATTTGAAACCCTTCAATTATCAATGGGCGCTTATGGAAGTATGCCAGCTGAACCCGAAGCTCTTATGGTCCTGTGTTCTATGAAATGGTTGCTAATGCATGCAATACAAATAACGATATGATAGGATTTAATGAAGATGTGATGAGGTCGTTAATTGATGATGGAAGCGTTAAACATTTATATGAATCATACGATAACACTCATTTCCTCTGTGGATTCCCTACGGAAACTGATTTCACATTTCAACAGGGTCAAACATCAACGGCACCAATTACATATAAATTAGGTGTTAAAGCTGATGATACAAATATAAGCGAAAAATACACTGTCAAACCTTTATTAGGATTTCTTAGAAATGCTTGTTTCGCTATTCAAGTTAGACCAGCCGGCATCCCTGCTGTTAGAATTGATGATTATAATTTAGCTGCTGATGGAGGTGATAGAAAAAAATAAATGTAGTTAATTTTTAATTTTCTGATTTTTTTATTTTTATAAAACGATGGAAAATAACTGGGAAACTTAGTAGCTGATGAAGATTACGAAATTAACACAAAATATCCGTATCAAATAAGAAGAAAGAAAAACGGAAAGACTGTCAGTGAGTATGAAGAAAAGAATGGATATATAAGATTAACCCTTAACGGTAAAAAATATCTTAAGCATAGATTAATAGCTATTCAGTGGATTGATAATCCTGATAGTTTTGGGGAAGTTGACCATTACGATAAAGTTAGAAATAATAATAAGATTGATAATTACATTGGTGTTCAAGTTCTACAAATAATAGAAATAGAAGTAAAGCAAATGGAGTAGAATATAATTTCGTTGATGAAATCAGTGAAAATTCAATTACTGTTTCACATTATGGAAATCATGAATTTGAGGATTTATTTTACGACATCAATGCAGATTTGTTTTATTATTATAACGGTCGTCAGTATAAAGAACTATACATTAATGAAAACATAAATGGTTCATTATATGTTAACGTTTATGATGTAATGGAAAAAGAACGTGCATTACATATAGTAAATTCAAACGCTTACATAATTTAATATGAAAAGTTTATTTTTGTCTTGAACGATAAAAATATATTATATCATTTATGACTTCAGAACTTTAATTTCCTTATGAAAGTATTTTTAGTCGTTATTGAAAAGTTAAACTTCTCTTCAAAACAGGGTGCTGTTGATTTGCATAAATCAAATGCGATTTCCTGACCCGTGAAGGGCTTGATATAATTTCATTATACTGAACTCAGAATCTTTATCATATTTTCCAACAGGAATATGAATGTTCTTATCTTCATTATAATAGCATTGTACTGCGTCAGGAAACATTTCGTTAGCGGTTAAAGCAATGACATCTTGTTTTACGCCTTTCATACGTGCATGAAATGCAACTTCACCAATGTCATTTATTAAAAGGTCTATGTAAGTCTTCTTTCCACAAAATATCGACTTGTAAGCTAAACTTTGTTTATCTTTTGTGATTTCTGCAAAATCTGAATGAAACTGACCTAAATTCTTTCCTATTAATTCACGACCATATCTTTTCTGAAATTCCCGAGCTAAACGTGGTATGTCTTCATTGAAAATATGCATGCTATCACAGTCCTGGTAAAGATTTAAGCCCATATCCTCAGCAGTGCAAAATACTTCATTCATGATACGTTTCGACATAGATAAGATATTAACACCTAAGGGGCAAAAGTTAAAGTGTCTGCAAATGCTTTTAGTTAGTTTGAAAATAGTTTTATCCGAACCATCTAAACCTTCAAATTTAATGATATGGTTATAATTTCTGATGGCATACCTAACAGCATCTTTATCATCAATGATTTTAATTTTCGACTCTATCGGGGACAAAATAGTTTTTCCATAAATACTGTTCAAAATTAATTTAATATTTTCTTGTAGCGGATTTTCTTCCTTCTTATACTTTAATCTCAATTCAAACAATTTCTTTCTTCATCTCTTATTCTAAAATCTCTTTTTTCATCGTAGTAGTAACCCTGTAATACTTCGCAGCTGATGCCCTGATATTTTATTAAATCCTGCAAAGCTATGTGGTCCACATACATTAAACAGCATGTGTTAGAACTTCTTGGAACCTTTAGCTCCGGGTTTAATTCTGGATCTACTGTTATTAATGGAAAGTGCCTTTTAATCTTAATCTCGGTTATTTTTATTAAAACAAAGAATCCGGAAATGAATTTCTCACCTTCAGGCTCGCCCTGGTCATCATCGAATAAATGTTTTAACAAATATTCACTGTTTAACATTTCTTTCTTCATAACCTTTGGAATTCCTTCTAAAGTATAAAGTCTCGCATAGCTGAGGGATATAATGAAACAGCATCGAAGTCAGCAATGAGTTTCTTTTCGCTCTTTTGTTTCATGTTATCTGACAGCATACATCTTCCACCTTGAATACAGCGTGAAATAAATTCTCTTGGTTTATTTGAAAGGTCATATAAATTTCCATTCGGGAAATATACTCTGTTTTCGAAAAGTTTGTTAGCGATTGAACAAATGCTAACGTAATCATAAACGTTTAAATCAAACTCTTTCAATATATCATTTCTGAACTTAACAAAACCTTCTCTTAAAATCCTTACGTCCTGTTTGCAATAAAATGAGCTATATTTTTCTAAATCGAAATGGTTTTCATCTATTCTGCAGTTTTCGATTAAATCTATGTTTTTCATGAACGTTTCAATATCTTTTACAAACTTACACGCTTCAGAAATTACGCCAGTTTTGTTATCATTAACTAATAAAGAGCTTGAATAATATTGATACGGAAATACTTCCTTTTCACCACACTGCAAATGAAACATTTCAGGAAATAGTTTAAGCTTCTTATTTATAACAGTGTATGAATCTTTAATAATGATTGCTTTACCTTTATATATTCCCGTTATCTGCATTGTTCTAGAACCCTTAATAATTGGTGTTCCGCTAATTTCTGTTAAATGTCTTAAAATGAAATTGATATCATAACTGAGGTTATGAAAATATATTAAACTTTTATCAGGAATTCTTTCTAAAAATTTTGTTGCACAATTTTGACCCCAAATGCTTTCGCTAATCTTTCCATCTTCACTATCATAACAAATGTTAAAGGCTTTATGAACTCCATCAGTGCTACATTCAAAGTCAGCGAAGAAAATGTGTTCAGGAATGAATTTTTGTTTTGATTTATCACTATCTTTACTTTCAGACTTTTTCTTTAACTGAACACAGTAGTTCGGGGTATAATTTAAATCTTTAAACGGTGCAAGTTTTTGTTTATATAAATCTGTTGTATAAGTGAAAAGTTCACCATAAGATAACGGTTCAAAGTAATTGCACTCTCTTAATGTTTTCAAAATATCCCATAAAGGAGTTGTTCGCGTAGAATCAATAACAAATCTATTTTCCCTTTTCTTATATATTTTCATTTGACGCTCAATATTCCAGCCGCCTAATGATTTGAGAATTTCGTTATAATTTATGATAAAATATGTTGTCATAGGTAATCTTTCATTTAACATGTAATGGTCTTCAACAAGAAGTAAGTCAATAGTTCGAACAGTTTCACATTCTTTTGGTATATATCTCTTTATTTCATTATGTCTAGAGTCATTGAAATAACCAATGGTAACATTAAATGCTATGCCTGTTGCGTTAGAAATTTCCTGAATCTTACTTTGTGGAAAATCTCTAACTCTAATAACTTCACGCATGTGGTCTACCGTCTGCTCATCAACTCCAGCCTGAATGCAAGCATAAACGAAGCAGTTATCTTCTGTCATCAACTTAGCAGTTCTTTTGTTAAGTTCATTGAAAATTTGATAGCGTTCAAGATTTATAGGTAATCTGCAAAGATACTTCCAAAACTCTCCACTTCTCTTTTTATTCGTTCTCTTTTCATCAAGAATTTCATTCCAAAAATCATCTATATCCTGTTTATCTCCTATTTCTTTAAGTCTGTTTAATAATCTTTGCTGACGTGCTGTTAATTTGCTTTCATCTCTTTTTTCTCTCTTCTGTGGCTTACCTTTCTTAATATCGCTCATCGTTAATCCTTCATATTCAGTTAAATCATACATTTTAATTTCTTCGAGGTTCTTAATATTTGTCATGAAGAAATCATAATGTTTTTCAATTATTCCGGCTGCGTTTGCTTCAATCTCTGTTATAAAGTTTTATTGCTTTAACTGATGAAGCAAAGCTCCGATGTTCTCGATATTCAATGTTGAATTAGTAAATTTACCATCGAGTTTATAACAAATCATCCATTTTTGCTGTGAATTTACTTTTATCTTCTGCAGAAGCCTAATAAACATTTTACCGAAACGTTCATGTAGGTAATTTCTGTTTTCTTCATTGAGTTCACGAATATTAAAATCTATGATTCTATTTCCTGCTTTAACATTTTTGCATTTATTATTTTCATCCTTCTTTAACCATTTTTCGTCATCAAGAGCTTTATCGTCTATAGATTTAATAACTTCGTTTGCTTTGCGTAATTGTGCAATTGCTTTTGCATACTTTACAGCTATATTTTTCTTTTCTTCATCGCTTTTCTTCTTTCTCGTTTCACCTACATTAACATTAGTTATATCATACATTTCTTTTCTTACTTCCTTCGGTACCGCTTGTTTATGATATAAATTAACCTGAACATCATTTAAAGGAAATGTTTTGTTATTAATGTAATCATTAATTTTCTCGTAAGTGACTACACCTCTGTAATCATTGAGGTATTTAGCTAATGAAGATTTGTTAGTCGCATATCTTTTGCTAACTTCAATGCCAGCATTCTTCAATAACTTCTTAATTTCTTCATGGTCTAATCTAGATAGCTTTTTATACATCTTTTATGGAAAATAAAAAAAAATATTTTCCGTAAAAAATATAATTTAAAAATAAACTTAATTTTTTAAAATAATTTATATTTTTAATTTTAATAAAATAATGTCTGAGTACAAGTTCTATTCATACAATGCTCTCGCTACTGCTGTTAAGGGTGAATTCATAAATGGAAAAAACGTGAACGTTATATTCAATAAAAAGTCTGTGAAAGAATCTAAATACGGTCAGTTCGTTAAACCATACGCTATCATTATTGACAGAAAACGTTACACACCACATGAAATAGCAGTATTACTTAAACAGAAAGGAATATTTGTAAATATCAAAGATACACATTATACGATTATGAAGAACTCTAACGTTGAATTTTTCAGCATTGTTTTAGATTTATCGCAGCAGAAAGAATTCAAGAAGGCGCAAGGCGCCGAGATGGGCTCAAAGAGCCCTCCAAGTGAAGTAGTTGTGAAATATTATCCTTCATCTCTGAAGACAATAACGAATAAAGATATAATCAATAAGCTCCTACCAGTAATTGAGGAAGCAACGATTGAATATGATGAAGAAGGAACGGAAATGATTGAGGAAATAGACCCTGAAGCTTTATAAGAAAATTTATTTTTGAATAACTGAAGGTGTCACCACGTCACCATGTCACCAGGTTAATTAACTTCTTTTAAAAATGATGACAACATGACATTTAGACAACAGGTACGAAAGGAGGAAGGCATTTATGAATTATTTTTGTAAATAATTAGTTACGGTCAGTCAGTTAGTCAGTCAGTAAAATTTACACCAAAAATATATTTTAGTTGAAAAGGTTAGATCTAACCCGATATCTACCCCTTGAACTTTTTATAACATTCGGTCATAACTTCATCAATTTCATTTAAATCACGATTTAAAAACTCATTGACTTCATCTTAACGGTATCATTTTGTAATAAGAATATTTTCTTTAGTTTCATGTCAACATCCCGAACAGCACAAAGGATAAAATCATATTCATTTCTTCCGTTAAACATTTCTTTTCTTTCTCGTTCATCGTTAAATAAATTATTGAAAATATAAACAGCGGTGTAAAAGTTATGTACTGTATTAAATGCTGAAGCTTCACCTATTTTAGATTTTAGGATTCTTTTAGTAAGTAAATTGTTATCGTTCTTTCTCTTTTCCTTATCGTTCATGTCGAATCTATCGAACCACATATCCTGTATTTCATCGAATTTACGAACTATAGAATCCGTCATTTCCCTGGTTAATGAGGGGTAATCATTATTAATTTTTTCATATAATTTGTCCATATGATTTTCATCGACGTTTCCGGAAAACATTTAATTAAAGCAAAAATATATTTTAGTTGAAAAGGTTAGATCTAACCCGATATCTACCCTCATTTCTACCCAGTTATTTTATAAACGTTTCACATGATATACGTTATGAATTCGTGAAATTTTAAATATTTTTGTAGCTTCTATTTCTTCAGTTAATATATCAAAAGTTTTAACGATACCGAAAGTTTCTTTATACTTCTTCTTGACATCAGATAAAAGGAAATCATCGGCTGTGGGATAGTTTTTATTCAGAAATTCTAACATGTTCATTTTATTTTCTGCTGGTTTCTCTGCCTCCCTCTTTAAATCTTCGTAATCGTTTCTCATTCTTTCTATCTCTTTTACTGAATAGTTATATTTCCTAATTGCTGCTTTACATTTCGAACACTGAGGATTCATTTTTGCGTTATATTCTGAAACCTTACCTGCTAAAATAACTAAAGCATCAATGGCTTTCTTTAAATCTGAAGCAGTTGGTTTTATCTGTTCATGCCATACTTTACCTCTTCTGTCTTTATCTCTAATCTCCCACACACATTGAGCAGCTAATGAAACAAAGTTATCGTATGTCTTAAATTCCTCAGATTTATAAATATCTGAAATGTTTTTATAAATCATGTCGCAGTCTTTATCCATAACTTTGTGGTTACAATGAAAACCTAAGAATTCAGAATTTACCTTACGAATGAATTTCTTAATTTCTGCAGAATCACTAACTTTAACTTCAATTTCATCGAATTCAGGAATAGTTAGTTTCTGTTGCTGAACTTCAGGTAATTTAGGTAAATGGTCTATGATATCTTGCATTTCATATAACTCCTCTCCATTTGTTTCATCTTTCGCGCTACAGTCTAAATTACTTGTTAAAAGTTCCTGCTTAATTTTTTGTATTTCTGTTTCGAAAGTAAATGAAGAAGGAATGAAGTTTTTCATTTCTACTAACATTGACGTAGGATTCATGACTAATGAATTTGGTGCCGTTGATGTCGAAAGTGCGGATGTTTCGATTTTTGTAATCATATTTATATAAAAATAAAAAATAAAAATAAAATAAAAACTAACTTTATTTTTTATTTCGGGAAAATTCATGAAAATTCATGAGGGTAGAAATGAGGGTATAAATCGGGTTATATCTACCCTTTTCAACTAAAATATATTTTTGGTGTAAATTTCATTAACTGACTGACTGACTGACGGCACAAAGTGGCTTAACGAAAACATTAATATATAAAATTCATGAAAATTCATGAGGGTAGAAATGAGGGTATAAATCGGGTTATATCTAACCTTTTCAACTAAAATATATTTTTGGTGTAAATGTATGAAAACATAAACGAAAACATTAATATATAAAATTCATGAAAACATTAACGTAAACATTTACGAAAACATTTATTTCCTGTGCTGTTGTCTAAATGTCATGTTGTCATCATTTTTAAAAGAAGTTAATTAACCTGGTGACATGGTGACGTGGTGACACTGAAAACATTTACGAAACATTAATGAAAACATTTACGAAAACATAAACGATAAAATTTATTTTCGGGGCTGTTGTCTAAATGTCATGTTGTCATCATTTTTAAAAGAAGTTAATTAACCTGGTGACATGGTGACGTGGTGACACTGAAAACATTTACGAAACATTAATGAAAACATTAACGATAAAATATATTTCTGCAGTTCATCCGCTACTTTATTAACTAATTAATTACAGACATAAAATATATTTAGTTCATAAAAATTTTTTGATTAATTTTGGCTTATTTTTATCCTTCCAGTAATCCTTTTCGAGTTCCGATAAATGTGTAGGGTTCGATTCTCTCAAATTTCTAGAAGGAATTTTATCATCCACACCTCCTTCATAAACGACAGTGTATTCATCTTTGTCTTCATCATAACTCACAATTTTATTAACTATACCTCTTTTTGCATCATCAACCGTCTTAGCTAATCTTCCATTTTCGCTTTCAACTAATCGAAATCGTGGATAAAACGCAACCGAATGGTCAGCTGCTTTAATTAAATAACCATTACCCTGTGAGGAATCAACGATATAATAATCATCACTTAACTGATTTCTTACCTTTTCATGTGGTTTATGTTCAAGAATGATTCTAACTTTAGTTCCTGGCAGTAATGATGAACTTCTTCTTTCCTCCATTAACATTCTCTTTTGTTTTATGTATTCATCCTCCTCTTTTGAAGTCATTTCGTTTGGTTTAAATCCTGTGCTGTTATGAGTTGATTTATTATAAGCATTAATAACTTTATTCATTGATTCCTCCGTAAAATCTCTTTCTTTATTTAAATCTCTTAGCGTTCTAATGAAACGATTAATGATTCCTAAAATATTATGTTTATGGTCTTCAGTCGTGTAATGAGTAACGTTATGTTTAATCAAAAATTCTGTAATTTCATTTGAAAGGTACGCTGAATCCTGGTCTGAAGTTAATGAAGTGGGATGATGTTCTGCCATGAACGTCTGCAAAACTCTTAAAACTTCTTTTGTTCCTTTATTTTTCATTATATACGCAAAAGCTTTACGTGTATTAACATTAATGAAAATCAAAAATGGTGGCTTTCTTCCTTTCTTACTCTGAACGAGTGTATCAAATTGATATGCATCATGGTTTTAGAATAAATGGGAAGGTAGTAGTCGTATGGATTAACTTTAACCTGATGAACTATATTTTCATCATAAAATCTCTTAATTTCTGTTCTATCATTAAATCCCGCATTCTTTGCAGCTTCATAGAATTTTTTAAATGACCTCCACGGTGATGATTCGAAAACTTCTTTTAAACTCATTTATGTAAAAATAAATTTAGTAAATTTCATGCTGTTCGCTCTTTTGGAGCTCAGGACTTTCATTCCGTTCTAACCCATGCATAAACTGTAATATACGGTGGCATATAATCTGCACCCGAACCTGTTGGATTTGTTGTGAAAGTGTGTGAATGATTTCCTGTGGTTCCACAGAAAATACCTGCGCTTGAATCTACTGGGTCACTTGAAATATCATATCTATTCATTCCCTGTCTATCCCAACCTGCTGCAAGATTTGTATAACATCTTTTTGTTATTGAATGTGAATGATTACCTGTTGTGTTTGTAGTTCCTGTATGCTTATGCGGTAGAAGGTTTGCTTCTAAAATTTTCTTTGAACCACCTGTTTGATTTGAAGAGTTAGCACAGTATAAGAATTTATCTACAATCTGCTGCCACGTACCAAAACCTAAAACACTTGCTGGATTTGTTGAGTTCATTGATGTATATAAAGAACCAACAGGATATATAGCTTGCAATATTTCATTTTTCATGCTTGTAATCGCATTTGTTGCATCAGTTCTAAATTCATCGAAACCATCGAGAACATGAGTAAGATTATTATATTCCACATTCTTTTGACCAGGTAATTGATGATGTAATTGAATGTCATTAACTGTTAATGAATCTATATTCGAAAATCTTTCATTAATTTTACCATTAACCGCATCATTTACTTCTGACTTCTTCACATAATTTTCATTGACTCATTCCTTTGCTTCTTCTGTATAATCTATTGCTTTGTTCTTAGCATATTCTGTTTTTTCATCTACATAAGTTTTGTCTGCTTTCTTATCATATAAATCTTGAGCAGCGAATTTAACATTATTTTCATCATCCATGACATAAACATTTTTACAGCTAATGTCTTTCTTCGTTGTTATGTTTTCATTCGATGTTAAACCTTGTGGAAAGTTAGGAGGTTTATAATATAATGCATCCCCACCAGTTCCGCCAACCGTTCCTTCAATACTTTCTATAGCAACAGTTGAGAAGGAGTTATGTGTATGTTCTTTATCTGCTTTTTTATCTAACATTGCTGGTAGTTCATATGTTTCAAAGTTTCTGACACGACCTTCAATGTTCATACATTTACTATCTAAACTATTAAGAGTATCTTTTACGCTTGTACTTGGATTCTCTAAAGGTGCACTTGAACCAAGGGTATAGTTCAATATTATGTCGTCTGCTCTAACAGTAGTGAAGGATTAATGTGTATGGTTCTTATCAGCTTTACTATTTAATGTAGCTTGAAGTTCATTTATATCGGAGATATTGTGTTTATGAGATTTCAAAACTTTGTTCGTTGCGTCAAGTTCATCTTTGTCAGCTTTACTTTTAATAGCATCTTCAAAAGTTATTTTTGCCTTAACTCTCAACATAAATCTTGGTTCAACTAATACACCGTTAACAAAGAAGTATGAAGCATAAATTTCATTGTTATAACCAAATGCTTCTGGTGCTTTACCTGTGTCATACTGTACAGTACAACGTATGTCATAACCTTCAGCACGAATGAATTTATATCTTCTTTCATTAACATCTTCCGTCTTCACTTCTTCATCCTGTGTTAAATATCCATGATAATCCGTTATAATCTGTTCATCTGAACTTATATAATGAACAGGGTTTTTATCTGCTTTATTATCTAATTTCTCATTAACATCATTCACCTCTAATTCAACTCTTCCGCCAGAACTCTTATTATCATTAATCTTTTTCATTAATTCAGTAATTACGTCATAAAGACTATATTCTGTTTTCGGTTCTGTAAATAATGAGTCAAAATTTCTTTTCATCATTACATCACTTACATTAATGATATCAGCTATACCTTTTTCATTTATTCTCTTCATTAATTCTGCAATAATGACGAATATATAATCTGTTAATTTATTCTCTTCATCAAGGGTTATAGAATGATTTGAAATCGAATCATTAACACCTCTAAATAAATCAATAACTTCAGGATACACGTTTTTAATGTCTCGAATAACCTGACCCGTATCCTCTGGTTTCTCCTCTTCTTCGTGGGCTTCGCCCTCGCCGCTACGCGGCTTTATGTCTCTAGCCATCATCAACGCAGCCATAACCGGAGGATTTGTTGCTACCTGTTCGAAAATCTGTCCGTTATGTACGGTATATCTAAATAATTTCTTTGTGTTTGTTAAAACATTTGAAACAAGTCTTTTAAAACCATCCACAAAATTTCCCGTTTCACCTAATGTTCTTGCAGCATCTACAAGCTCACCCATTCCCGCTTTTGACCCCAAAAACGTCCATATAGCGTTTATCTCACTCTGTATAGTTGTCCATTCAGCGAAACTAACACCCGCATTCGCTAAGTCGAAAATGAAACCCAGTGGATCGAACTTAATTCCACCTTCTTTTTCAATTTCAACGAACACACTAACATGAGATTTTAAATATTCTTTCGTTAAAATCGTTTTTCCTGATGTCATGCTGTTAACGGAACTATCACCGTCAAAAGTTAACGAATTCAATTTCGTCATTGATGCTTTTATTTCATACACCGCTTTATCTATAGTTTTTGGCTCACCTTCTTTAGAAGTGTATGAAACATTAATGAATGAATTATATGTATTCATGAATGAGTTAAAATCAATGATTTTCATTAATGAAGCCTTTAATGATTCATTAACTGTTGAATCCCTTAATTCAATTACTGAACTGTCATTAATGAAAGGTACACTGCAAACCGTCGAGTTTGGATCAAATGCCGTAGTCGGCTGGGGAGTATTAATTATATAAGTCATTAAATCATTAAGTGATGCAAATAATGTTGTTGTTTTTGATTTAATTTCTTTAGCATCTGTTATATACGGTAATTTTATTTCTGTAGTTTCTGAATTAAAGATATTCGCTAAAATGTTTTGTAAACTGTTTTGAACAGCTGTATAAACCGTTGAATTCGGAACCCTTACGATTTCACCATCCTTAATAAAGGGCATTGCACATGGCGTAGTGCTTGGGTCAAATCTTTCGGGATTATAATTCAACATATATTCTAATGCTTCATAAACAGACCTATATACTGTTGTGTTATCTTTTTCAATAATTTCACCGTCTTTTATAAACGGCATTGTACATGGCGTTAATATTGGAATGAATTTTTCAAATTCTTTCCATGAGATATAATGTTCAGTTTTTCCGTCAGTGATAATTAAATGCTCATCATCAAATGAAAACGTGTATGAACCAAAAATTAATCTTTTCGCCCTATCAGCTTCATAAGAATATGCGGATATACTCATATTTTTAATTAGAATAAAAATGTTGTTCTATTTGCAAAGTACTGATCCTAATGATTACGGGACATTAAAATTACAAACTAACCTTGGTCTTCAGAATGAACCACTAGCTTTCAGAGTTCTTGATTTTAGCACTATCGCTTCATTTGTTATAACAGACACTAACGATTTCATTACATTTGAAATTGATGGTATTAGTACTGAAATTCATTTTAAAGCAAGAAATAAATATGATATTGATACGTTAGAAAAAAAGATTCAGGATCTCATTGATGAAAAATTTAACGGAGCCCTTAACTGTGAATTAACTGATTCAGGAATAATAAAATTTAGTTCCGAAAAAGAATTTAAAATTACTGATATGACTCATCGAGCACGTTTATTATTAGGTGCTTATCATCAAGAATTACCGTTAAAATCTTCTATTGAAAATCAAAAATATATAATTGAAATGAAATCTGCCCTACATATGTTATGGAAACTGTTTATATGTTGAATCAAAAATAAGTAATGTAACAGGAATTTCAGGAGTTAATAATAAAAATTCTGTTATAGAATATAAATCGTTCTGTTACGCCGTTAATTCTGTATTCATGCCTAATTTTCCGATTTTATTAAGGCACGAAGGAAAATGGGTTCGAATTCAACCACACCATTTAAAAGATATGACATTTAGATTAGTTGATTTTCAAGGCGAACCAATTGAAATTAAAGCTCCTGTCAATGACTATAGAAGTTGATTTTTGGTCTAATATAAGAGCTAATGGACTAGATGATGAACCAAGCAGGGATAAAAATATAAAATTTAAATTAATTCGTTAAAACATATTTCAAGCAAAGTTTATATTCTGTTGAAAGTTTTGTGTATTCATTCGAATATTTATACTTAAACTCAACTCCTGTAGTTCCTGGTGTTTCGATTATTCTAATATTACCGATTTTCATAAATACGGCATTGACCAACATTCGATTTCAGGGTCGAGATAATCAATAACGCACTGTTTCCCTGTTATTCTTGATATAACATTTTCTAAATCCTCCTTTGTTAAAATTATTTGATTCTTACTAATAAGATTTGTCAAAAGCTTCTTATCGTCTTTGAGTAATATTGTTTGGTATAAATTAAGGAGGTAATGGTCTACGTTATCTGAAGAAGTTTGAATAGTTGAATATGGATTATCTTGAGCATCACGATTATTGGTTCTAATGGAGGTGGATATTCTAACTTAACTTCACTGTTAGCGTTTGCGTTTGAAGCTGTGTTTAAATTAACGGATTTCAGCTTTGGCCTAGGTTCTTTATCTTTCAAGTTTTCGGAGCTGTAATTTTTGATTATAATATTATTTGTCGTTCTTGAATCAACATTCGACGTCGGTTCGATGGAACATTCACTGCACCGGCTAAGATGGATTTACTTCTCATTTTCTAGAGAATAAAAACCTTTTATTACTATAAAAATGAATAATATCTTTGATAAAGGTTTAAACGTGAAACTTGAAAATGAAAATCTTGTTGAATTCACTGAAACGGGCGCAGTTTATAAAGATGTTGAGGTGTTAAATAAGAAATCAAAAGGCAGAAGTCGAAATATGAACATCGATTATAAACCATTTACTATTTACGTAAATGATGGTTCTGGTGGTTCAAACATTAAATATGCAGAAAGTAATAGAGTTTATGCGTTAAAAGGTGAAGCACCATCAATTAAAAACAGTTATTCTAATCTTTATCCTCAAAAACTAACTAATCCAGAAAGTGTGGACATGAATGACACCAAAAATATAAACAGAAATGGTGATAGAGATGGATGGAATCTATTCACTACACCTCATCTAAAAATAAAGCTTTAAAATAATGTTGGTCTTTCCCAAGGTATATTTTTAACATTAATTGTATTAGTCATTATATGAATTTCTAAATATGAACGTGGTGAAATGAGTGATTTATAAGCATCCCAGATTTCATCAAAAGGTAATGTTATACCTGATTGCTTCCAAATTAATTCTATATCGTATTTTGAGAAACCTTGAAATATAACGAAATCAGTAATGAGACGTTTAATGTTTAAAGCTAAAAACCTCCACGTCTGCATTAGTATTGCTACAGTCATGTGATAATGTCTGACTTTAGTAATTAAATTAGCTAATGGTGAATCTGGTTTTGAAACTAAACCTTTACCAGCGAAATCATCACAAACTAATAAAGTGTTTGATGGATATTTTTTAAAAGGATATTTTGAAAGTTTTGAGAGAATGTAGTTTGTCAATCGTTTCATATCATACGTACCATCCTGCTGTCTCAAATGATGTTTATCAATAATTCTTTCCATTTCTTCCGAGGTCTTTTGCATTCCTGATTGTATAAATTCAACTATTGCATAATATTTCTTCTTTCTTCTTATATAACGTTGAAGAAAAGAAATTAATTCGCTATCTGGAACTTTAATTACTGATGCCTGAACTTTACTCATAAACGTCTTCGCTGTTGAATCCATTGAATCTGAAGTTGCTGATATAATGATTTGGTCATAATATGAATTCGCTCCTTCGGAGCTCAACACGCCTTTAGCGTGTTCAGAGCCTAACCGTTCAGTAATTAAAATATGACGTATTAAATTAAAAGTCTTTCCCGAACCCATTTTTCCGCAATAGAAATACACACCGTTTGAACAGAACTGATAATCCTTACTGAAGGGAAGAATTAATGAACTATTGAGTTTATCAGATTTTTCATTCATTTTTTCATCTACTTCTTCAAATAAATGTTTCATTTTATTATAATTAAAAATGCAAGTCAGAAATTTTGTTAATACCGTTCCCAGTCTTAATGATAAAAGTATTAAAATCTATTATGAGCACATATTTTCACAACCGTTTAAAATAATCAATGGTGAATACATTTATGAATACCCTAAACACTGGGTTGATTATAACACTGGTGAAAAAGCAATTGAAATAAGACAGATAAAAACCATTCCTGCAGGACGAACCATTGAATTATATAACTTTGGAATAATAAGAGATAATCATCAATATGATTTACAGATTTATATAGATTTAGACACAGGAGATGATATGACAGCATTTAATAAAAAGATTAAATCGGTTCTTATTGAACAGTTAAAAGGTGCCGGATATCCTCAACCTAATGAAGTTGATATGTTTTATAGTTTTGAAACTAATTCAATAGAATTTCGTGTTAATTCAAATTCAAAAGCTGGTTTCATATTTGATTTAAAAGATGGTGCTGTCGGTGATGAGATTGAAAATATATACACGAATAAAAATTTTCAAGAGATTACAGGAATTAATAATGATGAATGCTTTTATCGATTTGCTCAGTTCGGAGCAGAACAGATAACATTAAATGACCTCCTGGAGTACTTACCAAAATCAATTTCCATTAAAAATGATGATTATTTATTAACATCAATTTCATTTAATGGTGTTTGGTCCAGAGAAGCGGCAATCATTAAATCAAGTATAAGTGAATTCGCTGAAGATTCTATTTTATGTTTATCAAACTGTTTATATTCTCCGCCGAAGCATTATTCAATAACTAATTATGTTAATAAATTTAATATAAAATTAGTTGAACCATCGAGCCTAAAAGATATTGTCCTTCCTGATGACAGAAAAGATAGTATTATTATCGAACTCATATTAATCGCTTATTAAAATTTAATTATATATAAATGAGTTCAACGACTGAAAGCGCATGGGCTAGTTTTGATGAAGACCCTAAACCGCGGAATTATAATAGAATTGTAATTCCTGTAGGTCTTTTATTAGCTGCTGGTGCTGTAGCGGGACCATATTTATATAGAAATTTATATAGAACACCGATTAATTCAACTGCCGGGGCTGATCTTATTCCAACAGGTCTGAAAAAATCTACACCGATTCAAACAAGCCCGACACAGGAAAGGAACCGCGAACCACTCACACGTATTAGGTCTTTTATTAATTATTTAAAGAATAGAAGAAATTAATTTGTAATAAATGACGTCGTTAAATGTAAAAATAATTTGTGATGATATTACTATCATTGATGATGTAAGTGAGTGTGCTAATATAATTGATAGAATTAATGAACTAATAAAGAGGTTCAGTGGTGAAAAAGTCAGAGTTTCATTAACGTTTAGCTCCGATGAAAAATTTTATGAGTTAATCATTATGAGAAATGATTTTAATAAGCATTAAATGGTATTTTCAACACTATCAGCTTTGTATGGAGGTTATAAAGCTATTGACGGTTTAACTGGTGGAGCTGTATCAAAAGCTTTAAAAAATAATGCTGGAATGCTTGTGGGAGCTGCTGCCAGAAAATTAAAATCTGAAAAGTTAAAGAAATTAGGTAACTGGGTCGCTGATCAGTCGCAGAACCTTTTAGGTGAAGATAATGAAATATCTAAGCAGCTAAAAGATTTTAAAGGTCAGTTGAATGGCGAAGAGTTTAAATTAAATTCACTTAAAGAAAAGGAGAAACAGCCAGAATATCCACCAATTGAGGCACCGCCGATTAATTCAGCACCTGCGCCATCACCATCACCAGCGCCAGTAACTGCAGTCGCACCATATGACCCTGGCGGTTATGGAAGACCTTTTGACCCTAAAACAGGAGGTTCGAATTGGTTCCATTACGGTCGAAGATATATTTTAGCTAAAATCGCAAAAGCAAAGAAACTGTTAAAAACTAAAAAAAGAAACCAAGAGTTTTAAAGTAATTAAATGGTTAGAGATTGTTCTCGAATACCCTGCACCACCTGAAACGCCTAACAATAATGATTTATATAATCGATTGAAAACTTTAGGTAAAGCGTATTTATGGTTTAATTATCCTTATCATATGGCGGCTTATAAACTTTATAAACACTATAAAGAAAGTAATAGACCTTCAACCGACCTAGTTGATCCGCAGGAATTAAGGAAAAGACGACGAAGCCGCTAAGCGGCTCAGATGGACTCAGAGAGTCCTCATAAAAAATAAAGTTAATTTTAAAAATATTTTTTATTTTTTACTTTTAATAAAATGAGTACTAAAATTACTGAAGCAACAAAACAAAAGTTTTTAGTTGAATACATTAAATCAGGAACTATTCCAGAAGGTTTTTATGTTCATCAAATGAAAGATGGTAGTGTTCAATTTAGAAAAATTAAGCAGCCATTAAATAAAGATGGAATATTAAGAAAGATTAAATTATATGAAGATAATATAGCAGAACGGAAGAAGAAGTTAGAAGAATTCGAAAAATCAGATTAAGCCGCTTAGCGGCGAGATGGACTCAAAGAGTCCTCATGAAATAATAAATTTTATTTTTATATAAAATGAATTTTACTAATAAATTATTAATTATCGTTTCATTACTTCTCATCTCCCGTGAAGCTCGTTTATGGTATGAATCTATAAAAGAGTTTGAAGACAGCAGCGATGACATTCCTGAATCATGCCAACATATTTACTGTTGAAAATTCACAAAGTTAGAAATGAGGTTAGATATCGGGTTAGATCTACCCTAAGCCGCGTAGCGGCGAGATGGGCTCAAAGAGCCCTCTAAATTAATTTTATCATTTATGAAAAATTTAGTATATACAGAAATTAAAAAATTTTTGAGTTAATTTATTTTTAAGTTTATTTTTTTACTCTGGGTGTTGTAAACAGAAATTCATCAAAAGTGACACCTCAGAAAAGCTAAAATATTGAATTTTTGGAACTTTTGATAGAGCACGTTTTTAAATATTAATTAAAGTAAATGTATATTTTGTAAAGATTCTTTTTAATAAAAAAATAAAATTTTGAAGAAGAACACAAAATCTTCTGAAAAATAATATCACATAAACTCATATTATTTTCTAATATATAACTATTTTATATAAAAATCAAATTCAATGATCTTAAAAGCGAAGGATAAACCTCAAAATTTACGAATATAATGAGTGGGAATATAATGCTTATCTATCATAAAACCATATGAAATATCAATTTTTGCTTTACGCCTAATTTTTGACGACAATTAGCAAAAAATGTTAAATGTTAACACTCAGTCCATTTGAATATGAAAAATAAAATTGACTTTGATTAAATGTTTTTATTTATCATGCAATTCTTCTTGCGACCAAAGATTTGAATAAAATTTCAAAAAATAAGATAGCTTAAAAAATAATATACGGTAGTGTTTACTAATAGATGAATAGTATATAAATTCTATTAAATGGATTTGATCCAAAAAAATATATAAAATTTGATCATAAATAAAATTGTTTAGTAGTCATTTAAAATGATGTAATTATTCAAATTTTGCTAAGACCCATTCGTCTTTGATATATAACTCCCATTTTTGCATTTCTGGCTCGTACCAAAATTTTGAAACTTCGAATAATTCGTTGGGAGTGTAATTACTATTCGTTTTTGGATTAATATCGAGAGATAACTGTGGTGTATTGTTGTATTTTTCAATGAACTGCTGAACTGAGTCCTTGATTTGTTGAATATCATCCAACTCGTCTGGCAAAAACTTTTCTAAGCTTGGCCACAGGCGCTCCACCTTGCCGTTCTGTCTTGGCATATACGGCAAGGTGTGCTTCCAAACTATTCCGTTTTCCTGCATAACCTGGCCGAATTCACCGCGGTTTTCACCGCCGTTATCGGTCCAGATGCAGTAAGGAATAAACTCCTCTAAAAGTTTTCTTAAAACCTTCGCTGTTGAGTTGGAAGACTTGTTTTTCAATAATTTAGTTTTGAGAACTTTACGTGTCATATCATCCAATATGGCAAAAAATGGAAAAGAAACATTACCGTGAAGGTAATGAATATCGCAGTGCCATATCAAATTCTTTGATATGGCACGATATTTGGTAGGTGGATCTGCTGGTTTGTAATCTCTTTTGAAGATAAACCTGATTCCATCATAAATTTTTCCACTTGATGATGCTTTATTTTTTGTAAATTGTCAAAAATTTGATCTTTTGTCAAATCTTCTATTTTTCAAATTCTTTTGCAATTTCTTCTTTTTCTTTCTCACAATCGGGATTTTGAGCAATATTTTGAAACCTTTTAATCAATAAATAAGTTTTTGAAATTCATCCTTTATATTGTGAAACACAAGAATTAATTAATTGTTTTTGCTCAAATGTTGGTGGATTTGGTTTTCTGCCGCGACTAACTTTTGGTAATTCGATTTCTTGAAGTTGAAATGCTCTTCTTATTGTATTTCGGCAACATTCAATTTAATTTTACCATTTTCCAATTCAACTTCCTTTCCCACACTTTTGTAAGATTCACCTTCTTCTATTCTTCTTTTAGCTTCAAATAGCCATTCTCTGCTTATAGATTTGGCAGTAGTCATAAAAGTGGTCCTTCTTTTGTGATAAGATTCAAATTTGAATGTGGATGATAAATAAAAATCAAAAATAATTGTTATAATTTAAATGAAGAAGTAATTTAAAACGATTTTATTTATGATCAAATTTTATATATTTTTTTGGATCAAATCCATTTTAATAGAATTTATATACTATTCATCTATTAGTAAACACTACCGTATATTATTTTTTAAGCTATCTTATTTTTTGAAATTTTATTCAAATCTTTGGTCGCAAGAAGAATTGCATGATAAATAAAAACATTTAATCAAAGTCAATTTTATTTTTCATATTCAAATGGACTGAGTGTTAACATTTAACATTTTTTGCTAATTGTCGTCAAAAATTAGGCGTAAAGCAAAAATTGATATTTCATATGGTTTTATGATAGATAAGCATTATATTCCCACTCATTATATTCGTAAATTTTGAGGTTTATCCTTCGCTTTTAAGATCATTGAATTTGATTTTTATATAAAATAGTTATATATTAGAAAATAATATGAGTTTATGTGATATTATTTTTCAGAAGATTTCATTCTATATGCCTATGAAAAGTACTCTCAAAACTAACTTTTTCCTAATTATAATTAAATCTAGAATATTGTATTATGCTTAGTATTATTTCATTTTTCTCATTCAATTTAGAATTTACAAATGTCAAAAAATTGAGAGCTGTCACTTTTGATGAATTTCTGTTTATTACATGGGTGTTAAAATCTATGATAAAAAAATAAATAAAAAAATTTTAACGTTAATTTTTAAGTTTATTTTTTAAAAATTATTTTTTTATTTTGTGAAGTGTCAAAAATTTTAACGTTAATTTTTAAGTTTATTTTTTTAAAAATTATTTTTTTTATTTTGTAAAGTGTCAAAAATTTTAACGTTAATTTTTAAAGTTAATTTTTAAAAAAATATTTTTTTTATTTTTTGTAAATGTCAAAAATATGTTTTGTAAATTTACGATATCCGATTATTTTGTCAAAACATGAAAAGGGGAAATGAGGGGCGTAGACCCTTGGTACCCAATTTCATGATACTAACTAAAGCAGTTAGCCGCATTAGCTGCAGGAAGAGAGAAGAACCCGAGAATGAAAGCAAAAAGAGAACGTGAGGCTAAAGAAAAAGCTGAAAAGGAAAAGGCTGAAGAGGCTCATTGAGCCTCATGAGGGTCGAAGACCCTTTTCCATTGAGAAGAAAGAATAAATGATATATTTTTGTTTGTAATAAATGTATAGACAAGTACCTTTAACAGTTGCTTTCAGTTCTGAAGACGAAAATGTTAAAATAAATGGAAATAGAATTACATTTAAATTACCTATTGAGTGGGCTGTGAATATAAATGAAAAATATATTGGTTTATCAAATATGTATATAACGCGAGGATTTAGAAAGGTTGAATTTGAGCTTGAAGTTGTTGTTATAAACGATACACAAGAATTTAAGCAAACTATTCACATATATAAATATTTCAAAGATGATACAACATTATATGAATGCATGAATGATTTTAATGAAATTTTCGAAAAGAAATTTAACAAAAACGCTTTAGGATTAAATGTGTATCTTGATAAATTAGGTGAAGAAGGAATTCATCCGCAGATTATAGACTTTCATTATGAATTTATTGAACAAATAGATGATTCACATACATGCACATTTGTTATATACTCGCCGTTTAATGAAGTAGCAGAAAAGAGACAAAGTGATTTTAGGATAGGTTTTAAAATTTCTCAGTATAATGAAGACTTCATGAATGTATTTAATTATAAACCCGGAGAAGAACGAACAGTATTATTACCAATAATAACATATAATGTATGGGACAGAAAACAAGTGATCTTATATTCAAATATCGCTAAAGGGGTTGAAAATGAATTTATTGGACATACTAGAGCATCACCATTAACAAATATTAAATATTATAAGTTATCAGGAAATAATAGAGAATTTTGGATTGATATGTATTCTACACATGATCATAAATGCCCCGTTGTATTACCCGAAGACAGAAAGGATGTTTTCTTCCTTGAGGCTCAGTTAATGAATTCAACTATTGCAACTTTATAAGAAAATTTATGAAAAATTCACAAGGTGAGAAATCGGGTTAGATATCGGGTTAGATATACCCTAAAATTAATTTTATCATTTATGAAAAATTTAGTATATACAGAAATTAAAAAAATTTTGAGTTAATTTATTTTTAAAAAATTATTTTTTTACTCTGAGTGTTAAAATCTATGATAAAAAAAATAAATAAAAAAATTTTAACGTTAATTTTTAAGTTTATTTTTTAAAAATTATTTTTTTACTCTGGGTGTTAAAATCTATGATAAAAAAATAAATAAAAAAATTTAACGTTAATTTTTAAGTTTATTTTTTAAAAATTATTTTTTTTATTTTGTGAAGTGTCAAAAATTTTAACGTTAATTTTTAAGTTTATTTTTAAAAATCATTTTTTTTATTTTGTAAAGTGTCAAAAATTTTAAAGTTTATTTTTAAGTTTATTTTTTTTAAAATTATTTTTTTAGTTTTGTAAATGTCGAAAATATTTTACGTGTCAAACGGTTTTTGTAAATTCTAGTAATTTGAGTACTAAGGGGCGTAGACCCTTGGTACCCAATTACTAGATACTAACTTAAGTATTATATCACCAAAACTCTTTGGGTAATCATCAAAAGCCTGGAATGCTAATAAGTCATTTAATGGAATGATCAAATCAAATTCTAAATACCTTTCATCCTTAGCATCTTTCAACCATTGACCATCATTTGGATTGAAATATACCCTACATACTGAATTGTCCATTTTCTGAACATTATTGTATAAACTATGGACAAATTTCTTTGTCTTCCTTTCCGATTTTGGTTTATATGTAGCATATGCAAAACCTTCTTTAACCATTTCCATTTGCAAATATCCTGTATCTCCTCTATCTGTCTCAACTTCTAATTGTCTAAAAATTTGATTACTTGACTTAAATCCAATAAATATTCTATTACAATTAAGATATTTTTCGTCATCTGCATTTCCTCCAGCAGAAAATGCTGAATCATCTTTAAATTCAAAACTTGATTTTATTTTTATCCTATCATGACGTTTGAAATAAGCTTCACCTAAACAGTTAATATCATGTTCGGATTTTGTTAATCTCATATGAGACCGTCGACATGATCGACGATCATCGCAAAACTCGGCCCTGAGGATTGTATTTGCAGGCTCTGGCCTTTGCTTGGGCCAGAGCTTCGTATGGGAACTCTCTCTGGGCTGGTTTCCTCTCCGGCCGCCCCGAATCAGGGCGGTCTTTGAGGAAACCGGCCCCGAGGATGGTTTGCGAAGCTCTGGCCTTAGCAATGGCCAGAGCTTGTGATTTTAATGAAGAGCCAAGTTCTCGGATCGGGCCTAATGAGGACGACCGTCGAGGAACTTGGCTCTGAGCTGATGAATTGTAAACTCTGGCCTCGATGAAGGCCAGAGTTTTTAAGGGAATGTTTTGATGGGATGAGCCTATGCTCAGTAAGCTCATCCCATCAAAACATTCGTTTAAAAATTGAATTAAAAATTATCGTATGCATTGAAAAATTAAAAAAATAAAAATGAACAATATTATTATATAATGAGAATAGAATAAATTATCATAAAAATGAATAAAATTATCCAAAAAAATTGAAAATTTTAAAAATTAAATAAAAAATAACAAATTTCATAAGAAAATTAAGGAATAGAGAAATATTAGATAGAAAGAGTGTTACATATTAAGTTCTGTCAAAATGTAAGCTGTTGAATTTTTTGAGAGGGAAATAATCGTCGAGGAAGTAAAAAGTGACTCTTTAGGAAATATTATTAGAAATATGATAATAAATATATTTGGAAAAAATATGATTTTTTCAAAAATTGAAATGTTCATAGAATATTTTGAAATATGTAGGGAATTGAATTCGGTAATATATGATAAACAGGATTTTTAAATTTCAAGGAAAAATAGCTTTTGTGAATACTTTTGAGAACTCTTCTCAAAGATCATGATTCAAATATATTAAAGAGCCAAAATATTAGAGATGAGTTCATAATCAAAATTTTACATTTTAATTATTTAGAAAAACGTATTAACCTCAATAAAAAATATCTCAAAGATTAATAGTTAATTTAGGGTTTCCTAGCTATCTAGAGGGAATTGTTCCTTATGATGTATATATTTATAATGTATGCATCATAAGGAACAATTCCCTCCTTAAACGAGAAAACTTGTTCGAAATTGTTTATCATTTCGAACAAGTTTTCTCGTTTTTAATAACAAACTAAAGGCTATGAGGCACTGATTATATATTAGTGCCTCATAGCCTTTAGTTCCCAGTAGATAGCTGGGAAACTTTCTCCAAATGATAAGTTATTTAGAGAAAGTTTCCCAGCTATCTAGAGGGAATTGTTCCTTATGATGTATATATTTATAATGTATGCATCATAAGGAACAATTCCCTCGCTGAAGTGAGAAAACTTGTTCGCAATCATTTCGCATTGCGAACAAGTTTTCTCACTTTTAGTAGGGAACTAAAGGCTATGAGGCACTGACCTTATATCAGTGCCTCATAGCCTTTAGTTCCCTGTAGAAAAGATCGAAATTTTATTGTGATTTTAACTGATCTATATTTCGCTTGCGTTATTTGAATCTTTTCTTTTGCATATGTCATTCCTTTCACTTTTCGAATTTCATTTGCCTGCATGCTCTCTCGTTTTGGTTGAAAATCAACTCAATCTTAAAATGAACTTCTTCATTCTTTACAATAAATTCAATTTTTTTCGAGATATATCTTTATCTACCCCTATGTGAGCTGCATATTCTTTCTCGCTAAATTCTTTTGATTCTTTAGAGCTAAAAATCAAGTTTAATAAAAATAATGTTTATTCATAATTTTGAAAACCAAATTCAAATTTGAATGAGAATTTTTGAAAAAATATAGAATATTTCAATAGTTTGGAATCTCTTCAACTTCCCACTGCTTATTAACACATTTTTTCCAGAGCGGTTTATCATCCTTGGTCCATTTCTTAAATTTGTTGTAAACCTCTCTTGGAGTGTATGGTCGAACTCCAATTTTTGGATGAGCGCCATGTGGCATGTCATTGTATTTTTGCCTGAATTCTTCTAATTCCTGATTGATGCTCTCAAATTCTGAAGACTTTGGAGTATTTTTGTCCAGTGATGGTCAGAGGCGTTCAATTTTGCCATTTTGACGTGGCATGTATGGAGCTGATTTTCTGATTTGAATGTCATAAGTACTCAAAAATTTTGTGAACTCTCCCTCATTTTCTTTACCGTTATCTGACCAGAAACAGAAAGGTGCTCCATATTTTTGAACTGTTGCAATTGCCACTTTTGAAGTTTCTGTTGAACTTTTGTTACGAAGCAATTTCAATGCTAACAAATAACGACTTTTGTCATCAATTATTCCATAAACCGGTAAAGTTTCTGGTTCTTTCAAAAAATGAATATCCACATGCCAGATTGTATTTGGAAGAATTGCTTCATAATCCACATAATATGCTTTTGGATTACTTTTATCTTTTTCTTTGTAAATTCCCAGAAATTTTGCTGCCTTAATAACTGCATTGTAACTGATTTAAAATTGTTTTGGATTCATATTGAGAGTCCAATACAATTTTTTGAACCCCACATTTGTAATTTTCATAAGAATTCTGAACCTTCAAAATTAATTCTGGAGTTAATTCCTCTTGTGGAGGAGCACTTTTAATTTTTGGTGTACCACCGATTTCTTTGAATGCTTTTTTGAGAGTATTTCTTGAAATTTGTTTGAAAATTGTAACATTTTGATAAGAATATGGAACTTTTTTCAAAACTGTTGCGTAAGTTAACTCACCACTTTCAAGTTTTTCATACATATATCTTACCCATTCATTTGGAATACGAGGTCTCGAGTTTTCGTTCATTTTTTTTACTTTACAAAACTGTTTATTTTTCAGAATTTTTAAATTTGAAAAAATCCATTCTATATCTGATAAATAATATATTATTTTTCAATCAAAATATTTTGATTATCATCTCAAAAGTGTTCTCAAAACCTAGTTTTTCTTATTTTGGATAATCTTAATATTTATATTATTATAAACTAATTGAACACCATATGTTTTTGTATACTTTTACAAAAAAATTGATAGATTTGTGATACTTCCCCCGACGATAGAATTGAATAGCTTACATTTTGACAGAACTTAATATGGAACAGATCAAGTTATTTTTTCTGGATAAGATATTATATGGATAATTGGATAGAAAATACAATTATATAATCTTGTACCTGGTTTAATTAAGCTAATTGTCATCAGAAACTTGTAATTTTTATGAATTTCAGATTTTCTTTTCATTACTGCTTTTCTTAATAGGTCAAGTTCTTATTTACGTTATAAAGTATGATATTTACAAATATCAAGTTATCGTGTTTTTTGAGAAATTATGAGAAACAAACAAAAATGAAAAAGATAGGAATAGCAATGAATAGTGATGTGGGTACAGAAAATGTAAGAGATATGAATGCAAAGCAATCAGTATTTAGGACATTGACCATAGATTTCGAAAAAAAAAGCTGCATATTGAGCGAAAACTATGATTATATTATAAGGCTGTCATTTAAAGCATAATGAAACTATTCCCTTTTCATTTTAATCGAATAAGATAGTAAAGATTTTTGAATTAGCTAGAAACTGATGAGATGTTTTCACAAATCAGATTTTTAATCTCTATAATGCATAATTCACTCAATATCTCAATTTTGATATTGCGAGATATTTTTGCTATCGGTTTCGCAATTTTGACACAATAGCAAGAGGGTTCTATAAGCATTATTATCAACGTAGAATCTGAATATCATATCAGAAAATGTCGCAAATCTGACATTTACCCGACCAAATAGCAAAAATAATTGAATACTTTTCGCAAAAACTTTAAAAATCGATAAAAATATGAAATATAGATATTAAAGAGACTTTTTATATAATATTCATAAAGATTTTCCAAAAATATGATACCGCAAAATTAAAAAAGTGACGTCTTGAGTGGAGTCAAATGTCGAAATTGCTAGCTAAATGTTTTTTTAGCGAAATTGCGTATTGTACGTTTTTTCGCAAAACGAAACCCTTAAAATCTCTTAAATTCTTCACAATTTGTGAAACTTTTTTGATTCGAAAAATGATGGATGGTAAATAACATAACATAATTGAGGTAATTAGAATATATACCACTATCTAATTCATAATCAACTATAAAACTTTACGAAACCATACAAATAATTCAGAATTCAGACCTGTTATAATCTTATGACCCGCAAAAGAAGAAATTCGTTTATATTGCTTAAATCTATTAGTTTCATCAATGTAGAGACGCTTTTATAACTTTCTTTTTTCAATAATTTTTCATTCGCTTTGCAATAATTCTATATATATCCCAGTAGCAGATGCATTATCAATTCTAGCAGGAAATTATTTTTATTAATAGTCGCTATTGATTCCCGATTTTCAATAATTTATTCTTTGAGGTTATATTGAAATCCGAAAAATGTCAGTTGAAAAAACTGCAAGAATATAGCATGCACATTGTGATTTATTTTTACATTTTGTCAGAATATCGTTTTCAAAAAAAGTATGATTGCTTATCTTACAATTCACTAATATAGTGATTTCAGATCAATAAAATAAAATTGAAGTTGGATCGATAAATTTTCCTTCAATATTTTAAAAGTGACTAATTATGAGTGTGAAAAATGAATTAGTTGAATCAATGGCAGAAATGATTGTTGTAATGTTAAATGAATGCGGTGGAAAGGAATATTCCAAAACACTTGCAATTACAATTCAAGTGATTCCTTTCTTCACAGAAATTTTCAATAATATTACAAAAGATATCGATAAAACAAGCGTTCAAACTGCATCGCAGCGATATCTACAATCAATACTGCAAAATATTGACATGTTTTCACAACAACAACCTGAATTTAAAACCATTATTGATTTTCTTACGAAATTCATGAATTTTGCAAGTATCCTCGGCGTAGAAAGATTATTTGCGTCCATTTATGTTACTGCCGTTCAATTTTGCCAATCTGATAGTGATAATCTCAATTTATTAACACCTTCATTAACTCAATTGCTTAGTATTCCCGCTCTTGCAAACAATTTTATCGAAAATGATGGACTTATGTTTGCAATATTCCAAAAAATGATGAAAAAAAAGACATTATTGAGCGAAACGGCGCTAAAAATTATATTCGCAAACATTCATAAATACAATCTAGCTCTAGATGTTTCTAGTGCTTCCAAAATTTTCCAAATTGTTTCTCAATCTTTTGATTCTTTATTATTAGACGAATCCAAGCAATTTTCACAACTTATATTATATCTTATACAACTAGATCCTAAGAAACTTTATCCTCTTGCTATTGAATCTGGCTTATTCGTACAAATGATTCACACAATTGTAAAATTACAAGATGTGTCCGACTCAGTTGCCACGATACTAACAGATTATATTAACATGAATCCTGATCCATCACAATTACCACCCGCTATCGGTTTTTTAGTTGACGCTCTTACAAATGAAAATTTAATCAATCCTGACACTTACAATACCTTACTAACTTCACTCGACCAATACATACAAGACAGAAAGCCTTCTGAAGACATTCTGAAATCCCACCTTATCAGTCCAATTGCTTTTTCCATGAATCTGTCAAATACAAAAGCTGTCGAAAAATATATCGGTATGCTCGTTTACTTAAGATATACACTAAATTATAACATACTTCCAATCGTACCGGGAATTCTTAGATTTTGTAATTTGACTACAGCTTTAAATGTCGATCTTACGGATTTATTTCATTTACTTTTACAAATGGATACAGAATTCCAACCTTTTGCTCTCTCATTTTTCGCGCCTTTCGTTACAACTCTCAATTATTCCGACTCAAAGGAGTTGTTCAATAAATATCCGCAATTAGTATTGTTTTTACAAAGATTTTATGAATCCCTCCCAAATCAACAAGAAAAGAACAAAATATTAAAAATATTTATTTCAATCTTTGCAGATCTTGACAATAAGACCGAAGCGAAATATTGTTTGGCCCAACTGCTGCAAGGTGCTTCCGTTTATCCACAAATTATCGATTATCTTATGAATTATATCGAAATACAAAAAGATTCAAGCTGTTTCGTAGAAGTACTTATGATATCATCAAAGTCATCATCGCTACTTGCGGAATACCTCAGATTAAATACAATTGGAACCGTAATTCAGCTTTATCAAATGAAATTATTGGATATTAAGACTTTGGTTAACTACGTTAGCATATTATCACAAGGTAGATTTATAAGAGACTATAACCGCATGATTTCGGACTATATTGACAGATTAGATAATTTTAATTTATCTCCAGAGGAATTTTTAAGATTTTCATTTGGTAAAATGCTTACTGATGAAATATCCAAACCGAAAGTCTGCTTCCCAACCCTTATTCAAAGAGCAGAACGATATGATATTACGGATCTCTACGATCTCCTTCTTATTGAGCTATATGGTGAATACGAGAACCCTCTAGAAAGTCCCTACTTACCACGAATCTCAGGAACTTACGTTTGCCCTAAATTATCCAAAAAGATTGCGGACAATTCTTTATTATTCAAAGCGTGTTCATCACATGAAGAAAACAAGTTCCCCTTATTCCAGTTTCCTGGCGAAGAAGCCAAGTTTTCCATCAAACATGACGATAACATTTCAATTTTAACTTTTTGGTTCAAATTAATTGAATCAAAAATTTCTGAGTTTGTCACTTTTCAAGGTGTAAAGTTAACCTTATCCAAAAAAGGACTTATGCTTGACAACAACTTGATAAGTAAGATAGACTCGCAAAACTGGTATTTCATTTATTTGAAATCCGATGACAATAATTTGAATATTTACGTCAATGGAAAATTAGAAGGAAACACGAAAGTTGTTGCGAAAGGGAATACGACAATTGGTGGAAAAAGCACCAATTTCATCACTACAATCATTAGAATGTATGATCAGAAATCAGATGAAATGGATAATGTCATGAAAAACGGTTATGACTGTTTGAAAAAACTGAAATCATTATTACACATTTCTCCAAACGAGTTTTTGGATATTGATTCCAATTATTCACTTCCTAAATGTGTAACAGGATCTCCGCAGATCATTCCGAACTATCCGTTGCCTAAATACATAAGAAATGTTTTGGGCGGATTCCATTACATCCTCCAAAAATTCTTTGAAAAGGAAATTGACGAAAAAGACGGTTTGAACTATTTAGAAGGTTTAATTAATTATCAAAGAAGAGGAGAAACAGATTTCGACAATCTTAAGTTTGCGGAAAGAATGTCTGTCATTGCTTCTTTCTTTGAATTCTCATCAGACATTGTCAAATCATTAATTGATTTATTTACGAATCCTATTGTTGACTGGATTTCTTTTGAGTCATTTTTCTTGGATATTGATAGATTGATGACTTCCAGTTACAAATCAATTATTTTTGATACATTACTTGATTTGTCATCGAAAGAAAAATTCCCTAATTATTCATTAAATGTGTTGTTGTGGTTACTTTTAATTGGAACAGAACAATCAAGAGAAATCACTCAAATTGTTTCAAAATTAAAAGCTGTCCACAAAATTTCAACAACATCTTTATTCGCTTCTTGTTACAAATGCCAATGTTTTCCTTTATTAGATCCTAATCTTATGTTTAATATCCTTGAAAACACTGTTAGTTGTTCACATTTGTTGTATAATTTACCACACGACGTTGTCATGAAAGTTGTTTATAATATACAATTCGATGACAACATGTCAAACATCCTTAAGAATATATTGATTAGTTTGAATCAACAGATAATGTTTGAAGACACATGGTCTGCAATTATTCATATTGTTACTCATGGTTCATGTAGTGATTATAACAACATAAATCTCCAGAATTTTGATATAAATTTGATTTTTCCTTTCTTGTCATTAATTGGTTCTCTTGTTTATGGATCAAGTATATCGAAACAAGATAACAAATGGGCTAAAATAGGTACAACAATATTAGATGAATTCTCAAATACTGTTATACCAAAACAAAAGAAATTTGGCCAAGAATTTACAATGTGGTCATCAATTTTAATGTGTCTTGGTTATTCACTTTATAATGATGACAGCATTGCTCCTGATCCAACGAGATGCGAAGTAATCTTTGGCTTCAAACCACGTCCATCGCAGAAGATGAGACGTGTTTCAGATGCTGGTCCAAGAATAGGAGGAAGAAGAAGGAGTTCAACAGTTAAAAACCTCTTCCAAGACAGCAAAATACAATTTATGCCGGCATCAAGTCCAAGAATTCCTAAAATTGCTGATGATGATTCTTTCATAAATAAAAAAGTTTCAGGAAATGTTTCTGAAAGTGATAATGTTACAGATGTTTCTGATGTTTCAATTGAAGATCAAGTTAACTCCGGTTCCCAAGGACGGATCAATTTCTCATCTCCTCCTTCTCCTCCTTTATCTGTTCCTTCTTCAACGTATTCAACATATTCATCTTCATCAAGGAAACTTACAAAAACAACTGTTCCTTCTTTTAATGGTCTTAACTTGCCAATTCCTCAATTACCAGGTGTTAGCAACAAAGTTGGATCATTGCCAAAAAAAACTCCTGTTGTTAACTCTAATTTGAGTTTTCCTGCTTCTGTAGAAAACTCTGCTTCTTCATTTATAATAAGCGGATTACCAGGAGAAGTCAAATTCAACAGCATGATTGAAAAAGAACTTGAAGTAACAATTAAGAAGTCAATTCCTTCTAAAATTGAACTTAATCCAGGTGCAAACGTTGTTATGGTTATTCCAAAACAAACTGATGAATTCTTTAGTCCTCTTTTCTCTGATATTGATGATTATTTACATTATTGCACAGAACTCTTCAAAGATGCAGAAATAGACAATGAAAACCAAACAGTTAATGAAAATGTTATGGAAAGCGTTGCATTATTTATTAAAAATATTGTTGTAACATCAAATAATGCACAAACAATTCTTATTCCTCCATGTTCAAGTTGTCCGAAATCTTATACAAGTATGTTACTCAGCAAAATCATTAATTTACTTCTTACTAAAACAGAACAACTTGATAGAACTATTTTCTCACATGTCTGCAACTTAATTTTAGATGGTTGGCTCAATGAACATACAGAAGAAGTCCTTAATTTGAGTATAAGGAAATGTTTCGAAGATAAATCTCTTATTAACACTAATTTCCTTCTTTGTTTGGCTTTTCTGCCAAGAATTACAGCAACTCTTGGTGATTTGATTAACGAGAATTGCGAATGGATCTTCAACAGTGATATCATCAAAGAATATCCTTATGTTAGCGCATGCATATGGCAAACATGTAAAATGGTTCATAACATGGATAAAATTGTTGAATTTCTTAATAAAAGTAATGATAAATGGCAGAAAGTGTTTAATGATCAATCAGACAATCCATTGCAATCTGCCAAAGCAATTCAATCTGTTAATGAAGGATGCCAACATAGATCTGAACAGATGAACGAACGTCTTCAAAAATCAAAAGCATCAACACATGAAAAAATTGACAAAATAAGAATTACAGGAAATGAATTCATTTCTAACATCAGTCAGATGACTGCTATGGCAAATACTGTTACTGATTTACTACGCCGCATGTATCTTGAAAGCTTTGAATGTAGTTATTGCATGACATTACGTAAGAAAGAATTAATTTCTTGGTCAATTTCTAAATTTAAACCGCATAAAAGTGACAGAAAATGTTTGACATTTTTAGGAGACACATTTCTTCCATCACGAAGATTTGATCCATCTCCATTAGAATACGAAATGCCTCCTTATCCAGGTGGCTCCATTCCTGATTTATACAAGACATTGTACAAAGAGAATATCTTTGAAGAAACTTCTCTTTATCACTTCACTTGTAGAATTTATCCACCTGTCTCAGAGATTGTCGATGAAAAACATAAAATGTTCTGTTGGAATTTCGAGATAAACACGAATCTTCGTTTATGGATTTTGGAGAATTTGTTAAACGAAGGAAACGAATTCAAGAACATTTTTAATTGCCACATTCTTTGGGGAATTGATCCACTCGAAGGAGTTATCTTAATAACACAGAATGAATTCATTTTCCTTGAAGGATTTAGGTACAACAAAGAAATAGGATTCGAAGTCATCGAACAGACAGAAAGTGAAAACCTTTCAATGAGATATTACGGACACATAATATTAAATAACTATTTTGGAAAGTCATTCACTTTCTTCGGTCATATCTCATTCAGACTTTGTTTGAACGAGCTCATTGATATAAGGATTCATAATTGGCTTCAGAAGAAATCATCTGCTGTATTAACTTTCATTCGTGGCCAACAATTTGTTGTTATAACTGATGTTACAAATAACGTCAAATTTATTCAGATTTTGGATCAAATTATTGAACAAACAGACCAAAGTCTTCCTCCTTTTGTATCATCTTTTATGACACCTATCAATACTTCACGTCTTCTTCGTAATACATCACTCAAAGACATAACAAACAAATGGGTAAATGGAGATATCTCGACATTTACTTATATTTGCATTGTCAATATTCTGAGTGGAAGAACAATTGTTGATCACACACAATACTATGTTTTCCCATGGGTATTGAGTGATTACGATAACGAAGATGTTCGTGAAAGTTCGTTAAGAGATTTAAGATTACCAATGGGCCAACTTCCTTCAGATAGAAAGAAAGGTTATGATAATACTTACGAAGATTCTGATCATTCTTTCTATTATGGAAGCCATTATATGCATTTCGGTGTTGTTCTCTTCTTTAATTTCCGTGCAGATCCATTCTGTTTGCTTGGAATTCATCTCAACCGTGGTTGGGACCATCCAAACAGAATCTTCACTTCTGTTTCTGATTCATGGCGTTCTGCAAGTTTCTCAACTCCCGCAGATGTTAAAGAACTCACGCCACAATTGTACAACAGTCCTGAAATCTTGAAATCAACATCATTCAGATTTGTTTCAACAGAAAGAGATGCAAGCTTTGTTGTTCTTCCAAAATGGTCATCATCTGAATACGATTTCTCCCAGAAAATGATGTTTTCTCTTGAACAAGAAAAAGTTGGAAAAGGAATTGGAAATTGGTTCGATCTCATCTTCGGAGAGAAAAGCCGTGGTGAACTTGCAATAGAAAGCAAGAACTTGTTCCATCCTTTGACATACGCAGATAGAGTTCAAAGTGATGATCCTCTTGAAACAGAAGCAAATGAAATGTGTATTTTGAATTTCGGACAATGTCCTGAACAAATTTTCACCAAAACTCATCCGAATCAAAAGAGTAGTTACACATGGAATTTGATGACAAATCGTGATTTGTTTATTCAACAAATCAATCCACAATCAGATAAGGCATCATATTGTCTTGTTTATGAAAATAATTTGTCATTCTTTGATGAAAAACAATTTATTCTTCCAGAAATGAAATCGCCAATTAACATTAATTCTCTTATTCATCATAATTACTCAAAATATTGTTATTCTAATGATGGAATTTATCTTTGCACATCGATCAAAGAAGGTCTTGTTATTATTTATAGAATCTTTTATAAGAAAGAACAAGCAACAAATGCAGCATTGATTGATAAGTTTTATATTGATGGAAAAATCACAAGTTTATGTATTAGTTCTGTTCATTATATTTTGTGCATTTCATATGAAAACAAAGTTGATGTTTATGACATCGGAACAAGAACAATTCTTCATAATATTGAAACAGATTCATTGATAAACAAAATTATAATTGATGACAATTCAGGAATTATGTTCTTTGTTCATCATCACAGTGTTGATTCATATAGTATCAGTAGTGATAAATTATATACATTTGCTAATGAAAACAATACAAGAATCACATGTTTCAAATCTTCTAATTTACCTACTTCTTTTGTTGATCGTTTTGTTGTTTTGTGCAGTGAAGATAATAGTTTGAAATTCATCCGTACATGCGACATGAGCCTCATTTCGAGCATCAATCTTCCTGTTTGCGCTGAAAATGTTTTTATACAAGACAAATGTTCACGTCTTGTGTTTGTTTCATCAGATAAAAGATGGTTCAGCGTTGAAAGTCTTGATTTATCAGTTGAATACCCTCTCAAGAAGACATATTGTGTCAATTGCTGTGTTTGTGGAAGCGATTTGAACAAATCAATCGACACTTGTGATAAATGTGGTCGATTCCTTTGTTCCAAATGCAAACAATTGTGCAAACACTAATTTTATTATAATTTTAATTTTTATTTGTTAGTAAAATCATTTAATTATTATTTCGCTCTACTAAGACATAAAGTTTAATCTATGTTATTCAATTTATCATTCGAAATTATTCATTAGATTTGCATTAATATAGTTTCAATAACTATATGAGAAGTATTTTATCTTTGCCTGATGTTAAATCAAATTCCGAAATTATATGTTAGAACATTTATTTGCACCATGTAAAATAAGAAGTTTGGCTATTTCTTTATTATTATTACATTTTGCATAATGAAGAGCAGTTTTCCCATCTTTATCTTTTGTTTTGATATTTACACCATACGAAATAAGAATTTCGGGGGTTTCTTTACTATTATTACTTGCTGTTATATGAAGAGCTGTGATTATATCATTATCTCTTTCATTGATATTTGCACCATGTGAAATAAGAAGTTCGACTATTTCTTTCCTATTATTTTCTGCGGCTTTATGAAGAGTGGTTTTTCCATCATAATCTTTTTCATTGATATTTGCACCATGTAAAATAAGATTTTCAGCTATTTCCTTATTATTCCATGTTGTATAATGAAGAGTGGTTTTTCCATCTTTATCTTATGTATTGATATTTGCATCATGGGAAACAAGAAGTTCGGCTATTTCTTTCCCATTATAATGTGCTGCAATATGAAGAGCGGTCCCTCCTTCCTTATTTCTTTCATTGATATTTACATCATGTGAAATAAGAAGTTCGACTATTTCTTTACTATTATTCCATATTGCATAATGAAGAGGGGTTTTTTCATCATTATCTTTTTCATTGATATTTGCACCATTTGAAATAATAAGTTCGGCTGTTTCTTTACTATTTTAATGTGCCGCATAATGAAGAGCAGTTACTTTTCTATAATTTTTTTCATTGATAATTATACCATGTGGAATAAGAAGTTCAGCTGTTTCTTTACTATTATTAATTGCTGCTTTATGAAGAGCAATTATTCCGTCTAAAAGTTTTTTTATTGATATCTACACCTAATGAAAGGAAATATATCAATCGAATTTTTTTAAATTCATGAAATAAGAGATTACAAATGAGAAGTGTAGTTCAAAAAAATAAAGAGATTTTAAAATTTTATAAAAGAATCAAAGCCTAAAAAACATTCATGTAATGAGCAAATAATCAAAAAAAGGTAGACAAATAGTTTATTTATATATTAATCTTTGATATAGCTGATTTATTGACATTTTATGAAATATTTCATATTAAAAAGCAATAATATATATCAATATTTGATGGATTGATTGTAATTAGCGATTTCGTTAATGTGGAGGCGGCAAGAATAATTGAAATATTGAAAATTGAAATATTGAACTCAAAGATAAATTGAGGAATCCTAGAGATAGACATTTATGGTAAAGAGCTATGTGCTAGGATGCTCCATTGCAACAATAAAATTTAAGTCTGGTTCAGAATTTTCTACCTAATGCGCTATAGAATTTATAAATTTAGATTATTTGAATTAAAAAGAATCGTTATTAAGATATATGAGCGATTCCATCGATTATAATGAATATGGAAAGCATTTTGAAGAATACATTGATGACGAGGTCTTGTATACAGAAGTTCCGCATAATGATATCATAAAAATGTTAAAGTTTACAACAATCAATATTGAAAATGCAGAAAAATTTATTATTCGTTATAAGTTACATCATAATTGCATGGAAACAGTCGAATCATTGCTTAATATCTCGGATTTTGAATTTGGTGAAGATATTGATAAAGTATTTCTTTTTTTGGATTCACTTTCATCAATATTATCAACCACACTTTTTACAAAACTATCACATTTCTTTAAAAACATAGTTGATCAACATAAAATTATTAAATCAGAATTTGATAAACTAAATAAAACTGTTCAATCACTTCAAAACGAACAAACTAAATTAAAAAATTCTAAATCTAGCGATAGTAATAATATATCTCATTCATCATTCAAAATGAATAAAGAATTAGAGGAGTAGTATATGTGGACGGGTTGTGTGACTTTTTTTGTAAACGTAAGAATTCATACAATATTGAACGATTTTGTATCATTTTTTTTAACATATGAAGTAAAAAATGTATGATTCTTACGGTTTTTATTCTTACGTTTTTGAATAAATTAAGATTTAAAAATTTTCAAAATTGTAAGACATTTACACTCAGCCCATAATGAAATAAAAGATAAAAAATTGACTTCTTACGTAAAATTAAAACTAAGTTAAATTTATTTTTTTATTTTATAATAAATGAGTATAACAACTAATTCATTGAAATCTTTAAAGTTCACTAATTCAGAATTAGAAAATATTTTAGAAAATTTTGGAGACGGTTCTTATCCAACATATATGCAGAATGTGAAAGAGTTTTCCAGATTGTTGAATGAATTTAAATATAACGGACCAATTACTAAAAAGGCTATAATGAGATATTTATATCCCAAAAAAGTTGAAAAACAGGAGAATATTCCTCTTTATGGTCCAGAGGACCTGGGCTCAGAGAGCCTCGAAACACCTCCTGAATATTTTGAAGAAAAAATTAAACAAGATGAATATTATAACGATGAGATTGAGAAATTGGAACAATTAAGAAATGAAATAGATGAAAGAATTAAGGAATTAAGAGAAGTTGAAAAATATAATGAAAATGAAGTAGAGGGTTTAATGAATATCCCAGCTTCAGAATCAGAAGTTCAGAAATCTCATGAAGAAAGATATAAAAATTATGTCTTAGAATCAACACAAAATTTATTAGATGGTGAAATAGATGAAACACTTTCGGAAGAAGGTATTAAATTTATTCATAAACATAAGTTACAATTTATTGACGATGGAGATTATCCATGTATATTACTTTCACCTCCTCTTGATTCTGAAAAATTCAAAAAAGCACTGAAAAATGTAACATATGCAACAAATACGATTAAGAAAGAAGACCATGATATTTACACAAATTATTATTTAAATAAATGTACAGGTGTTGATAAAGTTTTTGATTTGTTAGATAAAATATCAAAAGAAACAATTGGAACCTATAAAATTTTATGTGATTGTGGTTTCATTATTGAAGATACCAATAATGTTTCATATGAAAGAACAGCACCGAAGGAAGACGAAGTTGAAAGGTCTATACCATTCGTTATTAAGAACATAAAAGATATGAAAACTTATAAACATTATATTTATTCATTTATTTCAGAAAAAATGGAAGCAACCCATAAAACATCATCTCATCATTTTATAGCTATTCATACATTCCTTTTCAAAGTTGTGAAATTAAATAAGACAGGAATTAGATTTAATGTATCAGGGTACGCATTCTTGAGTAAATTAAAATGTATTCGTCACGTCGCGGATGATAAAAATTTATGTGTTCTTAATTCATTTTATGGGCTTTAAAGAATAAACTTTATTTTTTAATTTTTTTTATTCTTACATAAATGAACAAAAACGGAACAGCTAAAATGAATGATAATCAAATAAGAGCCGAAGGTAGAAGGTTATTTAAACGCTTCTATAACATTCCTGATGGTGTTAATCCTAAAACTCGTAGAAGCTATTTAAATGAAGCAATAGATGCATATGAAGGGTTTGACATTTCATCAGAAAGTGAGAGATTAGCGAGAATGTTAAATGTTAATATTGATTTCTATTATTGTGATCCTCAACCAGAAGACGTAGACATTAACAAGGTAGACTTTCCATTAGTGGAATCAATAATGATAGATCCAGAATTTGAAACAGTAAATATTTTATTAACACAGAGTCCATGTGGAAAACTTCACGCTGACAGAATTACAGACGTTGAAGCACTCACAGGATATAAAGTTTGCCCCTTTTGCAAAGAAGAAGTATATTCTATCCGTGATGATCCAGAAAGGAAAAACCAAAGAAGATTTTTAAAACATTGTGAGAAATGTAAAGAAAATAATGGAAGATTAATTCAAGACGTTCAATTGCAAAACACACAACAACCATATGCACCACATATCACGAAACAGAAGATATATCAATGGCTATTAGCACATAATTTGCAGGTATTATAAACCAACAAGATATTATATTACTTTTGACTTCGAAACATTAGAGACTAAAGAAGAACTTCAACTTTCTGAATGTGCAACTTTGAACGCTTACTTAAAACCATTCATGGTATCATCAACTGTCAAAATAAAGCCGCAAAGCGGCGAGGACGTAGACCGTGATAAAACATTTACGAGGAATTTTTGCTTAACATCAAGTGATTCGTTCATCTCTGATTGGATTGAATTTTTATTTTCAACCTGTTCATTAGTTGCTAAATCAAATATTGAACAATATGAAGAATTAATGAATACATTAAATGAGAAACAAAAGGAAGCAATGAAAGAGCTTTTAGATGAAGAATTTAATAAAGTGAATATCATAGGTTTTAATTCGGGAAAGTTTGATTTAAATTTAATTCTTCGTGATTTAAATACTGCAAAATGGAAGATAAAATCAATGCTGGGTTCTTCTTCTCAATTTAAGCAAGTCATAGTAAAGAAAACAAACGTTCCATATGAATTGAGATTTATTGACATCAGAAATTATATAGCGGGTGGAACATTAGACCAATTCACTCAAGATTTCGGAAACAATAAATCACGTGTTAAATCCTTTTTCCCTTATCAATTCATCACATGGGAGAATTACGAAGATGAATTATATAAAGGAACCATTCACTCAAGATTCATTTTATTCAGCATTAACACAAGAAACAATATCCGATTCAGATTATCAAATATATCTCAATGATGCTAAAAACTTTAAGAATAGATTAGAATATTTTATTCATTATTGCAATAAAGATGTTGAAATTATGATTGACCCAATTGATAAAATTATCGAAGAAACATTTTTTATAAAATTGACATGCTTCATAATCTTTCTTTATCATCGAATGCATCAATGATTCGTTACGCGTTAGCATATAAGAACTTCAATCCTAACGAAACATATCCAGAAGAAGAAAATGTGGAATCAAGTTTTGAATTAACAAAAAAGTATTGGAAATATAAAATTGAATCATATAAGAAACAAGATGAAAAAGCAGAAAGGGATACTAAAAACAATGTTTCAATGGATGACTATCAATACTATCACGATTTAATCCTTTCATCTAAATGCAAAATGTGTGGTAAAGCGTTTACATATGTAAATAAACCAACATTGGATAGAATAGATAATGAAAAACCACATACCAAAGAAAATTGTCAGTTAATGTGTTGTTATTGCAATGTCGTAAAATCAAATAAAGATGAAGATGTTCAACGTTTAAGAATCAATTTAAGAAATTATGCATTAAAAAATAATTTACCAATGACTTTAGATTCAGTTGAAGCTTATCACATTCTCCGTAATGGAATTACTGGTGGTCTATCAAATGTTCAACATCGTGTTAATCTTAAAGGAATCACGCACATTAATAAACTTTCATATAATCCAGAAACTAAAACTGTATCAAATGAGGACACCACCAACATTATGACTCATTTCGTTGGAGTTGACTTTAATTCATTATATCCTTCATCATTTTCATCTAATCCTCATGATTTCATTCAATATACTGACCATAAAATGTATATGCGGGAAGATTGAATGGTGTTATCATTTGTGATACAGCAACAAAGAAAGCAAAAGCACTGGGAATAATTAAGAAGAAAAATACTTTATTCGTGGCTGAAGTAAAGGGTCACATTGATGAAAAATACATTAATGATTACATTAACTTTTTACCGATAATAAGAAACTTAGATATTATCACAGATGAAAAAACAATTGGCAGTTTTATGTATAATTACATGAAATCAAACAATCTACCAGTTGACCAGAAACAGAGGAAATTAACTCAGTTAGCATCAACACACAACCAATATCAACCATTTTCTTCTTATTATCTTTGGTATCTAATAGACAGATTTCATTTTATCATTGATGATATTCAATCAATTTTAACATTTACGAAAAACACTTGTTTTAATGAATTTGCGAACGAATTTATGAACGAAAGACAAAAGGCTGAATTAGAAGGAAATAAAGGAAAAAGTTTATTTTGCAAGATTTCACTTAATGGATCATATGGTTACGATGCAATGAATACACAAAATTACGCAAAGACTAAAATAATGAATGCACAGAAGTCACGCGTTGCATGTATGTCAAATAAGTTTAAAAACATAAGAGAAATAGGTGAGGATACATATCAAGTGATGCTAAAAGATAGATTTTATAGATGTGATACATGTTTACAAGAGGCATTCTTCACTTTAGATAATGCTAAATACTGGTATTTGGTTTTCATTTATGATTTTATGTATAAATGCATGAATGTTAATCGTTTTCATTTCATTGAAGGTGATACTGATTCATCTTATTGGGCTATTGCTGGCGATCCAAATCTTCCTAACACTCAAGCATTTCAAGCAATTGTTACCGATAAACAATTTTATGATAAAAACATTTTCAAATTCGCACCTTTTGATTTCTTCTGTTTTGATGAGAAATTTAAACCTAAATTAAAGAATAAAGCTGAAGAAAAAGCACATGAGAAGAAGTTATTGGGTTTAGCAATTGAGAAACAAGGTGATAACATGGTTGCTTTATGCCCTAAGTGTTATACATCATTCAACGGTTCAATTGATGGAAGTGATTTTAAAAAGATTGCACAAAAAATGGAAGGTGTTAGTTTACGACAAAATAAACAATTAACACCTAAAAATTATTTGGATATAATAAATGATAAATTGATATTTGATGGTCAGAATATTAATTTACAACTTAAAAATGGGTCAATGACTCGCTTAACAATTGGTAAGACTGCATTAACAGGAGCACACACTAAGGCTGTATGTTGTGAAAATGGATGTTGTATGCCATTTATTTAATAAAATACCACAGAAGAGACAAAAGGAACCGTTAATGATGGTTTTGATACTATGATTCAAAGAGGTGGGCACCCTTAAAACATTGATTTTATTTTTATATAAATGGATAACGTAGATTTAAAAATTTTAATTGCTGATTTAGTATTTAATCAAAATTTTCTTGATTATTATGATTTAAAAGCATATCTCCAAAAATATGATAACAATATAACGGGTGATGATATGGAATATTATTATCCATATTATAAAAATGAAATTTTGAAATATCATAATAAAATAATTTCTGAAATTAAAGACAAAATTAAAAATAATGAATATTCAAAGGGAAAAACTAAATCACAGCTTAAACAGTTGAAAGATTTCAAAAATAAAGTATTAACAGAAGAAGATATTGATGAATTATATAAATTATATAATCCTGAGCCACAAAAACCAAAGGAACAAAACACCCAGGTCCTTCAGACCATAAATGAAGCACAAGCTTTAATTTATGATTCATTAGTTAAACCATATTCAGCCCGACTTTTAAATGAAGATCAACTTTTGGAATTCATCCTTCAACATAAACTCGAAGCGGGAAAGTATATCAAACCTTTATATACAGCATATTTAAAACAAATGAATAGAATACATCCAGAATTAATGAAGGGGGGAATGAAATCCAAAATCAAAGCAGATAAAATTAAACCACTTACAACACCAAAACCTCCAACAGTAGTACCTCCTCCTCCTTCAGTTAATCCTTCATCATTCACTTTATTATATCCATTTCAAACATTTAAGAAGCAAAAAGATTTTAAAAAGGATTTCAAGATATTAAATAAACCAATTGACCCAAAAATTCAACCGTTAAAGGAAAAATTTAGTCGCCCTTCATTTGCTCCATATCCATATTCATACGAAATCGATCATCTGGAATATTCAAAAGGAAAAGTTACTTATTTATTTGCCATTAACATTAACACTAGATATTTATATTGCATTCCAGTGAAAGGGAAAACAGAACAGGAAACAAGAAGAGCTATTCAATACTTACTAGATCATGAAAGAGTAGATAATATCAGGGGTGATGGTGATAAAGGATTTCAGGCAGCTATGACTCATTATTTCCCACAAATTAATTTTTACTTTTCATCCTCTCCATATACGTTTCATAATAAAATAGTTGATGCGGTAATGAGAACTCTTAGAGATGCGTTAGGGGTTAACGGTCAGATATACTGGGATGGAAATCATGACTCCATCATACAGCAGTTAGTATATTATTACAATAATACATGGCATAGAACTATAAACATGAAACCAGTGGAAATGAAAAATGATATTTCAAAAGAATGGGAATATATTAGAAAGCAAATGGAAAGGTTGAATGATGTTAAACGTGAACAAATTAATTCGGGGCTCATGAATTTTAAACAAGGAAATAAAGTTTTAATTCATCTCGATTATGGAAAAACTGATAAATCAATGACAAAAAGAAGACGAAGATTTGACACAATAGCTGAATTTGTTAGATATATTAACGGCAATGCATTAGTTGAAGTTGACAATAAATTAATAGAAATTCCGATTTATTTTATTACTCCATTATATTTAAATAATATTTAATTTTTTTATTTCGTAAGAAATGAGTGACAACAAAGCAGCCAAGAGTCCAGACAATGAATATAAAAAGAAACTAAACAGAATTAAATCAAAAATATGCTATTACAAAAAGAAGCCACAATGCGGTGGGGTTGATGCCCATAAAACTAATGGAACTGAAAACGATGAAGAGAGGAAAGAAATAATCGAAAAATTAGAATATAAGTGATGAAATATATTTTTTAATTAATATTAAATCAGAAATGGCGGCAGGATTCTTTAAAAAATTATGGGATGGAATTAAGAAAGCTGCGGGTTGGGTTCATAAAAATATTATTAAACACGTTGCAAACTTTTTGGCACCAGTAGCGAAAACGGCAGGAACTATCATAGGTGGAGTATTAGGTACTAAAGCAGGTAATCCAGCGATGGGAGCACAAGCAGGTAACGCAATTGGTGGAATAGCTGAAGGAATACTTAATAAAATAGGAGGTAGATAGTGGAAAAATAAATAAATATTATTTTTATCTTAGTATCGGTTGAAGTCTTTGATAAACTTTTTCTCCTTTATTTAATATTTCTCTTATTGGGGCAGCTTTTGGTGTTATTGATTCAGCAACGTCACTAATTGCTTCTTTATTCTTAAATATCCAATTTGCTCCTTTCTTCATTGTTTCCCAAACTTTATGCGCTCCTCTTTTTACTTTATCCCACAGTTTCTTAAAGAATCCTGCAGCCATAGTTGATTATTTCATTAAAATTAAAAATTCATTTTCATCTTTTAATTTTGATTTTTTATTATTAATAAATGACGACTAACTATTTGGTGCCAAACACTAAACCGATTAATGGAAATGTGTTTCATTCATTCGAAAAGATAAATGAAATATTCGCAAAGAATGATGGTAGAAGATATTATAGAGAACTTGAAAGTTCATGCTATGACTCTGATACTCCATATTTTGATGATAAACAAACTCATTTAAGAATTACAAATCCGGCTCATGATGTGAATCAATTAGGTGACACATATATTAAACGCAAAGTTAAAGCAACTCTAGTTTCAAATAAAGCTTTCACATGTGATGCCGCTTTTAAATGCATGCGTTTATTCGTTGGTTACAAATCATCAAATCAAAGCTTTAAACAATTAGAAGTAGAAACCGAAAGAGGTGATGCCGGTTATCTTCAGATGGATTGTGCCCGTGAATCTTTCGTATTTGCAACATATAAACCAAAATCAGAAAGGAAAGTTAAAAAGTTTGTTCATTCGTTATATAATAATGTTCAAAAATATGATAACTCAGTATGTGGTAAATATATGACCCTTCAGAAGTTTTCAAGAAAGCAAATGAAGAAGTTGATGTCACTTTTGATATGATTATTCCGGTAAATGATTTGTTAGCATTTCAGGCGTTCGATGATTATCCTAAATCATTTGGTGAAATCATTCTTAAATATTATGTTTTCAGGGATACTTTAGTATTTTGTCAGGTTGACCCGTTAAGAGTTGCTGATTTACAAAATTACGTTTATGAAAAGATAACTGATGAAAATTATGAAAAGATTATGAATCATGTTTATAAATATGATCGTAAATTCCAACAAATCGGACTTCCTGCCAAATTAATTACAAGCTTAGCCGCTACATCTGCTGACGCAACAGTTGATGACGTTATTATTTCATGCACAAAGATGGAAGTTTTAGAGGATAAATGCATTACACCAGGATACGGTTTAATTGAAGAATCAGTTAAAGCAATACCACGTTTATTCAGTAAGGAAGATCCATTCATGATTCCAGCTCAACATATTGACGTTCGTTCACTAAATGGAGGTTGCATCACTCCTGAAGGTATTAGCTCAGATTTCTCATACGCTCTTCATAATGTTACAGATGTGTGTTAACATTTCCGAAGAATGCAATGCAAAGAACAGTTTTAGAAAATCCAATGCTTCGAGGTCTTCAGGTCACTATAGATTCCAGAAACTTCCCCGATCAAGCGATGACCACAGTGGGCGACATATTCTTTACACGTATGCTTCAAGCTTCTGATTTATATGGAGTGAATGAATGCACAGAAGAATACGAGGACTCATTAACTAGACCACTGAATGATGATAATGGCACGCCATTAGCTAGAACATGGGAAGACCAAACTTCATTCTTATGCACTATTCCAGTTCAACGTGATGGAGCGGGTATATTCTTTGATGGATTAGAAACTTTCAACTCACAAGTTACAGTACAAGTGAAAGCTTATCCAATCATTCAGGGTGAAAATGACACTTACTGTTCAAAGGTGACAAATCCTCCTCAGGTTTGGTTTACTAGGACTACGTATTGGACATGGACACCGGACGAAGGTTTGAAATATCATCCAACAGGTACACCACCACAGTATAGAAGTTCATATGATGAAATATTGATGAATAGAAATGTTTAAAATTATAAATTTATTTTTGATTAAATGGATTTAAATTCATCCACCCCTTATGAAGAATTAGCAGGAGTATATAATACATACGTATATAATGATAATTAAAAGCATTGAGTGATAAATAGAAATGCTCTATCTAAGGAAAAATTAATGAAAATTCCATATTCTGAATGTTATTTAAATTCAATCACTGCAGCAATTGGTAAACAAAATAAAGGTAAAACATTAACGATATTAAAACAAATTATCATTATTGCTAACACTTCCCCCATTCACATGTGTTAATTTATATCAACCGTTCAGGTTCACCTTCAGATGATACATTTGAATCTTTAAAGCATTTAATCAAAATTCCAATTATTTATTTATCACAAGAAGAAGCAGAAGATTATTTAAAAAACTTTTTAATGTATAAAGAATTATATAATACAATCAAGAAGCAAGGATTAGAGGATAAAATTATTGATAAACAACGGGATGAATTATTTGAAACACTTTCTATTTCAAATTTTGATAAAGAATTTTTGCATTCACTAATTTTTCTAGATGATGCCGTGAAATCAAAACTAATAACAAATGAGAAATCATATTTTAATCAGTTATTAACTCAATGTCGACACATTCAGTGTTCATTCTTTATGGCTGTTCAATATTCAAAGCATTAAGCACAAACATTAAATCAAACTGTCCACCCTTTTCATTTTCAGTGGTTTAGTCGTCAACAGTTGAACGTTATGCTTTATCAAGTGAATTTACCAATGAGCATTAATGAACTTTACACACAATATCAACAATTAGGTGAACATGGAAAAATAATAGTTGATTTAAATAAAGGTTCCATTAAATTTGATTAACTTTTTATAATTAATTTTTATTTTTTATTTATAATTAAACATGACAGAAATAGCAAATCTTCTACAGGTTCCATTAAAACAAGGGACAAACAAAAAGGGTGCATATAATAGAACTATGAAAGTTCCAGACGGAATGAAAGAATTAGTCCACATTGTTGCCGGTCTTCAAAAGATGTTAAACAAATGAGAAACGTTTTAACATTACCAGAAGCTCAAGCATATGCCAAACGTCATGGACCAAATTGGGAAGCACATGAAGCAGACATTACAGGACCAAATGGAAAGCCTGATGGTATAAATGAAGTTTTCGTTACTGATGGTCAAGGAAATATTAAAGTCATAAATGGGTATAAATTAACAATGACGGATTATCCTAAACGTAAAGCATATAATGAATGTTATCCTATGCAATTTGATGAAAATGGAAAAGCTGTTAAACAATACATTGGAGAAGGTGAAAATGGTCCAATATTCATACCATCTTATTCCATATTCTTATTTCAATGAAAAATTAAATGCTATTGAAGAGGGACCGGATGGATTACCACGATATGTTAATCAGTTTGATGGTCAATATGCAAATTTGAGACCTGAAATTCCAGCTAAGAAATTCTTTAAAGTTGCTTTATTCGATCCAGTGTTCAATGAACAGAAAGAAGCAATGAAAGCAGAATTTAAACCAATTCAAGTGGCAAGAATTTCTTCATCTTCACTTTCAGAAGCGTTCAAGGAATTGATAAAGAAACCACTTTATTCTCAACAAGGTTATAACTTTGATTTAATTAAAGAAAGTGATAGACGTAAATTAGAAAAATCAGATGGTTTTAAGAATGCATGTAATGAAATGATTAAAGATATTGTAAATGATAAAATAAGACTGGAAGAAACTCAAAGCAATATCAATAACATAATTGGTGCAGTTACAAAGAAAGTATAAGCAAACAAGGATGAACCTTGGGATATTACCGTAACAACTAAATAAAACTTTAAATATATTTTTCTTTTTTTATTCGATTATAAATGAGAAGACGTTTCACTAGTCAAAAGAACACTAACGCAAAAGCAGAGATTACGGTTGGTTATAACGTAAATGATGATAAATCACGAATTATTCAAAATGTTAAAGTTAATGTTAGTCCTGAATTAACAAGGTCAGCAACTCAACCAAATTTATTAACTCGTGACTTACCGAAAAAGGAGGAGCAAAATAAAGAAGATGAACCCGGTAAAGAACCTGTTGAAATTCCCACTTATCCAACATACCCCCCACCTCTTTCATCAAACATCGAGAACCCAGGAATCTACGATTCCAGTCGCAATGCGCCATATAAAATAGACATTAATTCAGAATTAATGAAAATTTACCGTGATATAATAATTAATAATTATGATTCAATAATAAATTTAATTGACCAATCTGGTTTAATTATTTTACCTTATGAATCATTAATTCACATTATCGCCATTCTTTGTGATGTTCAAGATTCAGACGTTAAGATTCAATTTTTCATAGATGATGAGGTTTCATGCTGCGGAACAGTTGCAAAAATAAATCCTATAAAGGATATTAGCACAATTAAGATATCAAAGAACGGAACAACAACTGAACTTCATTTAACATATAATGATATTTATAATAAAATAGTTGATGAATATAAAATATCACTTGAAAAATTCTTTGTTAAGGCTATTTAATATTCAAGCATTAACATTATCGAATAATAATCCTTTGAATCATAATCAATAATAATTGACCTTTCACCAGTTTCTATCGTTTGTTTTATTTCTTTTTGTTCCCCACTATCTGGATCGGTCATTGTAATTGTTTTTGTTATAGTATCAGCTTTATCTTTAACTTCAATCTTTTTTCCATCGGGATATTTAAACCAAAATTCCAAAAATTCGATATTGTCAATCTGTTCATATTTTAATCTATCAATTACATTTTTAATACCATCTGAAAATCTTATGAAATGGTCATTATATGGGTTTGATTGAACTAAATTTGAATGAAGTGAAATATAACCTGTTGATGAATATGACATCGACTCATATTTTCTGAAAACACTAAAATTTATAACATGAATGAATTTCTTATTCGTTGAATTTATGAATTCTTGAGGTAATCTTATCTAGTTTTATTTATCACTGGAAAATAACGCTTTACCATATTTTTAATCGTAATAAAAATGTCAATTATCAATATTATTTCGAATAATAACTGTGAATTAAATTTAACAGTTAGCGGAATTTATAATGTTACTCTCGTTTCTGTGAGTGGTAAATTTAATCCCATTCTTTTAGACCCTTCAGATTATATATCATTTATTAAAGATGACCTTGAAAAAACGTATGATATGTATATAAATAATGTGATAGCGAAATGGGATATTAACACGATTTTAAGTTATTTAAATGAATCATTTATCGTATGGTATGAAGAAAATTTTAAAAAAACCTGATAAACTTTTTGAACTTGATGAAATAAATAACCTTATTAAATTCCGCTGAAAATTAAATTTTGTTCTCCTCATCTTCGTTCATTGTTGGGGATATTAAATTTTGAAAAAGATGTTGGGGATGTTTTGTATTCTGACACTGGTTCCAATTTCATTTTAATCAAATGTGATAAAGTTAATACCCCAATGAGATTTTCACATCAAACATTAGACCCTAACTCTTACCCATCAATACAAAACATTTTATCCATCAACTTAAACACATTTTCTTTATCATATCCGTTTCAATTATCCGGGAATTCATTTATTCTTCATTCAAAAGATTTATCAAATATTAAATTTAGAATAACTGACCTATTTGATTGTGATTTAGAATTTATGAATGAAATATTATGGCAATTTCAAATAGAGAAAATAGCTGATGAGATAACAGATTAAATATTTATTTTTAAATCGTAATAAATGATTAAACAACAGCAACCACAACAACTTAAGGCACAAACACCCAGGTCCTTCAGACCATTACATACGCCATATATGCATATAATTCAAAGACGGCAGAACAAACGCAAAGGTTGAAATATGGAGATTTGGAGATAGTATTGAAAAATGAACATTTCGAATTCGTTTGCAAAGGTGGTGCAGTGATATCAAATATAAAAGAAATTTTATTTATGAATTCAAAAATTAAAGGAATAACGGATGATATAACATCAATTCCACCAGAAGAACAGAGATATTACGCATTAAATGCATTTCCTAAAGTTTTGAAGATTGGAAGATTTAATTTAAATGAGGAATTCATAAAAGGTTTCCTAAATGACATAATGGAGAAAGCAGATAAGGAATATGTGGATAGTGAGTTAAAGAAGAGGACAGATAAGGAATATGTGGATGAAAAAGATAATGAAATTAAAGAAATGGTTGAATGGTATCATGAATGGACATCAAAGATTTTAAAAACTAAAGCTGATACAGGATGGGTTTCAGGATGTTTAGACCTTAAAGCGGATAAAACATATGTTAACGATGAGTTAGGGAAGAAGGCAGATAAAACATATGTTAACGAAATATACCAAAGTTTGATAGGAACAAAAAATATTGAAACTATTGTTGGCGACTTTTCTGTCAATGAAGAAAATAAATATTTTAGATGGCAGTTTGTACACTCCTTAAAAAATGGTATACGGTGGAAACTCATTCCGAAAAATAACAATGAAATGTATGTAAGTTATAAAAAGAATAATGGCACACAAGTTAAAGTTCCATTAGACAACAACTGCTACTTAAACTTATATGGAGACGAACAAAAGAAATATTTAAGAGTTTATGAAATGGTAGATATGACATTGCCTGACCCAGCTCCAGCACCATATTATTATGACTATGGGGATGATGTCAGAACACCACATGTAGATGAACAAAAGTTAACATTATATTTAGATTATTATAGATATAAAAGATATAATGCAATAGAAAAAACGAGAATAGTATATTATTATACAGATGACAGAAATAAATATTATAGTCAAGATTTTACCTACCCTGAAAACATAAGATTATATTATAAAAAATATTCTGACACAAACCAGAAGAAACCTGAAATAGTTACACTATATTTTAAGTTCAAAAGAGACAATCCTATAATATCTCATATGTTTGATTTAATGAACCCAGTAGGTTCTATTTATACATCTATGGATGCAAGAGGTCCTCAAGTAATGTTTGGTGTTGGTGCATGGGAACAAATAGTTGACAGGTTTTTGTATTGTGCAAACTCTTCAAAGGAAACAGGGGAAGTAAAACGATTTCAGGTGAAAATTTACCTGCACATAGTCACTACATAGATTTAAGCACATCTCAAGCAGGTTGGCATAAGCATAGATATTGGGATTGGTCAGGAATGACAAAAGGTAAAGGATATGATGTTAAAGACGACGTTAAGTTTGCCATAAATTGTTACTGGAGTGACACTCAGGGAGAAGGAAACCATACACATTTCGTTTCAGGATATACACAAACAACGGGACAAAGTAAAGAATACATGCCACCATTTATGACTGTATTCGCATGGTATAGAGTTCAATGAACGCTCAATGTTTGTAAAACAAACTTTAGAACGGACTGAAAGTCCTGAGCTCAAAAGAGCGAACGGTATAATTTAACATTTTATTTTTATCATAAATGACAAAATTAATTAAGCCAACTATTTCTAAATTAATGATACCAATGAAATCATTTCATGGAGTACTTATCCCAGGTTCGTCACAATTAGCCGGGGCAAGTGTTGTGACTCAAGGTGGAACATTAGCGAATCCATTCAAATTATTAACTAAAGATGAACTTAATAAAATTTACAACAAAAATATATTTTATCGTTAATGTTTTCAGGTCATTCAATAATTAATTATTTTTGAAGAACTGAAGGGGTCACCAGGTCACCAGGTCACCAGGTCATTTCACTTCTCTGAAAAAATGTGACAACATGACATTTTGACAACAGTCCTGGAAATATGATGCAGTTCAAAAATAAAGTTAGTTTTAAAATTATTTTTATTTTTTATTTTGTATGTAAGAACAGAAATGTCAGTTGAAGTAAAAACATTCACGAACAAATCTAATGGTGAAACATTCACAAAAGGCACTTATAATGGTATTGAAGTCTTACGTAGAGACAAGGATGGTTACATTAATGCAACAAAGATGGCAAGAGAAGCGGGAAGGTTAAACCATTTAAACAGATTTCTCAATAGTACTAAAATGCAGGAAATTCTTGAGTTTTGGATGAACGAATACGGTCAAGCCAAAAGTGGCTCAACCTCAAAACAAGCTTTTTATGAGCTTACTAAGGGTGTTATAAATGAATTCAAAGGTATTTACATACATCCTGACCTCGTTCATTTTGTTGCTGAATGGTGCTCTGTAAAGTATGCATTTTATGTCAAAGATATTATGGACTCCATAGACAAGAAAGTTCATGAGAAATTAGATGAAGAAGAACTCGAAGATACAGTAGAGAATGCTAAACATTTGTTTGAAGAAGAAGTTAGAAAAACGTGTGAAAAACAATTAGAACATGAACGTGAGAAATGTTATGGTTATAGAGATTCTTCATACGAACTAGACCAATGGGAACAAGAAGATTTAAAGAGAGAATTTAGAGAATATGAACTCGCTAAGATAGCATTAGAAACTGCAGAAAAGAAGTTAAAAGTTTGGGGTCGTTTTGTACAAAAATATTGTGAGTAAATGAACCATTTATTTTTGTCATAAACGACCAAAAATATATTTTATCGTTAATGTTTTCAGGTCATTCAATAATTAATTATTTTTGAAGAACTGAAGGGGTCACCAGGTCACCAGGTCACCAGGTCATTTCACTTCTCTGAAAAAATGTGACAACATGACATTTTGGCAACAGTCCTGGAAATAAATGTTTACGTTAATGTTTATGTTAATGTTTTCAGGTCATTCAATAATTAATTATTTTTGAAGAACTGAAGGGGTCACCAGGTCACCAGGTCACCGGGTTATTTAACTTCTCTGAAAAAATGTGACAACATGACATTTTGACAACAGTCCTGGAAATAAATGTTTACGTTAATGTTTATGTTAATGTTTTCAGGTCATTCAATAATTAATTATTTTTGAAGAACTGAAGGGGTCACCAGGTCACCAGGTCACCAGGTCATTTCACTTCTCTGAAAAAATGTGACAACATGACATTTTGACAACATCACAGAAAATTTGATGCAGTCCAAAAATAAAGTTAGTTTTAAAATTATTTTTATTTTTTATTCCTATATAAATGACAGCAACAAACAACAACAGCAACTTTATCGTTTCTGATGAAAAAGTTATTGATTCATTAGTTGCGGAATTAGTTGTGGCAGAAACTAAACCCCTCAACGAAAGAATTGGTGAAAACATGATTGATTTACATAACTACCTCAAACATGATGGAGGAAGAGGAAGGAAAACTGGTACAGCTTTATTAGTAAATAAAATTTCAAATTTAACGATTATAGATGTTGATATCAATAAATCGTACAATGATGAACTTAAAGAAACAGTTAGAAAAGACATTTTATCAAAACTTTCGGAGAAAGATGTTATCGTTAAAACCGCATCAGGAGGTCTTCACATTTATTGCAACACTAATTTCTTCTATGCAGTTTCGAACAGAATGATTAAATGTTATTCCTGCAATGATTATGATATTGATATAATGACTTCAATGGATGATTCAAAGCGTTCTTTAGTGGTTATGGCTGATTCAAGAGTTCGAAAGAATGCAACAGAACCAATCAATACATACTCATTCATTCGTGGAAGTTATGATTCAACATTAACTAGAACAGTGAATGATATATTAAATGATTTGAATATTAAGGTAAGAGTTGAACAGAAGAGCGAAGAAATAAAGAGTATAATGAATGAAAACAAAGATGTAAACATTGACGATAAACTTGCCCAGAGCATAGTTGATGGCATCTGTGATTTTGAAGTACATAATGATGGTGGAAACATGAATTTAGAAAAAGAAGTTACATTATTCACACTGTTTCAAGCAATTAATTCGTTACCTAATCATTTAATTAATGAAGCATACGATAACGTTTATAACTTCTGCAATTTAACTGAAAATGCAAAAAGTAATTTTGAAAAAGCACGTAGTAGATATGCACATTTAATGACTTCTCCATTTGTTTTGGTGAAGATTCTAAAACTTTATCAAAAGGAATATTATGATGAATATGTTTTACCTTTATTACGTAAGCCAAAAATAACATTTGATATCAAACTTGATGACTCGTTTTTGATAACAGATATTAGACGCAAGGCTGAAAATCATCAGTATAAAAACAGTTCTGAAGTAATTGAGGATTTATCACGTGTAATCCGTTCTGTAGATTGTGGAAACAAATATTTCATTCAGAAAGATTACAACATACACGACAAAATGAATCAAATATCATTCGTTCTTCAATCAAACATGAAAGAGTCACTCAAAATGATTAAATTATTTAAAGAAGAAGGTAAAACCATAACAGCATGGGATGTACTACTAAATCAATTGTCTTCATTAACCGTTAAGGGTGTTTGCTTTAAATCTGATTCTCCAGATGTTTTCTCTCAACGTTTCAGGGTTATAAATACAACATTCTTGAAAAGCCTGATTACTCAAAAATTGAGATGTTTATGAATTTCATTAAAGAAGCCATTTGTGATAATAACGATGAAGTGTATAAATACCTTCTCGGCTGGATTGCATCAATGATTCAACATCCTGGAATCAAGAATGAAACAGCAATTATTTTTGAAAGGACTTCAGGGAACAGGTAAAAACAGATTTACAGACATTATTTCTGAACTCCTCGCTGGTTATTCATGTAAAAACATTACTGAAATAAGTGAGCTAACGGGTAATTTCAACTCAGTAGTTGAAAATAAAATGTTTCTTGTACTTAATGAACTCAAGAATGTGGTGAAGATAGACTCGCAAACTTCAACGCTTTGAAATCAATTATAACGGATAATGAGATAAGAATTAATGAAAAGAATCAACCCAGAAGGACAGCACAGAACGTTGCAAACTTCATTTTCGTAACTAACAACGTTTACCCTGTCAAAATTGAAGTTGGAGACAGAAGATACGTAGTTTTAAGGGTTAATGGTAAATTCAAGGGTCAATTTGATTACTTCAAGAATTTAATGGATTCATGCACAAAGGAATTTTATGATAACCTTTTAACATATTTTATGCAATATGACCTTTCATCATTTAATGTACGAATCATACCGATGACTGAAGCCAAACAAGATTTAATTGAATTATCAACAAATCCTTTAGATGAATGGATAAATACACATTATGATGAATTATGTGCAGGTATGACGTGTAAAAATGCTCTATTCTGCAAACCATCAGACATGAAAGACAAAAACTTTCAAATGAGCATTAAGGATAAATGTGAAAGGAAACAAAGAAAAATAGATGGTAAACAAACATGGTATTATGTTTTGAAAGAAGAAATGAAAGGATTATATAAACAAATTGAACCAAACGATAATGAGGAATCATTTACTGACGATGAAATACCTGTGAATGAAGCTTTATAAAGTATGATTTGAATTTATTTTTGCATTAATCCTGTGATGTTGTCAAAATGTCATGTTGTCACATTTTTTCAGAGAAGTGAAATGACCTGGTGACCTGGTGACCTGGTGACCCCTTCAGTTCTTCAAAAATAATTAATTATTGAATAACCCATGATGTTGTCAAAATGTCATGTTGTCACATTTTTCAGAGAAGTGAAATGACCTGGTGACCTGGTGACCTGGTGACCCCTTCAGTTCTTCAAAAATAATTAATTATTGAATAACCCATGATGTTGTCAAAATGTTATGTTGTCACAAACTTTAGAACGGCATAATTTAAATTTTTATTTTTATCATAAATGAATACCCCACAAGCTCAAAATTTACCACGAATCATAACAAGGGAGGAAATGATAAAAATGATGCAAGAACATGTTAAAAATAACAAACCACTAAAAATGAGAAAATGTGGTTATGCAGTAATGATGGAAAGAGAGATGTTGTCGAAGAGGAATAAAAATTAAATTTGGATTGAGTTTAAAAATTCATCTTTATTAAATTCATCTCTTCCAACCAATTTATTTATTCTATTAAATTCTTTTATTTTTGCTTCACTCAGTTTAAGGATTGAACGGTAAGTTTCTAATTTTTATTTAATGATAAATGAAACCGATTTTAAAAATAAATGAAACAGAGAAGGAAGAAATAAATGAAAGTGAAAATGTTCAACAAAAAATAAACATTATTAAACCAATTACTGAAATAAAAATTTTTTCATCTATTGAAGAATTTAATGACTATTATGCCAATAATAAAAAATTATTTGAAGAATTGACAACGTGTAAATTGAATAAAATGTTTAAAGTTGATGGATTCAAAATTTCAAAAATAAAAGGAGTGGTTAGTTTGAAATCTATTCCTCAATCAAGAATCACCTCATTAATGAAAATTGATGATTTAACAAAAAGAATAGAAGAGATTGAAGAAAGAATGAATCAAATAATTGATTTCATAAATTCAAATAATCATTAGTTTCAATTTCTTTTTCTCGTTTATGAGGTCTTTGATTATGACTCCATTGATTCCATTCATGATTTAAACAATGTTTAATTAATTGTGGAATAGCTGACATCATCTATATATGGCTTCTTTTATTTTTCATTATATATATGTATGGGCTGAGTGTAAATGTCTTACAATTTTGAAAATTTTTTAAATCTTAATTTATTCAAAAACGTAAGAATAAAAACCGTAAGAATCATACATTTTTTACTTCATATGTTAAAAAAAATGATACAAAATCGTTCAATATTGTATGAATTCTTACGTTTACAAAAAAAGTCACACAACCCGTCCACATATACTACTTAGAGGACAAACAAGCAGATGAAGATAAACAAAATGAGCAAGAAGAACATCCAAGTTTACCAAAACCTAAACTTAATTTCAGAATTCTCACACCAGAGGATATAGAAAGGAAAGAAAAAGAACAAAAGGTTTATAAGAATTGAGAAATTCTGATCCACCAAGACCTAACTTTTTCTCTCAATTGGATCGGAATTAATTTGAAATTTCATGAGTTCATTAGTTTCTTAAAAAAATTCTCAAAATGTTAAAATTATACATATTAAGGAGTAGTTTAAAAAGCTAGTATTCCATCATTGATACTAGTTTTTAGAATTAAAGGTCACTTGGGCCCGTGTGACAAGTTCAATTCGGGTTTTTAAAGTCAGATGGGCCTTAGTGAACACTAATGGATTTATTTTTTATGAATAAATTTCTTTCTTTTCCTAATTTGATATCTTGCAAGTTCATTGAATCCTATAAACAGATCGAAACTCCATTAAGGGTAAACTTACTACTTCATGGCATTCTCTTAATTTTCTAAGGTCAAAAGTTAACTTTTGGTCAGGAAAAAGTTATAAAAAATCACTATATAGTGCCTAGTATCATTGTTATATTTTTTGCTATTCTAATAAAGATATATTGATTTTACAAGAGATTGTCAGCAATATTTTGATAATGTAGCATCTAATAGTGTATTGAAGGATAGTAGTAGGATAGGAAGGGCTGTGTGACTTTTTTTGTAAACGTAAGAATTCATACAATATCGAGCGATTTTGTATCATTTTTTTTTAACATATGAAGTAAAAAATGTATGATTCTGACGGTTTTTATTCTTACGTTTTTGAATAAATCAAGATTTAAAAAATTTTCAAAATTGTAAGACATTTACACTCAACCCATACATAATGAAATAAAAAATAAACACATTAAAAATTAACATTAATTTTAAAATAATTTATTTTTTATCTTTTATAAAAGAAGCTATATATAGATGATGTCAGATATTCCGCGATTAATTAAACATTGTTTAAATCCTGAATGGAATCAATGGAGTCATAATCAAAGACCTCATAAACGAGTAAAAGAAATTAGAAATAATTATTTTCATGAATAAAAGATTCACTACCATAATGAAATAAAAAATAAAAAAATAAACTTTAAAAATTCAATGTCTTACATTTTTGAATAATTTATTTTTAATTCGTATGAAATGAGCGTCAAAACTAACAACGTTAAAAAATTAGGATTCACAAACGAGGAAATAAAGGATATATTAGATGAGATGTGTTATGAAGTTAGTAAATATTATTTAAGAAATTGTCAAAAATTTGCCGAGTTATTAAATGATTTAGATTATGATGGAAAAATGAATAAAGATGATGTTATAAATTTCTTATATCCCACATCTGAAGAAGAAAAACCTAAAGAACCTGATGTTTTCCCTGAATATTATGAAGAACGGATTAAAGATGATGAATACGATGAAATTGAAAGACTGGAAAAAATAAGAGATGAAATAGATGAAAAAATTAAGGAATTAAGAGAAGTTGAAAAATATAATGAAAATGAAGTAGAGGGTTTAATGAATATCCCAGCTTCAGAATCAGCAGTTCAGAAATCTCATGAAGAAAGATATAAAAATTATGTCTCAGAATCAACACAAAATTTATTAGATGGCGAAATAGATGAAACACTTTCAGAAGAAGGTACTAAATTTATTCGTAAACATAAGTTACAATTTATTGATAATGAAGAATACCCTTGTATCTTACTTTCACCCCCTCTCGATTCTGAGAAATTCAAAAAAGCTCTTAAAAACGTGACATATGCAACTAATACGATTAAGAAAGAAGATCATGATATTTACACAAATTATTATTTAAATAAATGCACAGGTGTTGATAAAGTTTTTGATTTATTAGATAAAATATCAAAAGAAACCATTGGAACCTATAAAATTTTGTGTGATTGTGGTTTCATTATTGAAGATACTAATAATGTTTCATATGAAAGAACAGCACCGAAGGAAGACGAAGTGGAAAGGTCTATACCATTCGTTATTAAGAATATAAAAGATATGAAAACTTATAAGCATTATATTTATTCATTTATTTCAGAAAAAATGGAAGCAACCCATAAAACATCTTCTCATCATTTTATAGCTATTCATACATTCCTTTTCAAAGTTGTGAAATTAAATAAGACAGGAATTAGATTTAATGTATCAGGGTACGCATTCTTGAGTAAATTAAAATGTATTCGTCACGTCGCAGATGATAAAAATTTATGTGTTCTTAATTCATTTTATGGGCTTTAAAAAATAAACTTTATTTTTATTTATTTTTTAATTTTTTATTCTTACATAAATGAACAAAAACGGAACAGCTAAAATGAATGATAATCAAATTAGAGCAGAAGGTAGAAGGTTATTTAAACGCTTCTATAACATTCCTGATGGTGTTAATCCTAAAACTCGTAGAAGTTATTTAAATGAAGCAATAGATTCATATGAAGGGTTTGACATTTCATCAGAAAGTGAGAGATTAGCGAGAATGTTAAATGTTAATATTGATTTCTATTATTGTGATCCTCAACCAGAAGACGTGGACATAAATAAGGTAGACTTTCCATTAGTGGAATCAATAATGATAGATCCAGAATTTGAAACAGTAAATATTTTATTAACACAGAGTCCATGTGGAAAACTTCACGCTGACAGAATTACAGACGTTGAAGCACTCACAGGATATAAAGTTTGCCCCTTTTGCAAAGAAGAAGTATATTCTATCCGTGATGATCCAGAAAGGAAAAACCAAAGAAGATTTTTAAAGCATTGTGAGAAATGTAAAGAAAATAATGGAAGATTAATTCAAGACGTTCAGTTGCAAAAGACACAGCAACCATATGCACCACATATTACGAAACAGAAGATATGTCAGTGGTTATTAGCTCATAATTTGCAGGAATATTATCAACCGACAAGATATTATATTACTTTTGACTTCGAAACATTAGAGACTAAAGAAGAATTACAACTTTCTGAGTGTGCAACTTTGAACGCTTACTTAAAACCATTCATGGTATCATCAACGGTTAAATTAAACGATAAAACGTATACGAGAAATTTTTGCTTAACTTCGAGTGATTCTTTTATTTCTGATTGGATTGAGTTTTTATTTTCAACCTGTTCATTAGTTGTTGAATCAAATATTGAACAATACAATGAATTAATGAAGTCTCATACATTAAATGAAAAACAGAAGAAAGCATTTAAAGAACTTCTAGATGAGGAATTCAATAAAGTGAATATCATAGGTTTTAATTCGGGAAAGTTTGATTTAAATTTAATTCTTCGTGATTTAAACACTGCAAAATGGAAAATAAAATCAATGCTGGGTTCATCTTCTCAATTTAAGCAAGTCATAGTAAAGAAAACAAACGCTCCATATGAATTGAGATTTATTGACATCAGAAATTATATAGCGGGTGGGACATTAGACCAATTCACTCAAGATTTCGGAAATAATAAAACACGTGTTAAATCCTTTTTCCCTTATCAATTCATCACGTGGGAGAATTACGAAGAAGAATTATACAAAGTGGAACCATTCACGAAAGATTCATTTTATTCAGCATTAACTCAAGAAACTATATCAGATAGTGATTATCAAATATATCTCAATGATGCTAAAAATTTTAAGAATAGATTAGAATATTTTATTCATTATTGCAATAAAGATGTTGAAATTATGATTGACCCAATTGATAAAATTATTGAAGAAACATTTGTTTATAAAATTGACATGCTTCATAATCTTTCTTTATCATCGAATGCATCAATGATTCGTTACGCTTTAGCATATAAAGACTTTAATCCTAATGAAAAATATCCTGAGGAAGAGATAGAATCAAGTTTTGAATTAACAAAAAAGTATTGGAAATATAAAATTGAATCATATAAGAAACAAGATGAAAAAGCAGAAAGGTATACTAAAAATAATGTTTCAATGGATGATTTTCAATACTATCACGATTTAATCCTTTCATCTAAATGCAAAATGTGTGGTAAAGCGTTTACATATGCAAATAAACCAACATTGGATAGAATCGATAATGAAAAACCACATACCAAAGAAAATTGTCAGTTAATGTGTTGTTATTGCAATGTCGTAAAATCAAATAAAGATGAAGATGTTCAACGTTTAAGAATCAATTTAAGAAATTACACATTAAAAAATAATTTACCAATGACTTTAGATTCAGTTGAAGCTTATCACATTCTCCGTAATGGAATTACTGGTGGTTTATCAAATGTTCAACATAGAGTAAATCTTAAAGGAATCACGCACATTAATAAACTTTCATATAATCCAGAAACTAAAACTGTATCAAATGAGGACACCACCAACATCATGACTCATTTCGTTGGTGTTGATTTTAATTCATTATATCCTTCATCATTTTCATCTAATCCTCATGATTTCATTCAATATACTGACCATAAAATGTATATGCCGGGAAGATTGAATGGTGTTATCATTTGTGATACAGCAACAAAGAAAGCAAAAGCACTGGGAATAATTAAGAAGAAAAATACTTTATTCGTGGCTGAAGTAAAGGGTCACATTGATGAAAAATACATTAATGATTACATAAACTTTTTACCGATAATAAGAAACTTAGATATTATCACAGATGAAAAAACAATTGGCAGTTTTATGTATAATTACATGAAATCAAACAATCTACCAGTTGACCAGAAACAAAGAAAATTAACTCAGTTAGCATCAACACACAACCAATATCAACCATTTTCTTCTTATTATCTTTGGTATCTAATAGACAGATTTCATTTTATCATCGATGATATTCAATCAATTTTAACATTTACTAAAAACACTTGTTTTAATGAATTTGCGAACGAATTTATGAACGAAAGACAAAAGGCTGAATTAGAAGGAAATAAAGGAAAAAGTTTATTTTGCAAAATTTCACTTAATGGATCATATGGTTACGATGCAATGAATACACAAAATTACGCAAAGACTAAAATAATGAATGCACAGAAGGCACGCGTTGCATGTATGTCAAATAAGTTTAAAAACATAAGAGAAATAGGTGAGGATACATATCAAGTGATGCTAAAAGATAGATTTTATAGATGTGATACATGTTTACAAGAGGCATTCTTCACTTTAGATAATGCTAAATACTGGTATTTGGTTTTCATTTATGATTTTATGTATAAATGCATGAATGTTAATCGTTTTCATTTCATTGAAGGTGATACTGATTCATCTTATTGGGCAATCGCTGGCGACCCAAATCTTCCTAACACTCAAGCATTTCAAACAATTGTTACTGATAAACAATTTTATGATAAAAACATTTTCAAATTCGCACCATTTGATTTCTTTTGTTTTGATGAGAAATTTAAACCTAAATTAAAGAATAAAGCTGAAGAAAAAGCACATGAGAAGAAGTTATTGGGTTTAGCAATTGAGAAACAAGGTGATAACATGGTTGCTTTATGTCCTAAGTGTTATACATCATTCAACGGTTCAATTGATGGGAGTGATTTTAAAAAGATTGCACAAAAAATGAAGGGTGTTAGTTTAAGACAAAATAAGCAATTAACACCTAAAAAATATTTGGATATAATAAATGATAAAGTGATATTTGATGGTCAGAATATTAATTTACAACTTAAAAATGGGTCAATGACTCGCTTAACAATCGGTAAGACTGCATTAACAGGAGCACACACTAAGGCTGTATGTTGTGAAAATGGATGTTGTATGCCATTTATTTAATACAATAAATATTTTATTTTTAATGAAATACCACAGAAGAGACAAAAGGAACCGTTAATGATGGTTTTGATACTATGATTCAAAGAGGTGGGCACCCTTAAAACATTGATTTTATTTTTATATAAATGGATAACACAGATTTAAAAATTTTAATTGATGATTTAATATTTAATCAAAATTTTCTTGATTATTATGATTTAAAAGCATATCTCCAAAAATATGATAACAACATAACGGGTGATGATATGGAATATTATTATCCATATTATAAAAATGAAATTTTGAAATATCATAATAAAATAATTTCTGAAATTAAAGACAAAATTAAAAATAATGAATATACAAAGGGAAAAACTAAATCACAACTTAAACAGTTGAAAGATTTCAAAAATAAAGTATTAACAGAAGAAGATATTGATGAATTATATAAATTATATAATCCTGAGCCGCAAAAGCCAAAGCCAAAGGAACAAAAACAAAAGGTGCAAAACACCCAGGTTCTTCAGACCATAAATGAAGCACAAGCTTTAATTTATGATTCATTAGTTAAACCATATTCAGCCCGACTTTTAAATGAAGATCAACTTTTGGAATTCATCCTTCAACATAAACTCGAAGCGGGAAAGTATATCAAACCTTTATATACAGCATATTTTAAACAAATGAATAAAATACATCCAGAATTAATGAAGGGGGGAATGAATTCCAAAATCAAAGCAGATAAAATTAAACCACTTACAACACCAAAACCTCCAACAGTAGTACCGCCTCCTCCTTCAGTTAATCCTTCATCATTCACTTTATTATATCCATTTCAAACATTTAAGAAGCAAAAAGATTTTAAAAAGGATTTCAAGATATTAAATAAACCAATTGACCCAAAAATTCAACCGTTAAAGGAAAAATTTAGTCGCCCTTCATTTGCTCCATATCCATATTCATACGAAATCGATCATCTGGAATATTCAAAAGGAAAAGTTACTTATTTATTTGCCATTAACATTAACACTAGATATTTATATTGCATTCCAGTGAAAGGGAAAACAGAACAGGAAACAAGAAGAGCTATTCAATACTTACTAGATCATGAAAGAGTAGATAATATCAGGGGTGATGGTGATAAAGGATTTCAGGCAACTATGACTCATTATTTCCCACAAATTAATTTTTTCTTCTCATCCTCTCCATATACGTTTCATAATAAAATAGTTGATGCGGTAATGAGAACTCTTAGAGATGCGTTAGGGGTTAACGGTCAGATATACTGGGATGGAAATCATGACTCCATCATACAACAGTTAGTATATTATTATAATAATACATGGCATAGAACAATAAACATGAAACCAGTGGAAATGAAAAATGATATTTCAAAAGAATGGGAATATATTAGAAAGCAAATGGAAAGGTTAAATGATGTTAAACGTGAACAAATTAATTCGGGGCTCATGAATTTTAAACAAGGGGATAAAGTTTTGATTCATCTCGATTATGGAAAAACTGATAAATCAATGACAAAAAGAAGACGAAGATTTGACACAATAGCTGAATTTGTTAGATATATTAACGGCAATGCATTAGTTGAAGTTGACAATAAATTAATAGAAATTCCGATTTATTTTATTACTCCATTATATTTAAATAATATTTAATTTTTTTATTTCGTAAGAAATGAGTGACAACAAAGCAGCCAAGAGTCCAGACAATGAATATAAAAAGAAACTAAACAGAATTAAATCAAAAATATGCTATTACAAAAAGAAGCCACAATGCGGTGGGGTTGATGCCCATAAAACTAATGGAACTGAAAACGATGAAGAAATAATCGAAAAATTAGAAACTTACCGTTCAATCCTTAAACTGGGTGAAGCAAAAATAAAAGAATTTAATAGAATAAATAAATTGATTGGAAGAGATGAATTTAATAAAGATGAATTTTTAAACTCAATCCAAATTTAATTTTTATTCCTCTTCGACAACGTCTCTCTTTCCATCATTACTGCATAACCACATTTTCTCATTTTTAGTGGTTTGTTATTTTTAACATGTTCTCGCATCATTTTTATCATTTCCTCCCTTGTTATAATTCGTGGTAAATTTTGAGCTTGTGGGGTATCCATTTATGATAAAAATAAAAATTTGTTATTAGTTATTTTATCGTTAATGGTTTTTAGGTTATTCAATAATTAATTATTTTTGAAGAACTGAAGGTGCTACCATGTTACCATGTGCTACCAGGTTAATTAACTTCTCTGAAAAAATGAGACAACATGACATTTTGACAACAACACAGCAGGATTAATGAGGAAGGTATTTTATCGTAAATGTTTTGTCATGATTTCATCGTAAACTCTATGTCAAACATGAACGTATATGTTTTGTCATGACTTCATCGTAATGAGCGTAAACTCTATGTCAAACATGAACGTAAACTCTATGTCAAGACTTCTTCGTATATGTTTTGTCAAGACTTCTTCATCATAATGAGTGTAAATGACCCAAAAATAATGTTTACGTTAGCATGTTAGATCTAACCTGATATCTACCCTCATTTCTACCCTCATGAATTTTCATGAATTTTATATATTAATGTTTTCGTTAAGCCACTTTGTGCCGTCAGTCAGTCAGTTTAGGAAAGACTTTAGAAAGTTGTTGGAAAATAAGTCCTGGGAAGAGTATTATAAGGCATTTTGTGAAGAATATAGCAACCGCCGGAATTCAGACGGTTGTTTTTTTATACAAAATTCATGCAGGAAATTCTTGAGTTTTGGTTGAAAGAATACGGTCGAGCCACTTTTGGCTCCACCTCAAAACAAGCATTTTATGAGCTTACTAAGGGCGTTATAAATGAATTCAAAGGTATTTACATACATCCTGACCTCGTTCATTTTGTTGCTGAATTCAGCAAAAATAATGTTTAGGGTAGATGGTTAGATCTAACCTGATATCTACCCTCATTTCTACCCTCATGAATTTTCATGAATTTCCTTAAGACAGAAGAAATAAAGTTAGTTTTATTTTTATTTTTTTATTTTGTATAAAAGATATGATTTCAACAATCGGCACAACAACAATTCAAGCCACGAACGGCGGGACTCTGTCCACAACTACGGCACCAAATTCATTAATCATGAATCCTACGTCAATGTTGGTAGAGATGAAAAACTTCATTCCTTCTTCATATACTTTTGAAACAGAAATACAAAAATAAAGCAAGAACTTTTAACAAGTAATTTAGACTGTAGTGCGAAAGATGAAACAAATGGAGAGGAGCTATATGAAATGCAAGATATCATAGACCATTTGCCTAAATTACCGGAAGTTCAGCAACAAAAACTAACTATTCCTGAATTCGATGAAATTGAAGTTAAAGTTACTGATTCAGTAGAAATAAAGAAGTTCATACGTAAAGTAAATTATGAATTCCTTGGTTTTCATTGCAACCATAAAGTTATGAACAAAGATTGCGACATGGTATATAAGAACATTTCTGACATATATAAATCTGAGGAGTTTAAGACTTACGATAACTTTGTTTCATTAGCTGCTGAATGTGTGTGGCAAATAAGAGATAAAGACAGAAGAGGCAAAGTATGGAACGAACAGATAAAACCAACTGCTTCAGATTTAAAGAAAGCCATTGCTGCTTTAGTTATTTTAGCTGGTAATGTTTCAATGTATAACGCAAAAATGAATCCGCAATGCTCAAAATGTAAAGCAGCAATGAGGAAATATAACTACTCACTAAAAGAGATAGAAAGAATGAGAAACGATTACGCAGACTTAAAGAAAGAAGCAGAAAAGCCAGCAGAAGATAAAATGGACATGTTGACATTTCTTAATAAAAACTATCCCACAGCTGATGATTTCCTTTTATCTGATGTCAAGAAGAAGTATAAAGAAACTTTCGGCATTGTTAAAATTTTTGATATATTAACTGAAGAAATAGAAGCTACAAAAATATTTAAAATTTCACGAATTCATAACGTATATCACGTTAAACGTTTGTAAATCTTGAGGGTAGAAATGAGGGTAGATATCAGGTTAGATCTAACCATCTACCCTAAACATTATTTTTGTCTGAAAAATGACCAAATTTCATGAATTTCATTAGTTAGAAAAATAACGCTAATTTTTTCTAAGAAATTTTTTTATTTTGTATGTAAAGACAGTAATGTCAAACATTGAGTTTGAAACAGTTAGAAAGATTGACAATGACACCAAAGTGGTTAGAATAGGTGATTTAAACGTAAGATACTCAAAGAAATACAACAAATATTCTTTGTCAGACATTATAACACCATCTGGAAAGAAAACAAAGGACTGGGTTAGAATTGCTTCTACTCAGAAAATTTTGACAAGAAATCCTGAGCTTATGATATCAGTAGCATTTCATGGAACAAGAGCATATCTTATAGACAAAAGTCTTATACCAATAGTTTTGTTATGGTTAGACCCAGTTGTTGGATATAACTTCATAACTTATGGTTCATTCGACTCAGAACGTTGCAGTGAAGGCTTACTTTACATCGTTCAGAAACCGAAGGACTTCAATACAAAGAGATATAAGATAGGAAGAACATATAATATAACTCAAAGATATGACAGTACAGTCAATAGAGTCAAGGTTGTGTTCGTTAATGATATGAGAGCTGCTGAAACAGAACTACTTGAAAAGTTTGAGAAAAGGTATGGTGCTCCCATGAAAGGTAAAGAAACGTTTGAAGTAGATGAGATAGATAAAGCTATAAAATTATTTGACGAAGTTGCTGAAAAATACATGTAAAGCGTTTATTTTTGGTCTTTTGTGAAAGTCAGAAAATAAAGTTAGTTTTAAAATTATTTTTATTTTGTATGAAATGACAGTAATGTCAACATCAGAGAACACAACAACTGCTATCGTTCATGAAGCCATTAATGAAGAATACGAGTACATACAATATAACAAACAACTTCACCTCATTCGTTCGGTCAAAAATGACATGTACCAAATGCAAAGTATAATGAATGCTCTTCGTTCTACAAAGCAAGCATATCATTGGTTTGAAAACCAACAGACAAAAGAACTTTTAGAAGAATTTCCTCATATGATTACTTCCCTCGGAAAACCGAGAGAAGAGATTCCGTATGAAAATCGCAAGAGGTTAGAAATGAAGTTAGATCTACCCTTCTACCCTAAAATATATTTTGGGTCATTTACACTCATTACGATGAAATCATGACAAAACGTTTACCCTGTCAAAATTGAAGTTGGAGACAGAAGATACGTAGTTTTAAGAGTTAATGGTAAATTCAAGGGTCAATTTGATTACTTCAAGAATTTGATGAATTCATGCACAAAGGAATTTTATGATAACCTTTTAACATATTTTATGCAATATGACCTTTCATCATTTAATGTACGAATCATACCGATGACTGAAGCCAAACAAGATTTAATTGAATTATCAACAAATCCTTTAGATGTATGGATAAATACACATTATGATGAATTATGTGCAGGTATGACGTGTAAAAATGCTCTATTCTGCAAACCATCAGACATGAAAGACAAGAATTTTCAAATGAGCATTAAGGATAAATGTGATAGGAAACATAGAAGAATAGACGATAAACAAACATGGTGTTATGTTTTGAAAGAAGAAATGAAAGGATTATATAAACAGGTTGAACCAAACGATAATGAGGATTCATTTACTGACGATGAAATACCTGTGAATGAAGCTTTATAAAGTATGATTTGAATTTATTTTTGCATTAATCCTGCTGTGTTGTCAAAATGTCATGTTGTCTCATTTTTTCAGAGAAGTTAATTAACCTGGTAGCACATGGTGACGTAGTGACACCTTCAGTTCTTCAAAAATAATTCATAAATGCCTTCCTCATTAATCCTGCTGTGTTGTTGTCAAAATGTCATGTTGTCTCATTTTTTCAGAGAAGTTAATTAACCTGGTAGCACATGGTAACATGGTAGCACCTTCAGTTCTTCAAAAATAATTCATAACTGCCTTCCTCCTTAATCCTGCTGTGTTGTCAAAATGTCATGTTGTCTCATTTTTTCAGAGAAGTTAATTAACCTGGTAGCACATGGTGACGTAGTGACACCTTCAGTTCTTCAAAAATAATTCATAACTGCCTTCCTCCTTAATCCTGCTGTGTTGTTGTCAAAATGTCATGTTGTCTCATTTTTTCAGAGAAGTTAATTAACCTGGTAGCACATGGTAACATGGTAGCACCTTCAGTTATTCAAAAATAATTAATTATTGAATAACCCGAAACCATTAACGTAAACATTAACGTAAACATGAGACTTTGTCTCCGGACTCTTTGAGTCACTTAACGTAAACATTATTTTTGGGTCATTTACACTCATTACCTAATTAATTACAGACATAAAATATATTTGTTTCATTCGGTAAGCCTAAACCCTTTGGGTCAAGTCTCAAGCACATTCAATGAACGCGGTACCATGCGAATACAGTCACAAATGGTGGCATGTAATCTTTACCCGAGCCTGTTGGATTTGTTGTGAAAGTGTGTGAATGATTACCTGCGGTTCCACAGAAAATACCTGTGCTTGAATCTACTGGGTCAGTTGTGATATCATATCTATTCATTCCCCATCTATCCGAACCCGCTGCAAGATTTGTATAACCTCTTTTTTTATTGAATGTGAATGATTTCCTGTTGTGTTTGTAGTTCCTGTATGAGTGTGCGGTGGAAGGTTTGCTTCTTTAATTTTCTTCGAACCTCCTGTTTGCTTTGAATATCTAGCACAGTATAAGAATTTATCTACAATCTGCTTCCACATACCAAAACCTAAAACTGTTGCTGGATTTGTTGAGTTCATTGACGTATAAATAGAACCAACAGGATATAATGTTTGAAGTATTTCATTTTTCATGCTTGTAATCACATCATTACTTCCGACTTCTTTGCATAATTTTCATCAACATAAGTTTTATCTGCTTTAAGATCTAAACATCCTGAAACCCATTCTGTATCAGCTTTAACTTTAAAAGTCTCAAATGTCCATTCATGATACCATTCAACCTTTTCTTTAATTTCATTATCTTTTTCATCAACATAAACCAAATTTGCCTTCTTATTTAACTCACTATCCACGTATTCCTTATCCACCTTCTTCATTATGTCGTTTAGGAAACCTTCTATGAATTCCTCATTTAAATTAAATCTTCCAATCTTCAAAACTTTAGGAAATGCATTTAATGCGTAATATCTCTGTTCTTCTGGTGGAATTGATGTTATATCATCCGTTATTCCTTTAATTTTTGAATTCATAAATAAAATTTCTTTTATATTTGATATCACTGCACCACCTTTGCAAACGAATTCGAAATGTTCATTTTTCAATACTATCTCCAAATCTCCATATTTCAACCTTTGCGTTTGTTCTGCCGTCTTTGAATTATATGCATATATGGCGTATGTAATGGTCTGAAGGACCTGGGTGTTTTGTGCCTTAAGTTTTGTGGTTGCTGTTGTTTAATCATTTATTATGATTTAAAAATAAATATTTAATCCGTTATCTCATCAGCTATTTCTCTATTTGAAATTGCCATAATATTTCATTCATAAATTCTAAATCACAATCAAATAGGTCAGTTATTCTAAATTTAATATTTGATAAATCTTTTGAATGAAGAATAAATGAATTCCCGGATAATTGAAACGGATATGATAAAGAAAATATGTTTAAGTTGATGGATAAAATGTTTTGTATTGATGGGTAAGAGTTAGGGTCTAATGTTTGATGTGAAAATCTCATTGGGGTATTAACTTTATCACATTTGATTAAAATGAAATTGGAACCAGTGTCAGAATACAAAACATCCCCAACATCTTTTTCAAAATTTAATATCCCCAACAATGAACGAAGATGAGGAGTACAAAATTTAATTTTCAGCGGAATTTAATAAGGTTATTTATTTCATCAAGTTCAAAAAGTTTATCAGGTTTTGATTTAAAATTTTCTTCATACCATACGATAAATGATTCATTTAAATAACTTAAAATCATGTTAATATCCCATTTCGCTATCACATTATTTATATACATATCATACGTTTTTTCAAGGTCATCTTTAATAAATGATATATAATCTGAAGGGTCTAAAAGAATGGGATTAAATTTACCACTCACAGAAACGAGAGTAACATTATAAATTCCGCTAACTGTTAAATTTAATTCACAGTTATTATTCGAAATAATATTGATAATTGACATTTTTTATTACGATTAAAAATATGGTAAAGCGTTATTTTCCAGTGATAAATAAAACTAGAATAAGATTACCTCAAGAATTCATAAATTCAACGAATAAGAAATTCATTCATGTTATAAATTTTAGTGTTTTCAGAAAATATGAGTCAGTGTCATATTCATCAACAGGTTATATTTCACTTCATTCAAATTTAGTTCAATCAAACCCATATAATGACCATTTCATAAGATTTTCAGATGGTATTAAAAATGTAATTGATAGATTAAAATATGAACAGATTGACAATATCGAATTTTTGGAATTTTGGTTTAAATATCCCGATGGAAAAAAGATTGAAGTTAAAGATAAAGCTGATACTATAACAAAAACAATTACAATGACCGATCCGGATAGTGGGGAACAAAAAGAAATAAAACAAACGATAGAAACTGGTGAAAGGTCAATTATTATTGATTATGATTCAAAGGATTATTATTCGATAATGTTAATGCTTGAATATTAAATAGCCTTAACAAAGAATTTTTCAAGTGATATTTTATATTCATCAACTATTTTATTATAAATATCATTATATGTTAAATGAAGTTCAGTTGTTGTTCCGTTCTTTGATATCTTAATTGTGCTAATATCCTTTATAGGATTTATTTTTGCAACTGTTCCGCAGCATGAAACCTCATCATCTATGAAAAATTGAATCTTAACGTCTGAATCTTGAACATCACAAAGAATGGCGATAATGTGAATTAATGATTCATAAGGTAAAATAATTAAACCGGATTGGTCAATTAAATTTATTATTGAATCATAATTATTAATTATTATATCACGGTAAATTTTCATTAATTCAGAATTAATGTCTATTTTATATGGGTTCTCGATGTTTGATGAAAGAGGTGGGGGGTATGTTGGATAAGTGGGAATTTCAACAGGTTCTTTACCGGGTTCAGATAAAATGATTGGGTCTCCATTCTCATGGTTTTCTTCATTCTCCTCATTCTTCGGTAAGTCACGAGTTAATAAATTTGGTTGAGTTGCTGACCTTGTTAATTCAGGGCTAACATTAACTTTAACATTTTGAATAATTCGTGATTTATCATCATTTACGTTATAACCAACCGTAATCTCTGCTTTTGCGTTAGTGTTCTTTTGACTAGTGAAACGTCTTCTCATTTATATTCGAATAAAAAAATATATTTAAACTTTTATTTTGCTGGAACTTTTGAATCTATTATTCCCTGTATTTGTTCATGAAGTTGATTTTTAGCTGTTTCATCGAAATTAATAGACCGAATATATTCATTAATTGCATTCTTATAATCATCTGATTTCTCAAATTTTCTTTTATCTGATTCCTTAACTAAATCATAAGTTAAACCTCGTTGCTGATATAATGGTTTCTTAATTAAATCTTTGAATGCTTGAGATAAAGCACCTGATGCAATTCTTGCTACTATAATTGGTTGGAATTGCTGTTTAAGTTCATCTTTAACATTTGCGAAAACTGGATCGAATAAAGCAACTTTAAAGAATTTCTTAGCTGAAATTTCAGGTCTAATATTTGCATATTGACCATCAAACTGGTTAGAATATCGTGGTAATCCATCCGGTCCCTCTTCAATAGCATTTAATTCTTCATTGAAATAAGAATATGGATTATGACGGTATGAATTAATTGGACCATTTTCACCTTCTCCAATGTATTGTTTAACAGCTTTTCCATTTTCATCAAATTGCATAGGATAACGTTCATTATATGCTTTACGTTTAGGATAATCAGTTATAGTTAATTTATAACCATTTATGACTTTAATATTACCTTGACCATCAGTAACGAAAACTTCATTTATACCATCAGGTTTTCCATTTGGACCCGTAATGTCTGCTTCGTGTGCTTCCCAATTTGGACCTTGACGTTTGGCATATGCTTGAGCTTCTGGTAATGTTAAAACGTTTCTCATTTGTTTAACATCTTTTTGAAGACCAGCAACAATATGAACTAATTCTTTCATTCCATCAGGAACTTTCATAGTTCTATTATATGCACCCTTTTTGTTTGTCCTTGTTTTAATGGAACCTGTAGAAGATTTGCTATTTCTGTCATGTTTAATTATAAATAAAAAATAAAAATTAATTATAAAAAGTTAATCAAATTTAACACTCCTTTATTTAAATCAACTATTATTTTTCCATGTTCACCTAATTGCTGATATTGTGTGTAAAGTTCATTAATGCTCATTGGTAAATTCACTTGATAAAGCATAACGTTCAACTGTTGACGACTAAACCCACTGAAAATGAAAAGGGTTGATAGATTTGATTTAATGTTTGTGCTTAATGCTTTGAAGTATTGAACAGCCATGAAGAATGAACACTGAATGTGTCGACATTGAGTTAATAACTGATTAAAATATGATTTCTCATTTGTTATTAGTTTTGATTTCACTGCATCATCTAGAAAAATGAGTGAATGCAAAAATTCTCTATCAAAATTTGAAATAGAAAGTGTTTCAAATAATTCATCCCGTTGTTTATCAATAATTTTATCCTCTAATCCTTGCTTCTTGATTGTATTATATAATTCTTTATACATTAAAAAGTTTTTTAAATAATCTTCTGCTTCTTCTTGTGATAAATAAATAATTGGAATTTTGATTAAATGCTTTAAAGATTCAAATGTATCATCTGAAGGTGAACCTGAACGGTTGATATAAATTAACACATGTGAATAGGGGGAAGTGTTAGCAATAATGATAATTTGTTTTAATATCGTTAATGTTTTACCTTTATTTTGTTTACCAATTGCTGCAGTGATTGAATTTAAGTAACATTCAGAATATGGAATTTTCATTAATTTTTCCTTAGATAGAGCATTTCTATTATCACTCAATGCTTCATTAATCATATCATCTACGTATGTATTATATACTCCTGCTAATTCTTCATAAGGGGTGGATGAATTTAAATCCATTTAATCAAAAATAAATTTATAATTTTAAACATTTCTATTCATCAATATTTCATCATATGAACTTCTATACTGTGGTGGTGTACCTGTTGGATGATATTTCAAACCTTCATCCGGTGTCCATGTCCAATATGTAGTCCTAGTAAACCAAACCTGAGGAGGATTTGTCACCTTTGAACAGTAAGTGTCATTTACACCCTGAATGATTGGATAAGCTTTCACTTGTACTGTAACTTGTGAGTTGAAAGTTTCTAATCCATCAAAGAATATACCCGCTCCATCACGTTGAACTGGAATAGTGCATAAGAATGAAGTTTGGTCTTCCCATGTTCTAGCTAATGGCGTGCCATTATCATCATTCAGTGGTCTAGTTAATGAGTCCTCATATTCTTCTGTGCATTCATTCACTCCATCTAAATCAGAAGCTTGAAGCATACGTGTAAAGAATATGTCACCCACTGTGGTCATCGCTTGATCGGGGAAGTTTCTGGAATCTATAGTGACCTGAAGACCTCGAAGCATTGGATTTTCTAAAACTGTTCTTTGCATTGCATTCTTCGGAAATGCTAACACAACATCTGTAACATTATGAAGAGCGTATGAGAAATCTGAACTAATACCTTCAGGAGTGATGCAACCTCCATTTAGTGAACGAACGTCAATATGTTGAGCTGGAATCATGAATGGATCTTCCTTACTGAATAAACGTGGTATTGCTTTAACTGATTCTTCAATTAAACCGTATCCTGGTGTAATGCATTTATCCTATAAAACTTCCATCTTTGTGCATGAAATAATAACGTTATCAACTGTTGCGTCAGCAGATGTAGCGGCTAAGCTTGTAATTAATTTGGCAGGAAGTCCGATTTGTTGGAATTTGCGATCATATTTATAAACATGATTCATAATCTTTTCATAATTTTCATCAGTTATCTTTTCATAAACGTAATTTTGTAAATCAGCAACTCTTAACGGGTCAACCTGACAAAATACTAAAGTATCCCTGAAAACATAATATTTAAGAATGATTTCACCAAATGATTTAGGATAATCATCGAACGCCTGAAATGCTAACAAATCATTTACCGGAATAATCATATCAAAAGTGACATCAACTTCTTCATTTGCTTTCTTGAAAACTTCTGAAGGGTCAATATATTTACCACATACTGAGTTATCATATTTTTGAACATTATTATATAACGAATGAACAAACTTTTTAACTTTCCTTTCTGATTTTGGTTTATATGTTGCAAATGCGAAAGATTCACGGGCGCAATCCATCTGAAGATAACCGGCATCACCTCTTTCGGTTTCTACTTCTAATTGTTTAAAGCTTTGATTTGATGATTTGTAACCAACGAATAAACGCATGCATTTAAAAGCGGCATCACATGTGAAAGCTTTATTTGAAACTAGAGTTGCTTTAACTTTGCGTTTAATATATGTGTCACCTAATTGATTCACATCATGAGCCGGATTTGTAATTCTTAAATGAGTTTGTTTATCATCAAAATATGGAGCATCAGAGTCATAGCATGAACTTTCAAGTTCTCTATAATATCTTCTACCGTCATTCTTTGCGAATATTTCATTTATCTTTTCGAATGAATGAAACACATTTCCATTAATCGGTTTAGTGTTTGGCACCAAATAGTTAGTCGTCATTTATTAATAAATAAAAAATCAAAATTAAAAGATGAAAATGAATTTTTAATTTTAATGAAATAATCAACTATGGCTGCGGGTATATTTAAGAAACTGTGGGATAAAGTAAAAAGAGGAGCGCATAAAGTTTGGGAAACAATGAAGAAAGGAGCAAATTGGATATTTAAGAATAAAGAAGCAATTAGTGACGTTGCTGAATCAATAACGCCAAAAGCTGCCCCAATAAGAGAAATATTAAATAAAGGAGAAAAAGTTTATCAAAGACTTCAACCGATACTAAGATAAAAATAATATTTATTTATTTTTCCACTATCTACCTCCTATTTTATTAAGTATTCCTTCAGCTATTCCACCAATTGCGTTACCTGCTTGTGCTCCCATCGCCGGATTACCTGCTTTAGTACCTAATACTCCACCTATGATAGTTCCTGCCGTTTTCGCTACTGGTGCCAAAAAGTTTGCAATGGGTTTAATAATCTTTTTATGAACCCAACCCGCAGCTTTCTTAATTCCATCCCATAATTTTTTAAAGAATCCTGCAACCATAGTTGATTTAATATTAATTAAAAAATATATTTCATCACTTATATTCTAATTTTTATTTAATGATAAATGAAACCGATTTTAAAAATAAATGAAACAGAGAAGGAAGAAATAAATGAAAGTGAAAATGTTCAACAAAAAATAAACGTTGTTAAACCAATTACTGAAATAAAAATTTTTTCATCTGTTGAAGAATTTAATGACTATTATGCTAACAATAAAAAATTATTTGAAGAATTGACAACGTGTAAATTGAATAAAATGTTTAAAGTTGATGGATTCAAAATTTCAAAAATAAAATGAGTGGTTAGTTTGAAATCTATTCCTCAATCAAGAATCACCTCATTAATGAAAATTGATGATTTAACAAAAAGAATAGAAGAGATTGAAGAAAGAATAAATCAAATAATTGATATCATAAATTCAAATAATCATTAATTTCTTAAAGTTCAATGTTGATTCTGAGACATTGAATTTTTAAAGTTTATTTTTTTATTTTTTATTTCATTATGGTAGTGAATCTTTTATTCATGAAAATAATTATTTCTAATTTCTTTTACTCGTTTATGAGGTCTTTGATTATGACTCCATTGATTCCATTCAGGATTTAAACAATGTTTAATTAATCGCGGAATATCTGACATCATCTATATATAGCTTCTTTTATAAAAGATAAAAAATAAATTATTTTAAAATTAATGTTAATTTTTAATGTGTTTATTTTTTATTTCATTATGTATGGGTTGAGTGTAAATGTCTTACAATTTTGAAAATTTTTTAAATCTTGATTTATTCAAAAACGTAAGAATAAAAACCGTCAGAATCATACATTTTTTACTTCATATGTTAAAAAAATGATACAAAATCGCTCGATATTGTATGAATTCTTACGTTTACAAAAAAAGTCACACAACCCTGAGTAGGTGACAAAAGTGCATACTCTTAAACAACCGTCGGATTTCCGGGTGAAATCGTGACACACTTTCGTCTTTCGTAGGCAGTGGTGGTTGTTACAAAAGGTAACTTCGAATGTAGCGTGAAATCTGCAAAAAAAATTCTGAAATTTGAATGGAGAACACAAAAATTGAATAGTTTACGTCAATAAAAAAGAGAAAAATGAAGCCAGTGTGTCTCGAACCTAGGACTTAGAGCAGCAATCCCACTGTTTATAACATTACACTACATGCATCTCTCACCTCAGTGAATGAGATCAACTATATGATAACTTTTTCCCCATTATATTCTTGTGGAAAAGTGACAAATAGCAACTTTGACCCTCTCTCACACAACCCTTCCTATCCTACTACTAAGGATGCTTCGGGCTAATTTATGAGCAAACGGCTATTAATTCAACAATCAATCTAGTAAATATTAACATGCATTTGCTTATCCAATTTCATCAAAAATTATATTCAACACAAGAAAATTAAAGTATATTGTTGAGTGTGTTCTAATAAATAGATGATTTATTGACACAATTCTGAATCAAAGATATATTGTCACAGTTCAAACAATAAAATGGAAAAATAACAATAAAATGATTAAATTTGTCACTTTTTTATTTTTATAAAATGGGATTTTTTGAGGCAGCCTTCTTCAATTTTGATTCAGCTTTTTATATAATCACGCCAGTGTTCTTTGTAATCACTACTTTAATGTGGGTTATCGCTTGGGCAAAAGTTCGACGTTATTCTGCTAACAAAGGAAATTTATTGATAACAACAATTCTTTTACTCCCATTTATATCCGAAAATATCTTTTTCGTAGTTGCAGCTGTATCACAACCTTCTTATGATTTCGGATTTTGGCTGACAGAGTTTTCTTCAGTAGTTATTTTCTATCTATCAATTATAATATACGTAGTATGCCTAATTGTTGGTTTTATTAGAGGATTCGTTAACTATAAAACATTTTATTCTTTCACAAAATTGTCCTTGCTCTCAATTCCTTTCCAAATTTCTATTATATTGGCTTTTGGCACACCATCAATGGTATTAATTACTGCTTTTTACGTAATCAACGCAATTATACGCATCATTTTAGGATATACTCGTAAATACACTCCACAATCAAGAAAATCCAAGAAAGATTAATCACATTTTAATAGTTACTACATTGCATAGAATAAATTGTTTATTTAATAAAAAATACGAAATATTTAAATTTCATATCAAATATTTTTAAATAATTTCATTCATGAGACTTATCGAGGTAATTCCTACTTATAGCCATTACTTACTATATTGTTGAGTTGATGATACAATGTTATAAATGATATACCATTTGTTCTCATAAAGATAAAATAAGTTTTGAATGCAAAGTTCCAAAAAGAACAATACGTGAAGAATCTTATCTAATATTTGAGGTTTCTTCAAATCGGTGCTATTGCATTGCGCATCGTATACAACAAATAATACTTCCATTATTCTCTGTATGATTTAAATATTGTTAGATCCATTCAAGACAATATATTTAATATATTATGTGGCCTAATAACTATTATCCTTTAGAGACATCAGAAAACCGTTTAAACTTAATTTTACAGTGCCGAAGAATGATGAAAGATAGAGACAGATATTATATACATATATATTTACAAACAAACAAAAATATAAATTTACAAATTATCATAATTCTGAAGAATAATTTTCACAGATTCATCTAATTCTTTTGGAGACATCTCCTGTGCCTTTTTAATGTCATCATCAGACTTCTTTGGCTGTGTCACATCAATAGGAAGTGGTATTTTGAGCTGAGCCGTTCTAACTTTTGAGTCGTGTATTTCCATCTGTTCGAGAATTCTGTTCTTCTCTCGAATTTCATCAAGCATGTACTTTGTTTCCATGACTTGGTCTCTGAACTTCTTAGACATTGCAAGTGAGCGATCAAGAGCTTGATGTAACTGTGCAAAGTCTGGAATCTTGATCATCTGCATCTGAAGCTTTTGTTCAGTAATTACAATCTGTTCGTTCAAGTTTGCAATGTTTTGTTGGAGAACAGAAACTTGTTTTTCAAGTTCAATAGTTTTCTTTTCTTCTTTTTGTTGTTTTCTATCTGCTTCGACTTTTTCGATAGCAAAGTTAGAATGAATACGCCTATTCTCTGCTTCTTCTCCAAGAAGCTGCTGAGTTTTTCTGTTGTCGCGGTAAGATCCAACCATTAAAGTTAATTGTTGTAATTCATTCTTAGCAGCGTCAAGATCTGCTTGACATTGGTTATGACTATGAGATTCTGCTTGGTAATCTTTACGTAGTTTCTCAACGCGGGCTAATAATTCTTGATAATCTTGTCTTTGTTTTTCTTCAAACGATTGTCTATCTTGTGCACGAGATGTTAATGATCTATATTCTGCTTCTTTATTCTCTAATTCTTTTTTAGCATCAGATAATTGATTTTGAACTTGTTGCATTTGATTTTGAACTAAAATAATGGTTCCTTTATCATTCTCTTGATGACGATCGTAAGCAGCTGTTTTCATTAATATTGTTCGGTGGAATATTGTTTTTTCGCCCTCAATATATTTAATTATATTTTGTTTATGAGTTCTTTCTTCCAAATCACTAGTAAAACCTTTATTTTGATCTTCGTTAATCTTTTTTGCTTGATCTAGCTCTTGTTCTAAAGGAAAAAGGTTTCTTTTCATTTGCAATTCGAAATTTGAACTTAAATTTTGATGTTTAGTAATTAGATTATTGATGCCATTTCGAAGTAATGTAATGCCGTTAACAGGATTTTTAAGTAATTTTTGTAAATCTTCATTCGAATCGAAAAATTGATATTGGCCGAGCTTCTGAAAGTCTTCTATTAACCCAATAAGAAAATCGCGAATTTCATCCACTTTTGATGCCTCTCGTTCTAAAATGTCAATTTGTCCTTTCTTTTCCATTACTTCTCGGCGTAAACGATCTAACTCTGATCTGGTAGAGTCGTCACGTCCAGATAATAAAAAACTCGCTGAAGAGCCAGCGGAAGAAGATGTAACTTTCATTTCTAAAATTGTACGTTACTTTTTACATAAATTCACAAAATCTTGAAGAATAGGGTCAATAAATAGTATATGAAAATGATGGTATTGAACACAAGTTATTATTCCACATCAAAAGATGATTCAATTAGGAACAATTCAATATTGAATATAATTTTAACTTCAATGACCGCAACCTCCAGTACTCAAGCAATATATTATTTCCTTTCTATGGTTCGGCCTAATATCAAATAGATTGCTTACTTGGTTCGATGCTTGGATATAAATTGAAAGGAAAATAATCGTACAAAAATATTTCCACCACATCTTAAATTTTGCCTGAATCATTTTGATTCTTAACTAGTTTTAAATCTATACTTTAAGTCAACTGTTGATTGTTCGGATGTCAAATTTTTTTAGAACAAAAAAAAAGTTAATTTTTATAAAATGCAAGATTATGATCCAGATACACTGTGTGCAGTCCTTACAATCTCACTAGATGAAGGAACTGGATATGCCGCACAGTTAAACAAGCTCTCTTCATTCTTGGAACAGGCAAAAATGAAAGGTTTGCCAGAACCATACCAAGATTTGACTGAAATCCTTGTGTACGAATCGTTCCCTCCAATATTAACTAAAGTTCTTCAGTTAGAGAGCGTTACTACAACAGATGAAATGGCAATTCTTGCATTTATTAAGACAGCAATTGGTATAATTATGTGGAGCTTTACCATCAAAAAGAAATACACTTTACTAAAGTACTTATCTCAAATATTCGATCCTTCGATGCCTATTTACATTTACAACGGAAGAAAACAAAATTTGCCATATTCTTCTTATATGACAGATTTTGCTAACAATGCTAAACAGAAGTATATTCATGTTATGCTATTTTCTGCAATGGGCAAAGATTTATCAATAGATGAGCTTGTTTCCGTTTTTGATGTAATTCGCCGATTATGCATGCTTTTAGGAACAAATGCTATCTTCAACAAGATCGATAATCAAGTACAATCAATAAATCAAGCCATAACAAATATACTTTCTGAGCAAAACGACAGAAATTTACATCATAAGCAAATTATACAAATATACGAATACATTTTTGAATGTGTCAACCATCCACTTATTGTTGATTGCGCTTGCAATGTTGTTAACCGCTTTATTACCTCAGATATTGTAGAAGTCAAGATGTCAGGATTCAGACTTTCCCAAATCATCTTTACAAAAGCAATTACAGGTATCACACCTCTTACAGGCAGCCAGACAAACTTGCTCGCAGCTGTTTCCAAGAACGCCAATTCAATTGAGCAATTTGAAGTAATCAAGCCGATTTTCATCAATTTTGCCAAGCATAACCATCTTTCTCCTGTTCTAATCAAATCATTGTACGAGTCTGTAAAGTCCCAACACGCTTCCATCCTCAACAAATGCGAAATTATTTTTGCAGATATCGCATTGAACCTTCAGAACCCAGACATAATCTTAGAGTTCCAAGATTTGTCTCCTAACATCCTCGGAAGACTCTTGGAAGGTCACCAGTACGCCAGAGTCGTTTCTATAATGTTGTGGTCGAATATCAGAGACAACAGTGAAGTTTTCGAGACTTTAACGAAAACAGCTTCGAGAGCAGACTTAGGAGACTTAATTCCAAAGGCTGTTGAACTGAGTTCTGAAAAGAATTTTACAGAAAAAAGTGTCACTTTAATTGACAAAATTTTGTCAAATACAAAAACCGTTTTTAATCCATCTACACTTGTAGATCAAGTTATAGAACACGAAAACTTGGAATCCATGATCATGACATTAGTATCTATCATGTCTAGATCGAAATCACATTTTTCGGCCGGCCAATTATCAAAAATTTTTGAAAAACTGACAAAAGAAAGTCAAACAAAGTTTTTCAAACAAATTTTGCCAGATATCGGTTTATCTTTGGTCGATCAAGACTCCATTGATCCATTATTACGTATTATAAACCAAACAGAAGATATCGAAATCCTCAGACATTGTTACATCAATTTGCAATATTCAAATGCAAATCCTATATTGATAACAACTGTTTTCAACGCCGCATACGAAAAAATATGGCAAAACTGTCTGAAGAATGATGAGCAGTCCATGAAATTGTTGTTGGAAGTTAAAGAACCTCATAATCTTCCATCAAAAGTCATGGAAATAACAAACAAAGCAATTTCCGTTTTACAAACAAAAAGTGACACTGCATTGAAACTTTTAAGTGACTGTTTGAACCTTTGCAATGAGTATATTTCACCTTTATCTTTGAACTACAAGCCACATAAAGTTTCTTTTGACAATGAACTAATTACCATAAAAGTGACATATCAAATTAAGAACTTTACAATTAATTGTTTGAAGAACGAAAGTGTCAGGACTATCAAACCATTAGCCGCCAAATCATTGGATGTTGATGAGCAGTCTATTGTTATTTACCACAATAAATCAGTTGTAAAAGACGGTTTTGTCAGAGATTTGACACCTCCTGAAATCGAAATCAGAATTAAGAATGAATACGACAAAGGAGTTCATTTCACACTGAAAAATCATCCAATAACTATCCTCAAAGACCATGTCAATGAGTTGTTCCAGTTCTTGAGTGAGGAAAACCTTTCTCTCCAGTGTTTCAATGTTTTACAACAATTGCCAACTCCAACTAATTATAAAATTGATAACCTTAAATATTCAGAGCCCTATCGTTATCTCTATCAGTTGCAATACATTTACTGCGAAAAGGAGAAGAACCAGGCATTGATTCCAGGCGTCAAAGAAATATTCGAAAATAATTTCGAGCTACTTTTGCCAGAATCAAAATTAATTTCATTGTTTTTAATTTCTGAACCCTCTGAAAAGATGATCGGCAGCCTTCTCAAATTAGTACAATTACCAAATGATGAATACTTTGTTAAGTTATCTGATATGCTTATCAAATTAGTTGAGAACTTGCAAGTTGATTTAGAAGAAAACGACTTGAAAGTTTTATTATTCGACGAAAGAAGAAATTTCGTTGAAAAACTTCTCAAAACTAAATTGATCAAAAATCAGAACTTTTCAAAGATCTGGACTATCTTCAATAGTTTACAGAATTATGCAGAACATGTCTACATTTTCACAGAGATTTCTGTTCCTTTGGAAATGGCCGGCCAATTAGAACAAATTCTCAGAAATTGTGACATCAAAAATTCAGAAGTTTTGACGGTTTTAGCAGATTTATGTGACCGCTGGAATGAATTTCCTATTTCTATTTATTCAGAGCGAATTATGAACGATTACATTCTTTGCAAGAACAAGAATGTCAATGTCAATTTTGCTCCATTCCAGTTTATTCTTTCTATGATGAAAAGATCAGAAGAATTCAAACAAAACACGATAAACAGCATTTTCCAAACATTGCCAATGAATTCTCCATGGGGATACACACCGAGCAACGAGATGAAATCTATTGCTACTAACAGATGCGGTTTGAATAATTTAGGTGCAACATGTTACATCAATTCTTTGATTCAAATTTTGTTTTCTATCGAACCATTCAGGAACTTCATCATTTCAACAAAATTTGATGACGAAGGGTTGAATTATTTACATATTTTGTTTACCAAACTAATGTACAGTGATTCTCATTATGTCGACATGAAAGAGTTCACTTCTCGTTGGAAAGATTACGATGGACAACCAGTAAACGTAAGACAACAACAAGATTGTCATGATTTCTTATTGCAATTGTTCTCAAAATTGGAAAATTATCCAATTATGTCACTTTTTACTGGATTAACAATTGAACATTTCATTGGATTGACTAATGATTTCCATTCCGAGAGATCTGAATCATTCCCTAGTTTATCAATACCTATTAAAGACATCACTAACATTGATGATTCTTTGAAACTTTTCTGCACTCCAGAAACAATCGAAGATTACAGAGATGAAAAGTATCCAGAAAAATTCAATATCCAAAGATACACAACAATTGAGAAATTGCCTCCAATTTTAATCATCCAACTAAAGAGATTCGATTACAGTGTCGAAACAGGAATGAGAACAAAGATTGATTCCATTTTCGAAGTCCCAGACGAATTCGAAATCAATGGAAAGAAGTTGTCATTGATCGGAACAGTTGTTCATCAAGGTGATGCAGAAGTTGGTCATTACATTTCTTATTTGAAAGGCGAAAAATGGATGAATTTCAACGACCAAAGCACTAAATTCGTTTTTCTTGAAGAAGCAAAAAGTGCAAATTCAGGTGTTGGAGAATACGGAACATCCGCATATTTGCTTTTCTACAAGAACAATGATTACAAAGAAGATTTCGGAATGGAAATAAAAGTTGACGAAGAAATCATTAATCAAATCAAGATAGAAAACGACAGATTGATTATTGACAAAGTTTATTACTCCAAACAATTTGTAGATTTCATTTGTCATCTCGTTGATTACAAAGAATGTAACCAAATTGTTATTAACTACTTCATGAAAGTTTTGAGTCATTCTGATGATAATGAATCATTTGCAAAACTTTCGCAAAAGATTTTGGAGAAATTTGATGAGAATCATTTGTTCAATGACAGTTTAGAAGTAATTCAAAATGAATTGGCAATAATCAAATACATTCTTGTTTATTCTACAAACAAAGAAATAAGAAACATTTTCACTCAATTCATGAAACAAATATTTACAAGAATGGGTTCTGAGAATGATTTGATGATCACTATTTTCACATTTATTTACGAATGGGAGATGGAAATCCTCCAAAACTGGAGAAATTCATTCGATATCTTCTCTGTTTTAGAAGTTTTCACTGAAATTTCTCGTGAAAATTGCCAGTTCTTGTTATCAATTGATGCAGATCAGTTCTTGATCAAATTCGTCACAGAAGAAGTTCCAACATTTGTTAACAACAAACAGAACCAATGTAGTGCTGAAAGATTCAAGAGATTATCTGACTTCAGTCATTTAATTAATACTCTTGTCAATCTGAAAGTTCCTAAGGCATATTTAACTAAAGATTTCATGAAATGGGTCATTTCTTCAGAGAAAATCGGTGACGCGATCATCAACATGATTGTTAAACTGAAGATTGACAATGTCGAGAAGTTCATTGATATCGGTGTTAACAGTATCAGTGAAGAACTTGTTATTGACTTAATTGCGAAAACTGATTTCATGTGTCCAAGAGCATGGCTTGAATCAGGACCTCTTTGTTCTCCAGAGTCATATTCAAGGATGGCAAGATGTTTGTCAACTGTTGATGATTTGTCTTCATTCACATTGAAGAACTATGAATTGATGGGTGCATTGCTTTTCGCTAAGAATCAAATTGTTGTACAAGAAGCAATTAATTCCATTAAAGTTAACAGAAGAAAGAATAAACAGAACAAACAATTCTTTGGACCATTCTTCAGAGAAATCAATTACATACCAATTTATTCAAGAAACTTCTATAAAACAAATCAATTGTCTGCTGCTGGCTCATTCGATAACTTCAATGGTTTCCAGTTACTGAGATATTTAACTGATGAAATTAATAGCGAAGAAAACAGTGAAATCGAAATAACACAACAAGACGTCGAAATCGTTGTTTCCAATTTAGAAAAAGTCGTAAAAGTCGGCGGAAAATTCGATGCACACACTGTTTGTATGGTTGAACTTGCAACATCAATGTGTATGACAAACAACAGCAAAATCGAAAAAAATGAGATTGAAAGAGTCATCGAATTCTCACGAAAAGCGTTTGATGTCATTGACATTAAATGTTCACACAGAGATTACGCGATCAACAGTTACTTGAAACTCTTGGAAATGTGTATCCAAAAGACAAGAATTTCAGTCGACCAATTGATGCCAGAAAACAACAGTAATTTGTTGGTTGAACTCATTTTCAGGCAGAAATACAATAAATCATTTATTGATTTCTGCAAAGAATGCACAAAGAGATATGCAAACAGCACAAGATTATATAAGATTGTTTGCAATGGTTTGTTCAAAGAGAAAGTAACAACAAACCAGTTGTATGAGATCTTAACAATGTTCAAGAAAGATGTTGTCACAGCAAACAGTATGTATTTACTAGGAAAGACAGAATCAATTAAGTATTTGATCGAAGGAATCACTAAATTAGATCCAAATGTTGATTATTTCGATGAAAGTCTTTTGTTTGTTGAAAACATGATGTACAATGCAACACATCAAGTCTACGACATCATGTTGAAGAACAACAAGATCGTTGAGTCTTTCTTCAGAATGGCATCTTCTCAAGACATGAAGAAAGGAAAGAGTCACATTGTCAAGATTCTCTCATTCATTATTGAGTTTGGAGGAGAAAATATTGACAAGTTGTTTATGTCAGATCAAGTTATTGGTTCAGAATTAGATGAAAGATCTCGTGATGAATGGGTTTCCTCTCTTTTGTTGTTGATTTGCAAACTGTGGATTGACAAGAAACCTCCAAATTCTTTATTAGTTTTCTTGGGAAGAGAAATGTCAACACATTTCCGACAGACAAATGATATATTAAACATGAGAGCAACTCTTAACTCATTAGTTCAAATTAAACAAAACATCAATCCTATGTTTTTGGATGTTTTCTTCGATGTATTGCACACAGAGAAGGTAATTCACCTTCCTTGGAGATTGAAATGCAGAGGTGATGAAACATTCGAAGGATTGTTCGCAATAACAATGACAATTGTTATGAAATTCAAGGATAGAGAACTGCTGGATAACTTATCAAAAGCTGCTGAAATCAGTGCATCTAATTCTCCTTTCCATGCAAAACTTAAGCAAGAAATATCCAAACTGTAATTATCAATAAAAATATTTTTATTATAAACTGCGAGACAAAAGGCGTAAGTATACAATTTTGAATAGTTTACATCATTTTTTAATGCCTTATTGGCAACAATATGCTCGGCTTTGCAATTCTTGCCGCCCATATAGTTCCGCAAGTATAGTAAACCTCTGCATGATCCATGTTTAAATTTCATGCAATTAAGATAAAATCTAATTTCAAATTTACACTCCATCGGCTATTATCCATGTTACACGAGCTTTGTTACCATCAAATTAAAAGAAATATCATAAACTGAAATAATTTTTAGTGAAAATTCATTTAATAACTTTTAAATTTTCAGAAATACTCAAAATATCCACACAAGCAAATTGTAACTATAAAATTACAGACTCACCATACTATAAAGTGCTGGTCGTTCAACGAAATATACTTGATACTTTTCATAAAAAAATCTTCCTTTCGGGTTACTCGTTTCTATCTAATACCTCAAATGGCTACATAAATTATGAGCCATTACCAGTACAAAGATGCGATCACTAACGTAGTTAAATTTTCATAATGAATTTGAAATTCATTATTATTGATTCTATTTTGTTTTGTAACTATGGGGATACTGTGATACTATTTCCATAGGTAAAGCGTCTGTTTACTTGATTATCAAATATCAGATAATCTAATCCTGAACAGAGGATTTAAATTTTCTGATAATATCTATCTACTTACTAATCTTATGTTATATATTGAATTTTTATACCTGGGACAAAAGGCGTAAGTACCATGTGATATGAAATTGTGAGAATCTCATAGAATATTTTGAATACTTCCTCTCAATTGTCTCGCAGCTTTTTTTTAAACTTGTATGATCTTTGTTGTTCTTTTTTAGATAGATTATCTTGATAATTAAAACATATTATATGTATATTAGATCACTGAATGGTTTTCATATGTCATTTAAGATTTCAATCAAATAACAAAATTTACATGATATGGCAATTCTAACATGTAGCTTTTCTTGATATATATGCATGTCTGTCTAATTTTGATGATAATGTATACCTGATTATTTTTCATAATGATTCAACATAATATGTTGGTTAAAGTAAAAAGAATTCGGGTTATTCAACAAAAAAAGCTCATTCCCATGTGATTATTTCCTTTGTAAAAAAAATGTCTCCTTATTCTGAGAATAACCGCCCAACAAAAACTCAAATAAACAACATATTTTGCATTTTCGATATAATGACAATAATTTCTCAATAAGTAACGAACTTTTAGATTTTTCTGATGAGCGGAGGTCTTACTGTCGATTTTGATTATATTGCGAACAATATACAATCATATATCGATCAAGAAAACTTTTTTGATATTCTTGAAAAAGAAGATATCCCAAAAGTGTTAGAGAAAACAAATCTAAACTCAAGCGCCTTCAAAACTCTTCTTTCCCAAGGTAAAGCAAAGTACAACGCAGCCAAGATGTATGGCTTTGTCCGAAAGTGCAGTATTTCAGTAAATTCATTCGAAGATGTTATTAACGTTCTCAAAAGTTACAAAAGGAATCTTAAACTTAAATCGTCTGGTAACTTGATCAATTACTTAGAGAAATACAAGGCAGATTATAATACAAACTCTCAAGAAGTTTCAAATTTACACACCGAAATTCAAAACCTCAAAGCACAGATTGTGAGTTTAGAAAACGAAACTAATAAATACAAAGAAGAAATTAATACATATAAAGAACAAAATAATACATTTAAAGATGAAATTTCAAACTTGAAAAAAGACAATGATCAACTTAAAAAAGAAATCTCAACACTTAACAACAAAAATGACCAATTACAACGATCAATCGATGATTTCGCAAAAATTATTCAATTAATATCTTCTGATTTTGATAGAGTTTACGATTTCCTTAAATGTATTTCTAATAAATGAGATAGACTGAAAATGACTCTCTCATGTGCAGCTGGTTTAAGTGAAAAAAGAGATTCAGATGGAGATACTCCACTTCTTGAGGCATGTTATAGAGGAGATTTTCAATTAACAAAATCTCTTATTGAAGGAGGTTGTGATAAAAATGCAGTTAACAAAATGGGAAGCAATTGTTTACTTTTAGCTTCATATCATGGACATCTTGAAATTGTAAAATATTTAATTGGACTTGGATTTGACAAGAATTATCGAAAAAAAACTGATGGAGCTGATGCAATATACGCTGCATCGCAAGAAGGTCATCTTGAAATAGTTAAATATCTTATATCAATTGGAGCTAATCCAAATTCAAAAAGAGATGCTGGATTTACTCCATTAACTATTGCATCAGAAAATGGTCATCTTGAAGTAGTTAAATATCTAATTTCAGTTGGAGCTAACCCAGATGTAAAATATAGTAATGGATGGTCTCCAATAATTATGGCATCAACAATGGATCATCTTGAAGTAGTTAAATACCTCATTCATTGTGGGTGCAATAAAAATGATAAAACAGATAATAATGATTCGGCACTTCATTGGGCATCACAAAGAGGAAATTTTGATGTCGTTGAATATTTAGTTTCAATTCGGGCCAATCTTAATGATAAAAACAATGGCGGGAAAACTCCACTTGATTTAGCAAAAGCAAAACAAAACGTAAATGGGAACTACAGAAAGATTGTGAATCTTCTTATTAAGGCAGGAGCACGTTAAACTAAATAGCTACGTACTTATTAGCCATAGATCAATATCTTGATGTTATCTTCTGAAGAAGTACGTGTATTAATTTGCCCCGTCATATTCTTAATATATCTAAAAATTATTTTATTATGCATTTATGTCATTATTTTCTAAATATAAATTTTCCATGATGTTAAAACTCCATATGGTCATTCAATGTGGGTGCAGTATATACAAATACCTCTTTGCAATCCTATATATGTTTATATATACTGAAAGATTGCATCTTAATAAGAAAAGATGTTATTTTAAAATAAAGGATAGAAAATATAATCTGTTTATATTCAATTAGCAAAAATACATAAATTACTTTTCTAATGATATCAGGAAAATATATATTTACCTTATAGATTTCAAATATCAAGCAAAAAATGATGTATATTTTCATTTTCTAAATCTCCGAATATCAACAGCAATAGATATATTGATTTAAAATATTAGTGTTCAATTATACAATGTTTGTAAGAAAACATATTCATATTAACTAATTTTATTCATGAAATTAAGATTAAGAACTACAAATTGTATTATTTTCTGCTGTATTTGCTTGTATTCATTCTTCCCTGGTTCATACGAGCACAAACTGGGAAGTGATGACGAGCTGCCTCTTCGCTCATCTTTCTTCCGCATGTTGGGCATTGAACAAGATCTGGAGGCTCTTCGATAGGTGGAAGCTCTGGTGGTGGGCCAACAGCTTTACCTTCTTCAAGGTCTTTCTGGTATTTCATGTATTTACGAGCTGCTCTGATAGAAGCAACCATCTTTTCATGGTCTTGTACGAATTTAGGCTTTTCTCCTGGTGGATTTGCTGTCTGTGGGCGACTTGCTTCTGATGTCTTTTTGACGGGCATTGATTGAGTCATTGTCTGGTTCATGTTTGCTCTAGGCTTCTCCTGATGTGGTGACTGGAATTGAACTGGCTGTGGGGGAGGTAATCTTGATGGAGGTGCTTCTTGGGGAGAAGGACGTGGATTAAGACGCCCTGTCATCTTCTTAATGTGTCTAAGTATTAAGAGACGTGGTCCGATGGCTTTAATACCGATTTCTTTAAGATGTTCTTCCGTTATAAATGCTAATGTTGGTCCAGAGATTTCAGCATCCTTGAAAAATTGAGCATTAGCATCTCCAAAGCCTGCATCTTTTATCATTTTAGCGACATCGTCGACACTCATGTTTTCTAAGTCTTTTCCAGACATCGCCAAAAAAAATTTTATATTTTTACAAAAAACGGTTGTTATAAAAAGTGTTTACAAAGTCTAAAATTTCGTTATTCACAATAGAAATTTTGCAAATTCCATGCTATGACAGCATCATTTCAAGTTAGCATAACTACAGCCCCTGAATTCTACCATCCAACTAGTTAAAATTTACAAATTCTAATTAGAATAAGGATTTATCAAGAAATGCGATCTATCTCAATCTGAAATTTGCATACACAAGTTAATGTATAGCTTGAAAACATGTTATATCTTAAATTATTCATATATTATTCTGTTATGAATTTATCAAGGCAAAATTATCAGAAACATTTAGTTAATTGCATAATAAAGTGATGATTTTTCAAAGGATTAGTTCTTCATATCATCAAACCAAGTAATAAGAAAATATAAGATTTTTCCAACCGTATTATGTTTTTATAGAAATAAAATATTTTGTGCTTAACTTAAAATAAAATTGTCTATTTGTAGTCTTATCTAAGAAAGAATACAAATAATTTTTTTTAAATAAACAAAAACAAACAAAAAATGATAAACAAGATTATACCCAATATAGATTACCGAGGAACTTACTATAGTCCTGTATTACAGTGCCAAATTCAGAATCTTGAACAATAAATTCTGAATAATTAAACTTCATTCCGATTTCAGTTTCTTTAGTACCTTCAAACACGCAATTCTGCAATGTAATTTTTGTGTTGATAGATTGTATTTCGATCGAATTTGGTTTCTTTTCGCAATAATTCTTCGCAAATATGCATTTTGTATATGTTGACTCTTGTAATAAATGGAAGCATGTTACAGCTGCTCGAGACGTGCAGTTATTCGATAGGAAACAACATCGAGTAATTGACCTTGTGTTTGGTTTACAAGAAAAATCAAAGAAAGCACCAGAAACTAGTGCAATATTCTTAACAAAGTATGTGCATCTAATATCACCACCACATCTGTCTAGTCTTAAAGCAGCTCCCCAAAGCTCCGCGCGATTATTTGTAAAATTTACAACAGATATAGAAAAGTTAACAGGTTTCTCCTTACCATCAACCATTAAAGCTCCATAATACTTTGCATAATTAGTATTAAATTTAGAATCTTTTAGTTTAAATGATATTATTCCTAAAAAATGTCCAGCTCCGCCTACATCTGCAGAGTTACCTTCGAATGAGGCCCTAGAGATCTGTATTGAATGACTTTTTTCAATATGAATAGCTCCTCCCATTTTTCCCATGCAACCTGTGAAAGAGCATTGATCAATATCGAGATTTCTTTTATGCATAATTAATGTTTGCTTAAATCCAGCAAGTTTAATGTTTTCTGTTTGAAATGATGATCCTTCATCCAAATCATCTTCGAATTCTGACTGAGAAATATGTATAACAGGTTGTAATGTCTGCTTGAAATCTGATTTTAAGAGATTTAAAGATTCTTTTGCTTTTTCTGATCGATATATATTTGAAAATTGTTTAATAAATCTGGAATTGCATATTGTTAATATAGATTTCATTGAATTAGGTGATTTCGTAATGAATGGTGAATGATATAATGAATTAATTGAAAGTAAGGAAATTAATGTAACATTCCTCATAAAATATTATATAAATATGATTTAAAGTTTAAATAATTATAAACTATGAACCTAATGTAATTCAATTTATTAATGATTCAGTCTATTTCAAAGAAAAATTAAATGAAAATATATTTTATAAAAATATAATTCTTAATTATGTGTAAAATATCACAAAAATCATACTTGAGGATCACATAAACATATATTTTACTAACATAAAAAACTAATATTAAAATCCAAAATCTTCCGCAGCTGCATTATCGAACATATTAACCTTTTTAGATTTAAATGTATTGATAGTTGGTTGAGGAGACATGTACACTTGATTAGCCAATTCTTGTTTATCCAAAAGATGTAATTCTTCTTGTTTTTTCAGTTCAAATAAATCTATACGTTGTCTATCGAGTTCAGTAAGTATTTGTTTTTTCTCATTTTCATCATATTGTACTGATTCTAAATTCATTTTATCAATCTTTTGACTTTTTGCTCGTAATCTTTCTAATTCATGTATATGTTCCATTTCTTTTTTCATATCGACTGTTTTTGCTTCAGCTTGTTCTATAATACTCCCTTTTAATTTATTCTTTTCTTCCATAGCGATTGAAATATAATGATCGCGCCATGGTTCAAAGTGTCTTGTTGCTCCTTTTTCTACAATATAATCGCAATGTTCTGGATCAGTTTTAATTGTGATTTCTGCGTAGCATGCCTTACAATGAATATAAATTCTATAAACATTGATTTCTCCGAGATATGCATCGGTATAGCAAAGTTCTTTTCTTGCATTTGCTTTGGTTCCTGCATGCATATATTCACCACAGTTTGTACATTTAATAGCCATAGGAAGCATAAAGCGAATTGTATGTTGGCCATTTTGGGGCTTACAACGACGACCAGTTTGGCTCGGATCGAAATCTGGAGCGATATAATGGCAAGATGGTTTTCGCTCACCCATAAAAAGTGTCGAATTTTTTATATAAATTTTTCTAAATTGGAAGCCTTTTGGTTGAGATTATGTAATAGATTGAAGAGTGTTTATTTTATATTATGAATTAAATTCGGTTTTTGTTATTTAGTTTCCAATGAATCCAGAAGCGCGTCGCCATCAGCGTCTTAGAGGTGGCTGGGATGTTGGGCCTGATGAATTTAAATCTCTTGGATTTACAATTGGTCTGCCTCCTGGCATATATGTTCCACAAACAAAACAAATTTCGGATACAAGTCAAAGGTTTGAAGAATGTGATCAGCAATTTGCAGCTTACGATAGTAACTTTGCAGTCCAAGAAAGATCTGCTTTATTTGAAGCTGGTAAAATAGTTAGGTGTTTTGTTTCTTCGCTTCCTCCCAACATTACAGAAGCTCGCTTGAAGCAAGTAATTAATCAAACATTGTTCAAGAAAAACCTTACATCACAACCTGATGTTGTTTACAAAGTTTCAATAAATTCTCAGGGACAATTTGCTTTTGTTGACTTTGAGAAACCTAAAGATGCAGAAAAGTTTGTAGAACTTAAAGATTCATTCATTATTGATGGATTTACCTTAAAAATACGAAAATCAACAATGGCTACTACAACAGAAACGAGTCTTACGCTTCCGCATGAGCATGTTAACGGTCTCATTATACAGGATAAGTCATTTTTCGATACATCACTTGAATCGGAGAAAATTTGTCAAGAAATCAAAGAAATTGTTTCGAAATACGCAATAGTAGATAAAGTTCAGATGCCCAAATTCAATGACATACGTTTAGGTTATGTAATTGTTGATTTATTCAATCCTGATTACGTAGATTTTGTAATTTTGAAATTAAAGCTAAATCATAACTTACAAGCAAGGAGATGCTTTGTCCAATCAGGAGAATACCCCAGGGATATCAGCGAGATTAAAAGTAAGATCATGCATACAAATCTTAACAAAGGAATGCAAAAAGAAAAACTTTATTCAGTTTATCCTAAAAAAGATTTAACAATTGCTGATATATTTAATCTTGATGTAGATATAGCAACAATTGATGCGATTGTACCTTATTCATCTTCAAGATTTCTCAAAATTTACAATGTTTTGAAGAGAGACACTCCGAGTGAAGAAGTAAACACTGTTATAGGAGATATGAAAGAAGAATGCGAGAAATACGGAAAAGTTTTGAATGCATATGCAGAAACTACTTTTCCGAAATTTTCTAGCATCATTCCAACGCCAATTGTAATTGAGTACGAAAAAACAGAAGATGCTGTAAAAGCTCAAAAAATTATTGCTGGTCTTCAATACTGTGGAAGAGCGTTGATAACATGTTTGGAAGATCCTCGCATGTGAAAAATATTCTATCATTTGTTTTCGTGAAAGAATGTTACAAATAATAATTATTTTTAAATTTTTATATTTTGTTTGTATTTCAATAAATAGAGTCTTTACTTTTTGTATTCGTTTACGTTTTTTGGTATTTAAGCTTAGAATTAAACTTTATCTGATCTAAAAAAAATTAAATCACATGTTCTTAAGAATACATTTAATATTTGCATATATCTGATCAATATATATTTTTCCATCCTCATGGCCACTGTCTTTATTCTTCAAATGTCAAGGATTTTGTAAATTTCTTTTAAAAACATATAATAACGGGATTGTCCAGTCTGTTCACAATAATTACCTAATTTTTGCTACAAGACACCTTATTTAGATTCCATTGTAGTATTTAATCTGAACAGGAAATTGCAAGCGAATTAGAAGTTGTCATATATCCAATTCAAGCAACTATCATATGTCGCAATCTAAAGGATGTCTTATAAATAGAAAAATTTTATAGAAAAGAGCAAATTTCTTCCGAATTCGCACTTTAATCATTAAAGATTGCTAATTTAATTGGCTCATTTCATTCACCATAGTTTCATATTGTTATTTACAATGTCTTTGGTTTGGTACCAAAAAAAATTTTTCATCAACATTTTTTGACAAAATTTATAATGTCTAAAACCCAATTTTCAGAACTCCTTGAACAGGCAGAACGTCGTCGTGCCGGTAAGGGAAATAAGTCAGGCAAGAAGAAATCAAATATTGCATTAATGCCCCAAGTTACAGTCAACATTCCAGAAAAGGAAATCGATTTTAATAAAGAATGCGGATGCTACGGTACTGAACATCCAGCAATTAATAACTGTATGAACTGTGGGCGTGTTATTTGTCGTGCAGAAGGAGAAAGACCTTGTCCATACTGTGGAACACCAGTTTTCTCAGATGAAACTCTCGAAAATCCAGATAAAATGGAATACCTAGCGGCCCAATTCCAGGCACTTGCAACAAAAACTGGATGGGTCCCAATTTGCGATCGAGATCTCAAAAAGTCTGTTGCTGCACCTCATACAGAGACAAAGATATACGATTTAGAAACAGATTGGTTCTCTAATGAAATCGCTAAAATTTACGGTCTTGAAGAAGAAGAAGAAGAGGAGGAAGAAGAGGTCAATCAGGGCCCTGTCTTCAGTGATTATGAGGAAGATGCTGAATAAATTGTTATTTATGTCTTTAATTTCAACTTTAATTTTTACAAAATTATTTATCGAAACTAATTTCGGACAACAATATAGAATTATTGATTGATTTGCTTGATGCTGCAAAAATCCCAATAGGGTAACCAGAGAGCGCAGAAAATGCAAAAATTTATCCATCATAATTCATTTATAAGAGATATTTATTGTTTTTTGATAGACATTTACCTTATATAAGTAGATTTAAAAACAAATGGCGGTTTAATATTTTTAAAATTTTTGAATGAATCCAAATTATAATTACATCAATAGAAAATATGATATACTTAAAATGCAAATGCAGCTTTTCCAACAACATAATAACTATGGTTGTGTTTCTAGCGATGTTGATCATTTAGAAACAGAAATTTCAAACCAATCTCAGGCAATTAGCGAAGAAAAGAAAAAACAAGATGAAGAAGCTGCGAAATTGCAAGAACTAAAAAACAAATTAAATGAATTAATTAGCGAAATTGAATCTATTGACAATGAAAATAGTCAAATTACACTTGAAGCTCAAAATAATCAAAAGAAATGCGATGAAACTAAAAGAGAAGCTAAAGAAACCGAGATAGCCTGTAATTTAATTCATAAAAACAACAAACAATTAGATGGAAGAATTAATTCGTTAAAAGAAGGAAAACACGAACTCAAAAGTAAATTGTTAGAACTAACTGGAACTATTACTGATAAACAAAATGAAAAAACACGACTTGTAGAAGAAATTAATGAAATCTCACAATCTAATAAAAATCTTTTACTTCAAGTTAGTAAAACAGAAAGAAATCTTCAAGATAAATCAGTTCATTTAGAAGGGAAAAGGGATACATTAAAAAAGAGTAAATCTCGATCAAGTTTTTTAGCTTCTGACATTGAAAAGCTAAGATCCGATATCAAAGACAGTGAAAACTCTGTTGTTAATGAAACAGACAGCATAAGAGAACTTCAAAACACAAAGCAAAGATTAATTGAACAAATTCAAAGGCAAAAGGAAGAAAATGATAAAACATTTGCAGAGATTAATGAGTGTAGAAAGAAGATTGACGATCGAAATTCTGCAATCAAAAGATTGGATATTCAAATCAAAGGATTTTCAGACACTCTCAATCAAGAGAGAGAACAATCAGCTGAAATATCAGCGGAACTGACGAAAGCTGCTACTGAACTTGCAGAAAAGAATGTAAAGTTTACTGAATTAGGAAATCAACTGAAACTACTTGAGACTGAGAAGGAAAATAAATCAAATGAATTTGAAAAGATAAGAAAAGAAAGAACTACACTTAACGAGAGAAAAATCAGGCTTCTAACTTCACCTCCAAGTCCTCAAAGATCTGATGATCAAAATAGAGATCCTAATCGTTCAATTGATGAATCAGATGCTCCAACACATGATGGAGACCTCAAAGAAATTTCAAAATAATATTATTTGTAAAACTTTATTTCTATTATATGTTATAGTGTTGTTTATAGTTTTTACTAACTATTTTTTCCTGTCACCAACTGCAGTTTCCAATCACTCTAAGTTTTTGAATATCATAAATCTATTTTCCTATACCTTAACACGGCGAATAGCAATGATGAATTGAATGCTGTAATGTAGAAACAGGATGCGTTAACCATAATCCAAAAAAAAATATTGCCTAAATTTAGTCAGATGGAAAAGGATACTAATCAATGTAATAAACATTGTTTTATCTTAAGGATATACTAATACTTTGCTAACTCTAGCATCTTAGTAAATCCAAAGCATAAACAAGAGAGGAAGCAATTAATGCCACTTTTTTGAACTTAAGGTTAAAACTTCTCCTTCGTTTTTGAGATTTTAATTTAAAAATATAGTTGCTATGTAATGTAATTAGCAATAATAAAAATTATTTTCACCGTATTAAATCATAATCCAGAACGATAAAAAAAGTTCTTCAATGATATCATCAGCTTTACCTGGATTTTTCAACAAATCTATACAGGAAAGACAAGAAATCATTAAGAACATGTTCAACCTCACAGACGAGGAAATTGCAACAATTCAAACAAGCGATCACTCGTTGACTTTGGTCAAAGCCGATACAATGATTGAAAATTGCGTAGCTATGCACAGTACTCCAATTGGTGTTGCAACTAATTTCATCGTTGATGGAAAAGAAATCCTTGTACCTATGGCAAATGAAGAACCTAGCGTAATTGCAGGAGCATCTTTAGCGGCCAAGCTTGCAAGAGGCGGCGGAGGTTTCAAAACCAATTCCGGACGCAACATATGCAAAGGGCAAGTCATTGTTATCCCTCCTTCTACTGAAGAAGATCCAATTTCAAAGGTAATGGAAATCAAAGACCAAATTATATCAATATCGAACTCAACGATGCCATCGATGGTTGAAAGAACTGGTGGTACTCAAGATGCTACAGCAAGAATCGTAAATACCGCAACAAATAGAATATTAGTTGTTGAACTCCATATTGATGTAGGAGACGCAATGGGAGCCAACTGTGTTAATCATGCATGCGAAGTTGTCGAGCAATACATCTCAGAACATCTTCATTATATTCCTTTGATGGGAATTCTTACAAATCTTGCCAGCGAAAGAATTATACATGCCGAAGCCCATTGGCCTATCAAATCTCTATCTACAAAAGATTTTGATGGCATGAGCGTTGCCAGACGTATAATTATGGCAGCAGATGTCGCTGCATCAGATTTGGCCAGAGGAGCAACTCATCGCAAAGGAATAATGAACGGTATAACAGCAGTAGTACTTGCTACAGGTAACGATACACGTGCTGTTGAAGCAGCAGTCCATTCTTACGCATCTTCATCAGAAAATCCAGCTCTCACCAAATATTACATCGAAAATGACTGTCTCGTTGGCGAGATCGATGTTCCATTACCTGTTGGTGTCGTTGGTGGCTCAATGAGAAGAGATCCAGCAAATCCTATAATTAAAAAGATGCTTAGAGTTGAATCTGCCAATGATCTTGCATGTGTTATTGCTTCTGTTGGCCTTGCCTCCAATTTCGCAGCTATAAGAGCACTAGTTACCACTGGAATTAATTCTGGCCACATGAAACTTCACTCCAGAAACATCGCTCATGAGGCTGGAGCTGTAGGTGACGAAATAAACCAGGTTGCTGCAGAACTAAACAACGGAATGCCTGTAACTGTAACAAGAGCAAAGGAAATCCTCGCAAAGATAAGAGCTCAGCAAAAGAAAGAGTGAATTATTGCTTTTTAGAATATATTTGTGTTTTATTGTTAAATTGAACAATATATATATTCTCGTTTTTAATAAGAAACTAAAGGCTATGAGGCACTGATTATATATTAGTGCCTCACAGCCTTTAGTTTCTAATAGATAGCTGGGAAACTTTCTCCAAATGATAAGTTATTCAGAGAAAGTTTCCCAGCTATCAAGAGGGAACTGTTCCTTATGAGGTATATAGTTATAATGTATACCTCATAAGGAACAATTCCCTCCTTAAAATCGTAGATATTTTTTACTTATGACTCATGCTTTCAAAATCACAATCCTCTGAAAAGTTATTTTTTATTAAGAATTTAGAATTTTGATAAATACCTTTTTTCAATTTGATATAATACTTATATATTTTCAAAAAGACATTTTGAAAAGATATCTCAAAAGTTCTCTGAAAACCTATTTTTGATTAATTTTGAGAAATATCCGTATTAAATTAATCAATAAATTCATTCAACACTACTTTAATTTTTAAAATCAAAAAATTATATGTGCTTCTTAAAATGTCTCACAAAAATATTATTATAAAATTATATACAATATTAAAAATTCCAAAACATTTTTTACTTTACATAATCGTATTTCCTCGACGATTAATTTCCCCTCAATTCCTATCGTTGACCGAACATAGCATGCAACAATATTACTATTTTTGTATATTTTGAGAGAAAATCCCTAAAAAGTGAGAAAATCTGAGACGGTTTGAGAAAATATATAAACTATTGAAAATTTGAATTAAACTTCTCATTTGGAAAAAAGAAATTTGGAAAGAAGAAAATTCAAAAATCGAGATTTAGACTCAGTATCAAATGGAGAACAAAATGTTTCTTCATATGAAGGAAAAAATTTTCTTGAGAAGAAATAGAGTTTTTAAAATTTTATTGGATGTAATGAAATAAACAAATATTAAAATTATTTTTTGATAACAAGAAAGTCTCATCACACTTTTCAATGCTCGATTTTTAAAAACTGTTCAAAAATGGAGCTTATATTGAAATAGTGTAGAGACTAAAAATTACCACAGACTATTTCAGAGGATTGAGTGGCAACTCAATCCTCTGAAAAGTCTGAGGTAATTTGCAAAATTCCCAACAAAAAATATTTGAGACAAAGAAAAAAAGAAAATTGAAAAATATTACTCTCCTTTACATTTCATGAGATTTTCAATTTATTTTCATAAAATTGACAATTTTATACGTTTAGATGAAAATAAGTGATTTTGTTTGAAATAAAAATTATTGTTTGTTTACAGCTATCAAATAGATTTTTGCTATTTTGATTAAAATTTGTTAATCAAATTAATAATTTTTTTCTAAATATCTTAAACATCTGTATCACTCACTGATACGATGAATTAAACGATAAAAATAATACAAACTCAACTCAGTTTCCTGTCTTTCAACCAAAAAATATTATGCAATTTAAATTAAATAGTTTATTCAAAGATAAAACAAAGATAAAGTAATTATAATTATCATATACTTTATGAATAACTCTCTAATTGGATAAGATTTTCGTACAAATATTTTTATTAATATCGATAAGAATATGTTTACCTACTATCACCATATGTCGATAAACGAGAGTAGAGTGATTTTTATCATCGAAACTTTTTAAAAGCTGTAAGCAGGAAGTAATAATCTTGTTTTTTCTGAGTTAGTTGTAGAACTATTGATGCCCGAGTTATCATTGTGATGTAGAAGGATGTCAATGTACTGACTGAAGGATATGAATTGAATTGAATTTTATTGAATTTCAATTTGATCAAAATTTGTTGAAATGATATGAATGTGTCAACTTCTGTATCATTCTCCCTCACTCCTTCCTTATTCTTTCGAGAACGAAGCTAGCTCAGCTTTCGCTGAGCGAATTGACACTTTTCATGCCCTAAACGTACATACTCTCAAATTTATCCAAAAAATTAATACCACCTAAACTAGTATATTCTTATTTTAAATATGATATTATCCTTATATTCCACACTAAAATTCATTTAAATCAACTTTTAAAAAAGTTCGAATCCTGCGCGTCTCACTTTTTAAATTTTCCAAATGGAAAATTATATTCTCCTAAAGTGAAAACAATTTTCCAAATTTACTTCCTTACTCAAGAAGAAAAATGAAACCTGCAGCAAAAAGGAAAGTTGTAATCTAAAAACCTGAACCGATTTGTTAAAAAGATTGTATTATGAGTAGACATATCGAGTTATCTGTGAACTGAATGGTAAATAGGGCACATAACGAATCAATGCTTAAAAAATATATCAATTCTCATCCAATTCTTAAATAATATCAAACTTATTGATTTAGAAATACGAAAATAAGAAAGAAAGCTCTTGGTTATTTATAGAAACGAACTAAAAAATAAAACAAAGTATAAATATCATGAATTAACATCAAAAATTCAATATATAGCTATTATTCATAATCTAATCATCATTTTATATAATACCAAATGGAATCTAGTTGATTACAGGTCTGAGGACTTTATCAATTATAATAAACTTGAAATAATATGATTAATTGATCAATTTGGATCCACATATATAAGAAAAGATGTATTTAAACATGTGGAAGCTTGTTCAATAAGAATAATTCTAAATTTGTAATTTTTTGTATTTACATTCAAACTTCTGACTGTATCTTATTCCTTGCATCAATTCTTCTGACTTCTAATACGAACCCGTAATCAAAAGAATATAAACTTTGACCTTGTGAAATACCTTTTGTTTTTGAAGCGGATTTTGGTGTTCGAATGGTAGAACTTCTACTTGTTGTTGAATTGTATTTGGATGTACTTGAAATTGGCGATGAGAAAAGTTTTGCATCAAATTCTCCTGAACGATGTTGAATTGGCGATTTACTAATGAATGAAGAATTAAGTGATGAATTATATTTTGATGTAGATGTATTATTTTTCATTGGTGACTGTGTTTTGAGTAATGAAGGTGAATTCATTGAAGAATTTGAAAAGGATGAGGTTTTGGATTTCATCAAATTATCTAAATGCGTTGATCGTGTTGTAAACAGAAATTCATCAAAAGTGACACCTCAGAAAAGCTAAAATATTGAATTTTTGGAACTTTTGATAGAGCACGTTTTTAAATATTAATTAAAGTAAATGTATATTTTGTAAAGATTCTTTTTAATAAAAAAATAAAATTTTGAAGAAGAACACAAAATCTTCTGAAAAATAATATCATATAAACTCATATTATTTTCTAATATATAACTATTTTATATAAAAATCAAATTCAATGATCTTAAAAGCGAAGGATAAACCTCAAAATTTACGAATATAATGAGTGGGAATATAATGCTTATCTATCATAAAACCATATGAAATATCAATTTTTGCTTTACGCCTAATTTTTGACGACAATTAGCAAAAAATGTTAAATGTTAACACTCAGTCCATTTGAATATGAAAAATAAAATTGACTTTGATTAAATGTTTTTATTTATCATGCAATTCTTCTTGCGACCAAAGATTTGAATAAAAGTTCAAAAAATAAGATAGCTTAAAAAATAATATACGGTAGTGTTTACTAATAGATGAATAGTATATAAATTCTATTAAAATGGATTTGATCCAAAAAAATATAAAACCAAAAATAATTGTTATAATTTAAATGAAGAAGTAATTTAAAACGATTTTATTTATGATCAAATTTTATATATTTTTTTGGATCAAATCCATTTTAATAGAATTTATATACTATTCATCTATTAGTAAACACTACCGTATATTATTTTTTAAGCTATCTTTTTTTTTTGAACTTTTATTCAAATCTTTGGTCGCAAGAAGAATTGCATGATAAATAAAAACATTTAATCAAAGTCAATTTTATTTTTCATATTCAAATGGACTGAGTGTTAACATTTAACATTTTTTGCTAATTGTCGTCAAAAATTAGGCGTAAAGCAAAAATTGATATTTCATATGGTTTTATGATAGATAAGCATTATATTCCCACTCATTATATTCGTAAATTTTGAGGTTTATCCTTCGCTTTTAAGATCATTGAATTTGATTTTTATATAAAATAGTTATATATTAGAAAATAATATGAGTTTATATGATATTATTTTTCAGAAGATTTCATTCTATATGCCTATGAAAAGTACTCTCAAAACTGACTTTTTCCTAATTATAATTAAATCTAGAATATTGTATTATGCTTAGTATTATTTCATTTTTCTCATTCAATTTAGAATTTAGAAATGTCAAAAAATTGAGAGCTGTCACTTTTGATGAATTTCTGTTTATTACAGTAGCAATATAAAAAAATAAAAATAAAAATCGATACAATATTTTTGCCATGTAAAGTTAATTTTGCTTTTTGGCAAAAATTTTTCGAGATTTTTTTGGGTAACTTTATGGAGTATAAAGTCCCAGAATTATACTCTAGTAGTACTGTTCTATCCCTCAATAGAAACTTAGCAAATAACTTAGAGACAATGAGCTTGAATTCTTTTCTAGATTCATTTCCTGATGATGATGAAGTGATTTCATCAGAATATATCAAGCAATTCAACTACATTTGCACGATTCAACCTGTTGAAACCGATATTGAGCCAGAAAATTCGTACTTTCCGAGAGCATTAATCAGATCAATTTCAATTCTATTGACCAATCCAAATCTTGATGATTCTACTCTTAGGCCTTACATACTAGCAATATCAAAGCTCTCTTCTTTATCAGAATCATATTCATTTGCTTTAATCGACTTAGGAATTTTAAATTTATTTATACAGATCGTTTGTTCCAATCTTACAATGAGTAGGGCCCATGCATTCGTTACAATCAACAATATGATCGTTTCAGAAAACGTAATAAAACATATTGATGAAAACAGTGATTTTCTTGCTCATTTGATTGCCCTAATATCAGATTTTGGTGGGAAAGGTGATTTTAATTTACCGTTGCGAATTTTATCGAAATTATGTGAATTTAGAACTTCATTACCAATAATGGAGAGTGCTTGTTCATTATTCAGCGAGAATATCAAGCATGGTAATCAAGTAGCTCAAGCAGATGCTGCTGTTGGCCTTGCACATTTAATTACAAATTATCCAGAAGCAATTGAGCAAGCAATTGAATTAGACGTGATAGATCATGCTTTTAACTTTCTTACTGCGTTTAATATTAATACTGTTAAGTCAGGATTAAGTATTTTACTTGTAATTTCTCAAACAGATTTTTGGGGCCTTGTAGACATTGATATTCTCTGTTCAAAGCTTGTATGCATAATTAGACCAAACTCTGATATCAGTATTGAAGCTCTGAACTTTATTTTGGCTTTAATTCGGAATAATAATATTCATTTGAATATTTTTCTGAACGAAAACTTAGTTCAAGAGATCTGTAGATATTCCAATGGCCAGAAATTTGTGATTCGCAATCTTTGCACGCAAATTATTTGTGAAGCTTTGTTATTCCAAAATGAAGAAATCAGATCAATGTTTTTAGCGAATAACTCATTCAACTATATCATTTCTATGATAGATGAAACGAATGAACAACTATCTTCGATGATTTTGAGCGCAATTGAAAAATTATTTTTAGAAATACCTAATTTTGAAGGATATAAAGACTGCTCGGATTTTGTTGATATCATTTCAGATTATTCTGAATCGGATTCGGACGGATATGAAATTGCCGAGAGAATTCTTGCTATAATTTCAGATGATTCTTCAAATTGATATGTTTTATTACTTGTTTGTAAATAGATATTATACTATATATGATTTTTTGAATTGTGATGTGTTCTTAAGAGGATACAGATTTGTTTTTATTTAATAAAAATATATTTACTATAGTTGTTAGTCTATGTGGGCACATAAGTGGCTTTAAATATAATGGCAAATACCTAGAAAGATTTAAAAAATGAGTTTATGTTCTTGTATCATATTCAAACACATAAACTGAAATGGTTTTAGAATTGTCAAATTAGGAAATTCATATTCAATTCCTTCAACTTCTTTATGATCAGTAAAATTAATAAAAATGTCAAAATTTGAGGTTTGAAATGTAATGTATTTTATATTTGTATATAAAAATGCATTCATTGTGATTACTTTTAATGATTCAGGTATAGTAATAGAAGTAATCTTACAAGATTGAAATGCATTTTCATTGATAATTTCTACTTTTTCTGGTAAAATTATTGATTTTAATTTCCGACAATTTCGAAACAGTCCCTTATTAATTATAGTTAGATTTTTAGGTAAATATATTTCGATTAAGCCACAATAACAAAATGCATAATTGTCAATAAATTTTATATTATCTGAAAATATAACGGTTCTTAACAAAGAGCAACTTTCAAAGGCAGAATCTTCTATTACTTCAAGATTTTTTCCAAATGCAATTCTGGTAAGATTGCTGCAATTCCAAAATGCTGCTTTTTTGATAATTCTTATTGAGTTTGGTATATCAATTTGAGAAATACTGTTGCAATTACTAAATACAAACTCTTCGATAACTTCAATATTATTTCCGAAGGTAATTTAAGACAATTTTTGGCAATTGTGAAAAGCTGAATTATTAATTTTTTTTATAACAAGCGAATTCTCAATTATTGAAAGATTATAACAAGATTTAAATGCTTTACTTCCAATTACTTCGAGATTTTCTGAAAATTCAATCATTATTAGGTTTTAACAATTATCAAAAGCTCCTGATTCAATGATTCTTAATGTGTTTGGGAATTTCACATTTTTGAGATTTTCACAATCTTTAAAGGCACATTCACTTATAACTTCATATTTGGGCATAAGAAACTCGGAGTTTTCATCAAAAGTAATATGTGTCTCATTGATTTTTATTATTCTTTCATTTCTATGATATATATTAGATACCCTATAATTTTATGAATATGGCACTTTTCGTCGATTTTCAAAGAATTAAATCGCTTCTTTCTCAATAACTAATAAACATATAAGATTTTTGAAAGTATATATATAGTGTACTACATCTCAAGATATTATTAATATGTATTAGAAAGAATAATATATTGGATTTTGATATCACAAAATGACTTTTCAATTTATTGTAGTTCCTCACAGAGTTGAGATTCTACAAAATTCTTTGCAGATAATTTATGAAGGGATGATAGACTAACGAACTATAGATACATGAATTGAAAATAAAAAAATTGATTAAATATGAACCTTCATAAACCGTTTAAGAAACTTAAAAACTATTCTTTATTGTTTATTTTGGACGAAGTTTAATATGATTGTGGTTTTATTGGACAATAATCGAGTAACGGAAAAATATAACATTTATCTATAAAGTGAAAATTTAGAGGTATATTTCGTAAGATATTTCCTCTCTGATTACAAGAACTATTGTGAGCTATCAATCTAATGAAAGAGAGCAGATTTGGCCGTAATGAAAATGCAATACTTCGAAAATCAATGCAAAAAAGATTAATTTGTTAGAAACAATCGACTATGACACTGAATTCTAAGAGCAAACGTTTACATTAGGATATTTTGATCATTTCCAAATATTGCAAAATTGCATTTAAACAAGTTAAGGAGAATACTATATTAACCGTGTTGTAAGGAAATATAACAATTTTAAAGATTTTGCGACAGAATTTGAAAAAATATGAAAATCAGATATATAAAAATTGAATAAAATAACATTATGATGGAATATAAGTAGATGAGCTATTAATGCTGCTATGATTTAAAATTGAGTAGTAATGAAATAGAATTTCGATTAAAAAAATTAATGTAATCGTATGAAAGCTTTGATCCAAATAATTAATATTCGCAAATATTTTAACCTACTAATAAAATTCTGATTATATTAAGATATTTTAAAAATGAGATTCCAAATTGAATGGTGATGGAGATGAAAATTTTTAAAAATATAAATAAGAGGATAAATTGATTGAGATATTAACTAGTAAATATTTGAAAAAGTAAATTATTTGAAATCCTTTAAAAATGTTACGGATAAAAGCTATATAAATAAAATGACTGGTGTGGTTGGTTAGCCTAATGTGTAATATCAAAAAGAATTAATGGGTGTTGTTCACTGAGCAACTTTGATAAGAATCATTTGTGATTCTTGTCAAAGTTGAATCAAAGACAACAATTGATAGACAATTGTTGTCTTTGTGTACAACATTCACTTGAATTATAAACAATAACAAGTGTTTGTTGTTCACTGAGCAACTTTGAGAAGAATCATTTGTGATTCTTGTCAAAGTTGAATCAAAGACAACAATTGATAGACAATTGTTGTCTTTGTGTACAACATTCACTTGAATTATAAACAATAACAAGTGTTTGTTGTTCACTGAGCAACTTTGATAAGAATCATTTGTGATTCTTGTCAAAGTTGAATCAAAGACAACAATTGATAGACAATTGTTGTCTTTGTGTACAACATTCACTTGAATTATAAACAATAACAAGTGTTTGTTGTTCACTGAGCAACTTTGATAAGAATCATTTGTGATTCTTGTCAAAGTTGAATCAAAGACAACAATTGATAGACAATTGTTGTCTTTGTGTATAACATTCACTTGAATTATAAACAATAACAAGTGTTTGTTGTTCACTGAGCAACTTTGATAAGAATCATTTGTGATTCTTGTCAAAGTTGAATCAAAGACAACAATTGATAGACAATTGTTGTCTTTGTGTACAACATTCACTTGAATTATAAACAATAACAAGTGTTTGTTGTTCACTGAGCAACTTTGATAAGAATCATTTGTGATTCTTGTCAAAGTTGAATCAAAGACAACAATTGATAGACAATTGTTGTCTATGTCTTCGATAAACACGTGTTATTTATGAATATACACGTGTTTGTTGTTCACTGGGCAACTTTTAGAAGAATCATTTTGTAATACTTTGAAACACAAAATAGCATATTACGCTTTTATTTATCTATATGTGTCATTTTGGGAGACATTGTCTATGCAAGTCTCCCAGAATGACACATTCATACACAATCTTCTTCTGATTGTGTATCTTTTGTCAACAAAGTGCAACAGTGCACTGTTATTGTGTGCTATGTGTCATCGTGGGAGACATTGTCTATGCAAGTCTCCCAGAATGACACATTCATACACAATCTTCTTCTGATTGTGTATCTTTTGTCAACAAAGTGCAACAGTGCACTGTTATTGTGTGCTATGTGTCATCGTGGGAGACATTGTCTATGCAAGTCTCCCAGAATGACACATTCATACACAATCTTCTTCTGATTGTGTATCTTTTGTCAACAAAGTGCAACAGTGCACTGTTATTGTGTGCTATGTGTCATCGTGGGAGACATTGTCTATGAAGTTTAATTAGAATAGTCAAACTTCATAGAAAGCAAATATTCTCTAATTTGTGTATTAAGAGCATTATCGAGCGCAGTTTCTCCATTATTATTCTCTGCATCTTTATTAGCTCCTACAGAGATAAGATATTTTACAATATCAAAATTTCCCATTTTTGATGCAAAAATGAGTGGGGTATATCCATCATCATTCTTAGTATTTTTATCAGCTCCTATTGCGATAAGGTATTCGGTTACCTCATAGTGTCCCAACATTGAGGCAAAAATGAGTGAATTAGTCCCATTATAATTCTTTGCTTCTTTATTAGCACCAATTGAGATTAAATACTTAACAACTTCAAGATTATTCCTTGATGAAGCAAAAATGAGTGGAGTATTTCCGTCATCATCTCTTGCTTCTTTATTAGCGCCAACAGAGATAAGATATTTCACAACACTAAGGTGACCATTTACTGAGGCAGATATGAGTGGAGTTTCGCCATGTATATTCTTTGCTTCTTTATTAGCTCCTGCAGAGATAAGATATTTGACTTGTTCAAGTTGACCATTTCTTGATGCCAAAAAGAGTGGAGTTTCGCCGTTTTTATTCTTTGCTTCTTTGTTAGCTCCTGAAGAGATAAGATATTTGAAAATTTCAAGTTAGCCATTTTCTAATGCTTGAAATACTGGTGTTTCGCCATTTTTATTCTTTGCTTCTTTATTAACACCAGCAGAAATGAGATATTGGGCAATCTCAGGTTTACCATTTTCTATAGCATAATTGAGTGGAGAAATTTCATCATTATCAGACATGCAGCCACATTCAATTAGAGATTTGACAAGTCTGAGATTTCCTCTTTCACATGCAGTATTAAGAACATTCATTGAATGATTATACCAGAATTTAGGATCTTTCTTTTTCCAAAGCCCTTCATCACATGCTCTTGAAAGCATTTGATTATTTTCAAGAGATGAAAGTTGATCCAAGAAATTGTATATATCGTTAAACTCATTAGATTTCTTAAGTTCTGTAATCCTTGGGATAACTAAGCTCTGATTATATATTTCATTAAGTTGAGTAATTTGAGATTGTAGTTTTTGGACTTTCTCTTGGCATCCAAGCGATTTTTTCTCACGATCTAAATAGTCAATGATACTATTAAGAACTCGGAGTTTCATGTTCTTTCTGATTGATTTCAATATTAAAATGACATCTTCCATGTTTTGAACGCAAACATTTGCTTTTCTTGCGCAAAGATATAATTTATGTGCCTTAATTGTATGATATGACAGTTCAATCAAAAATGTGAAATCATTTGTATTGAAATTTGAATTTTTCATGATATTTTTGATGTCTTCGAGTTCGAATGATTCAAAGAAATATTCATCTGTAATAAAATCACTGATATGTGCAGCCATATACTCAAGGTTCACTTCAAGACCGCCCGACATGGATAATAATAAAAGTCGTAACTTTACTAAAAATTTTGTACCGGTTTATTCAATATGACGGAAAATTAATGGAAAGTCGATCTCACAAAATTTTCTAGTATATTTTGTACAAATCACTATTATAAGCATAAATTATTAAAATTTAAAATATTCGATTTTCCATTAATTTTCCGTCATGGGGGAAAAAAGTCGGGATATTATTTTTTAGAATTACGAGAATTCTACTTTGATTGACATGTATTCTTGGAAAGATATTAATAGTAATTAAGGGTGCACTTACCACTTTCTGACATTCTCTCAATTTTTTGACATTCTAGTTTTTTATCCAATTCTTCTAAGTTAAAAAGTCATTAACTTTGTTCGGGAAGAAGTTATTTTAAATAACTACTTTGTACCTTATATTACTGTTATACTTTTTTGCAATCACAATAAAGATATATTGATATTATGGGAGCATGTCAAAAAGTGGTATGTGCATCCTTAAAAACAACTTAGCATTCTTCAATATGGTCCCTCTATATAAGGAATTTAGTTTTTTCATATGGAATGAGGTTCACAACAATGCAATAAAGGAGATGATTTGAAATAACAAGCAACTAAAAATATAAATATTCAAGATAAAAACAATTTAAATCAAACAAAACAAGATGATAAGAAAATAAAAATTAATAATCTTTGAGACTAATAGTATAAGATGGTCCGCCAAGAGTAGATGATAATAGTCGATAAGGTGCTGATGTATCTGGACGTGAAGGACTAAGGTCACGATTCGAAATTGTGAATCCTTTCTTTTTATTCTTTTCTCCAGCGTCAACATCATATTGTCCAGGACCAGGAAGACTTGAAACTTCCTTATAATTGATAATATCTCTTGCATATGGTCCGTCAAGAGGGCAAACAACGTCTTCGCTGATATCTTTAGGAGCATCAGAGCTGAAGTATGCGTCAGGACCTGGAATATCGCTCATTGGGTTCTTCTTCTCAGTTTTAACACCAATAGTCATTGGTCGAGGAACAATTGACGTTGGAATATCGTAAACAGGTCCAGGGGAAGGAGTTTCGTATGAAGTTGGTGGTCTAGATAACATATGAATCTTCTTCTTATTGTCAATTGTAGAAGGAATATCGTAATAAGGGACATCAAAAACAGATCTACTTCTTTCTTTAGTTCTGACGTGCATTGTGGTATAAATTCGCTTCGATGACTCTCCAAATGGCTTGAGAACTTCGTATTCACCAGGACCTGGAGTTTTCGGAATTGATTTTTCTGTTTTGTTCTTTGGGAACTGGCATCTTCTTGCATCGTGTCCAAATGGTTGAACAACATCATAAATTGGACCTGGATGCTGTTTCTTCTGAAACTTTGGCCTTCTAGTTGGTCCATGATCTGCATGATTAATAACAGCACGTGGTTGCATAGTAGATGGGATGTCATAAGATCCGGGAGGAACTAAGATATTATCCTGTATGAAATCGAAACGACGTCCAACTCCAACAACAAAAGCAGGTCCTTTATCATTAATTTTAGGATCGTACTGCCCTGGGCCTGGTGTTATCTCTGTTTTCGATGACATTTTAGGTCTGATTGATACTTTTGGTCCTTGACCAATTGTAGAAGGAATTGCATATAAATTTGGTTCTGAAACTGCTGTTTGACGAAAATCTTTCTTAAATTTAAGCTCATGACCGATGTTTATGCCATTTTTATTTAATGTGGAAGGTAAAAGGTAATATTTGGGGGCATATTGTGGTTTAAGTTCTGTAGAACGGCCACGAATTGAGAATTTTGGACCAGCACCTATGGTACTAGGAATGTTATACATTCCAGGACCAGTATCAGTTGTTTCTCTCTTGCCGCGGGCAAAAGCATCAAAAGTCATTAAAATAACGAGTTTTTTGATAATTCAAAAATAATGAAGAAATTGTTTTATAATTAGGTAAAATGTATGCTTGCATTTAGCAGATATCAAAATGTAAAATTTAATTATTATGACGTAATTATTTTAAAAATTTCATAATTTTGAGAGTAACACGGAATATAAAATAATCAAAGATCTTTTTAATGATTCTATATAATTTTAAATTCTGACGCTGATTGAGGCTCATTCCTAGGATGTGAGATATTCAATGAGTAGATAAAGGGTACTTCTATTGGAAATGGAATTTGAAACGAACAAATATAGAATTATAATGTATTTATAATAGGATATTGTGTTGGTCAATATTGCATGACTAAAATTACCTCAAATATAATTAATTTCAAATACCATTTGCAATGGCTAGTTCATTGTGAGTAGTAAGGTTGATACATAAGAAGGTAAGGTATGTGTATGGACATGTGTATATCCCTCGACTCTGGATCGTAACTGCATATGGTTGTATAAAATTTTCAACTGAGGAATGTAAACTTCAGATCAATAAAAATTGTCGAATACTCAGTTAAAAATTACAAAAAGTATACGAACCAGACAAATTAACATGAAATGTTCAATACTAATTCAATTATAAGTCAAAGATATTTGAATACTAATGGTAAATTTTTAAAAAGCGCAGAATTTATATTGAGAGATAATTGTGCATCATTTTGTAGTTTGACTTATTATAATTGTGAGCTCTTGAAATTTTTAATAAATAAGTAATAAATTATTACATATGGTCCATATCATATTCATGAAGATTTTATCTTTTTTTCATAATTCAATTACTATTCAAATATAAAACCATAATGACGAAAACAATTTTCATGGATATTCAAAGCGACATTCCACATTTTCAATTTCCAACAATACCGAAACTAGAAACCCGACCATTTAAAGTTTGCAATGCTGTTGATTACGCCGATCCAAAGATTCAAAAATTAATTGAGTATGATCAATTAGATTCGAAGACAAAAAACAGACTCACTGCTAGAAAATGGCGCGAAGGAAGAAAAGACTATCTAAACAATTTGGAAGAAACCAATTTTTTGCTCAGGACAAAATCTCTAAGCCTTTTAGATCATAGAACGCGCTTGATGTCAGAGAATAAAGCTTTAGAAGAAGAAATTCAGTTAGCTAAATTAGTTTTGGAAAAAATACAAGAGCTCAAAAAATAATTTTATTTTTAAAGGGAAATAGGGCCTTATTTATATGAATTGTTTGTTTATTAAATAATTAAATAATAATTAAAAATACCCATATTTTTCTAACTTTTACCACCCCTCTAAGGCTGGGGAAACCGCCTATCGTTGCGATAAGCTATTAAATGTCACCTCCTAGGCAACTTTCGGGGATTGTTGCGTAGTGTAGCGGAACTTATTGTCAAATTGGATATATTTGCTCAGGTTCAATTGCCTATATGCTATTTTTTTTCCTTTTTTGCTTCTTGAAAATTTGATTGTCCTTTATTTGATTTGCTTCACATTCTAAATCTTCTGCATATATACTATCTTTGTATTTATCTATTTTTTAAAAATCTTTAAGAATGCGGAATTGAATTTTATTCAAAATATTAAAAAGCCAATACAAATGTAAATAATTGTTTTATGGATAATATAGATTCTAAAATAACTCTTTATTTTGATTTAATTATAGGATCCTAATTTTTTTTCTAAAAATAAACTTCAAAGCAAACTATAAACTTTCTTATTATCAATAACCACTTTTTAAAACTATTTTGCATATTGTTTTACGTAAATTTTATTTTCATGTTGTTTTCATCTAAAATGGATAAATTTTCAAAAAAATAATATTGATTTACGAAATTCATTTTGAAAGTGAAATAGCATTGTAATTATTAAAGTATATGAATAATATATAAAAATTTAGTGAATAATATAAGTAGATTTTTAGTTTATAAAACAAATATGAGCATAATGATAAGAAACTTTTACCTGCAATTTTGATATTGCGTAAGTATGTAGTATTTGTGATATCTATAACATCGGCTTAATCAAAATCTTGTATTTCTTCTGAGCTTTTGAGAAAATGCAATTGCAATGAGTAAGATTTCGACGTTTTTGGTAAATTAAGAGCTGAGCTTTATGAATTTAGTTCATATATGCCTGTAGTTTGTTGCGTAGATATCATTTTTGGCGCAAGTTCTTTCAACATGGAGATGATAAATGAATCTTTTGAGAACTTTATGGGTATTCGCACCCGTAAAGAGGTCCTACGAGGAAAGATGATCCAGACTACATGGATATATGGATTACCTAAAAAGATCCAATGATTTCCACATATTCATGTGTATATGCGATAAAATGAGCGCCAAAAAAGGCAAAAAATAGACTTTTTGTTGGATTTGCTTACTGGATCACAAACCTATTTATGATCCGAGACTCTTTTTAGTCAGAGATGTGAGGTCCTTTCTAGGTAAGCGAGCTATTCTTCCATAAAAAAATATAATAATCGTTTTTCTCACAAATACCTGAGGGGGTGGTAAAAGTTAGAAAAATCTGGGTATAAAATAATTTTTTTATAACAATTTAAATGATCCAAATAGGATATGGCTTTTTCATTTAATAAAGCAGAAAATCTAGTATATCATGAATTTGTCGAAGATTAAATGAAATTGCAATTTTTGACTAAATTAATTTGCTTAATTGTTAACCTGTCAACAATGCATGTTAATTATTTTTTCAATGTCATGAATTTATTAATAGCTATCATGCAACTTGATCGAAACGACTGAAAAAAATAAGCCAAAAAATCGAATTTATAATATCTAAGAGTATTTTAGAATGCATTTGTGTAATTAGTGTCGAGTTTTAGTTCTTGACATTAATAATTCGCCAAAAATTCAGAAAAAAAAATTATCTTGAAAACAATTTAATTATTATTAATACATTCATTATGTTGGACGTTTTATTATTTTCGATAAATTCTGATTCTTTTTTTTTCTGATTTAAAAATAAAATTGCGTCGATAAGCTATAATTACTATAAACAGGAATAAAAAAACATTTTATTATTAATAAAATATATATAAACAAATATAGTATTTCACTCATCTTCGTCTAAATTTGGCATTCTCTTGAGCAAAATTGAAAAATCATCTGGTGTTTGAGATCTACTTGGTGTTGAGTTTGTTGTCTGTCTTGCAGGGGATCCTCTTGCTGCTAATCTTGTCAAAAGAGATGAAGAGAAGACTCTTCTAACCGAAGGAGAAGGAGGCAAACTCGGATCTTCATTTTCTGGAGTTCTTTGGAGATAAATTTTCAATTCATTACTAAGTGTTTTATCAATCATTTCTATGTACTGCAAGAAAGATGAATCACTTCTAACAATAAGTGACATTAGTTTCTTTAAATCGCCTTGCAATGGAGAATTTGTTGACCTCAAATGATAATGTAAATCAATCATTTTCGGTAACAAAACTTTGATAATCTGTTGTTGTATGATAACTAACAACTTCTGGATACTTTCTCTTCCATCATTCCTTGATTCTTGTGAAGAACTAAGTTCTTGTGATTCGGTTTCATTCAAATTATCACTTTTTGATGTTGAACTTCTAGAAATAATTGCTTGGTAACAAATACCAATAATTGTCAAGCTATCTCTCATATGTGATGTATCAACAGTCATGTGATGATCAATATATTTAGAGCAGAGTGTTTGTATTGTTGACCAGCATTGGATATCAGTCATTCTGTCGACACAAAAATCATAAATTTTCTTCCTCTCTTGAATATTAACTCCGAAAATTCCGACATCAGGAGAATTGTAAAATGAAACAGCATCTGAGAGAAATAGTAATATCTTTGATGATTTGGGAACAATCAGATCAAAGATACATGATGAAGCAAAGTTAGAAATCATTGGATTTTCATCTAACAAACTCTTCAAAAGTTTGAAAAATAAATTCGATTTCACTTTGATGTAATCTTCTGTTACTAAGCGTGTTATCATTACAAGAACATGTCTTTTAACAATATCTTCTCCATCAATCAATAACTTCAAAGCATTATCAATAAAAACGCTTGCGAAAGTACCATATTTGATTAATAAATCTGACAAAGCAGTTATTTCATTCATTTTAATTGTTGAATGAGAATCAGAAGTCAAATCATTAGATAACAAAATTATTACATCTTGAGCAACTTCTTTCTTTGTTAATAGACATTTTCCAAGTGACAAAATTCCAATTGATCTGATTTTGTTGTCAATTTGTTTGTCGAAACAAATATCAATCAATGGATTAATTTCATCTCTGTTTTCAAGAGTGAAATATGATGACAAGCAGCCAACCAAGTAAACAATGCAATCATTATCTTTTATGTTCTTTTCAAGACACTTTTTGAACAAATTTCTGAAAATTTTCGTATTTTCTTTATCGGAACCAGAAATTTCCACCAAATATTTGATATGTCCGTAATTACATGTCAAATTACCTTTGGATATATTAGTAACATCATTCATAGCATCTTTGATCCATGTTTTGTTTGCATGCTTCGAACAAATTGACAAAAAGTGATGTGAAATTGAGAGTCTTTTTGGCCAGAGATCTTTTAACAAATCTTTGTTGAATTGCTTAGTTTCGAACTCGCTTATCACATCTGCCAAAGCCCAGAAGCCTCCATCAACATCTCCATTAAGTTTCTTTGAAATCAACTTTGCAAAATTCTTGATTTGTTTTTGTGAATTTGTTTTAATAATTTGCAAAGAACTTCTTAAATTTTCAACAATGTTTTCATCAAAAACACTCGAATATTTCATCGACAAATTGATGTCACTAAGGAAATGGGTCTCAATCATTTGAGTTGAGAATGTTACAATCTTTTTATCATCATCTAAAACTCTTGGCAAAACAGAATCCAAAAAAACGAAAAAAGTTTTTTCCGAAATGAATTTTGTGAAATAATCTGAGAGCATTTTGATTGCTTCATGTCTTATTAAAGGAGATTTGTCCCTTGTTCTTTGGCTGAGTAGTTCTAGTATCTCCGAATTTTCTTCATTAATTTTTTTGATCAAAATTGACAAAAAATTTAAAGAACTTTTCCTTACAACAACTTTTTCATCCAAAAGTGAGTGTTTTAGGACATCAAAGAAATCTGTGTTACCTGTATATTCAACAATAGATGATAATGCACCGATTGCCAGCGATTTGATATTCGGATGAACTTCTGTCGTCATTTTTTTCAAAATTTCTGTAATTTCATTTATAAAATTCAAATCAAAATAAGGAATTAGCACTGAAAGGACTTCTAAAGAGACATTTCTTAGACTCATCTTAGTTGATTTGATGCATTTCATGAGATATGATGTGTATTTCTGTTTATCATGTATTGCATTAAAAAATGATTTAATTGTTTGACTAATCATCTCTCTCATGGCTGCTCTATCAGGACATCTGACTGTTAAGTGTTGACAAATCAATGTTAGCGTTGAATCTGAGCCTTGTAATGAGTACATCGTTGATTCTATAATTTTTTCTCGAAATTTTTGAACTCTTTGGTTCTTTGGTAGGTTGTCTGCAACAAGAAATGATACAACATGAGGCGCAACGTAATCTGGACTTATTTGTAATGCTGATTGTATGAATTTCATGACATTTTCTTCTAAATTTGGAACGTATTGTGAAATTTGCTTTGTCATTGTAGATCCTATCTTAAAAGATAGTTCTATGAAGGCTGTATATACTTCACGCGTTGCGATATTGATGAAATCTGCTGAAATTGCTGAAGAAAATTCACTAAAAAAGCCATCTGCTATGGAAACGTAAGAAATGTCGACGTCAGTGATATCTTTCTTTAGTTCTACTGAATTTGACGCTTTAATTATGTTATGAATTACTTTCTGAATCAAAATTTCGTTGTAATTATGTTGAATAGGACGATATCCGAGGAGTATTCCATATAAAACTGATGATATTTGAGCTAATATATCTTCTTTCGTTATAAATTTCATACATAAAGGAATGAATATATCAAGCGGGAGATCGTTACTTTCTAGTAGAGCAAAAAACTCGGTATATTCGCCACAATCTCTGATGTTTCGGAGAATGGATACTAGTTTTTTAAAATCTGTTGGATTCTCATGAATTAACCTTGATATTTCTTCAAGATTTTCTGTATTATGCATTTCACCGTAATGTGTAACATTATAATGATCTGATCGTGATAATTGTGTGATACCAAGTGAATTGAGGAATCCTATGGCCTGCTGAGACAAGGATTCACTCATCCACTCTGAAAATTTTATTAGCGAGGATTTTGCAAAAATATTTGTTGCCAAAAGTAATGTAAATATGATGTATATCAAAATTTATCGTATAATTATTGGTGTGAACATAGATTTCAGTATAGATCTCAAATTGTTGCACGTTTAGAATTAAAAACGAAGGTAATGCATGAACTCAATTATGTTTGATAATGTAATAGATGTTAAAAATGAACATACAATGATTTATTTATCTTGTAATTAAATGTATCAACATATTGATTGAAATTTACATGCTGGCTAAATGTGTATGACTTACCTTCTGATTGGGAAATGACATGCTATTTGGATGTTGATCTATTTTTGAATTAATCAATAAAAATACATTGTAAAATGATAAATGATATGATCAATGATATAGAAAATAAGGCTCAAGGTGCAGATTAGGGGATTAAGTTACTCATTGTTTGGCAAATTATAAAAATCTCAAATAATATTCAAAAATTTTCTATTTGATGTATATTTTTTAAATACATCTTATGTGTAACTAATGTTGCTTATCAAAATCAAAAAGCAGCACAAAAAAAATTCCAAATTTTTTTCAAAAATTAAAAAATGAAAAGAATTTTAGACTTTTTAATAATAGAAAACCAAAAACTTGATTTTTTTTGAAATAGAAAATGTTTTATTTTTCATTCAAAACCATTTTTGCTTGAAAGCTAAGTGAAATCGCTCAATTTAAGTCGATTATTATTCTTCAATTCTCTCATTTTTTAATATTATACGAGATTTCGTTCTTAAATAGATCCTTTTCACTAATTTAAATCATCTAGTTTCTAAATGTTTATTATTCATACAAATTCTATGATTTGAGCAGAAAGTGTACGTTTAAAAAATGTTTGGGGGCGAAGTTTCGCCAACATTAAGAGACTTATGCGAGAAAATCAAGGATAAGAAAGTTGAGATGGACGCTCATATTTATAATTTGCAAGATGAAAATACGAAAAAGACAAAAGAACTTCAGATGAAAATCCAATCTCTTCGAGAAGAAGAAGAAAAACTCAAAAATAGTGACAAAATTAGTTCAAATTCGCAGAAACTCGAAATAGAAAAGTTAAAACAAGCAAAAGAAGAATTAATCAAGAAAAGGCAATTTTTAAAGAATCGCGTTGAAGAATTAGAGAGTATCGTTCAGAAACAAGAAGAGACTAAAAATTCAACTGAAGATCCAGCAGCAGCACTTACACTTTATAAATCGATAGCACCAATAACAATTTCTTCGGCAAACCAAAATCAAATTAGCGGTATGATCGCATATGGAACTATCGATTCTACATGTTTCTTCTCTTACAATATGGATGATTTGACCCAAAATCAGAATGATTTGTGGAGTAAGATAGATGAGAATCGGAAGAAAGCTCAGCTATAAGTAAAAAATTTTGTTTGTTGTTTTACCATTCATTACTTTTTACAAAAACTTAATGAATTAATATTATTACATATTAATAACGTTTACACAACTAACACTAACATTCATTACATATCTTAGCATACTAAGAGAATAAAAAAACAGTAAATATATAAACAAACATATTTATTCCAATTTTGTATAATAAGACAATCGATTAAGATTGTGATTAAAATTGTAGAGATAGGTGATGTATATGATTTTGGTGAATAGACATACTTGAAATTTAAAACGTCTTAAAACTAAAAACGTGGTTGGCATTTGGCTGGGTAACTTGTTTGTTAAAGTCATAATAATCCATGCAAATAGCTCTTAACTCCTTTGCAGGAAGGAATTGTGTTGCATGTTCGTTATACCACTGGAAAATCATAGATAATACGATTTCTTTATTTTCTGACTGTGGGTAATAGCGACGGATAGCTTCAAAAAGAATTATTTGATTATCAGGAGAGAGTTTGTCCATTAGACTTGGTTTTTAAACGATTATTTTTAATTCAAAAATCATCAACTTCTAAAACTCTCTATTCCCAATCAATTCTACATTTGATAACCCTAAAAGAACAATATCTATGATATGGTTAAGGAGAATATTGCTATGTTATTTACAATAGCTATATTTTTTCGAATCAAATTGAAAAATTTGTTGAAATTAAACAGAATAGATAAATACAAACATTTATAATATAATTACATACAATAAAAACATATAAATTACTTAGGCTGAAGTCGAATCTGGCGAATATTACTTCGAATTGTTCTCATATCGCCCATCATGAACTCATTCTTCATGCTGTAGTATGAAAACAGTGGTAAAAGAACTCTTTCAAGATAAATCAACTCTCTTTTCGGGTTTGCAAAAGCTGAAGGATCGAAAGGCGAAACTAACCAAGGTTCTGCACGACTAAGGATACTAAGAGACTTTCCAACGAATACCTTTGCTTCATCTGACTTTTCCCAGCCCTTATCCGAAATAAATCTAACTCTTGCAATAACTTCAAGTTCTTGTTCCATTTTCGGGCCAATTGAGTAATAGGAAAATAGACGAGCGATATGCTTTGCACGATCAATGCTTAATCCATTTCCAATTCCGAAATTAGAATTAAAAACTGCAGCAACGTAAGGAGCTCCATAAAAACTTGAATTTGAGCATAAATCTATTAGGTAATCATCTGCCTTGATTCTCCAAAAGTTTTCAAGTCCATTCAAGAACAATAAAATCATAATAACAGATTTATCATCATCTGAGAACCAGTTGTAGACAGAAAGCTTGGATAAAATGGATTTAACAAATTTCATCATTTTGAGGTTAACATTGATGTCATAATTGTTAGTTTTGAAGAAAGATAAAATTATTTTTATCCAATTCATCAATTTTGTATTATCACACTTGAAAATTTGGACATAATCAATTATACTATTGAACACCTCCGATGGAACTTCTCTTACTGAGCTCCTTGATGATAATGCGAAAGATAAATAATCTTTGTACGATTCAAGAACACTTTTTGAGATATCATCTTCAATAACTTCATCGCATTCGATTGATGCTTCGATTCCTCGCTTCGTTTCTATCAAAATATGGAATGGTTTTTCGGATTTAAAATCTTTTTCAGAAATTGGAGGAGAATACTCCTTGTAAATGAGGTTATAGTCAATTAAATCTGATATAGAGTCAATAGAAATTCTCATTGACCCTCTAAGATATGTTTGTCTATGTATCATATCATTAAATTGAATTTCCATCAAAGCCCAAGGGAATAAAACGATCGTAGCGTTACCCAAATACACCAATAATCGTTCGTCAATAGAGCTGTAGTCCGAAATACCGCTAAAAACGCAATATGAAGTAGTTGAAGTTGATGGAATGACAAAAATCTCATTTTGCTCATCAATTTGCATGTGAGTTGGTTCTGCTATACCTGATATCTCTTCTGGATACTCACTCATTACATTTGAAGGGAAAACATAATAATTATTTTCTTCAATCAATGAAATCACTTCAACTTTCATTCCTTTTATGCCTGTTTCTTCGGCAACAACTTCTATAAGTTTGGAATCTTGTACGGCTTGCACTAAACGTGGTATTCTCGTTAAAAAGTTCTCCATTAAATCTTTTTGAGTTGAATCTAAGTTATAATTCTGTTCTACAGCTCTTCTCTTAAGAAATTCTTCAATAGGATATGGTGTAGCATTTATCAAGTGCTCAACCATCGATCTGACTTGAATTTTGTAAGAATTCGAATCATTTGCGTTGTAACTTATGACAAAGAGGTCTTTAAATGGTATTTTAATGATATGTAGAACAGTTATAATACTAAGAGATGTATCATCATCGATTTCTTTAACAAAACCTTTTTGTAATCTTGGCAATCTGATTAAAGTGGAACCTCCCTTTTCTGCGGCCGCTCTTATCAATGATTTGTCTTGTGGAAGTATAGGAACATTAGGGAACTCTTCAGATCTCTTTAAAGTCATTACTTTTGTTTTGACAGAATTTAATGTTGACTGAACAACTTGTTCTATTGATTTAATGATATCTTTAGCTTCATACAATGATGATATATCAAGTAAGATCTTCGACATCATTGAAGGAGTCAACGTATTAAAAATTGTTCCAAAAGTATGCAAAGCAGGGGTTGTATACTGTATAACTATCTGCATAATGGCCATATCTGATTCGGTGAACTGATCATTGAAAAGTAAAACTAATCCGTCCTCGATATTGTCGCCAAAAGAAAACCTCATTGATAAACAAGCTCTGTCATCCTTAAAAAAGCACCTTTCCTCACTCCTTTGGATCTTATCGCTCTCTAGGGGTTGAGAAGTAACTATAGGGCCTTCACAGTGAAGGAGATGGCCAACTAAAGTGTTGTTTATTTGTAATAAATTATTTCGATCGGAAGTTTGATATAATAAGTCGCCGTCTCCTGTATTAAATAGTATAACGATGTCTTTGAAGCCTAGTGTTTCACCAATTTTCCTTCTGGATTCTTCAAAAAACGTCAAAAAATCTTTGAAATCGGCGTAAGGGTCAGATAATTGACGTTGGAGTACACTGTTCAAAGAAAGTTTTGATAAGATTGGTAGTAATCCTTCTAAAAATTTATTACAACGTAATAATTTTGTGAGAATTGAACTGAAAAACGCCATTCTAATATCTGGAGACGTACGAAGTATTGCATTTTGTAGTTGATCATCAAAAATAGTTTGATTGCCAAAAATAAGCTTTTCTACAACAGAAGAATTATTTAAAAACTTTTGTACATCAGATGGTGATACAGATTCCATTTTGGTAAGTAGGTGAATGAGCTCATTACTTGTTTTCGTATCTATTTCAGGAATTGGAAGCGATAGCGGCTTTTCAACTTTTTGATGAACAATTGGCGGTCCATAGTTATCGCAAACTGTTTTATTGATAAGCATTGCAAATTGCTGATATACTTTACGTAAATATGCTAACTTTTCTCGATTTTTATTAATTCGTTTTTGAACTCCAAGGAGTTCTTGCTTAAAGTATTCGACATTTGCTTCATTGTTACTGTCTGCTATCTTTTGCAGCTCTTCATCTTCCTCATAATCATCATTATCCATGAGATCCATATTAATCCGCTGCATGAGATGTCACTTTTCTCGTTTTTTGTCAAAATAATTTCTAATCTGTGTGTCAAAATCTAGGTGACTCTCATATCCCATACTTTCATGCTGCGACATTCACTCGAGCCTGGCAATCAATGCGGTCAGTTCTTGAAGGAAGTAATAGCTATTCTTATAAGTTTGTATTAAAACATTCCAATTAATAAGCTAATATAATTTGGAAATAACACCATGAACGTGATGTTTTTATACTCCTAAATATTGACCTCATTGATTAATGATTTCTTCATAAATTTGAATAAATGCGATGAAATAAAATAATCGTACCTAGAGATAAATGTAATCAAACATAACAAAACAAGACATAGAATTTGATCCATTTTAGCATAGTTATTTTAAAATTTGTGCTTTGTGAAAAATACTTAATGATACTTTCTTAGATGTAAACAAACACTTTATATATGAGTAATGGTAATAAAAATTCATTCAAAATGAAACAAAAAGTAGATATATTATTCGATTACCAAAATATCAAGTAAATGAGATGTAATCGGAAGTTCTTCGTCACTACTTTCAAAATAGTCAGATATTTCTTCATATATCCCTGATTCTTTTATAATATCATCAAATGGCCTTTCGGTATCATTTGGATCTTCAATTAAAGCCAAGATCATTGACGAAATCTTTTCAACAGACGTTGGCATAGCCTCGTCTATTGAGGAACTGAGGCGATCAAAGAAATCTGGGGTGCAAACTTTTAATCTGTAATCAAGAGGGGCAATAATGATATATTCGCATAAAACATAAAGTATTGGAATCAATCCTTGATAAGATACCGTATTCAACATTTGAACAAAAGGTTCAATTAGATAATCATAGAGAATATCTCCATATTCAACGATCAAATCATATATGATATTGCATATAGTTGGAATGTAAATATCCTGTTTCTCTCCTAATATGTCTTTTTGCATTATCATATAAAATTTTTCATTGATTACGATTCTCGAAGTTTGATGATTCTCAATCCTCCATTTTATCAGTTTTTCAGCTAACAAATATATATTTTCTGAGATTCGAGAATCATGATTTGATAATAAATCTAAAATTTGACTTTCTATTCCAATTGATATCAAATATTCAGCGATTTCACCTTTGTGAGCTAGAATTGCAAGAATTGGTGGATATAAATCTGAACTTTCGCATTTAATTCTTTCGGTCACATAATCTGCAACTAAATGAACAATTTGGTCTTCAAAATTTATCAAAAGAGGAGTTTCGTTTTCATCTACATCAACTTCAACAAAGCTGAAGTAAAATAAATTCTGAAAATAAGTTAAAATTTGATTAACATATGATGGTGTAGGTTTTTGTGCTAATTTTTCAGCCACAAAGACTGTAAGAAGATTATGAATTACTATTCTGAATTGAACATCGTCTTGAAAATAGTTATTTATTGCATAAATATATTCAGGTAAAAACATTTCATTTAGATTCAAAATTATGTTACACAGATCAGTAACGAAAGGTTCTAATGTTGGCGGATTCTTATTTTTTGATAGATTTAAAAAAATGTGTCCGAATTCTAATTCAAAGCCTTCTGTTTGCGTAAACATCGCTACTATGTACTTAAAAATATCAGCTTCTAAGAAATTCTGAAAAGTAATGATACCAATATTATCTGTAAAAAAAGACAAGTCTTTGATAGCTGCACTTTGATCTTCTCGATCCTTCAAAAGAAGGATGTAAAATGTTCCATCAAAATCAAAGATATTGCTAAAATTTATTGAAAATTCAAAAAATCCTTCTTTAATTTCTTGTGGATTCGTATAGAGATTGTAGTTGACGTCTTTTAAATGGAAAATCTTGTCATTTTTTGGAAGATTTGGAATACCTGTATCTTCATCTTCCTTATATTCATTCATCAGATATCCAAAAACTAAAAAATAAATGAAAAATAAATTAAAATTTATAAGATATTTAGGATGATGTTGCTAGATATACCATCAATTTCCAATAGTGTATGACACAAAAATTTTCTCAAATTTTGAAATGTTCATCATTGCTCCAGGACATAAAAGGCAAGAGAAGAAAAGCATCACAACAAAAAACAATACCCAGAAAGCAGAAATAGAAGTTATACCATAGGCAATGTCTCCCAGAATGGCAGACTCTTCCGCATTCATAACTTGAATGCGGAAGTTTGACCGACAAGAGTGCATTGTGCACTCCTGTCGGTCTGCATGTGTCATTCTGGGAGACATTGCCTATGCATGTCTCCCAGAATGGCAGACTCTTCCGCATTCATAACTTGAATGCGGAAGTTTGACCGACAAGAGTGCATGATGCACTCCATTTTGTCCTATCCTCTAACTAACAAAAACCAACCCTTACATAAAATTTGTAAATTCTGATTTTCACTTAATAATATTTATTTTTAATTTTTTGTGCTTTATATAACTTATTTTTTCTACTACACTATTTTACAGACTCTACATAGCTATCCCCACATATAAACCTGTGGCAATAACACATATATACTCCCTTCATATTCTGATCTCATGACATATTATCGCAAAAACTATAATTATACAACACACCTCATAAAGTCTCATTTTACCCCTATCTAAGCGTTCAAAACTTATTTTCCCCGCGTAATCTGATTCTTCTGGCTCCGCTGATTCGATTTCTGCTGTCAGATCGTGAAAATATGCATCACATAATGAGATAAACCCAAATTACTTAACTTAATATTTTACTTAAAATTTCCTATTCCTCGCTATGGAAATATTTATTATATCTTCCGTTTTCCCTCACAAATATATTTAATTTTCTGAATAATACGTATAATAAAATGATTATCTCAAAAACTAAAATACAAAATCAATGTTGGGTAATGACTAGATATAATCTGCACTTTTGAATTCATATATTTTTTTGAAAAAATCGAATTTTCAAAAAAAGATGAAGTATGAACTTGAAGAGAAATTTTAAGTAAAATATTAAGTTAAGTAATTTGGGTTTATCTCATTATGTGATGCATATTTTCACGATCTGACAGCAGAAATCGAATCAGCGGAGCCAGAAGAATCAGATTACGCGGGGAAAATAAGTTTTGAACGCTTAGATAGGGGTAAAATGAGACTTTATGAGGTGTGTTGTATAATTATAGTTTTTGCGATAATATGTCATGAGATCAGAATATGAAGGGAGTATATATGTGTTATTGCCACAGGTTTATATGTGGGGATAGCTATGTAGAGTCTGTAAAATAGTGTAGTAGAAAAAATAAGTTATATAAAGCACAAAAAATTAAAAATAAATATTATTAAGTGAAAATCAGAATTTACAAATTTTATGTAAGGGTTGGTTTTTGTTAGTTAGAGGATAGGACAAAATGGAGTGCATCATGCACTCTTGTCGGTCAAACTTCCGCATTCAAGTTATGAATGCGGAAGAGTCTGCCATTCTGGGAGACATGCATAGGCAATGTCTCCCAGAATGACACATGCAGACCGACAGGAGTGCACAATGCACTCTTGTCGGTCAAACTTCCGCATTCAAGTTATGAATGCGGAAGAGTCTGCCATTCTGGGAGACATGCATAGGCAATGTCTCCCAGAATGACACATGCAGACCGACAGGAGTGCATAATGCCTAATATTTTCTTCATTCATTTTTAAATTGTTTTATAATTACACGTTATACTCATTTCTCTTAATTACACTAACATAAATGCATCTACCATATTCAATCCATACTCCAATTTAAGGACTGCAAGGAAATATGTTAATCTTGCAAATTCATTCTGCATCACTTTATATCTCATATATTAGAGCATCAAATATTTATATTGATGGTCTATACAAGATGATTGCATTGGAAATTTAAACATAAAACTTTTATTAAATATTATATCTAATTTTGGTAGTATTCTATAAAATCTATATTAAAAGTTTCTGTATAGGTCAAATAAGAAAATATCAGTATTTCAACAATGAGTCTTATTTACGTTGCTATCAGATTTAAGTGAAAAAAGCTTTTTCTATTTTGGTATCATGAATATAAAGTAACATGTACATATATATGAATGGCAAGTTTTGACAGAGAGATATAGCTCTGATGATGAGATAATGAAATTCTAAATATGTTATATAATCATGATCGACCCTCTCAGATTTGACCCATATTTGTATAATATACTATCTAGGCATGCAGCATCATTGTGCTGATATTAGTTTTTGAATATCTGCTCATCATGTTTCTAGGGTGAAAAATATGCTATTTTTGAACCCTGGGGAGGGGGTCATGAAAATTTTTCAATTGTCGGATTTTTAGGGTATCTTATTTTTTGTAAATTTTTTTAATTCATTATATACATCATCTGTTTAATTATAATTTTATTTAAAGCTGCCCTTTTTATCCATTAATTATAGCAATTTACAATTATAGAATCAATATAAGATAATTTAGTAATAAAATTGTAAATTTCTTATTGAATAAGTTTCATGAATTCATCATGGCCTTCTTCGAGGTTATTGAATATGTAGGAAGGTGATGGATAAGGATGGTCGCCAGGATGTCCTGTTTTAACAGCTACTGCTGTTGCGCCTGCAGCGAGTGCAGCATCAACATCATTCGGCATATCTCCAACATGGAACCATTTATCAAATTTGTATCCACGTAATTTTTCTGCGTTTTCACGTGCAAGTTTGAGTGCTTCTACTCTTTCCCATACAAATCCGCCAAATCCTCCGATTCTGTCTGGGAAGTATTCTATTAATCCTGCATTTGAAAGTTTCTTCTAAGCAATCTCTTGCAAATTTCCACTTGCAAGTCCGATGGTAACATTTGGCATCTTACTTAATTCACTAAGGATTTGCTTAATTCCTTTTGGAACCTCTGGAATGACTGTAAACATTTTGATAAAGTTTTGTTCTGTGCGCTTTCCTATTTCATTTATTATTTCTTCGGTTGGTTCGCGGCCAAGCTTCTCAACAATATGATGGATGATCTTTTTGTCCATCCAACCAGCTAATGAATATCCTAAAAACTCTTCAATATCGCCGACAGGAGCAATTACCTCCTCAACAGCATTAGAAAATGCTTGTTTGTGAACATTTACGCTTGTCGTAAAGTTGACAACAGTTCCATCAACGTCAAATGAGATGAAAACTTTGCTCATTTTATTTTCTGATGGGTTTATCTCAATTTGAGAGAAATTACGATAGAAAGAATTTTGGCAAGTGCATAAGATTCAGATGTTTATTTTAAATTTTAAAATTTTGAAAATTCCAGTCACCTATTCAAAAATTCAAATAAAGAGAGCATGGAGGATTTATCAAGTTAATATATACCATATACAAGCAGTTTTCATGGAAAGTCGCGTTTTCTTGGAAAATTACTTTAAGCTCATAGAATTCCAATTTATTTTTAACTATTAATCTGGAATTAACATATGATTATGCCAGATTGATGACCAACTTTAATGGAAACTACAAGATTCCATCGAATGATTATAAATTGTTGATGAGATCAACCAATCAATAACTGATTATATAATTCTACAAATTATTGGATATGATAACAATATGGATCGAATAGATATATTAGGATCAAAATTAATTTGTTAGCAATTTCATTTGGAACAATTTGATAATCAAATGAACACTTCTAGTTTATTATATTTAAAATATACTTGTAATTTGAATTATTATCCAGTAAATACGTGATACTTATTACTTGGATTATATTTGATTTCTTTGCTTGAAATCTTCAATTCTCTTGATTTGATTTGGTGATGTGTTATTTATAGAATATACCATAAAATGTGCAAAAAACATAATTATGTAAACTGAAGCGTAATTGAGAGGCTTGATTGACTTCAAATAGAATCCTCAAAGCTATAAAAGTGACAATGAGCAGTAATGTTGTTTTTAAAGAAGGCGATTTCATACGATTGAATAAAGATAAGTATGCAAAGATAGTCAGTTTAGACCCAGAAGGAAGACTCCAGTTTCAATATTTGGATGCTTATCATTCTGGAAATAGGGATGATTTCACTTTCATTCCAGAAGATGAAATTCCAAAATATCCTGAATATAGTTGCTATAGAGAATATAAAACCGTGTTAACAGAAACAGATCCATACACACAAGCAATGGATAATACTAAAATGCCCCGACCAGTGCTAAATTTAACGCTACGACCAAAAATTGGAGATCTAATTTATGTTCCTAAAACAAACTCTGTTGGCGTTTTTATTTCAATCGATAACAAACCACAAATTTATACTATCAATCAACATCATGAAGAATTAAATAGTGACGATGAATTCCAAATCGCAACCGATAAGTTAATCTGCTATGATGTTAATGAGAAAAGAATAATTCCAGGAGATAATTTGTTAATATATTCAAAGGAAACATTCATACGAGCTACAGCATTACACCCATATGATGGAAAAGTGTTTTGCTTTTCAAATCAAGGGTACGATTGGTATGATTCATATAATATCTACGATTTTACAGCAAATAGCCAAAAATATTCCGTTGGTATGGTTAAAATGCAAAATACACAAGAATATCATGTACTTTTTGTTATGAAATCAGGTGATGTTTGCATTTTAACCGAAAATGATCGCCCAGAGTTACTGCCGCTGAGTGATTATGGAACCAGATGGAAATTTGTGAAAACTATGGAAGGAACAGTTGTTGCAAATACAAGCGCTCCTGGACAGAATTCTCCAAATACAAATTCAAGACAAAATTCGAACCAGAATTACATTCCACCTCCAAATTCCATGCAAAATTCAGGTCCTAATTACAATATGGGTCCAAACAATCCTCAAAATCAATATCCAAATAATAATCGTGGCCCTAATCCTATTTTCAATCCAAATTCAGGCCCAGGATACATGCAACGAAATCCACCAAATTATCCTCCATCTTCTGGCCCGCCGCATCCACCAATGCAAAGAATGTCGTCTGCTCCTAATCCGAGTGAACCAGATTATCCAGATCGTCGGTTTAGAGATCCCAGAGACAACTATAATGATTTTGGCCCACCAATGAATTACAATGGAAATTCACGCCATTCCGGACCTCCTCCTCCCCAGAATTCGTATCCACGACCAGATGATTCGAACTATCCTCCACCTCCACCACCGGGATATGATCGCCCACCCCCGAGACCAGATTCAAGATATTCAGATTACAGACGCAGTCCACCTCCGCCGCCGCCACCACCGCCGCGTAGAGATGAAGAATTTCCACCGAGATCATACAGTAGAAATGACGATTCTCCTCGTCCGCCACCAAGATACAACGATTATTCTTCTTCACGCCGATACGATGATGATTATGATGACAGACACCACCATCATCATCACAGATCGAGAAGGAGTTATTCCGATGACGAAGAATACGATTACAATCACGATTCCTACCGTAGACATGAAAGACCATATGATAGAGACTATTCACATCCACACGACAGAGACTATTCATATGATAGGAAATATTCAAATGATAGAGAGTATTCATCGAGATCTAAAAGTCCTCCGACAACAAGCACAAGCAGTGTATTATCTTCAATCAATTTCGATCAACCTGAGAAGAAGGAGTTGACAAAACGCGAATATATTTATGATATAGAGAAAAAGGGAACAGCTGAAACAGTTTTCAACCACGAAAAAGTTTATAAAGGAGTTATCGCTGCTGTGCCATATATTGGAAAGAACATTCTTATTAATAATATAGAAAATGATGTGATTATATCATATCAAATTGTCGATACAACATTCGAAATGCCACTTTCTAATTCTACAAATTACGGACCAATCAAACTCCATCAGATTCAGATAATTAGGCCAAGTGAGAAAGGACAAAAAGCAGGTTTCTTTGACAACAAAGGTGAATGGCATAATGGATCTGTTGTTGAATTCAATCCAAAAAGTGTTAAGATAGATTATTTGATTAAAATAGGAAATGGAAAGACAAAGCATGTATCTGATTCTGTTCCAATTAATCGTGCACTTAGAACCTCCAATTACTATTAAGAATAAAGATTATATTTTTTGTATTTTTTTTTATGAAATTAGAACTGTTTTTGTGGGAACTGTTTGATAAGAAATATATAATTTAGTCAAAAATACGAAAGTTTTATATCAACTGATATCAATTATAAAAGATAAATATATCTTTTTTACGAATTAACAATTTCTTTTAAAAATTATCCTTAAGACAAGCTGTAATACATATAGGCTTATTAAATAATCGTCTTATTTAAACAGGATTATAGTCAAGCAACTTTGAATATTATGAATTGGATGACAAGGGCGATTTGGCAAAATTATGTATGCTTTATGAGTTCTTAATGCATAATGAAATTTATTTTCTAGATTTCAACTTTTTTCAAATTGCTGATCAAATATTGCGGGAGCTTTCCAAAAATCATATAACTTAAATATTTCAAATAGCTCGATGATAATGTTGATTTATTAACACCGAAATCGCAATTTTATCACTCAAACCGCAAAAGTTTACTTTTTTTAAAAACCGAATTTAAAATAGATTTAACTCTGTACTGCAATATTAATATATCAAAATTCGAATAATCGACAACGATTATGAGTTGTTTGAAAAATTGAGCAATTTTTTCAATGCACGTTCAATTTATTTATTTTTATCATTAAGTTGATTTCGCAGATGCAAAATAAAAATAAATGTGAATTGAAACTATAATTGTTTTTGGAATTCAATGTACCTTTTATCGTCTTGGAACGTTTTTTTTCGTAAAAGCAGAGTTTTCAATCAATTTTACAAATGACTATCAACTATCGACAGGTAGCTAATGATATAGGGAACCAACTAGAAAATCATACATTTGTTGAGTCATACAACATACAGGACACATGCAAGATTTTGGAACTTGCAACATTAAATGTATCACAAGCAAGGAACCTTTTTGAAGACTCATATTTTAAATATGATCCAATAGACTCCTTCAAAATCTTCCAATACGTCAAAGTCGAACTTGGTCATGATTTTGACCAAGCTTTGGCTCTATGTGACGTTTTGAGTAATTTCTTAAAGGCACCTGTTATTCGAGCTCTTCAATCTTCAGTTAAGGAGATGTTAGATACAATAAAAACAAAAGATGAAGAATTAATTCATCTACGAAAAGAAATTAACGACATGAAGGGAAAGAATCCAAATCTTTTAAGCAGAAAATCAATTTCAACAGCAAATGTTGAAATCGCTCAACAGGCAGCCACTATTGAAGATTTAAAGCAGCAAATTGAAATGTTAAAAGAGGCATCTATCAATTCACCGACTCCTACTAACACAATTCACATCGAAAACTTAAAACAATACGCTCCAATACGTGATGAGTTCGAAAGAACACATGAATACGTCAAAGAAGAAGATTTCTACAAAGTTTATGACATTTTAAGGAATATTGCAGACGAAGGTGATAAAATATCAATGAAATATGCAATCGAGAATAGATATCATGAAATAAGACGAGGTTTAATATGTTTTTATATGCAGCTTCAAAAGGCAATCTACCGCTTGTAAAAATGCTTGCAGAATGTGGTGCTGATATTGCTTGCACAAATACAATTAACAAATGGACAGCATTACATCATGCTTGTTATTGGGATCGTCTTCCTGTAGTTGAGTACCTTTGCACACTCCCAGGACTTGATATTAATGCCAAGAATATTGGTGGCGATACAGCACTCCATAAAGCTTGTGACCACTGTAGAGTTGAAGTTGTGAAGTTCCTTGTTACAGTTAAAGGTATTAAACTTAATGAAAAGAACAATAAAGGCAAAACACCACTTAGAAGTACCAATAATAACGATATTAAGACAATTCTTCGAAATCTTGGAGCAACATAACTTTGTTTTATATAGTTTTCTTTGTGATTTCAGTAATATATATTATACTATTTATAAATACTTACCATTTATTTTGTAATCACTCATTTTTTTTGATATCTAAATTTCTTCCGGAGTTTTACATTCATAATATTATTGAAACAAAGCAACGGGCAGGAAAAGGTTAAAAACAAACCATCAACACAAGTATTCGTTATGTCATTGAAAGTAATGAAAGATCAATGAATGAAAATCAATAATTTCGCTTCCACAGTTGCAAAGTATAGGCTTAATACTTAAGCCGTCGCCAAATAGTTTGCTTGTTCGTCAAAGCTTGGATGAATTTGTATGCACAATTGTAATTTTACGGAATTTGAGCAAGTAATTAGATTTTTTATATAATATAGCATTTAGGTATCATGATATCAGCAGAGATCTAAAGTATGAAATTGTTGGCGGTTAGATTTGGACCATCATTGTATTATGCCAAAGGAACTCGCTCCAGCAAAGCTTGAAACAACAATTCACCTTCAAAAGGCTGTCCACGGAACAACACGCAGATTCCGTGCTGAGAGAGCTATCAAATTCATCACAGCTGCAGCCAAGAAAATGATGCACACAGAAGTCGTTAAAATCGACCCAGAACTTAACTCCCGCATCTGGATCCATGGCAAGAACTGCCCACCAACACGCGTTCGTGTCGTTTTCGAGCGCAAGGCTGACGAGGAAGATGCTGAAAAGATGGTTACAATTGCATCCTACAAGAACGTTGCTTCCTTCAATGGCCTTCAAACAACAAAGGTTGTTGATCAGTAAGTATTATATTTTTTCAAATAGTTTTTAATATCCCAAAAAAAGACTATCAACGGCGTTACAAATCAATAGAGTTGTAAAAATTTATTTTATCTTCATGATGGTTTCTTAATTTAGAAAATAATACTCTCATATAACTTTTTTATTCAATTAATTTGAAAAAGTATATTGATTTATCTTCTAATTTAAAGAACTATCGATAGCTTGATGGACTTTACCACCACGATCCTCTTGCTTTGTATACTTTGAAGCTGAATTTTAAGTTTAAGGGTTATGTTTGATTTTTTCGATCCGATTACCGCATAATTATGAGTAAGTGCTGTAACAATATTAAGTAATAATATTATTGAGTTAATTAGTTCGAGTGTCAAAAAAATTTTCAAATGAGATTTCGTAAATTGTTTCCATCGTTTTCGGATTTCGTCAAATCCTAAAAATCCGCGAATTCTATCAAAGAATTGGCTAAATAACAACTTTTTCCTAACAAATTTACATTTGACGGTTTTTCGGTACAAAGAATTTTGTTCAATGTCTCAAGATTTAACACTCAAAGTAGTTGTTGTTGGAGAATCCGGAGTAGGAAAAACATGTGTTTCACTGAGATTTCTTACTGGTGAGTTTTCTGGAACAACTACTCCAACAATTGCAGCTGGGTTTTGCAACGCCAAGCTAAAAGTCGGTAAAACCAATGTAAATCTTCTTATTTGGGATACTGCTGGTCAAGAAGCTTATAGATCACTTACTTCACAATATTATCGCGATACAAAAATTGCAATTTTAATGTTCGATTTAACATTACCGCAAACAATGGATGCCATTAATGAGTGGCATGATAGAATATGCGAAGTTAATGACGGAAGAGTCATTACTGTATTAGTTGGAAATAAATCTGATTTACCAGGAAGAAAAGTCACTGCTGAACAAGGCGAGAAACTTGCTGAATCAATAGGTGCTATCTATCGTGAAACAAGTGCGCTTACTGGTAAAGGAGTTACTGAAGTATTCGAAGATGCCTGCGAAGAATACTTGAAGTTTAATCCTACATCATCTAGACTACGCACAAAGCAAAGTGTTGACGTTGCCAAGCCCGATGCTCCAAAGGGAAATTGCAGTTGCTAATTTTTTTTATAGTTTTAATGTAAATAAACAGGCTATTCTATTTCCAGTTCAATAGTTTTACTTAAACTATCGAATACAATTAGAATTGTTCGATATTTTCTAATAATTAATCAAATAATTATATTTTGCCTATAAGGTTACTTTCATATCTTTGAAATAGCGCAGTACCTCCATTTTAACATTCAAATTGTTCATTTTTGTCTTACTACCACCGAAATTCTATATTTTAGAAAAAATTTCAATGAATCAGTGTTTAAAATTGCTGTTTGATTTTAATAATCTTAATATTAGATAGGAAATAGTTTAGTCATCATAAAAAATGCCAGAATGATTTCTTTATCAAACATTTTTATGAAGAATGTAAAGAATAAAGATACTGATTCTTCAAATATGATTATTAAAAGACAATTAGTAATGATTGGAGATGAATTATCAGAACATGTGAATACATATTCTCAAAAGCGTGAATCTGTCTCGCATTTGTATAAAAAATATAAAATAACGGAAGATGAATATAGGAGCAGAATGATGACTCTTGATAGATACGACGAAACAATTAAGAGTGCATGGAAAGAATTCCAAGAAAATCAATATTATCAAACCCAACAATTAAAATCTCTTTCTCAAAAAGCAGACCAAGCAATATCTAAAGCTTTATCGAAATTATATGAATTAGACAAAGAAAAGCAGAATTTAGACACACGTTACGAAGAAATTCAAGATGAACTTACAAATTTTCGAAGCCAATTTACAGAAACAATAGCATCAGTTAATAATTTGAGTTCTTCAAAAGAACAATTAGAAGATTTTATCTCCGGTTCTGAACGAATTGAACCAGATGAGAATTTACAAAGCATAAAACAACAAATAAACGAATTTTCCAAGGGAATATCGTCAATTACGAAGAAAACTGCAAAATTGCAAATGAAACAACAGTTTTATTCAACAACTTCTTCAAAAAATTCAACACAAATAAACGATTTAGATCTTAGAATACAAGATTTAACTAGTCAAATACACGAATCAATGAACTCATCTATACAAACTCGCAATTCGTTTAGAAACTCTCAAACTGAACAAAAAACGATTAATTTTGACGAATTGCAATTAGAAAAAAACAAACTAGTTTCATCATTAGAAGAAGGTGTACAAAAATACAGACAGTTTTCCAATGATTATAAGCTACTAAAAAGTCAAATTACAAATTTAAATATTAAATTGAACAAAACTCGAAATGATCTTAGCGAAACAGCAGAAGCAATTAAAAGTCTTTCGAAAGCAGCTCATGAAGCATCAGAGAAATTTAAATCTTATTACGCCGTAACTTTAGAAAAAGTTTGTCAAATGAAATTAGAATTATCGACCATGCAAACAGAGAAGGCAAGTTGTAAATCAGATCTACAACGAGAAGAAGAAAATTTGAAGAAAAATAGAAAATTATTATCTGAAAATATTGAAAATTTTCCAATTTATCTTGATATCATTGATAAATATTATCATGAAAAACAGATTGAACTCGATTACATCCAGAAATATGGTGATTTGAAGGTTGCAAAGAATTTCGAAGATATTATTCAAATCACGGATCAAATTTTCGAGCCAGATACAAGTTACAAGAGAATAGAAAACGATTTAAAGCATGAGTCAGAGCAGATTATTACTTTGCGAAGACAAGTTTTGAAATTAACACAAGAAAACAGTTCTATGCTCAAAGAAATCGGAGTTTATTCTACAGATGAAATGAAGAAGTTCGAATTGGAGAGAATGAAAGGAAAGAATGATGAAATTGGCCGAAATATCGAAATTGCAAAAATAGATATTGCAAACCATCAGAGTTCTATATCAAGATTGTTTATACAAATGCATAACAGAGCTATGTCTACTTTGACTAAGCTGGCAAATTATGAAGCTTCGAATAAAGAAAATTTATTCCATCAAGGAGATTTACATCAATGGAATGAGATGCTCGGAATTATTGAAACAATTCCTTCAATTCCATCTGTTATGAAAAAGAAAAAATTGAAAAATAAAAATTAATTTGTTTGTTTTATAAATTTTTAATATTTATCCAGTCTATCACAGTTAGGTGTTTATATATTCACTATTTACAGATCTAATTAATGAATATATTTAATGACTTTGAAAGATTCAATTCAATATCTTATGATAATACAAGAATTTAACTTCATTTCCATGGCAATGAATTCATTTAATGATTTAAATATGAATTATAATAACCAACAGATCAATACTATTATGTTATACCAACTTCTTATATCAATTTCATATCTCTTAGCAAATATTGACTTTTACATCATATTAATAAAAATTCCTATAGTTGTTCTATCTAACTATCTTCCTTATCAAGAATTAATCATAGAACCTGATTATTGATATGTTGTCACTTTTCCTACGTTATTGAAAAAAACTATGTCGGAGGATATCTTTGGGCCTCCGGTCTGGGATCTTGATCCTGTTCTCAAAACATCTACAAAGAAGTTTAGAATGTCTCCTGCCGTTGAATTAGCCCATCAAAAGCAGGAAATTGAAATTATGAAAAAAGATATTGCAGATAAAGATGCCCAAATTCGAAATCTCTCAGAAAAATGTGCAGAGTTTTCACAAGCATGCTCGGATATCCATGCTTTAATACGAGATTTCGAAGCTGTCGCTGATCAAAAGTTTTTTTCTCCGGAACAAGCATCGAAAAACATATTTATAACACATATGGAATACACAAAAATCTTATCTAACAGTATTAATTCTATTATTAATCAACATAATTCACTTCAAGACCAATTTACAAAAGATTTTTCAGATTACGCGGAAGATGTTTCAAAAAGACTTATAGAAATTAGAGATGAGTTTCTTGCCGTCAGAAAACGCAAGGAAGAAGTCATAGAAAACACTCAATACTTAAAAAGACTATGCCAAGTTAATGAACGCGAAAGACAGTCACTCCAAACAATTGTAGAACAGTTAAATGACCAAAAGGCTCAAATAGACGCTTCCGCCCAAATTGATGTTGATAATTTCAAGCAACAATACGATAAAATGCATCAAGAAACAAGAGAATTTAAGCAGGAAGCATTACAGACAACAATGAAGTTCGAAAAACAGCTAAATAAACCACAACCAAGACAGATATCCGATACTCGCCTTGAAGACTCGATTTTACAAAGAGAAGTCACTACTCTTGCAAGGCATTACGATATGGAGTCCCAAAACTACGAGAATACCTATAAAGAATATCAACATGTGATGGAAGAAATAAATCGTGGAAAAGAACACATTAAAAAGCACATGAAAGCATTGGATAGACAAGAACTTGAGAATGCGCAAAAGGTTAATAAGGAATTACGTGCTTATATCGAAAGTGAAAGAAATAATGATAAAATGAGATACGAAAGTCAAGTAAAACGCAACAAAGAGCTTGAAAGAACAATACAAGAACATCTAGATGAACAGAACATGCTTAAACAGTATCTCCAACAAATAGATAAAAAGATGTCAACGCAATCCACAAAACTTCCTATTCTGACTGGAGGACAAAAAGAAAACAACGTTGAATCAAAGAATACAACATTAATTTTGTCTAGACACAAAGCCGATGACGCGGAAATGAAAATGATCAAAAAGGCAATGTCTTCTATCGCTAGAAAGAAAACACTTAATACATCAGGAGATGTTGCATCGAAATTATAATTTTTTTAATATATTTTGTTTGTTATATATAATAAAATTTATTTATATCACTAAACTTACTAAACTTTTATATAATGGCTCTGTTATATGTGTTATATAATATATAGGATGGTAGGAAACCCCCGTAGCATCTAGGGATCAAAAGGAGGTAGCTACATTCTGATTTCATATTCATAACCCTTTGTTATATTAGGTAACTTATAGTTGTAAATTCAACAAATACTGAAAAGTGAACAACCCACTTTGTCATAACGTAATATTACATAAGTCAATTTTAAATTTGATTTGTAATAGAACAATAAAATAAGATTTGATATGTAATTCACATGAGAAGGAATACTATCGCGATCATACAACATAAAATACCGTTAATATGTTCATAAATAGAAAGTTTATTCATAAATCTCGTTGATATTTATCAAAAATTTTCACATGTTTGATGAAAAATGTAAAATAAATTGAGAACCAGTAAAATTTAAGATATCATAATATTTGCTGTGTATATTGTGTTATTTGATATTTTTATAATATTGATTTTCGAGGCGAGTTATATTTTTTTTTGAGAGAAATTGATCCGAAAAGTAATCAGTTCACTTATTTCCAAAAAATTTTTAGTATGGATACTGATATAACACAGAATTACCAATACATTGGATCTCACATCAAAGATTACATATCACAAGACAAACTCTTTACTATTTTCGAAGAAGAAGATATCAAACAATTTCTTAAATCAGCAATTTTATCTTCCGACGATTACTGTACTATCCTCCAACAAGGAGCATCAGAGATTTCCAAAAAGGATCTCTTTAGCTATACACATTCTGCTAATGTTACTGTCAAAAATTTTCAAGATGCTGTTATAGTTCTGAAATCAATGAGTAAAAGTATGGATTTGAGAGTTTTAGACAGTGTTGTTGATGCATTAAGCGAAAATGACCAGAAACCATCTACTCAACCAGTTAATAAAGATTTCGAAGAATCAATCGCAAAATTACAATCACAATTGGACGAATTACGTAACCAGGCTCAAGCCCCAACTTCAGCGCAATCATTTACTTCTGAGCAACGCCCTACCTATACAAGAAGTCCGAAATCTTCCAATGCATCTGAAGAACGCCTTGTCTCTACAAGAAGTCCGAAATCTTCAAATGCATCTGAAGAACGCCTTGTCTCTACAAGGAGTCCGAAATCTTCAAATGCATCTGAAGAACGCCTTGTCTCTACAAGGAGTCCGAAATCTTCAAATGCATCTGAAGAACGCCTTGTCTCTACAAGAAGTCCGAAATCTTCAAATGCATCTGAAGAAAACGGAAGAACTAGAAGATCTAGAAAGGAACTCGCTGATCAAACAAGAGGTAATAGATCTGGTGTTCTTCCTCCAGCAGCCGATGCACAAGAACAAGCAGCAGCCACAGAAGCAATGCCAGAAACAACAGAAGATTATGTTGCAAGGATGGATCAACTAAGGTATACAGAAGATTTCTGGGGAGCCTACAATTTACTTAATGACCTCGCAACCAAAGGAAACTACAGGATGCTACAACGAGCAATAGAAGTTAGATTAAGTGACAAGAAGGGCGAATTTGGCAAGAATCCTCTTTTAGAAGCTTGTGAAAAGTGAAATCTCAAGCTTGTCAGATCCCTGATTGAAAATGGAGCTGCCAGAGAGCCAATGAATGATGATGGAGAGACACCTATTATTAGAGCATCTCGCTATGGAAATGTAGATGTTGCGAAATATCTTGTTTCCATCGGATCAAAGATCGACTCCACTTGTAATTCCAGTGATACTCCGCTTATCAAAGCATCGTCAAATGGACGCTATGATATGGTTAATTACCTTTTATCCGCTGGTGCAAACAAAGAGGCAAAGAACAGATTTGGTGATACAGCACTTTATTGGGCTGCTGCAAATGGCAAATTAGATGTTGTTAAATTACTCGTAAATAAAGGAGCTAATAAGGATTCAAAGAATCTCAAAGGAAAAACACCACTCATCATAGCGGCTGCAAATAATCATCTTGATGTAATTAAATATCTTGTTGGTAGCGGAGCAGACAAAAACGCTGCCAGCAAATTTGGAGATACACCATTAAGTGTTTCAAATGGACCTGTTAGAGAATATTTGAGATCTGTTGGAGCAAAAGATTCGACAGCTCCTCCTCGCCGTGGATTTCAATAAAATACCACCTTATAATTTATAAATATTTGTTTTATCAAAGAATTAAATCGCTTCTATTTCAAAAAACTAATTTTTATATAAGATCTTTGAAAGTTTATATATAAAGCTCCACATCTCAATACGATTGCTGCTTATATTGCAGATTTAAAAAAGTTTCATTTCTAATTCTTCTTGGAGTTGTGCCAAAGACAACCATTTTTAGATAATGATTGTATTTGTTCGCAATAATTGTGTGTATTGACAACAACAAGCTGAAACTTCCTATATATCTAATAAATCAAATTTCAATATTGGAATTATATGTTTAAAAGCCCGGATGATGAAGAACATACAATTCTGATTTCTTTTACATTGTATTGCTGAAGAATAGTAATAAATATAAAATATGATAAAAAAAAATAATTGAAATTTATAAATCTTTACAACAATAAATATTCACTATGTAATGACAATTTAATTGTTCATTAAAAGTTTATTTGCTGTCAGTGTCAAGGAAATATCCAATAAGAAAAGCGATTGCAAGGAAAGCCACTAAGATTAAATACAACGGGAGTCTGCTTTTCTTGGGTTTAACATCATCCTCATCCTTATAATTTGAATCATCGATTTGTTTTACTTGTCTTCTGTGGATTGGCTCGAGTTCATCGGTAGATCTACGAGGCATTTGAGGTCCTTGCACATTTTCTGTTAATTTTACATTCTGAAAGTTATTGAATCCAGGATTTTTCTGCCAAGGTGACATTTTAATTTTTATATGTCACTTTTGTAGTCTCAATACTTTTAAAATTTCATGTAAGGCCAATTTTCAGATGCAACGAGATTTTATTTACAATACATATATGAATTATCAAATCAAATTTGATTTTTATATTTCTCTTTTCAATTTTTTTGTACGTTGTTTTCTTCAAAAATGGCGGAGGAAACAGTTCAATTTGAGGATATTGATCTAGGACAAGCAGTCCGCCTTGAAAAATCCAAATCAGATCCACTAGTAATTACTAATACGTTTTCCGAAGAAGAATTAAAATCGATATTCATAGCAAAAAGTCAAGATTTTAACATTTCGACATCAGACAAGATGTTTCAACGATTTTATATTAATCAAATGAAGAAACCATTCCTAAAAATCTTTGATATGAGCTCATCTTCTATTGGTCCTAAAGCAACAGAAGTGATTTGTTCATTAATTCTAAATCATCCTCATATAAGATCAATTAACTTATCGGGAAACTCCATTGGCAACAAAGGAGCTACTTCTATTGCTCAATTCTTATTACAAACAACAAAAATAATATCATTAGATTTATCATCAAATGCAATCCTTGACAAAGGTCTATATGCCATATTTTATGCACTTAAATCAAACCCTTCCGTTATTTCACTTAAAATTGGCTCTACATCATCAGTTGCAAGAAATTCAGTTGGCCAAAGTGCTGCAAAAGAATTAGCATCAACTCTTTCAATGAATCAAGTTCTTTCCGAACTAGATTTATCAATGGCAAAGATTACATGCGATTTAATGATCCACATTTCGAAAGGATTAGAATTAAATCATTCATTGCAAGTTTTAAACATATCTAACAACAATATTTGCTCAAAAGGATGCAGAAAAGTATTACAAGCAATATTAAACTCAAACATTGTTGATTTAAACATCTCAAACAATGCAATTAAAGATGATATTGCTCCAGACTTCATAAAATACATTTCCAAGAACAAAAGCATCAAGCGCCTTAATATTTCTAATAACCAGCTTACAAAAGCATTCACAAAAGCTATTACACCAGCTTTTGCAAATTATTCTGAGTTAATTGAGTTTAATTTGTCACACAATCCACTCACAGGTGCCGGAATTGATGAGTTCGGACCAGCGCTTGCCATGAATCTTAAAATAAAGACATTAAACATCTCAATGTGTCAAATTGACAACAACGGCTTCAAATCCTTCTGCAAGAAACTGGCCGAGAATTATTCCCTTACAACACTGATTCTGTCACATAACCCGATTGGCGATGAAGGCGCTAAGAATTTCGCGGAAGTGATTAAAGAGCATCCCATCTTGAAGGAGATCGATTTAGAGATGACAGAAATTACTGATGTAGGCGGTGATGTATTAATACCTGCATTAGGAGCTTCCAAATCCATTGAAAAAGTCTCATTTCGAAATAATCTTTTGGGAAATCCAAAAGTTATATCGAAAGCTCTCATGGATAACACTCTTTTATACTACTTTGATATAGATTACAACGATATCGAGTACAAATACCATGCAGATATTGAGAAATTGATAAAATCAAATCAAAAATTGAGGAAAGAAAGGAAAGAGAACAAAATCAAGAGGGAAGTACAATCAACCAAAGATGTAGATGCCAGACTACACCTAACACGCCAGGAAATCTCAGAAGAAAGGGAACAAATCCAATCTTATTCAGACGATCTCGTCAAAGCTAAAGAAGAATTCAAAACAGCCAGTGAAAGTCGAAATACAACAATAAAAGCTCTTACTACTAAGTTCGATGAAATAAATGGAGTACAAAATGGAAAAAGTGACACCTACAGAGAGGCCATTGGCAATTTACAGAACAGCAAAGAGGTATTAGAGTACAATTTGAGGAGCCTTCAGCAACAGCTACAGTCAGAGATTGAGGTGAACAAGAGAGATATGACTGCAATGGGTCAACTTGAAAATAAATTATTTGAAACACAAAAAACAAATGAAATGGAGATTAGTGATGTTATTAAGAAACTCCTTGAGGCAAAACAAAAATATTTGGATGCTAAAGAGATTCTTCTTGAAGCTTGGAACACTTCTCATGTTTTCGTAACTTCTGGACATGACACAGCCACTCCTAAAAAAACTAACCGCGAAACAACAAGGAACACGAAGAGGAGCTCTAGAAAGAAGATATCAGGAAGCGATTCTAAAGGAAAAGTAAATGATAAATTCCCTTCTTCTCGTCCTGTTGATTAACTTTGGTTTGTTATTTTATTCATTTTTTTTAGTTGTTTGATGTAAATTATAATATATTTGTTACTTTATAAATGAAACTCATTACTTTTTTCATACGGTAATGTGATAGTAGCTCATCTGTTCATTACAATGTTGGCGAATAATATGTTTATTCACTACCAGTTTTCGAGATGTGATGAATAATTATAGAAAATAGCTAAAAATAATGTCCTACTTTTATCAATTTTATATCATTTTAGAGTTAAAGTGCAAAGTGGAGAACATGCCTGTACTGTTGAGGATTCAATATTTTGATTGTTTTATTTTGCACCTGCTTTAAATATGAATATTCAAGTTCATTATGTAGTTTTCATTTTCTTTTCTTTTGCATAATGAAGTGGAGTTTTTCGTAGTTTTTTTGGCTCACATTATGGGAATCAAAGGTTCCTTTGATCGATGTGTATTTGCTTATTTTTCGAGATGTTATCAAGATCAACAGTAAGGACTCCACTTATCAGGATTAATTAAATAAAAGTTCGTTACTTTTTTATTAACATAGGAAATAACAGTTGATGAGTGTGTAACAGAAAGATCTATGCTTATCACGAAAAAAACTAACATTTCATATGAAGTCAGGGAAAAAAGTGAAAAAAATGTCAACTGAAACAAACAACACTGACTTACAACAATATCAAATTGCAATAAAAATTGCAGAGGCGCACATTAAATTGCTTTCCCAACGTCCTATTGAAGAAACAATGGCTTCTTTAACAGAATTCGAGCAATTGAAATTCAAAACTACAATGGCATACGCTCTGACGACTCTTCAAATGTGCTATTTAAAGGCCAAAGGAGAGAACATTGATTCTCATCCAAACAAACATTACTTAGAAAAACTTCAAGCTCTATATTCCAAGATTGATAAATACATTGATTCCCCAAGCAAATGAAAATTGGTAACTCATCTTTTGTACTTAAATTCAATGATAACAAATTAAATGTGAATTGTTTTCAAAATATTTCACGTTTACTAGCCACAATTACGATGTTATTTGCAAGGAATGTAACTATAAGACTTACTTTGAATACAATTGCTTCAATTTATACAATACTCGAAAAGATTTTTTTATTACTTTGAATAGAATGATTTGAATAGGATCCAATTCTAAAACTGTTATAAATTTAGAGATTTTTGCGGAATAAATACTTTTTATTCTTTATTTATTGGTATTTTTTATGGTATTTTTAGCTTTTTGTTGAAATGATTTAAGAAACTCAAACACCTTAAATAACTCGGAGAATCCATGAATATATTCATATATCTTTTTTACTTGTTCAATGGAAAATTTTACTTCCAATTTGTTTTGGAGCCCAAATCATTTAAATCGTATTGGTGAAATTATTTAACACATCATGGCCTTTTAATTTATTTAAAATTAACTCGAAAATTTTTTTCTTCCTCCAAAATTTTTTTTTCCTACAACAAAATTCAGAAAAAGATTCAATGCGAAGAGTGATTCAAGCCAATCAAATGGACCCTGAATGGCTTGCAATCATCGAGCAATTGAAAACAGAGCGACCTATCCCAGCATTGAAGCTCATTGCCGATAAAATTCAATTTACAGAGCAGCAAATAGCCTATCGACTGCCTTTTGATGAAATTTGCGCAAGGATAGACGATATACTATCACAACTAAATAGAGTTGATATACTAGAACTTGCAACAGAGTGTGTTTTTAAAATTGCTGATTCATTAGATAACACATACGATTTATATTCTAAGACCAAGATATTCCAACACTTGAGAAACTTCATAGATCGTAAGCTAAGTTCCAAAATTACTGAAAATTGTCTCAGAACATTCATCACAATTTCGAAAGTAAACCCAGAGGAGCTTTGCAAGACAGTGGGTATTGATCCTCTCATCAAAGCAATTAACGAGTGTAGCTTAATTGATCAAAAAGATGCTTTTGTAGCCATGGCGCGAATGACTGAGAAATATGTTGACAATAACATGATTTCGAACTTACAAGATATAGCACCTTTCTTCACAGAATATAATTTACGATTAGTTATTCACGCAGTTAAAACTTTTCATAATATTGTTTCCCGCTTGAATATTTCAACAGCTCCACCTAAAGTAATCAATCAGATTGCAGTAAGCTTACTAGTTATTACAGATATGAACTCAGATATTCTATTACTCGAAGATTTAATAAAATTAGTTCAAATTCATTCTCTTTTACATGCTTTCGTTATTAGTCCAATAGATTTCAATGGTATTATATCACAGGCGCAATCTACATCGCGAGAAGTCGAGTTATATACGAAAATTGTTTCATTGATTAATGTAACGCTCAAGCACTACTCAAAAGTCAAAGCATCGAAGTCAACGAACATCATATTGAGTTTTATCAACAAAGCATTCCCTGTTATCATAGACGTTTTACAAAATCACCGAGGATCAGCTAAAACAAGCCTAGAATGCATAAAATACATACTCAAACTCAATCCATCAGCCGATATATCATGTTTATACGAGAGTTTTACTGGTTACGCCATAGATAATGAATTGGTCAAAAGTATTTTGGACATAGCAAACAATGTACCCAACCAAATGTCTCTTGCCAAGTCTCCAATCCCAAGTATACTCATTGGAGCCAAAAAGAGGCTTTCTAACGACAAAGATTTCGTAAAAAGGGTTGATTTAATACTTTCTAAGCTAGATAGCAGCGGTTTCGCAACTTTGAAGGAAATAAATTCAATTACTTCGTTCGAACAACTATACGATCTCTTGATTACGCAAAACATGCCATTATATGACTTTGTGAATACAGGAGGACTCGAAGCTGCCAAGGAATTCTTATATACATACCAAGGCCGTATAGATGTTGTTGGAGAGGAATCTCTAAAGCAACTTGTTGAAGCATCTCATTCTATTTTGAGTGGTTTTCCAGTTCCTCATGACGAGGACATACTCGGATCGGAAAGGAATGATAAGTTCGAGTCATTTTCCATCAACGTTGATATAGAAATGCCGAATATGGGGACTGAAAATTTCAGATTGGAAATAACAATAGATTTCTCGGCCATTGAGGCATTTTATAACCAGAGAAGACGTGGAGTCACTTTTGATATCATGAAAAGAAGTTTTGACAGAAATCCAATTATATCTCGCCATTTAAAGAGGATTGATGAAAAAATACAGTACTCAAAGTTGGCAGTCCTCAATAGAATAGCAAATACTCCAGAATATAAGCGCTGTTCCTTCAAAATTGGAAATTCAATTTTTTCTGCTCGAGATAACGTTTTCCAATCCATTTGTAAAGTAATAAAAGACCCTAAACTACTCAAAGAAAAGTGTCCTCTCATCAAAATTATCGAAGGAGACTCAAATCCGGCACCTTTTGATTTATATCAAGTTAGCAAGGTCCCGCAACAGATTTTACCTACCTTTGAACTATTATCTATTATACACAGACTCCATCCAACCCTTAATTTAGTCTGCCAAGCTTTTTCGGATCATATCGCTCCATCATTAGCTTCAATTGCGAACACTGTTGGCGGATTCAGTTCGGCCGGCAGCATGATGTACAATTACCCGTATTTATTTGATCTCAAACACCGTATTTTGTTCTTTAAAGAGCTGGCATTTGATTTACCGGCCGGATTCTACTCTATGTACATAGAATTCATAAAGCCAGAGGCCAGGAGAAGCGAGAAAGCCATAAAATACAACTGTCAGTTGAATCGGGACAATTTGGCCGCAGAAGGAGCAACGGTTTTGAACGCTTTCGCACCTTCCATGGGCATCCTAGAGGTCCAATTCATCGGCGATGAGGGAATGGGTTATGGTCCGACCCAAGAATTTTTCACATTATTCTCTCACGAGCTCTGCCGCACTTCTAGAGGTCTCTGGCGAACAAATGACCCTCAAGCGGAGTTCGCCTTCTCACAGACAGGTCTCTATCCAAGTCCGGCAGCTTCGAACGAAGATTTACGGTTACTTGGCATGTTTTGTGCGAAAGCCCTTCAAACACAGTTCATTGTAGACCTTCCTTTATCTCCTCATTTCATAAGAACCCTCAGAAACGAAGATGTTACAGTCCAAGATGTAGATCCTCAACTTGCCATCGCTTTGGAGAACCCAGAAGGACTTATTGGCCTTGATTTCACATATCCTGGTCTTTATGACTTCCCAATTTGTCCAAACGGCCAAATGATCGAAATTAATCAAGAAAATGTGAATGATTACGTTTCCAAAATCAGAGATTTCACATGTGGAAAGGTCATGAAGACAAAATGCCACTCTTTCATTGAAGGATTCAACCAAGTTCTCCATTGGGAGCCAACATGTGTCTTTACTCCAGAAGAATTGATTCAGATAATCACAGGAAGTTTCCAGAGGATAACAATACAGGATTTGATGAATAACGTTGAAGTCGGAACAGGATACAAGAAGGACTCCCCAGTTATTACTAATTTCTTCGAAGTGATTGAAGAGATGAATGACGAAGACCAGAAACTATTAATCAGATTCATAACTGGATCAGTGAATCTTCCAATTGGAGGATTGGCTGGTTTGCAGCCGAAACTGACAGTTGCGGAGAGAGCTCCAGACAAAGGAGCGAACTACGACGACTGCCTTCCTTCTGTCATGACTTGCTTCAACTACTTCAAACTGCCGATGTATTCTTCCAAAGAGATTTTGAGGGAGAGATTGATGACTGCTGTGAGAGGCTGCCAGGGATCATTCGGCCTTTCTTAATATTTTTTGTAATATATATTTTTTTTTATTTTATTTTATTTTATTTGTATTAAATATGATGATATTTTGTTTAATTATTTATGAAAAGAGAGACAATTTATGATAATGTTTTCAAATGACAAAATATAAACATGTTTATTTCGAAGTTGTTAATATCTTTTCAACAGTTTGCTTTTGGGCCGTAATCATACGATTATCAAATGTAACATATCCCCATAGTTTCTTGTTCTCTTTCTTTAAATTCTCAACTGTTTGCTTCAATACGAAAATAAATATTATTTCTTCAAAAATGTTTTTTTTTCGAAGTTAAATTTTATAATACATGATGTGGTAAATTCAAAAAACGATTTATGCGATTGGCCGCTTCTTGACGAATGTCTGAGAAACAACAAAATGATCTTGCCCCAAAGCGTGAGTGGGGTCTTCGCTCATCTACCAAGCGTGTTAATTTCGCATGCAAGATTGCTCACGAACTTGTCGGCTAGAAATCATTCGAACGCCATTCAATTTCTGCTCACCAATTCCTCAAGAAACGCCTTGGTACACACTGTGGCGCTATGAAGAAACTCGATCACTCCACCATTACCACAAGTAAGTGCATTTATCATGAGCAGTTGTTTTCAATTTGGTAAATTAATAAAAAGAGAAATTAAATTTTAATATTAAAATATCTTCGAGTTTTCACGAATAAAAAAATATGATATAAATTCATGGATCTGTTTGAAATTTCACCAAATCTTTCCTGGATCTTCATTTGTGATTTGGTAACTCAAATATTTCACTAACTAAAAAGGGAGTCCTTGGAGCTCTTGATCTCTTGTCAGTAGAGTTCATAATGAGGCATGGCATCTACTGATTAGAGATCAGAGCAATCCTACCTTACCTTCAGGAGCTACAAAGCTCCTAATCGTTACGAGAGGGAGCCTTGGAGCTCCTGAAACTCATCAGCAGAGGCTATTTACCATTTGGGCCTCTTCTGATGAAAGATGCGAAACACGTCTACGAACCAGGAGCTCCAAAGCTCCTAATCCTTACGAAAGGGAGCTTTGGAGCTCCTGAAACTCCTTTTACAATAAAATAGGACAGTTTTCTTCTGAGGTTCTCATCAAATCTAAGACTTCAGAAGAAAGCTGTCCTATCAATGTATACTTACACTCTCATGGACTACAAGTGTACAATTTTAAGGCAGAGATTATCCGAGGCCTCTCATCAAATGAGGGACCTCGGATAATCTCTACCTTAAGTAGTCAAATAACTTTTCTCACTATTTAGGAACAAAAGAACAAGAGTTGGAGTACTTTAAGGCAAGATTCTTCCGAAATCTCTCATCGAATGAGAGACTTCGGAAGGACCTTGCCAAATCCTTGAACGCCAATATCCTTGGAACTGAGCTAGAACCAGGGAGAAGTAGCATACTATAGAGCACGATGGTAATCTCGGAAATGCTTATATCGCCCCAAGCACAATATTTAAGAAGTCTAACTCATATATACAAGAAGTCAGGCTGAATAGATATTGTGCATATGGTTTGCAGAACTCTCATGATATTTAAAATTCATGTTATCCCAAAAAGGTGACACTTTGGGTGTATCGTCCATCCCAGGGATGCAAAAATCACATCACCTTGGATCTATATTTATAAAAGCATAATAAAATTAAATTTTTTAATATCATTTTGTAAATTATTCGTTTACTTTATGGCATAGTCTTGAAAAAGTATCAAAAAACATTATCTTAATGGTCTCTAAAGAGGTTAAGTAGCATACACACAGATATGCTAATGTGGTAAAAAGAGATTTATTGCAAAAAGTCCAAAATAGTATATTTATTATCAAGATTCGCGTGGAAACGTACGAGTTTGGGACGAATAACTAACATTCTTAAACATTTAGTAATACTCTGATAAGTACAAGTCCTTAGATGCGACATATGGCTTCTTTTGTTCTAACTTACCAAATTCAAGAACTCAAGTTGGCAGTAACTCTGTACTAAACATACTCTAAGAGCTTGTCATTATTCCGTGTATGACAAATCATACTTTAATGTTTTACTCGTTGAATAAAGAATGCTTGATTTTGAAATCGAATGTTTTTGCTTAAATAGTTCCAGATTCTTGAACTAGGGATGGAATTAGAGGACACGTCTTTGCTGGTTAGTCGCGTGCTTGATGACAATATGCTACAATTATAATAAACGTACAAAAGGGACGAAAATTGAGAGCTTGTAACTTTCAACCAATATTTCACATTTTTAAAAATAGAATTAATCATCCCCAGGTCTCCAAAAACCACGTTTCCAATCATAAATGAATTCTTGTATGGATTCATTTGCATCAGGCTCACATTCCAAAGCATCTGCTAGATAGTAATACTGTCTTCGTGATCCATAATCATAAACTAGGGATTTGAACATTTCACTATGATCGAGGGCATACTGAAGAGGATACTTCCCATTGATATCTCTTTGATTTATAAAATATGTGTTTTTTATTATCTTTAACGCCATATTCACATCACCATTCATTACTGCATAATGTAGAGGTATCCTCCCTTCATTATCACATATGCTACAATCTGAATCTGCATAAATTAACTTCTCTACAATATCTTTGTGTCCATTAATCACTGCATAATGAAGAGGTATCTTTGAATCACTGCATATCCCATTCAATAGCTTATACTAATTAATGAAATCTAATCACGACAAATATATAAAAGAATTCCTACCTACAAAAATATAATTAAAATAATATGAACAACTCATATGCTTTTAAATGAGAAAAAACTAGCAATACAAATTTTCGATTGAGAGAATTTTTAGCCAGATAAAGAGCAAATCCAGTTATAATGCGTGTTTGCACACTATATACATAGATGGCATTGAAGTTCTTCCTTTATTTAGGTACTAAAACATGCTTGTTAAATCTCAAATGAAATTTTTGTCACTTTTCCAGACGACAAAAAAATATCCTAAAAAAGTATAAATAAAATTAACAGTTTACTTCATCAATAATCATATTTGACAAGTTTCCAATTTCACCATCTTCACAAGATAGTGTTCCAACTTCATCATTAATTCCTTCTTCTTCGTATTCATGCAGCAAATTCTCAAATTCATCTTGAGATTCGTTTTTCGTCATTTTCATTGAATTAAGAATAATAATCAATGCAAATTTAATTGATTCCTTACTTCCGCTAACAAGAATATCACAAATCATGTTTGATTTGAAAAATCTTTTCACTTTTTTCAGTAAAAAAACATTCAAATTCGATAAACTCGCCAAAAACACGCAAATTCGTTCTTTAGCACGAGAATTAAGATTCTCATATCTACAACATAAGTTTCTGATAACAGTTGACGTTTCTAATCCAATCGGAATCAAAATTAAATCTAATAATAAAATTAATCTGTTTTTTAAGCTCAAAAACCTTGATGTGCAATTAGTAAGAAACACTAATACATATTCTACCTTATTTACATCTTCTAGACATGTTTTGACATCATCAGAAAAATATGGATATGATTTTATCAAATTTAACACTGATTCATCATCAAGATGCAAAACAAGGACACTTAATAACTTGTATCCACTCTCTATTGATGGAAAATCTAAAGAAGTGAAGTGCTTAAAAGAATTTTTGAAATTTTCAAAAACTAAACTAGAAATCTCCGGATGTAAGTTTATTATGTCAAAAGCAAACTTGCTTGACCATAAAAATGTGTTTTCGTCAAGTTTTTCGTGAATATAATTTAAAATTATTATTGTTCCGTTTTCTGTGAATACTTCTGGATATTCTTTAACTAATAGTGATACAAACTCTATTGACAATATTGTTTGTACCCTATTTTTATGGTTTTCCACTGATTTTAAAAATTTTATTATTGAATCATCAAAATTTTCTGCAAAATGAGGGAATTTGTCTTCAAACATTGATTCTATTGGCATTGTCTGTATCAAATACTTCATAATATTCGTGTAAACGCTAGAATCGAAAGAATAATTTTCGATATCAACAAAAAATTCGAACAAAAGTGGGAAAAACCGTTTTGTTGATAGTAAATTTTCCATAAATGGTTTGTAATAAGTTGAAAAAACGGTTAATAAAAAAATTATGTATTGAAACAAGGAAATATTCTGTTGTATGTAAGGAGGCTGGAGTGTTTCCAATAGTATGTCGAGGATGTTATAAGAAGAAAGTATTCTTTGAAGGTCTTGTAAAAATTTTGGATTTTTTGTTAGATAAAACCTTTCGCGGTCGAAAAATATACCAAGAGAATTGATATAAATGATAATATCTTGAGTGTTGCTTGCGTATGCATCGTTTAAACTCTTGCAAAGTGCTTCGAAATTATTATATCGAGATTCGTTATCAATTTCGTCATGAAAATCGATTGGTTTCGAGTCAGGATCATCTTTGCATGGCTGCTGAATTATGAAATCGGCCGGATCTTTGTAATTCATTGAAGAAAAATAATGAAAATAAATCTAATAAAAGAGTGAACTTCCCTTTGTCACTTTTGTCAATAAAAGCGATTATTGAGAGGATTTGAATATGAGCTTTTTTTTGACGAAGAGCTCTCCCATTCGAATTTATAATAGAATTTCGGTGATTTACCATTTAAAGTATTCTCAACAGAGGATAAATCTCAATGAAAATCATGTGATTTCTTTTTTTTCCGCTTCATACCATAAGAGAAGAAAACCATCACTAAATAAATATTGACTTTATTAAATGAATTTTTGATGTTCTAATTCTAAATTTCAGAATCTTTGAGTAGAATTTCATTAAAACAATGAGATTGAGAATTAGATTTTAAAAACATCAAGCTACTTTATTTGATAGTAAAGTTGACGATAGAGACCGTTTGGTCAGAAAAAATCTGATAATTTTTTTGTGATGAGTCTTTCTTTAAATATAGACTATATCGCAAAAAATATTCAAACATATATCGATCAAGAAAACTTTTTTGATATTATTGATCAAGAAAACATTCCAAACATTTTAGAGAAAGCAAATCTTGATCCAACTCTTTTCAAAACTCTTCTTTTGCAAGGTAAAACAAAATATTCATTACCAAAATTATATAAATTTGTTCAAAAATGCAAAGTTTGTGTTAAAACATTTGAAGACGCTATTAATATTCTTAAAACCTACGAAACCTGTTTGAAACTTGAATCATCATCTGGATTAATAGATTTCTTTACTAAACACATAGAAAATCAAAAAAATCAAACACAACTTCAAAATAATCAAACACAACTTCAAAATGAAATATCACAATTTAATATTCAAAATGCACAACTCATGAACGAAATATTCAAATGTCATAATGAAAATAATCAATTACAACAAAGAATCAATAAAATTGCGACAATACATGAAATTCCATTGAAGTCAGATTTTGACACAGCTTACAATTTCCTTAAAGAACTTTCTAAAAAGCGTGATAATTTCCTTGAAGGACTTACAAAGAAGCGTGATAATATTAAAATGCCTATTTCATGTGCAGTTGGATTAAGTGAAAAGCGAAACTCAGATGAAAACACAATCTTGCTTGAAGCATGTATTAATGAGGATTTCCAATTTGTTAAATCTCTTACCGAATCAGGATGTGACAAAGATGCAATTGATAAAAACGGAAATAATTGCTTACTTTTATCATCAGCTAATGGACGTCTTGACATCGTTAAATATTTAATTGAAATCGGTTTTGACAAGAACTGGCGTAACAAAACTAATGGAAATAATCCTATTCTTTATGCTTCATTAACTTGTCAACTTGAAATAGTTAAATATCTTATTTCAATTGGGGCTGATCCAAATCAAAAAAATAATAATGGATGTTCATCAATTTATGCTGCATCACAGGCAATCTTGAAATCATTAAATATCTTATTTCATGCGGCGCCGATCCAAATGCAAAAAGCAATAATGAATCTACACCAATTATTATGGCATCAATTTCTGGTAACCTTGAAGTAATTAAATATCTAAAAAGCATAGGTTGTGATGTAAAATCAAAAAATAAAAATGGTAATGATTGTATTCTCTTTTCATCATTGTATGGTAACCTAAAATAGTAAAATATCTCGTTTCACTTGGAGTCAATCCGAATGAAAAAAATAATGAAGGATTTTCACCAATTCATGCTGCATCACTGAATGGTCATCTTGATGTAGTTAAATATCTTATTTCAGTTGGAGTTAATCCGAATGAAAAAACTAATGATGGTTTTTCTCCCATGACTACTTCATCAAATAATGGTCAGCTTGACGTAGTTAAATATCTTTTTTCAATTGGGGTTAATCCAGAAGGAAAAGATAATAATGGATGCTCTCCAATACATGCTGCATCAGAAAATGGTCATATTGATGTAGTTAAATATCTCATTCAATGCGGAGTCGACAAAAATGATTTAAACAATCATAATGATTCTTCACTTCATTATGCTGCATCTTTTGGGCATTTTGATCTTGTTAAATATTTAGTTTCGATTCGTGTCGATTTAAATCATAAAGACAATGAAGGAAAAACTCCACTTGATTGTGCGAAAGAGAAGCAAAACGAAAATGAAGAATTCAGAAATATAATTGAATTCCTAGTTCAATCAGGCGCGAAATAAATTTATCGTCAACTGAAAGTGATGTTGTTTATGATTTCTATAAAAATAAAATGATTGCATTTACAAACATAATATATCTGTATTATGGCAGTCCCAACGGGAACCGCGGTAATTTACCGAGGTTTCCGCACACCGGTTCCTTTTTTTAGGAATTTTTTAGATTAAAAAATATGCTTTGTAAATCATTTTTTTGTAAATCGGCAAAAATTTGGAAATATTCTGACGACAATAAATCTGGGAATAGTATTTTAAATACGAGAACAACCTATTTAAAAGTGTTTCGCTCGATTTTGTATAATTTCAAAATTTCGCATATAGCTTTCCGTGAATTACCGTGATTTTACCGCCACATCAATAGTTTACGACACTTTTTCCGTAAATTGAGTAGTTTACTGCACTTTTTCCGTAAAATTGAGTTACGGGAATCCGTAAGATTACCGTACCTCACTTCTAGTTGAAAATAGCATTAGTATATAATAAATAGATATATTATTCATATTTTTGATTTTGAATTACGGAAAAAGTGAGTTCAGAACTTCCAATTATTATTTGATTAATTATGTTAAAAATACTATAAGGAATTAAAATACATAATGTTGAAATTTGAATTACGGAAAAAGTGAGGGTGAAAGTGAAGTGAAAAAGTAAGATATTTTTTGTTGAAATAATCATAGTTGTACAATTTTGAAACTATATGTAAAGCTATAAATTGAATAAATTCAAAAACAAAAATTGTTTATTCTTATTAATAAATTTATATTAATCAATATTTGAACAACCCGTAATTAAAATTGAATTCCTCTTAAAATTTAATCCATACGTTAATTTTTTAATTTGCTCGGCGAATGCCGAGCTTCCCTACTTCTCTTGTCATTCCTTCAAAAACTCTAATCTCATCGCACTTACAAACATCATGATTTGATGTATTGTCGAGAAATCTTAGACTTGTTTGTCATTTGATTATAGCATTTGAAAGTCATCTCGAAAATCGATTAACAAGACAATTTCCCAAACATCTACATACAAGTAGATGATGGTAAACCCATTAGAGTTGTTTTGCTATGATTCCTCCAATCTTATGATGAGAAAAATCATATCAAAACAGCTCTAATCGAACATTCTACACAGCTTAGCATCCAGCTAGTTCCAAGTAATGCGATTACAACATCAACGGCCAAAGCCTTTCAGAGTCCTTTAATCATTTCTTCTCATCTCAATGTGAAGTGGCCCCAAACGAACTACAAGCTGACGTTACAACGCATTACAACCCGGTTAATACGAGCATATACATTAGAGCTGCTTTGTTATGATCTCCCTCATCAATTGATGAGAGATCTCATTATGAAGCAGCTCCAATCGAACTAAAAACCTACATACAAATGAGTGAAAACAAACTCATTAGAGTTGTGTTGCTTTGATTTCTCTCATCAGAAGATGAGAGATACCAGAACAAAACAACTCTAATCAAACTTTCTACACAACTCAGCACAGTATCAATGCAAAGTAATGCGTCTGTATCGTTAACAAGCAAAGTTGTTTCGGGTCCTTCCATTTTGGAAGAATTCGGAACAACTTTGCGAATTGATAGTGTAAACCCATATACATGAAAGCGTGCATGCATAAAGACAGGTATTGTCAGCAATGACTACCTGCCCAGCTATGAGTGATCAGAGAATTACCATCTCAGGCTTTTTGAGAACGTTTCAGCCAGGACCCTCGTATGTTGACTGTGAGAAAGGCATCCTTTATCTGAAATAGATGCTTTTCCAACAATCAAATTCGAAGATCTTCGACGTTGTTGTAAAAAGAGAAGGAGAAGGAAAGAAGAGGAAGGAGAGGAAGAAGGAAAGGAAAAGAAGAAGAAGAAAAAAGAAAAAAAGGACATATTAAATATAATGCGCACTTAATAGTGCCGAGGCGGCGGAGCCGCCGAGGCGCGATTTTTTTGACCCTATATTACCGCACGGCAATGTTTTTCTCGATTTTGTACAGCCCTAATCTGTATATATTATACTTTTTAATGCCATTAAAAGAACTGTAAATACAAATATATTAGAAAAAAAAGTTAATGCATTTATTTCAATACTTAATTCAAAATAAACATGAAGGAATCAATATATAAAGCTTTTATATTTCATTAATTTCAGCTTTGTTGTTGTAACAGATCTAGATTTGCATAATGAATCATGTCTATATCCGCCTGAATAATAGTAATCATATCGGTCAATTTTGGAATTTTTTCAGTAATTTGTTTAACTAAGTTATTTAGATTTGCTTCTTCTTTAGGTGAATATTTGCATTTATTTACTTTCTTCTTACATTTTTGAATTTCATATAACAGTCGTTGAAGAATTTTTGTTTCCACTCTTGAATTCACTATATCAATTAACTCGAAATTGTAATGCAAAAAAGAAAATGTATTCGTAATCCAGATTAAATAAAATGGAATCTCTGATATAAAATACTTGATTTGGTATGAAAAACTAAAAATCCCAATTATATTATTGAAAGCTAAACATGCTTTGATTGAACACATTGATATTAAATATGTTTTGTATCCCGAGTTGAAAAAGTATGTATAATAACCGTCTAAATTCATTCCAATTTTATAATTTATTGGAATATCAGTTTTGTGTATCAGAAACTCATATAAATAATATAGAAGTGATACACAATGTACCAAGAACATACAAATTCTTCGGTCACTTGTTGTTTGAATAGCATAAATTAAGAATGATATTAATATACATAATGAATATGCAAAAATTTGCAAAATATATGATTTGAATGGCTTCAAACAAAAAATGTTATTTGAATAAAATAAAGTTCCAAGAGTGAGCGCTCTTGGTAGTATCATTTTCTGAAATTCAGTTCCCCAAAATCAATATTCATCAATGTTTGTCATAATTGAGTTTGTAATCCAGTAATTTCTAACAGATTTCGATGCATTTTAACTGAAAATGCACAAAGTAATTTTGAAAAAGCACGTAGTAGATATGCACATTTAATGACTTCACCATTTGTTTTAGTGAAGATTCTAAAACTTTATCAAAAGGAATATTATGATGAATATGTTTTACCTTTATTACGTAAGCCAAAAATAACATTTGATATAAAACTTGATGACTCGTTTTTGATAACAGATATTAGACGCAGGGCTGAAAATCATCAGTATAAAAACAGTTCTGAAGTAATTGAGGATTTATCACGTGTAATCCGTTTTGTAGATTGTGGAAATAAATACTTCATTCAGAAAGATTACAACATACACGACAAAATGAATCAAATATCATTCGTTCTTCAGTCAAACATGAAAGAGTCACTCAAAATGATTAAATTATTTAAAGAAGAAGGTAAAACAATAACAGCATGGGACGTACTACTAAATCAATTATCCTCATTAACCGTTAAGGGTGTTTGCTTTAAATCTGATTCCCCAGATGTTTTCTCAACGTTTCAAGGTTATAAATACAACGTTCTCGAAAAGCCTGATTACTCAAAAATTGAGATGTTTATGGATTTCATTAAAGAAGCCATATGCGATAATAACGATGAAGTGTATAAATACCTTCTCGGCTGGATTGCATCAATGATTCAACATCCTGGAATCAAGAATGAAACAGCAATTATTTTGAAAGGACTTCAGGGAACAGGTAAAAACAGATTCACAGACATTATTTCTGAACTTCTCGCTGGTTATTCATGTAAAAACATTACTGAAATAGGTGAGCTAACGGGTAATTTCAATTCAGTAGTTGAAAATAAAATGTTTCTTGTACTTAATGAACTCAAGAATGTTGGTGAAGACAGACTCGCAAACTTCAACGCTTTGAAATCAATTATAACGGATAATGAGATTAGAATTAATGAAAAGAATCAACCCAGAAGAACTGCTCAGAACGTTGCAAACTTCATTTTCGTAACTAATAACGTCTACCCTGTCAAAATTGAAGTTGGAGACAGAAGATACGTAGTTTTAAGAGTTAATGGTAAATTCAAGGGTCAATTTGATTACTTCAAGAATTTAATGGATTCATGCACAAAGGAATTTTATGATAATTTACTAACATATTTTATGCAATATGACCTTTCATCATTTAATGTACGAATCATACCGATGACTGAAGCCAAACAAGATTTAATAGAATTATCAACAAATCCTTTAGATGTATGGATAAATACACATTATGATGAATTGTGTGCAGGTATGATATGTAAAAATGCTCTATTCTGCAAACCATCAGACATGAAAGACAAGAATTTCCAAATGAGCATTAAGGATAAATGTGATAGGAAACAGAGAAGAATAGACGATAAACAAACATGGTGTTATGTTTTGAAAGAAGAAATGAAAGGATTATATAAACAGGTTGAACCAAAGGATAATGAGGATTCATTTACTGACGATGAAATACCTGTAAATGATGCTTTATAAAGTATGATTGGAATTTATTTTTGCATTAATCCTCTAATGTTGTCAAAATGTCATGTTGTCTCATTTTTTCAGAAAAGTTAAATAACCTGGTGACATGGTGACATGGTGACACCTTCAGTTCTTCAAAAATAATTCATAACTGCCATCCTCTAATGTTGTCAAAATGTCATGTTGTCTCATTTTTTCAGAAAAGTTAAATAACCTGGTGACATGGTGACATGGTGACACCTTCAGTTCTTCAAAAATAATTCATAACTGCCATCCTCTAATGTTGTCAAAATGTCATGTTGTCTCATTTTTTCAGAAAAGTTAAATAACCTGGTGACATGGTGACATGGTGACACCTTCAGTTCTTCAAAAATAATTCATAACTGCCATCCTCTAATGTTGTCAAAATGTCATGTTGTCTCATTTTTTCAGAAAAGTTAAATAACCTGGTGACATGGTGACATGGTGACACCTTCAGTTCTTCAAAAATAATTCATAACTGCCATCCTCTAATGTTGTCAAAATGTCATGTTGTCTCATTTTTTCAGAAAAGTTAAATAACCTGGTGACATGGTGACATGGTGACACCTTCAGTTCTTCAAAAATAATTCATAACTGCCATCCTCTAATGTTGTCAAAATGTCATGTTGTCTCATTTTTTCAGAAAAGTTAAATAACCTGGTGACATGGTGACATGGTGACACCTTCAGTTCTTCAAAAATAATTCATAACTGCCATCCTCTAATGTTGTCAAAATGTCATGTTGTCTCATTTTTTCAGAAAAGTTAAATAACCTGGTGACATGGTGACATGGTGACACCTTCAGTTCTTCAAAAATAATTCATAACTGCCATCCTCTAATGTTGTCAAAATGTCATGTTGTCTCATTTTTTCAGAAAAGTTAAATAACCTGGTGACATGGTGACATGGTGACACCTTCAGTTCTTCAAAAATAATTCATAACTGCCATCCTCTAATGTTGTCAAAATGTCATGTTGTCTCATTTTTTCAGAAAAGTTAAATAACCTGGTGACATGGTGACATGGTGACACCTTCAGTTCTTCAAAAATAATTCATAACTGCCATCCTCTAATGTTGTCAAAATGTCATGTTGTCTCATTTTTTCAGAAAAGTTAAATAACCTGGTGACATGGTGACATGGTGACACCTTCAGTTCTTCAAAAATAATTCATAACTGCCATCCTCTAATGTTGTCAAAATGTCATGTTGTCTCATTTTTTCAGAAAAGTTAAATAACCTGGTGACATGGTGACATGGTGACACCTTCAGTTCTTCAAAAATAATTCATAACTGCCATCCTCTAATGTTGTCAAAATGTCATGTTGTCTCATTTTTTCAGAAAAGTTAAATAACCTGGTGACATGGTGACATGGTGACACCTTCAGTTCTTCAAAAATAATTCATAACTGCCATCCTCTAATGTTGTCAAAATGTCATGTTGTCTCATTTTTTCAGAAAAGTTAAATAACCTGGTGACATGGTGACATGGTGACACCTTCAGTTCTTCAAAAATAATTCATAACTGCCATCCTCTAATGTTGTCAAAATGTCATGTTGTCTCATTTTTTCAGAAAAGTTAAATAACCTGGTGACATGGTGACATGGTGACACCTTCAGTTCTTCAAAAATAATTCATAACTGCCATCCTCTAATGTTGTCAAAATGTCATGTTGTCTCATTTTTTCAGAAAAGTTAAATAACCTGGTGACATGGTGACATGGTGACACCTTCAGTTCTTCAAAAATAATTCATAACTGCCATCCTCTAATGTTGTCAAAATGTCATGTTGTCTCATTTTTTCAGAAAAGTTAAATAACCTGGTGACATGGTGACATGGTGACACCTTCAGTTCTTCAAAAATAATTCATAACTGCCATCCTCTAATGTTGTCAAAATGTCATGTTGTCTCATTTTTTCAGAAAAGTTAAATAACCTGGTGACATGGTGACATGGTGACACCTTCAGTTCTTCAAAAATAATTCATAACTGCCATCCTCTAATGTTGTCAAAATGTCATGTTGTCTCATTTTTTCAGAAAAGTTAAATAACCTGGTGACATGGTGACATGGTGACACCTTCAGTTCTTCAAAAATAATTCATAACTGCCATCCTCTAATGTTGTCAAAATGTCATGTTGTCTCATTTTTTCAGAAAAGTTAAATAACCTGGTGACATGGTGACATGGTGACACCTTCAGTTCTTCAAAAATAATTCATAACTGCCATCCTCTAATGTTGTCAAAATGTCATGTTGTCTCATTTTTTCAGAAAAGTTAAATAACCTGGTGACATGGTGACATGGTGACACCTTCAGTTCTTCAAAAATAATTCATAACTGCCATCCTCTAATGTTGTCAAAATGTCATGTTGTCTCATTTTTTCAGAAAAGTTAAATAACCTGGTGACATGGTGACATGGTGACACCTTCAGTTCTTCAAAAATAATTCATAACTGCCATCCTCTAATGTTGTCAAAATGTCATGTTGTCTCATTTTTTCAGAAAAGTTAAATAACCTGGTGACATGGTGACATGGTGACACCTTCAGTTCTTCAAAAATAATTCATAACTGCCATCCTCTAATGTTGTCAAAATGTCATGTTGTCTCATTTTTTCAGAAAAGTTAAATAACCTGGTGACATGGTGACATGGTGACACCTTCAGTTCTTCAAAAATAATTCATAACTGCCATCCTCTAATGTTGTCAAAATGTCATGTTGTCTCATTTTTTCAGAAAAGTTAAATAACCTGGTGACATGGTGACATGGTGACACCTTCAGTTCTTCAAAAATAATTCATAACTGCCATCCTCTAATGTTGTCAAAATGTCATGTTGTCTCATTTTTTCAGAAAAGTTAAATAACCTGGTGACATGGTGACATGGTGACACCTTCAGTTCTTCAAAAATAATTCATAACTGCCATCCTCTAATGTTGTCAAAATGTCATGTTGTCTCATTTTTTCAGAAAAGTTAAATAACCTGGTGACATGGTGACATGGTGACACCTTCAGTTCTTCAAAAATAATTCATAACTGCCATCCTCTAATGTTGTCAAAATGTCATGTTGTCTCATTTTTTCAGAAAAGTTAAATAACCTGGTGACATGGTGACATGGTGACACCTTCAGTTCTTCAAAAATAATTCATAACTGCCATCCTCTAATGTTGTCAAAATGTCATGTTGTCTCATTTTTTCAGAAAAGTTAAATAACCTGGTGACATGGTGACATGGTGACACCTTCAGTTCTTCAAAAATAATTCATAACTGCCATCCTCTAATGTTGTCAAAATGTCATGTTGTCTCATTTTTTCAGAAAAGTTAAATAACCTGGTGACATGGTGACATGGTGACACCTTCAGTTCTTCAAAAATAATTCATAACTGCCATCCTCTAATGTTGTCAAAATGTCATGTTGTCTCATTTTTTCAGAAAAGTTAAATAACCTGGTGACATGGTGACATGGTGACACCTTCAGTTCTTCAAAAATAATTCATAACTGCCATCCTCTAATGTTGTCAAAATGTCATGTTGTCTCATTTTTTCAGAAAAGTTAAATAACCTGGTGACATGGTGACATGGTGACACCTTCAGTTCTTCAAAAATAATTCATAACTGCCATCCTCTAATGTTGTCAAAATGTCATGTTGTCTCATTTTTTCAGAAAAGTTAAATAACCTGGTGACATGGTGACATGGTGACACCTTCAGTTCTTCAAAAATAATTCATAACTGCCATCCTCTAATGTTGTCAAAATGTCATGTTGTCTCATTTTTTCAGAAAAGTTAAATAACCTGGTGACATGGTGACATGGTGACACCTTCAGTTCTTCAAAAATAATTCATAACTGCCATCCTCTAATGTTGTCAAAATGTCATGTTGTCTCATTTTTTCAGAAAAGTTAAATAACCTGGTGACATGGTGACATGGTGACACCTTCAGTTCTTCAAAAATAATTCATAACTGCCATCCTCTAATGTTGTCAAAATGTCATGTTGTCTCATTTTTTCAGAAAAGTTAAATAACCTGGTGACATGGTGACATGGTGACACCTTCAGTTCTTCAAAAATAATTCATAACTGCCATCCTCTAATGTTGTCAAAATGTCATGTTGTCTCATTTTTTCAGAAAAGTTAAATAACCTGGTGACATGGTGACATGGTGACACCTTCAGTTCTTCAAAAATAATTCATAACTGCCATCCTCTAATGTTGTCAAAATGTCATGTTGTCTCATTTTTTCAGAAAAGTTAAATAACCTGGTGACATGGTGACATGGTGACACCTTCAGTTCTTCAAAAATAATTCATAACTGCCATCCTCTAATGTTGTCAAAATGTCATGTTGTCTCATTTTTTCAGAAAAGTTAAATAACCTGGTGACATGGTGACATGGTGACACCTTCAGTTCTTCAAAAATAATTCATAACTGCCATCCTCTAATGTTGTCAAAATGTCATGTTGTCTCATTTTTTCAGAAAAGTTAAATAACCTGGTGACATGGTGACATGGTGACACCTTCAGTTCTTCAAAAATAATTCATAACTGCCATCCTCTAATGTTGTCAAAATGTCATGTTGTCTCATTTTTTCAGAAAAGTTAAATAACCTGGTGACATGGTGACATGGTGACACCTTCAGTTCTTCAAAAATAATTCATAACTGCCATCCTCTAATGTTGTCAAAATGTCATGTTGTCTCATTTTTTCAGAAAAGTTAAATAACCTGGTGACATGGTGACATGGTGACACCTTCAGTTCTTCAAAAATAATTCATAACTGCCATCCTCTAATGTTGTCAAAATGTCATGTTGTCTCATTTTTTCAGAAAAGTTAAATAACCTGGTGACATGGTGACATGGTGACACCTTCAGTTCTTCAAAAATAATTCATAACTGCCATCCTCTAATGTTGTCAAAATGTCATGTTGTCTCATTTTTTCAGAAAAGTTAAATAACCTGGTGACATGGTGACATGGTGACACCTTCAGTTCTTCAAAAATAATTCATAACTGCCATCCTCTAATGTTGTCAAAATGTCATGTTGTCTCATTTTTTCAGAAAAGTTAAATAACCTGGTGACATGGTGACATGGTGACACCTTCAGTTCTTCAAAAATAATTCATAACTGCCATCCTCTAATGTTGTCAAAATGTCATGTTGTCTCATTTTTTCAGAAAAGTTAAATAACCTGGTGACATGGTGACATGGTGACACCTTCAGTTCTTCAAAAATAATTCATAACTGCCATCCTCTAATGTTGTCAAAATGTCATGTTGTCTCATTTTTTCAGAAAAGTTAAATAACCTGGTGACATGGTGACATGGTGACACCTTCAGTTCTTCAAAAATAATTCATAACTGCCATCCTCTAATGTTGTCAAAATGTCATGTTGTCTCATTTTTTCAGAAAAGTTAAATAACCTGGTGACATGGTGACATGGTGACACCTTCAGTTCTTCAAAAATAATTCATAACTGCCATCCTCTAATGTTGTCAAAATGTCATGTTGTCTCATTTTTTCAGAAAAGTTAAATAACCTGGTGACATGGTGACATGGTGACACCTTCAGTTCTTCAAAAATAATTCATAACTGCCATCCTCTAATGTTGTCAAAATGTCATGTTGTCTCATTTTTTCAGAAAAGTTAAATAACCTGGTGACATGGTGACATGGTGACACCTTCAGTTCTTCAAAAATAATTCATAACTGCCATCCTCTAATGTTGTCAAAATGTCATGTTGTCTCATTTTTTCAGAAAAGTTAAATAACCTGGTGACATGGTGACATGGTGACACCTTCAGTTCTTCAAAAATAATTCATAACTGCCATCCTCTAATGTTGTCAAAATGTCATGTTGTCTCATTTTTTCAGAAAAGTTAAATAACCTGGTGACATGGTGACATGGTGACACCTTCAGTTCTTCAAAAATAATTCATAACTGCCATCCTCTAATGTTGTCAAAATGTCATGTTGTCTCATTTTTTCAGAAAAGTTAAATAACCTGGTGACATGGTGACATGGTGACACCTTCAGTTCTTCAAAAATAATTCATAACTGCCATCCTCTAATGTTGTCAAAATGTCATGTTGTCTCATTTTTTCAGAAAAGTTAAATAACCTGGTGACATGGTGACATGGTGACACCTTCAGTTCTTCAAAAATAATTCATAACTGCCATCCTCTAATGTTGTCAAAATGTCATGTTGTCTCATTTTTTCAGAAAAGTTAAATAACCTGGTGACATGGTGACATGGTGACACCTTCAGTTCTTCAAAAATAATTCATAACTGCCATCCTCTAATGTTGTCAAAATGTCATGTTGTCTCATTTTTTCAGAAAAGTTAAATAACCTGGTGACATGGTGACATGGTGACACCTTCAGTTCTTCAAAATAATTCATAACTGCCATCCTCTAATGTTGTCAAAAATGTCATGTTGTCTCATTTTTTCAGAAAAGTTAAATAACCTGGTGACATGGTGACATGGTGACACCTTCAGTTCTTCAAAAATAATTCATAACTGCCATCCTCTAATGTTGTCAAAATGTCATGTTGTCTCATTTTTCAGAAAAGTTAAATAACCTGGTGACATGGTGACATGGTGACACCTTCAGTTCTTCAAAAATAATTCATAACTGCCATCCTCTAATGTTGTCAAAATGTCATGTTGTCTCATTTTTTCAGAAAAGTTAAATAACCTGGTGACATGGTGACATGGTGACACCTTCAGTTCTTCAAAATAATTCATAACTGCCATCCTCTAATGTTGTCAAAATGTCATGTTGTCTCATTTTTTCAGAAAAGTTAAATAACCTGGTGACATGGTGACATGGTGACACCTTCAGTTCTTCAAAAATAATTCATAACTGCCATCCTCTAATGTTGTCAAATGTCATGTTGTCTCATTTTTCAGAAAAAGTTAAATATACCTGGTGACATGGTGACATGGGTGACACCTTCAGTTCTTCAAAATAATTCATAACTGCCATCCTCTAATGTTGTCAAAATGTCATGTTGTCTCATTTTTTCAGAAAAGTTAAATAACCTGGTGACATGGTGACATGGTGACACCTTCAGTTCTTCAAAAATAATTCATAACTGCCATCCTCTAATGTTGTCAAAATGTCATGTTGTCTCATTTTTTCAGAAAAGTTAAATAACCTGGTGACATGGTGACATGGTGACACCTTCAGTTCTTCAAAAATAATTCATAACTGCCATCCTCTAATGTTGTCAAAATGTCATGTTGTCTCATTTTTTCAGAAAAGTTAAATAACCTGGTGACATGGTGACATGGTGACACCTTCAGTTCTTCAAAAATAATTCATAACTGCCATCCTCTAATGTTGTCAAAATGTCATGTTGTCTCATTTTTCAGAAAAGTTAAATAACCTGGTGACATGGTGACATGGTGACACCTTCAGTTCTCAAAAATAATTCATAACTGCCATCCTCTAATGTTGTCAAAATGTCATGTTGTCTCATTTTTTCAGAAAAGTTAAATAACCTGGTGACATGGTGACATGGTGACACCTTCAGTTCTTCAAAAATAATTCATAACTGCCATCCTCTAATGTTTGTCAAAATGTCATGTTGTCTCATTTTTTCAGAAAAGTTAAATAACCTGGTGACATGGTGACATGGTGACACCTTCAGTTCTTCAAAAAATAATTCATAACTGCCATCCTCTAATGTTGTCAAAATGTCATGTTGTCTCATTTTTTCAGAAAAGTTAAATAACCTGGTGACATGGTGACATGGTGACACCTTCAGTTCTTCAAAAATAATTCATAACTGCCATCCTCTAATGTTGTCAAAATGTCATGTTGTCTCATTTTTTCAGAAAAGTTAAATAACCTGGTGACATGGTGACATGGTGACACCTTCAGTTCTTCAAAAATAATTCATAACTGCCATCCTCTAATGTTGTCAAAATGTCATGTTGTCTCATTTTTTCAGAAAAGTTAAATAACCTGGTGACATGGTGACATGGTGACACCTTCAGTTCTTCAAAAATAATTCATAACTGCCATCCTCTAATGTTGTCAAAATGTCATGTTGTCTCATTTTTTCAGAAAAGTTAAATAACCTGGTGACATGGTGACATGGTGACACCTTCAGTTCTTCAAAAATAATTCATAACTGCCATCCTCTAATGTTGTCAAAATGTCATGTTGTCTCATTTTTTCAGAAAAGTTAAATAACCTGGTGACATGGTGACATGGTGACACCTTCAGTTCTTCAAAAATAATTCATAACTGCCATCTCTAATGTTGTCAAAATGTCATGTTGTCTCATTTTTTCAGAAAAGTTAAATAACCTGGTGACATGGTGACATGGTGACACCTTCAGTTCTTCAAAAATAATTCATAACTGCCATCCTCTAATGTTGTCAAAATGTCATGTTGTCTCATTTTTTCAGAAAAGTTAAATAACCTGGTGACATGGTGACATGGTGACACCTTCAGTTCTTCAAAAATAATTCATAACTGCCATCCTCCTGTGTTGTCATTTATGATAAAAATAAAAATTTAAATTATGCCGTTCACTCTTTTGGAGCTCAGGACTTTCACAAACATTGAGCGTTCAATGAATGCGGTACCATGCGAATACAGTCATAAATGGTGGCATGTATTCTTTACTTTGTCCCGTTGTTTGTGTATATCCTGAAACGAAATGTGTATGGTTTCCTTCTCCCTGAGTGTCATCCCAGTAACAATTTATAGCAAACTTAACGTCGTCTTTAACATCATATCCTTTACCTTTTGTCATTCCTGATCAATCCCAATATCTATGCTTATGCCAACCTGCTTGAGATGTACTTAAATCTATGTAGTGACTGTGTGCAGGTAAATTTTCACCTGAAATCGTTTTACTCCCCCCTGTTTCCTTTGAAGAGTTTGCACAATACAAAAACCTGTCAACTATTTGTTCCCATGCACCAACACCAAACATTACTTGAGGACCTCTTGCATCCATAGATGTATAATAGAACCTACTGGGTTCATTAAATCAAACATATGAGATATATATAGGATTGTCTCTTTTGAACTTAAAATATAGTGCAACTATTTCAGGTTTCTTCTGGTTTGTGTTAGAATATTTTTTATAATATAATCTTATGTTTTCAGGAAAGGTAAAATCTTGACTATAATATTTATTTCTGTCATCTGTATAATAATATACTATTCTCGTTTTTTCTATTGCATTATATCTTTTATATCTATAATAATCTAAATATAATGTTAGCTTTTGTTCATCTACATGTGGTGTTCTCTCGTCATCTCCATAGTCATAATAATTGGTGTGCTGGAGCTGGGTCAGGCAATTATATCTACCATTTCATAAACTCTTAAATATTTCTTTTGTTCGTCTCCATATAAGTTTAAGTAGCAGTTGTTGTCTAATGGAACTTTAACTTGTGTACCATCATTCTTTTTATAGCTTACATACATTTCATTGTTATTTTTCGGAATGAGTTTACACCGTGCACCATTTTTTAAGGACTGTACAAACTGCCATCCAAAATATTTATTTTCTTCATTGACAGAAAAATCACCAACAATAGTTTCAATATTTTTTGTTCCTATCAAACTTTGGTATATTTCGTTGACATATTCCTTATCCGCCTTCTTCATTAACTCATCGTTAACATATTCCTTATCCGCTTTAAGGTCTAAACATCCTGAAACCCATCCTGTATCGGCTTTAGTTTTTAAAATCTTTGATGTCCATTCATGATACCATTCAACCCTTTCTTTAATTTCATTATCTTTTTCATCAACATAAACCAAATTTGCCTTCTTCATTAACTCACTATCCACATATTCCTTATCCGCCTTCTTCATTAACTCATCGTTAACATATTCCTTATCCGCTTTAAGGTCTAAACATCCTGAAACCCATCCTGTATCGGCTTTAGTTTTTAAAATCTTTGATGTCCATTCATGATACCATTCAACCCTTTCTTTAATTTCATTATCTTTTTCATCAACATAAACCAAATTTGCCTTCTTCATTAACTCACTATCCACATATTCCTTATCCGCCTTCTTCATTAACTCATTTAGGAAACCTTCTATGAATTCCTCATTTAAATTAAATCTTCCAATCTTCAAAACTTTAGGAAATGCATTTAATGCGTAATATCTCTGTTCTTCTGGTGGAATTGATGTTATATCATCCGTTATTCCTTTAATTTTTGAATTCATAAATAAAATTTCTTTTATATTTGATATCACTGCACCACCCTTGCAAACGAATTCGAAACGGTCATTTTTCAATACTATCTCCAAATCTCCATATTTCAACATTTGCGTTTGTTCTGCCCGTCTTTGAATTATATGCATATATGGCGTATGTAATGGTCTGAAGGACCTGGGTGTTTTGTGCCTTAAGTTGTTGTGGTTGCTGTTGTTTAATCATTTATTATGATTTAAAAATAAATATTTAATCCGTTATCTCATCAGCTATTTTTTCTATTTGAAATTGCCATAATATTCATTCATAAATTTTAAATCACAATCAAATAGGTCAGTTATTCTAAATTTAATATTTGATAAATCTTTTGAATGAAGAATAAATGAATTCCCGGATAATTGAAACGGATATGAAACGAAAATGTGTTTAAGTTGATGGATAAAATGTTTTGTATTGATGGGTAAGAGTTGGGTCTAATGTTTGATGTGAAAATCTCATTGGGGTATTAACTTTATCACATTTGATTAAAATGAAATTGGAACCAGTGTCAGAATACAAAACATCCCCAACATCTTTTTTCAAAATTTAATATCCCCAACAATGAACGAAGATGAGGAGTACAAAATTTAATTTTCAGCGGAAATTTAATAAGTTATTATTTCATCAAGTTCAAAAAGTTTATCAGGTTTTGATTTAAAATTTTCTTCATACCATACGATAAATGATTCATTTAAATAACTTAAAATCGTGTTAATATCCCATTTCGCTATCACATTATTTATATACATATCATACGTTTTTTCATGGTCATCTTTAATAAATGATATATAATCTGAAGGGTCTAAAAGAATGGGATTAAATTTACCACTCACAGAAACGAGAGTAACATTTATAAATTCCGCTAACTGTTAAATTTAATTCACAGCTATTATTCGAAATAATATTGATAATTGACATTTTTATTACGATTAAAAATATGGTAAAGCGTTATTTTCCAGTGATAAATATAAACTAGAATAAGATTACCTCAAGAATTCATAAATTCAACGAATAAGAAATTCATTCATGTTATAAAATTTAGTGTTTTCAGAAAATATGAGTCAATGTCATATTCATCAACAGGTTATATTTCACTTCATTCAAATTTAGTTCAATCAAACCCATATAATGACCATTTCATAAGATTTTCAGATGGTATTAAAAATGTAATTGATAGATTAAAATATGAACAGATTGACAATATCGAATTTTTGGAATTTTGGTTTAAATATCCCGATGGAAAAAAATTGAAGTTAAAGATAAAGCTGATACTATAACAAAAACAATTACAATGACCGATCCAGATAGTGGGGAACAAAAAGAAATAAAACAAACGATAGAAACTGGTGAAAGGTCAATTATTATCGATTATGATTCAAAGGATTATTATTCGATAATGTTAATGCTTGAATATTAAATAGCCTTAACAAAGAATTTTTCAAGTGATATTTTATATCATCAACTATTTTATTATAAATATCATTATATGTTAAATGAAGTTCAGTTGTTGTTCCGTTCTTTGATATCTTAATTGTGCTAATATCCTTTATAGGATTTATTTTTGCAACTGTTCCGCAGCATGAAACCTCATCATCTATGAAAAATTGAATCTTAACGTCTGAATCTTGAACATCACAAAGAATGGCGATAATGTGAATTAATGATTCATAAGGTAAAATAATTAAACCGGATTGGTCAATTAAATTTATTATTGAATCATAATTATTAATTATTATATCACGGTAAATTTTCATCTAATTCTGAATTAATGTTCTATTTTATATGGGTTCTCGATGTTTGATGAAAGAGGTGGGGTATGTTGGATAAGTGGGAATTTCAACAGGTTCTTTACCGGGTTCAGATAAAATGATTGGGTCTCCATTCTCATGGTTTTCTCATTCTCCTCATTCTTTCGGTAAGTCACGAGTTAATAAATTTGGTTGAGTTGCTGACCTTGTTATAATTCAGGGCTAACATTAACTTTAACATTTTGAATAATTCGTGATTATCATCATTACGTTATAACCAACCGTAATCTCTGCTTTTGCGTTAGTGTTCTTTTGACTAGTGAAACGTCTTCTCATTTAATTCGAATAAAAAAAATATATTTAAACTTTTATTTTGCTGGAACTTTTGAATCTATTATTCCCTGTATTTGTTCATGAAGTTGATTTTAGCATTTTCATCGAAATTAATAGACCGAATATATTCATTAATTGCATTCCTTATAATCATTGATTTCTCAAATTTTCTTTTATCTGATTCCTTAACTAAATCATAGTTAAACCTCGTTGCTGATATAATGGTTTCTTAATTAGATCTTTGAATGCTTGAGATAAAGCACCTGATGCAATTCTTGCTACTATAATTGGTTGGAATTGCTGTTTAAGTTCATCTTTAACATTTGCGAAAACTGGATCGAATAAAGCAACTTTAAAAAGAATTTCTTAGCTGAAATTTCAGGTCTAATATTTGCATATTGACCATCAAACTGGTTAGAATATCGTGGTAATCCATCCGGTCCCTCTTAATAGCATTTAATTCTTCATTGAAATAAGAATATGGATTATGACGGTGAATGATATAATTGGACCATTTTTCACCTTCTCCAATGTATTGTTTAACAGCTTTTCCATTTTCATCAAATTGCATAGGATAACGTTCATTATATGCTTTACGTTAGGATAATCAGATATAGTTAATTTATAACCATTTATGACTTTAATATTACCTTGACCATCAGTAACGAAAACTTCATTTATACCATCAGGTTTCCATTTGGACCCGTAATGTCTGCTTCGTGTGCTTCCCAATTTGGACCTTGACGTTTGGCATATGCTTGAGCTTCTGGTAATGTTAAAACGTTTCTCATTTGTTTAACATCTTTTGAAGACCAGCAACAATATGAACTAATTCTTTCATTCCATCAGGAACTTTCATAGTTCTATTATATGCACCCTTTTGTTTGTCCCTTGTTTTAATGGAACCTGTAGAAGATTTGCTATTTCTGTCATGTTTAATTATAAATAAAAAATAAAAATTAATTATAAAAAGTTAATCAAATTTAACACTTCCTTTATTTAAATCAACTATTATTTTTCCATGTTCACCTAATTGCTGATATTGTGTGTAAAGTTCATTAATGCTCATTGGTAAATTCACTTGATAAAGCATAACGTTCAACTGTTGACGACTAAACCCACTGAAAATGAAAAGTGTTGATAGATTTGATTTAACGTTTGTGCTTAATGCTTTGAAGTATTGAACAGCCATGAAGAATGAACACTGAATGTGTCGACATTGAGTTAATAACTGATTAAAATATGATTTCTCGTTTGTTATTAGTTTTGATTTCACTGCATCATCTAGAAAAATGAGTGAATGCAAAAATTCTCTATCAAAATTTGAAATAGAAAGTGTTTCAAATAATTCATCCCGTTGTTTATCAATAATTTTATCCTCTAATCCTTGCTTCTTGATTGTATTATATAATTCTTTATACATTAAAAAGTTTTTTAAATAATCTTCTGCTTCTTCTTGTGATAAATAAATAATTGGAATTTTGATTAAATGCTTTAAAGATTCAAATGTATCATCTGAAGGTGAACCTGAACGGTTGATATAAATTAACACGTGTGAATGGGGGGAAGTGTTAGCAATAATGATAATTTGTTTTAATATCGTTAATGTTTTACCTTTATTTTGTTTACCAATTGCTGCAGTGATTGAATTTAAGTAACATTCAGAATATGGAATTTTCATTAATTTTTCCTTAGATAGAGCATTTCTATTATCACTCAATGCTTCATTAATCATATCATCTACGTATGTATTATATACTCCCACTAATTCTTCATAAGGGGTGGATGAATTTAAATCCATTTAATCAAAAATAAATTTATAATTTTAAACATTTCTATTCATCAATATTTCATCATATGAACTTCTATACTGTGGTGGTGTACCTGTTGAATGATATTTCAAACCTTCGTCCGGTGTCCATGTCCAATATGTAGTCCTAGTAAACCAAACCTGAGGAGGATTTGTCACCTTTGAACAGTAAGTGTCATTTACACCCTGAATGATTGGATAAGCTTTCACTTGTACTGTAACTTGTGAGTTGAAAGTTTCTAATCCATCAAAGAATATACCCGCTCCATCACGTTGAACTGGAATAGTGCATAAGAATGAAGTTTGGTCTTTCCATGTTCTAGCTAATGGCGTGCCATTATCATCATTCAGTGGTCTAGTTAATGAGTCCTCATATTCTTCCGTGCATTCATTCACTCCATCTAAATCAGAAGCTTGAAGCATACGTGTAAAGAATATGTCGCCCACTGTGGTCATCGCTTGATCGGGGAAGTTTCTGGAATCTATAGTGACCTGAAGACCTCGAAGCATTGGATTTTCTAAAACTGTTCTTTGCATTGCATTCTTCGGAAATGCTAACACAACATCTGTAACATTATGAAGAGCGTATGAGAAATCTGAGCTGATACCTTCAGGAGTGATGCAACCTCCATTTAGTGAAACGAACGTCAATATGTTGAGCTGGAATCATGAATGGATCTTCCTTACTGAATAAACGTGGTATTGCTTTAACTGATTCTTCAATTAAACCGTATCCTGGTGTAATGCATTTATCCTCTAAAACTTCCATCTTTGTGCATGAAATAATAACGTCATCAACTGTTGCGTCAGCAGATGTAGCGGCTAAGCTTGTAATTAATTGGTAGGAAGTCCGATTTGTTGGAATTTGCGATCATATTTATAAACATGATTCATAATCTTTTCATAATTTTCATCAGTTATCTTTTCATAACGTAATTTTGTAAATCAGCAACTCTTAACGGGTCAACCTGACAAAATACTAAAGTATCCCTGAAAACATAATATTTAAGAATGATTTCACCAAATGATTTAGGATAATCATCGAACGCCTGAAATGCTAACAAATCATTTACCGGAATAATCATATCAAAAGTGACATCAACTTCTTCATTTGCTTTAGTGAAAACTTCTGAAGGGTCAATATATTTACCACATACTGAGTTATCATATTTTTGAACATTATTATATAACGAATGAACAAACTTTTTAACTTTCCTTTCTGATTTTGGTTTATATGTTGCAAATGCGAAAGATTCACGGGCACAATCCATCTGAAGATAACCGGCATCACCTCTTTCAGTTTCTACTTCTAATTGTTTAAAGCTTTGATTTGATGATTTGTAACCAACGAATAAACGCATGCATTTAAAAGCGGCATCACATGTGAAAGCTTTATTTGAAACTAGAGTTGCTTTAACTTTGCGTTTAATATATGTGTCACCTAATTGATTCACATCATGAGCCGGATTTGTAATTCTTAAATGAGTTTGTTTATCATCAAAATATGGAGCATCAGAGTCATAGCATGAACTTTCAAGTTCTCTATAATATCTTCTACCGTCATTCTTTGCGAATATTTCATTTATCTTTTCGAATGAATGAAACACATTTCCATTAATCGGTTTAGTGTTTGGCACCAAATAGTTAGTCGTCATTTATTAATAAATAAAAAATCAAAATTAAAAGATGAAAATGAATTTTTAATTTTAATGAAATAATCAACTATGGCTGCAGGTATATTTAAGAAACTGTGGGATAAAGTAAAAAGAGGAGCGAGTAAAGTTTGGGAAACATTGAAGAAGGGGGCAAATTGGATATTTAAGAATAAAGAAGCAATTAGTGACGTTGCTGAATCAATAACACCAAAAGCTGCCCCAATAAGAGAAATATTAAATAAAGGAGAAAAAGTTTATCAAAGACTACAACCGATACTAAGATAAAAATAATATTTATTTATTTTTCCACTATCTACCTCCTATTTTATTAAGTATTCCTTCAGCAATTCCACCAACTGCGTTACCTGCTTGTGCTCCCATTGCCGGATTACCTGCTTTAGTACCTAATACTCCACCTATGATAGTTCCTGCTGTTTTCGCTACTGGTGCCAAAAAGTTTGCAACGGGTTTAATAATATTTTTATGAACCCAACCCGCAGCTTTCTTAATTCCATCCCATAATTTTTTAAAGAATCCTGCAGCCATTTCTGATTTAATATTAATTAAAAAAATATAATTCATCACTTATATTCTAATTTTTATTTAATGATAAATGAAACCAATTTTGAAAATAAATGAAACAGAGAAGGAAGAAATAAATGAAAGTAAAGATGTTCAACAAAAAATAAACGTTGTTAAACCAATTACTGAAACAAAAATTTTTTCATCTGTTGAAGAATTTAATGACTATTATGCTAATAATAAAAAATTATTTGAAGAATTGACAACATGTAAATTGAATAAAATGTTTAAAGTTGATGGATTCAAAATTTCAAAAATAAAAGGGGTGATTAGTTTGAAATCTATTCCTCAATCAAGAATCACCTCATTAATGAAAATTGATGATTTAACAAAAAGAATAGAAGAGATTGAAGAAAGAATGAATCAAATAATTGATTTCATAAATTCAAATAATCATTAGCTTATTTTGGCTTTCATATTCATTTAATAATTCACAATCTTCATTTTTAAATTGAAGTTTAATCCATTCAGGATTTAAACAATGTTTAATTAATCGTGGAATATCTGACATCATCTATATATAGCTTCTTTTATAAAAGATGAAAAATAAATTATTTTAAAATTAATGTTAATTTTTTTAATGTGTTTAGTATATAAATATTTGGGCTGAGTGTAAATGTCTTACAATTTTGAAAATTTTTTAAATCTTGATTTATTCAAAAACGTGAGAATAAAAACCGTAAGAATCATACATTTTTTACTTCATATGTTAAAAAAAATGATACAAAATCGCTCGATATTGTATGAATTCTTACGTTTACAAAAAAAGTCACACAACCCGTTATATATACTACTGAGGTTGAAAAAAAATTTTGGAAGAAATATTTAAAATATTTAAGGGTGCACCCGTATGTACGTTTATTTGAGAGGAGGAGGATTACCCTCTCAATTTTGAGGAATTCGTTAGTTTATTTTCTCGATGAATATGCAATAAAATTTGATTTTTACCTTATCAATATACTTCATATAATATACACATGTTCATGTAAAAACTTTTTTCCAAAATCCTCAGGAATTAAGGGATTTTTTGAATTTTAAGAATTTTTTTCGAATTTTTTCGAAAAAAAAATATTTTCAGAACAGCCTTAACGGCTAAGATTTAGGAACAATGTTAAGTATCAAAAAGAAAGGAGGTCTGATATAGACAACATATATCGTTGAAGGTTGAAAAAATCTCTAATATTTGAGCCCAAAATTTCAAATTTTAATTTTTTGAAAAAAGAGGCCACCCGTATGTACGTTTATTTGAGAGGAGGAGGATTATATTTTTGAAAGGGTGAAACATTATGAATATGTTAATTAATATAATATGTATTATTATAAAAAAGAAAAAAAAGCACGTTAAAATTTTTCTTTCTTGATTTTTTACAAAATCTACTTAGAATTATGCAAAATATGACTAAATAATTATAAATTTCAAGTTAAATTTTAATTTTGATAAATAATTTAAATTTCAAAATATCAAGTTCAGTTCGACTATGTATGTAGTAATTCCTCAATAAAGTGCCAAAACCCTATTAAAATATATGAACATTTTCAACATTTTAATGTTTTTATTTAAAAATTTGATGGAATATGAGCTTCAAACAATTATTATGTAAATAAAAATAATTAAATATATGTATTTATTCGTATTACAACCGTAGTAAGTCGATTCTTCCTTTCTTCTACTGAGATTTGAATTTGATTTCGAATTGTAAAGAGATTCAAAGGGAAAATACTAGCGGATAAAAACTACCTCCATGAAAGGGTCATAATGGAGTCAAGTTGTATTTTTTGATATTTTTTGCTTTTCGAGCCTAAATAGGTAGCCAAGATAATGCCTAAAAATAAGGTTCTAAATTCTGAAGTTTACATGATCCTCTCGTGTGCACCCTTAAAGAATCATATGGTTTTAAAATGAAATATATGTTATAATAATGATATATGAGTATAATATGAATTTTGATACGTGAAAAGGTTCATTTTGTAAGATGGATGATAGTGCTGTATATGAAACTCTAACACAGTGCTACCTCCTTCTCAGATCAAAATGCCCTACTGATGAACAAATTCAAAAGGCAACGAAATGGCTTGATTCGTTCTACAAACAAGCAATCGCAATTCAGCACCTGATAAATTTTTACAAACAGTCTTCTGATCCGACAGACAGACAACATGCAATAATTGGTCTCAACAAATGTGTAGGTCTTGCATGGGAAAGTGTTGCAGTTGAATCTCGTGCTGAAGTTTTTCAAATATTGCTATCAATGATTACCACAGAACCAGAGTGGACTATCAGAAGAAACATCATAGACATTCTTTCTAAAGCAATTTCACCAGATTACTGTTCAATAATTATGGATTTCATCAAGTTCTGTATCAGCAAAGAGAATACCGCATATTTAGAAATCGCGTTACTTTTATCTGCACTATTCCCTCAAGGTTTCATTGAATCGATAAACGATCAAAGCGTTACGAATTTTTTTTACGAAATGGTTGAAGTTGCATTCCAATCACAGCAACCAGAAGTATTGATAGCTGCTGTACAGTTCCTTCTTGAGAACAATGTCATTGATTGCTCAGCAGAAACAAATTCTTCATTTTGGGAAGCCTGTGTCAACTGTTTCGATTTAGTTATCGGAAACAATTTACTATTTTCAAGACTAGTTACTTTATACGCATCGGCACTAGGCCATTCTCCAGTCGTTGGAAATCCAATTCCATTATTAGAAAAATGCATTGACCAATTCACAAAAAGCAAAGAAGATTCGAAACTAGTACTCCAACTTAACCTCATTATACAAGCAATTTGCCATAACTATGCTCAAATTGTCATCGAATCTGAAAATGCGGCTCCAATCATCGAAATGTACATGACATACATTATGGAGATCTTCGAACCCGATGACCAATTCATATTGAGCAACGCTCCACTCCTTGAGCAAATTTTTACAGATCTTTGTACAGCGGACACTATTCAGCCAATGTGGGATATGTGCATGCAGGTGTCTTCTGAGCCGGCAGGGCTATTCGCATTCTCAAGAATGATGTCTGCAACGTATACAGTAGCTATTGATTTTTATTCCCAAAAACTAGAAGAAGTTATATCGATTTTGAGGGCAGGAATATTATCAGACTCCAACTTACTTAGAGATTCATGCGCAAGAAGCGCTGATGACTTTGTATCTACATTTGTATTTGAATCTGACGAACTTTCCTTCGCTTTCATCAATGATGTAGCAAACACCTGCCAAGAGAACATCTCCGGTGAACTTCTGACTGTTCTTGCTTCTCTTTTGGACGCTACAAAGAAAACTGACCGAGTTTTCGACGTATTTTTCCCTTTTTTGGTCTCTGTTGTACAGGAATGTGACGTGGAGACACAATCGGCCGCTTTACAGTCAATTTCGAACCTCGCAAAGTGGTCGTCCCTCAAAATTTTCGTTTATTACCCGCAACTACTCAATATATTGTTTGATATCATCAACAGTGCATCGGATGCCCTCGAACACTTGAAAGGACCTGCTGTTGCGACAATAGCAATCGTTGCTGTCGCAATTGGTCCAACATTTGACGAATATGTACCGACAACGTTCACTTTTCTTATCGAAAACCTCAATAACGAAGAACTCTCAGCATCATGCATCACAGCTCTTGAGAAAATCATAACAATGTATATTGAATTACCTGATGGCTCAACGAAATCGATCGAACCGTACATATCGAGATTATTACCTTTTGTTCTTGAGAATGCTGAGCTTGATTACTCACCATTCTACAAAGAAGAAAATAATGATGAAGGATACGAGTTACCTCCACAGTTTGAAAAAAGCGCTTCAAGTCTTAAGCTTTTATCAGATATCATTGTCATATCCAATGACTATTTCGACCAATTCCATGAAGAATTGATCAAATGTTGCCAATTACAATCAACTTCTATCGCTCCTTCATGCCGTATAGCCGCAGCTGCGTCGCTGGTCAACCTGGCAAGGAAGACTCCTGTAAATACCGATACTGAGAAGGAGATTGCCCAAAATATTGGAGAAATTATTGTAAAATTGGCAAGTGAATGCGATGCAAACGTTTGCTACCAGTCATTCCTGAGTGCGGAACAGATCATAACGTATATAGACTACACGGGATTGATCGAGCATATAGAGAAACTTATAGATGTAGTTTGCCAAATGATAAACGACCCGCAGACTCAATTAAAGAGGCCAACCGAACGCGGAAGAGACTTGTTTAACGCTGCCTGCGATTTCCTGATGATGCTGAGCTACGCAGCCGGAGAAAGAATGTTGGAACTTATCGCCCCATTAATTCCTTCCCTTGTCACTTTTTCGACATCAAATGTAATTCGATTTCGGTCGATTGCTTTGAGTATTCTATCGAGTTTATTGAATTATTCGAGTTGCAAAGTCGAAGATGACTTAAAAAACAAAGCTCTCGAAGCATCATTAACAACAGTGGAAGGAGACCAAACAGATGATGGATCTGCATTCCTTTGTCTTCGAGCTCTAGCAACAGTTGATAGAGACCTCGTTCGTCCTTATTCCGAAAAATTAATCCAAATATTCTTGAATCACTTGGACCCGAACAAAGTAAATTTGGTCGAAAGGTCCATATTGATGAGAGACAGATGCGTTACATGCCTTGGAAAGTTCGTAATGGACATAATGTCACCTGATGAATACGATTTGAGTCAAGTAATTCCTTTGGCTCTTTCTGCAATGCCGATACAGTTAGATTTTGAACTGGAAAGCGATTGCTTCTCCTTCTTCTTGTGGCTCTTCCAAAGAGCGGAAGGAAATTTCAATGACTTGTTTTTGAGAGTTTTGGCGGTTGAATTTTCACATCACCCGTCAATAATTGAACTTCACAAGCTTGGTAAATCTGAAATAAGAGAATTGTTGTCTTTGGCAATGGAAATAATAGAAAACACTCCTGATTCAGATAAATTAGTCATTGCAGCTGTTGAAGGTGATGAAACAAGAATTGACTTCTTCAGAGCGAACTTGCAATCAGTTCAGTTAGCAATGGAAGAAGAAATGGCTGAAGCTGAAGAGGAACCAAATGAATGAAATTTTTGTTTTTATTTTATATTTTTGTTTGTTTTGTAAATCGAAAATATTATGTTTTATATGTTATTTTGTATAATAATTCATCCAGTGATTGTTTAAAACATGATCATTTAAAATAATTTTCATCGAAATTGAAAAATTAATGGATCATATATCAAAATATATTTATATATTGCAAATAGAACACTATGACTCATAGTATGAGTTGCTTTGAGGCATGAAATACGGTCAAATCAAATTTATCTTATATTTAAATCTCAATATATTGTGTTTTGACGGTTTGAGCAGATTTATGTGATCGCTGGAATGAATTTCCTATTTCTATTTATTCAGAGCGAATAACGAACGATTACATTCTTTGCAAGAACAAGAATGTCGATGTCAATTTTGCTCCAGTTTATTAAAGGCTTTCTTTCTATGATGAAATGATCATTCCATCTTGATGTTGTTAAATATCTTATTTTAATTGGTGCAAATCCAAATGAAAAAGATGATGACGGATGTTCTCCAATACATGCTGCATCAAATTGTGGCCATCTTGATATAGTTAAATATCTCATTCAATGTGGTTGTGATAAAAATGATAAAACAAAAGATAAAGATTCTCCCATTCATTTTGCAGCTACAAGTGGACATTTTGAAGTTGCTCGATTCTTGGTTTCAATTGATGTCAATCTTAAAGATAAAAACGATAAAGGAAAAACTCCACTTGATTGTGCGAAAGAAAAACAAAACGAAAATGAAAACTATAAAAAGATCATGAATCTTCTTATAAGGTTAGGTGCACAATAAACAAAATTTCAATTATAGCATTCTAAAATGACTTTATTATTTAATAAAAAGTTGCAACTTCCATTTTTATATGCATAAAGTAAAATTTTGATCAAATTTAAAATTGAAGCAATCAATTTATAAATCAAAAATAAACTAGATTAAATTAATCCCACATATTAAAAGACTATTATTGTAGCAACTACCTTAAAAAGATCATATCATTTTTATGACTTAGTATATCCTTCATTAAATGCGTTAAGATTGTCGTGTTTAATAATATGGTCATAAACAAACTATTGTCCTTCAATAGCCTATATTTAAATAGTATACATCGAAAATATGCACATATTGTAGTTGATTATTAGATCATCTTTGTTAGAATATTGATGAAAATTGAACTTGAAGATATAATAAATAAATGACGATACAGACCGTTTGGTCAGAAAAAAATCTGATAATTTTTTTGTGATGAGTCTTTCTTTAAATATAGACTATATCGCAAAAAATATTCAAACATATATCGATCAAGAAAACATTCCAAACATTTTAGAGAAAGCAAATCTTGATCCAACTCTTTTCAAGACTCTTCTTTTGCAAGGTAAAACAAAATATTCATTACCAAAATTATATAAATTTGTTCAAAAATGCAAAGTTTGTGTTAAAACATTTGAAGACGCTATTAATATTCTTAAAATCTACGAAACCTGTTTGAAACTCGAATCATCATCTGGATTAATAGATTTCTTTACTAAACACATAGAAAATCAAAATAATCAAACACAACTTCAAAATGAAATATCACAATTTAATATTCAAAATGCACAACTCATGAATGAAATATTCAAATGTCATAATGAAAATAATCAATTACAACAAAGAATTAATAAAATTGCGACAATACATGAAATTCCATTAAATTCAGATTTTGATACAGCTTACAATTTCCTTAAAGAATTTTCTAAAAAGCGTGATAATTTCCTTGAAGGACTTACAAAGAAGTGTGATAATATTAAAATGCCTATTTCATGTGCAGTTGGATTAAGTGAAAAGCGAAACTCAGATGAAAACACAATCTTGCTTGAAGCATGTATTAATGGGGATTTCCAATTTGTTAAATCTCTTACCGAATCAGGATGTGACAAAGATGCAATTGATAAAAACGGAAATAATTGCTTACTTTTATCATCAGCTAATGGACGTCTTGACATCGTTAAATATTTAATTGAAGCCGGTTTTGACAAGAACTGGCGTAACAAAACTAATGGAAATAATCCTATTCTTTATGCTTCATTAACTTGTCAACTTGAAATAGTTAAATATCTTATTTCAATTGGGGCTGATCCAAATCAAAAAAATAATAATGGATGTTCATCAATTTATGCTGCATCACAAGAAGGCAATCTTGAAATCATTACATGTCTTATTTCATGCGGCGCCGATCCAAATGCAAAAAGCAATAATGAATCTACACCAATTATTGTAGCATCAATTTCTGGTAACCTTGAAGTAATTAAATATCTAAAAAGCATAGGTTGCGATGTAAAATCAAAAAATAAAGATGGTAATGATTGTATTCTCTTTTCATCATTGTATGGTCATCTTAAAGCAGTAAAATATCTCGTTTCACTTGGAGTCAATCCGAATGAGAAAAATAATGAAGGATATTCACCAATTCATGCTGCATCACAGAATGGTCGTCTTGATGTAGTTAAATATCTTATTTCAGTTGGAGTTAATCCGAATGAAAAAACTAATGATGGATTTTCACCAATATTTGCTGCATCGCATAATGGTCATCTTGACGTAGTTAAGTATCTTATTTCAGTTAAGGCTAATCCAAATGAAAAAACTAATGATGGTTTTTCGCCCATGACTACTTCATCAAATAATAGTCAGCTTGACGTAGTTAAATATCTTTTTTCAATTGGGGTTAATCCAGAAGGAAAAGATAATAATGGATGCTCTCCAATACATGCTGCATCAGAAAATGGTCATATTGATGTAGTTAAATATCTCATTCAATGCGGAGTCGATAAGAATGATTTAAACAATCATAATGATACTTCACTTCATTATGCTGCATCTTTTGGGCATTTTGATCTTGTTAAATATTTAGTTTCGATTCGTGTCGATTTAAATCATAAAGACAATGAAGGAAAAACTCCACTTGATTGTGCAAAAGAGAAGCAAAACGAAAATGAAAAATACAGAAATATAATTGAATTCCTAGTTCAATCAGGCGCGAAATAAATTTATCATCAATTGAAAGTGATATCGTAAATGATTATTTCTTTGAACATAAAACGATTGCATAAAAAGAACTGTAAATGCATTTATTAATTTTCATCGCTCAATGTAAACATGAAGGAATCAATATATAAAGCTTTTATGATATTAAAATTCATTAATTTCAGCTTTGGTGTTGTAACAGATCTAGATTTGCATAATGAATCATGTCTATATCCGCCTGAATAATAGTAATCATATCGGTCAATTTTAGATTTTTTTTTCTCATGTGCAGCTGGTTTAAGTGAAAAATGATCGTCAATTGGAAATACTCCACTTCTTGAGGCATGTTATAGAGGAGATTTTCAATTATTAAGATCTCTTATAGAAGGAGGTTGTGATAATAATGGTTTACTTAAAGCATCATACTCTGGACATCTTGAAATTGTAAAATATTTAATTGGAGTTGGATTTGACAAGAATTATCGAAATAAAACTGATGGAAGTGATGCAATATATGCTGCATCGCAAGAAAATCATCTTGAAATAGTTAAATATCTTATATCAATCGGAGCCAATCCAAATTCAAAAATAAATGGTGGATTTACTCCCCTAATTTCTGCATCAGAACGAGGTCATCTTGAAGTAGTTAAATATCTAATATCAGTTGGAGCTAACCCAGATGTAAAATATAGTAATGTATGGTCTCCAATAATTATTGCATCAGTAATGTTGTAAACAGAAATTCACCAAAAGTGACACCTCAGAAAAGCTAAAATATTGAATTTTTGGAACTTTTGATAGAGCACGTTTTTAAATATTAATTAAAGTAAATGTATATTTTGTAAAGATTCTTTTTAATAAAAAAATAAAATTTTGAAGAAGAACACAAAATCTTCTGAAAAATAATATCACATAAACTCATATTATTTTCTAATATATAACTATTTTATATAAAAATCAAATTCAATGATCTTAAAAGCGAAGGATAAACCTCAAAATTTACGAATATAATGAGTGGGAATATAATGCTTATCTATCATAAAACCATATGAAATATCAATTTTTGCTTTACGCCTAATTTTTGACGACAATTAGCAAAAAATGTTAAATGTTAACACTCAGTCCATTTGAATATGAAAAATAAAATTGACTTTGATTAAATGTTTTTATTTATCATGCAATTCTTCTTGCGACCAAAGATTTGAATAAAAGTTCAAAAAATAAGATAGCTTAAAAAATAATATACGGTAGTGTTTACTAATAGATGAATAGTATATAAATTCTATTAAAATGGATTTGATCCAAAAAAATATAAAACCAAAAATAATTGTTATAATTTAAATGAAGAAGTAATTTAAAACGATTTTATTTATGATCAAATTTTATATATTTTTTGGATCAAATCCATTTTAATAGAATTTATATACTATTCATCTATTAGTAAACACTACCGTATATTATTTTTTAAGCTATCTTATTTTTTGAACTTTTATTCAAATCTTTGGTCGCAAGAAGAATTGCATGATAAATAAAAACATTTAATCAAAGTCAATTTTATTTTTCATATTCAAATGGACTGAGTGTTAACATTTAACATTTTTTGCTAATTGTCGTCAAAAATTAGGCGTAAAGCAAAAATTGATATTTCATATGGTTTTATGATAGATAAGCATTATATTCCCACTCATTATATTCGTAAATTTTGAGGTTTATCCTTCGCTTTTAAGATCATTGAATTTGATTTTTATATAAAATAGTTATATATTAGAAAATAATATGAGTTTATGTGATATTATTTTTCAGAAGATTTCATTCTATATGCCTATGAAAAGTACTCTCAAAACTAACTTTTTCCTAATTATAATTAAATCTAGAATATTGTCTTATGCTTAGTATTATTTCATTTTTCTCATTCAATTTAGAATTTACAAATGTCAAAAAATTGAGAGCTGTCACTTTTGATGAATTTCTGTTTATTACAGTAATGGATCATCTTGAAGTAGTTAAATACCTCATTTATTGTGGGTGCAATAAAAATGAGAAAACAGATGTTAATAATTCAGTAATTCATTGGGCAACACTAAAAGGAAATTTCGATGTCGTTGAATATTTAGTTTCAATTCGGGCCAATCTTAATGATAAAAACAATGACGGACAAACTCCACTTGATTTAGCAAAAGAAAATCAAAACGAAAATGAGAACTACAGAAAGATTGTGAATCTTCTTTTTAAGGCAGGAGCACGTTAAACTAAATAGCTACGTACTTATTATCAATAGATCAATATCTTGATATTATCTTCTGAAGAAGTATGTGGATTTAGGTGCCCTGTCATATTCTTAATATATCTAAAAATTATTTTATTATGCATTTATGTCATTATTTTCTAAATATAAATTTTCCATGATGTTAAGATACCAAACTCCATATGGTCATTCAATGTGGGTGCAGTATATACAAATACCTCTTTGCAATACTATATATGTTTGTATATACAGAAAGAATGCATCTTAATAAGAAAAGATGCAATTTGAAAATAATAGATAGAAAATATAATCAGGTTATATTCAATTAGCAAAAATAAGATTTTTCTAATCTTCATGGGTATCCTAAAAATTTATTTTTGATACACAAGTCCGTAATTCAGAACAAATCAGCATTTATTTGTTTGATTTTAGGCATATTGGTTAAAGAAGATTAATATATGAAAAGAAATAATCAAAACAAATTACATTTATCTTCAAAAAATTAAAGAAAGAAAAAAAATACTAATATTTTGCATAAAAAAATCACTAGAAATCTGGGAAATGTCTAATAAATCACCTCATTTCATTTATATTGTGTAAACAAATCGAATTTTAAGAGAAAAATTCGAAATCATCGTTATTCTGGTTTGGATCTAGACTAAACACGTCAATCTGTGACTGATCCATAGTAGCATTCGGAGTCTGACTCTGGAATGCATCAGGCGACGAGAAAGCAGGATTATAATTCAGTTGAGGTGAAACAGGCTGAGAAGCAGACTTAATTTTGTTGAGATACTGTTCAGTGAGGTTTGAATATCTCAAACTTTCAGGATTCGTCTGTTTCCCGCAGATCGGACACCTCCATATTCCAGTCAACGTTGCAAACTTAATAAAATGCTTCAAATCGAAGCACTGTGGGTGTTCGCAGAACGTAGTGCGTCCAGGATACTTCACGGCTCCTGCAGGTTTCGGTGTAAAAACATCTCGATTTCTTTCATCGAGAAAATCGTTCGGATATGGTCTGTTTCGTATTATTTGTACAATCTCTTTGAAGGTGAAGTACTTTACAACTCTTACAAGGAATACAGAAGGAATGTTTTCTGTACTACACGTAACTCGAAGAGTAAAGCTTGGTAAGAACTCGCTTATGTCAATATTAGTATACATGATGTTGGAATTTGAGTTTGCGGTTGGAGATTTTGCAATATATCCATTGATATAAATTCCTAAAGTTTGCGGCCATAATACAGTAGCAGGGGCAACTCCAGCGCGGAAGCATTGCAAAATTACGCGATGCCTCTTTGGAATATTATCAATAGTAAAGACTTTATCAAAAAATGAAGTTCCTAAGATAAATGGTGTTGCCATAATCATTGTTTCTTCTGGGCAGTGTCCGTATTGTATGTTATTCAAAGGATAGCTAGTGACAGGTCCTGTACTTTGTGGAATTAGAGCTTGTTGTGAAGGTCTCGTTGCGCTATAGAAGCATTGTGTCCAGAAATTAAGAGCAACTGTATCGTTTTCGCTTATCGCTGTCACTGCATTTAGAATTTTTTCTCTCGAAGGATTTTCCATTTTGATAAATTGGGCAAATAGAATAAGTTGCATATCAGTAAGCGTACCAGCGTAAGTAAGTAGTTCATCTTTTGTGAATGGTTTTGTAGACAGGTTATAGGAAAAAAATTGTTTTTTTGAATTATCTGATTTTTGGTTTGGATCAGCAGGTGCGAGGAATAATTTTGTGGTGTGAGCATTGCTTATAGACTGAGCTCTCCTCTTAGATGAAAAGTTAGTCACGGAATCAACTGCTGTGTTTTTTAAAGTATTCCCTCTCCGCGAAAAATTCATCTAAAAATTTTTGACAAAAGTGACTTAATGTATATAAATTAAATATATCTGATAAATAATATACTAATCATAACACATTTATTGGTATGGAAATTTTGGGGTTTCGATTGAACCTCTCAAAATGAATTCGTAAAGAATATGATTACGATCAAATTAATGAGAAGAGATTAATTTAAACAAATAAATAGGCATATTACAATGAAGTTTTGATTTCTTCGACAATAAAAATTACAAATCAAACCTAAATCAAGAAATCAATTAAAGAATCATAAAATAATAGTTATAAGTTAACGATAACTAACAAATATATTTACATATAAAAAAAATTATAATTTTTTTTTCTATTTGAAGATTGCTTCGAACTGAGGGCCATATAATGGTGACTCAACAACTCCATTATTGGATATTTTGATGTAAAAGTTGGCGAAAATGCACGTGTAAAACACGAGTTCGTCAATAACTTCATCTCTTCTAATTTGGGCGCAATCGTCGTAAAAAGCGTTAATAACGGACTTATTCGATAGCGTTAGGAGGAGATTTTCTAAAACTTTTTCGTCTCTCATCGAATGAAGAAGAAAAAGAGGCCATTTCTGCTTCAATTCTGTCTCATCTCTGAAGATTGCCCATGTATCATTCTGTCTCTGATCAGAAGAAATACGAATGAAGAAAGATTCGAGATTAAATTTGCAATGATTCTGAAAAACAGCAATCCAAGCGCGGCTAAAGTCTTGGAAGACCTTGATTGGATTAAATCTTCTTATCTTGGCCATTTGGAGTGCGTAATTCATTGAATGTCTTAAATCTCGAATTGGATCATGAGGAAACCGATACAAAGGTTGGAAATTAATTGCTCTTTGTAGTTCCTTCTTCGGAAGTTCCTTAAGTAACTTCGTATCGTAAACAATTGCAGAAACTCTGTAATGAGTCAATATCTCGGGATGGCTAAGAATATAAGCCGGTAGATCGCTTTTGTAATGATCTACAACTGCCATGGCTTGTCCCTGTTGGTTTGAAGTCGAATCATGAACATTATATACTTCGAGTATGGATTTATCATTGAACTGGCACAAAACCATACTGACTAACAGTTGGTAAGCTGTTTGGGGGTCAGCGGACTTGTACTTATTGATGAAAAGCAAATTACTTTCTGGATTATAATTCAAATTCAATCTGTATAATCCAGGATTAGCTATAGGATTCTTAAAGTAATGCGATGGAGATATTTTCGGAATTTCTGATGACTCGAGAACGATAGATCTAATTAAAACATCATTGATCGTTTTCCTCTCAATTTCTGGGAATTCGACATTCTCTTTGATTTCAGATGTATTATAGAGTTGTGGAGGGTATAACTCTGGGTCTTTCTCTTGTGATAAGTATTGCCTTTCTTTGTATTGCGTTTGTTTCAAGTTTAAAACAGTTAATAAAGATTCATTTTGTTTTCTAAGTTCATCTTTATGGGTTTCCTTCTTCGGAGTAGTAAATGGAGATGTAACTGGTGATTCTCGAGTGGTTTCTGGTTGTTTTCGAACAGGAGTAAGCGTTTCGAGAGAATTTTGAACAACTTTTTGAGGTGAAGGTTTTACAGGTGAAGGAATTGCTTCGATTGTACTAGATAGCTTGATTTTGTTGATTACGGATTGTTGATCTTCTGTTACATAGTATTTTGTGATATATAATGCCAAAAACCACTGCATAACACTTATTACATCAAATGACTGGAACCAAATGATTTGGCCCATCTTGTTAGATATTCCGAACATTGGTTCTTGGCGTGCATCGCTCAATGTAATTTTTGTACGTGAATTTATCTCGATTGTATCAATGATTGTCTCATTTTCATCGAGGATTACTTTTTGATCCTTTAATAGTAAGCAAATAGGACGCTCAACGTTGTTAATTCCTGAATAATAAATCAAATATTCTTGTCTTGATAAATCTCGATCGCTGATTGCACAAAATTCTTTCATAGCTAAGTATGAATTTGACGCGTAGTTGTAAAAATTGTGGATTGAGCCGCTTTCTTTGCCTGATAATACGATTTCACTATGAAGATCGATATCTAATGGTGAAAACATAATCGAATTGCCAGAATTTCCAAATCCGAAAATAGCAGGACCATATTCCGGTAAAAATATTAGACTTTTTTGTTTTTCGCCTTCGATAATCAGAAAAACAAATCGAATTATGCATTTTGCACGAAAAGGGGGTCTATCTTTCAAAGTTACATCAAATACTCCTTCTACTCCTATTGACTGTGTGACGGATTTTAATTGATCCATCACAATTCAAAAATATTTCATGTCACATGTCGTATTTCTTCACCTTAACTAGCCATCATTAAACATCTTCCATTCTGCCTCCATAGATACATACGAGCATTTTTTAGCTTTATTTTAGCTGAAATAAGTGATTTTCATATAACGATGCTTCAAATTTTTCTTTTTATTATGCAAATATTTAAATAATCCAGCGCTGGACATCATATGTATAATGGCTATGAGTTCTTTGGCTAATGAAATCCTATCAACTCACATAATTCATAAGATTGATTTCTCATATAATGATAGACTTGTGGTTCTGTAAGGTGATCACACTTATTTAAAAAACTTTCATTTAAAACAGATTTGCTATCATATTCCTTGATGAAATCCAAATTCATTGCTGTTCATGGTTTGAAACTATCATTTTATGGTTCAAGATATGTATTCAATGAATACATTAATTTTATATCATAAATATAGCTTTATTGGAAATTTACATCTGAAATCTGTAATCATTGCTAAACAAGCTTTTTTATATTAAAAAATATATTATACTTAATATTTCTAGAATTTTTCCCTTAACAAAATAAAACGAAATGCTTATTTTTTTTAATGTCAAATAAATGGATTCCTCTTTCGATATGTCTAACGAACATAATTGCAGATATTTTATGCATGATCCTAACACGGTCATGGATGATCGAATCTGGAGTCATTTATCTCTCAGAATTTCACATAAATTGTATTAAATTTTCTTTAACTTCATTCGTAATATTAGCATTGCTCTTCGAAATAATCTACGTTACTGATTCAAATGTATTTATGTATATTACAATGTTCATTTCTGCAGTAAGCATTTTATTATATTTTATTTTCGGTGCTCAATGGATATTTGATCCAAAAAATGTTTTCAATAGGTACCATAGTGCATGGGAAAACAATATCAACAAACCTCAAACAACATTTATACAAGTAATTTTCAAATGCTGCGGTTTTTATTCTGTCGATGAATTTCCAATGGATATATGCAAGGAGAGTAAGACAAAAACATGTTTACATGCTATTTCACGCGCATACGAGAATAACGTCAGAATTACTGGATTTTTTGCAATAATGCACGTAATGTCTGACTTCATTATAATTATGCTGCTCTATATTACTGTTTTTGGTCAAAAAATGCAGAAAAATCATGAACCTAACATGAAGAAATTAGAAAAGAACGCACAGTTAATGGATTCGACTTACATATGAATCGCACTCGAAACATCTTTCAAATCAGAAAGTTTACGAAAAAGAAATCAAATCAAATTGACTTTTGTCGAATATAAGCAAGTACAATCAACATTACAAATCTCCAAAAGAAGATCTGCATAAGATTAATTGAATTCTAAAGGAAAACTGTTTGATTTTCCAAAATATTCAAGTTGAACAAAGGATAAATAATCTATTTCTGATTATATTAGTTTGTAAAATGAAAATAAGCGCAAATTTTTTCATTTTAATCTCAGAATTCTGTAATATTTTTTTAAATAGCGATATTTTAATCTTTGAACAGAAATACATTCATTACACTTTTATTTTAATATTGATATTACTAATAATTTTCATAAAATGACTTTATTTAAAAAATAGAATTTTATTTTTGAAGCAGAATTATCATAATTATAGATAAAGGTACATTCACTAGGCGATAACAGTAAAATGGGATGAAAATAGGATAAATAGCATCCCTATATAGTGCCTAACAATATTTATACGGGCCAAAAAAATTTGGCTAGAGATTTGGCGAGTTATAAAACTGAGAAAATTGAGAGGGATTTTTATTTTTGAATTTTTTTTGGAAAGTTAAAATTGCGATTAAAAATCGATTTCCAGGAGAACTAAGCATCTCATCATATATTTAAATCGATAAAAATATTAAATAATAGTTGAATAGTATAACAACATGAAATTATGGCTGAATCTACAGAAAAAATGAACATATTTGACATTTTTGAAAATTCATACGTTAGATGGTGACAGACTCATAAACTATACTTTAGCTAAGATTGATATATGGTTTCAACAACACATGGTTAAAATCGTAAAAATATTTTAGATAATGGAGAATAATTGCAAAGAAAGATAGCCGAATTTACTGGGTAGTTCTTGTGATGCGAAATAATTGCAAATTAACACCTAGTTTTAACAGCATCAATCTCTTTTTGCTCTCATTTAAATGCATTCGCACACTTTAATTTTGAAATATAAGAGTTTTGGAAATTATCAAATTTATCTGCTCAAATACTATAGATCTTCATAAGTGTTAATAGAATCATTAGCCTTACATATAGTGTTTAATATAATGATGCACATTATACTGGGATTCATTCCTTATTCATCTAGTTATTATAAGATTTACAACCCCATGAAAAATTAAAATTTTGTCAAAAATAGTGAATGTACCTTTTTATAGATTAGTTAGCTAGCATTATTTTTATTGATTTTGGAATGCTATTAAAAGTTATAAAAGAAATATTAAAATAAAAATTAAAAATTTTAGGATAAATATCTCAAATATGAGATAGATATTGTGTCTTTTAAATCCATATATCACCTTGTGGAGCTTGTTCATCAATATTTCCACTTGATTTAGTTGATTCGTCTTCACTTTCAAAATTGATACTTTTTTCATCAAGAGGAGGCAAACTCTCAATTGTGTCAACATTATCTACATTATCAGGATTTTGTGTATCACGTTTTGATTTGAGATACTTAAAAACAAAAAATGCTGCAATTGCACATCCGATTATTACTAATATTATCAAAGGCCAAATCAATACTTTGCGAAATAGGGAAGCTGAGTTTTCAATATTATTGGATGGATCTTCTGAGTCATCATTTGATGGAACATTAGATGTTGAAGAAGGTTTGAGAGGTTCCACAGTTGGATGAACAGGTTCTTTTGTTGGTTCTTCTGGATTTTGTGTTGGTTCTTCTGGATTTTGTGTTGGTTCTTCTGGATTTTGTGTTGGTTCTTCTGGATTTTGTGTTGGTTCTTCTGGATTTTGTGTTGGTTCTTCTGGATTTTGTGTTGGTTCTTCTGGATTTTGTGTTGGATTCTCTGGGTCAGGTGTTGGATTCTCTGGGTCAGGTGTTGGATTTTCAGGATCAGGTGTTGGATCAACTGGTTCCGGTTCCTCAATAATAAACTTTATTGATTTTTCAAAGTTGTATCTAAATTCGGATTCTAAATCAAATAAAGTTACACTTATTGAGAACTCTCCAGAATGTTCTTCGAAATCTTCAAATGGATAAACAAATTCAATATCTACAGATGATATAGTAAATTCTTCTTTCCTCTGTAATACTTCTCTAAAATTGCATTCTACATTATAATGTTCTACAGAATTTATTCTAAACTTGAAAATGTATCGATCTTCTCCACTTAAATCCATTTCTTCTTCAATATTTAATGCAATTAAAGGAACCATTTTAACATAGCAATGCATGGCCAAATTATTATTTTCTGCTGATATAGAAATATCGAATGTTCGTTGATCAGGAGCTGCAAATTCGAACAATGCTACATCGCTCTTATAATTTTCTTTCATTACAATTGACTTTTGCATTGTTTCTAAATAGTCTGAAGTAACTATTACTTGGATTTCTTTTCCGATTTCGTATTCAACTGCTTGGCATGACAATGTATATAAATCTCCTGGGAATCCAACAGGTGATTTATCCCATTCTTCGACTGCGGTGCATCTAAATTCTGGCTGCTTTATTACGTTAAATGTTTTCATGACTGTATTGCTTCTACTACCTTCTTCATCAATGAAAAATATTTTAACTAGAGTTTTTTGGGCAATATTTGGTAAATTGAATTGAATTGTTTCAATTTGGTAGATTTCAGACATATCATCTGGATACCCCTCCTCGTCAGATGATATTTTTCGTAAAGGATTAGCACTTCTAGAATCAGACATTTCCTCAGGATATTCTTCATCTCCAGGACCATATGGATCTTCTCCTGGATCTCCTCCAGGACCATATGGATCTTCTCCTGAACCTCCTCCAGGGCCAAACATACCTTCGGGTATTTTTGCTTCTGAAATAACCTCCTTGATAAAGATTGGTTCATCATTATTCAATTGATAATATACCTTTAATTTCATTCCTTCAACAGGATTTAATATCATTGCCGACACTGTGGAAATTGTTTCAAATTTAGTGATCCCAACATCAGATAATGCACTTTCTGTGAAATCCCAATTTTCAATCATGATCAAATTTGCAATATGAGGAACGCAATGTATTGTAGCAGTATATTTTTGGGATACTGAACCAGCTCTATTCTGAATGTAATACTGAAATGTTAGATCAGTTTCTTCTGGGACGCCATAAAACTGGAAATAGAGTGTTCTATTTGAATCATATTCCAATAAATGTATCTCACCCCCAATATCTGTTTCCCCACCTTCAATTGAGACACGAACTGCAATGTCTTTATATTTAGATTTGACGTTTGCTTCAAATTGAATACAAGACATCATACCATAATTTCCTGATGGTGGAGTTATAATTGTTAAAATTGGTATATCATTAATACCTGTAGTTAGCAATTTGTTTTCAAATATAATGCTTTGGATCTTAATAATAAGATCAACCTCAAAGATATCAATATTTTGAAGAACACCAAATTGATATTCAAGTGCGTTTGAATTACCACTTTCATCAGTAGTAATCTTAGTATTGTAAATTTCGTTTGTTGAAGAATGGTTCATGAATGAAATTGTTATTTCCTTTCTTCTTGGGAGATTATTTAATTGATATTTAATTGTGATTGGATCTCCTTCATCAAAACTTGTCTTCCATTCAATGATGTTCAAATATTCATTATGTGTTTCTTCAAAGGTAAGGTATTGAGGAATCAAATTGGATACACATCCTTGGCTATCCTCTGCAAGAATTAAATAAGGACCAGAGGAGTCATCAAAAAGATCTAGAATGCAATGGAAATCTTTTTGTCCATTTGATAATTGTCCACTTCCTATTTCGAACTTTGATCCTCCAATTATGTAGAAAACTTTAACATTTTCATTTTGTATTTCATCTTTAACTTTTACATCAATAGAAACTTCATCTTGATACATTTGTATCTCTGATGTTTTAGATATACTAAGTAGTTCTATTGATGGAAGTTTTCGATCAGATAATCTAAATGTCTTTGTCAGAGATTTATAAATTATATAACTGTCACAAAGATACAATGTCAATGAATGAACACTAGTTATATCGTCGAAATACATATATAATGGAATAATAGTTTCTCCATTTGTAATTGTTTCTTTCATTTTGTTGAGTGTTGAATTATCAAATCTATAATTTAATTCTGGATATTCAGCTTTAATTTTGACATTTAACAAAGCGTATTCACCATGTGCGTAGACTTCTTTGAATGAATTCCATTCAAAATCTGTAATAATAGTTAATTTGTCTCCTGCTGCTAAAGAAGTATTGCATTGAACATTCTCAAATCTTGGAGTTGCATTAACAGTGATCAAATGAGATACTCTATCAATTTCTGAATTTTGTGCATATGCCAAGATTTCATAAAAAGAACTTCCATAGTTATCACCTGAATTTCCTTCAAATGTGAAATTATCTGTTGTATAGTCAGATTTTGGATGAGCTTTTTGAGAGTATTGAATTGTTCGATCAAACAAGATAATTTCGAATGTTATCTCATCACTTGGAGAGACATCTTCCATATTCCATATTATTGTAAATGTTTGTTTTGGTAATAACCAATCTGAATTGGTATATGTTTGCAATGTTGGTTTTTGAACTACATTATATTCAATTGAATTGCTTGCAAAAGTTTTATCATTAAATTCATTAATTACATAAAATGTTAAATTGATTTTCTGTTCAATTAGCGGGTGTTTATGGATGTATTCAAATTTATGATGTGTATAATCTGATGTATATTCGAGGATTTTTCTAGGTGTATCATTTTCGATAACATAAATTTCGATTTTTCCATTGAGACTGTATGCAAGGGAATCAATATTAATTGTAGGGGACGTAAGGAACCTGTATTCATTAAGTAAATAATCTGTTTCAATTGAAATTGTTGGTGGAGTACTAATTATAGTAAAATCGAATGAATATAGCTTGGTTTTTCCAATTTGATAGCCTACATAAAACATGAATAATTTGTATAGTCCTGGAACGAAAGCATCAACTGGGAAATTAAGAGATAGTTGCGATTTATCTTGATCACTTTCAATATTCATTATTTTATGTTCTTGATTATCTACATAATATTCAATGTAAGGGTTATATGAATCTGGATCATCATCAGTGATTGCCAAATTAATATTTAGCGTTTCTCCAGCTCTGATAGCATTGTTAACAATATTAACGTTCTGAATCTGCACATTTGTTCTAAATACATCAATTGTATACACTGTTTGAGATTTTATTTCACTGTTTTGATTGTCTTTAGCATGTAAATACAATTTCCATTCATTTGCTACTGGTATATTTGTTAAATCAATTGTGTACGTAAACTCAGTTTCTCCACTTTCATTTGAGAATTGTTCAGGCGGTATTATGAATCCATAGCCACTTATATATATTGTAATTGTTACATTCATCTCTACCCCATATGTATTAAGAATGCCTCTTATAGGCATTGTTTTATCTCTATCATAGTCTATTTGAGTTGGATACTCAGTTAATGAAGCGGAAATTTGATGAGAAATTGAAAATTTCTTTGATGCTATAGGACGAACATCTTCTTTGCACCATAAAGATATTTTAGGATTTGAAATGTTAATTGGGAACGCGAATTTGTCGTCTAGTTTTATAGTATTTTCTGTCAAAGTAATATCTGATTTAAGTACAATTGGAGCCCCACCTAGAATATTTTCTATTTGGTAATAAAGAATTAATTTTGTGTCGGGTCTATTATAAGTGATTTCTACACCTTCTATTATGCATTGATTTCCAATTGTGTTAATTTCGAATTTGTCTGTTGTTAGCTGGGGTCTCTCATTTACAATTTCTATCTCTACTGGAAATTCTTCTATTTTATCTTTGCCTTTAATTAAAAATGTAATAGTGTATAATCCTGATTTAATGTATTGAATGTTATCAGTTCTCACCTTCAGGCCATTTTTGTAAAATAGACCATGAAGATCAGTCCAACTTCTAATAGAAACAGTTTGTGTGGTATTCACTGTAGAATAAATCTGTTTAACATTTAATGAATCTAAATAATATCCTTCGGCAGAACACCATAAGATTCCTTCTGCAGGTGCAATATATGTAACATTGAATTCAAGAGTATCTGCTAAATTAAACTTGGTTTTGAATGGAATGACATTGAAAATTTTATTATTTGTCCAAAATGGCATTGTATGTGGAATTTTCACTTCTTCAGTGTCCACTTTTTGGGTGTACAAATTGAATGCCCTGTCAGGGATTTCTGTAAATGTATAGTTAAAACTGAATATATGAGATGAATAATTTTCAAAAGTTGAGAATATTTGTGATGAAATAAGTTGTCCTGCATAATATACTTCCAAATTGAATTGTTCATTTGGTGGCACTCCATGAAACATTGCAAAAAATTCAAGTTCTTTATTTAATTCAAATTCAGGTAAAAATGATTCAAGATTCCATTCCGTCAAGTTTTGAACTCTGAACTCTTCTGTACCAACGATCTTCCCATTGTTATAAAACTCAAAAACAAATCTTTCTCGTTCTATATTTTCTAATTCGATTGGAAAATTAATGACTTGATAATTCGATTCTATTTCATATGTTAAGTTTTTCACATTTTCTGCTCTCCAAATTAAACAAACATCAACACTTCCTACAACTCCGATATGATTGACTTTCAAGGGTATTGTATATGTTCTTGGGGCATTAACCCTATATGTAAGTTCGTCGTATACTTCAATTGTTGGAGGTATTATAGTAAATTGAGCTTGTTCCAAAGTGATTGATTCGATATTGGAAACTTGTTTTGAACTTTTCAAATAAATTTTAATGATTTCTTCTTGTTCTTCTGGTATTTCTGGATAAATTTTTCGTGAATAAGCCGTCTCTGTGGTTGTTAAAGGAATTAATTCGTCTTGGCATGTCGTAACTTCTTTCAAATCATAGCAGAATTGATATGACTCAATACCTGAAGCTACAAAATTTACATCATATGAAGTTTTGAATATATCTGTTTGAGGATTCGTCACTCTGAAATTAAGTGGAATTGCATTGACGGTAAAAGTGAATGCTTCAATTGGAATGGAGTCGGCTTCAAAAGTAAAATAGACTTGGAAATAATCGTTTCCTATTGAATTTTCAAATTGAAGATTGACAGGAATATCTGTGTTGATACTATCAATTGATATTGATGATTATATCATTGAGTCATGATTTGCATAGATTTTAACATCTAAATTTGGAATTTGAACTGTACTTCTCAAAGTTGCCGTAAAGTTGATTTTTTCTCCTCTTCTCAAAGCAACATTATGGCTAATATCATGACTTACAGTTATTTTATTCACACTTTCAGCAGATATTTCAATAGTAATTATCTTTTCTTCATTTGGATGTATAAGTGTTGACTTATCAAAAAGAATTCTGTAATTTTTGGATGATTTTGGTAGTAATTCATCTCGATCATAGCCATCACTATCAACAATAGTTGTTCTTCTCGGATCGTCCATAATAAATGAAATTTGTACATCCGAATACGTATCTTTGAGATAGAAACCTTTTCCCGTTCCTAATTTTTGGATCATAAAGTTTGTATTATCATTAGAATGCGGTTTAATGTCCAAATAAAAGAAACTATCCTTATAATGATTTGTTGAAACAATTTTAAATCGCAAATAAATCTTATCTTGATCTGGATCAGATTCAATATAAGGATTTATTACCAAGCCTTTATATTTTAACAAATCATCATTGGTTAAATTAATTCGTGAAAAATAAGTTGCCTTGATTCCATCCGTTATTTTCTTATCATCGTAAGAAATGTCGAATAGATTATAAGGATCTTGGGCTTCAGTCCAAGAAAACTTATTTCTCAGAAGCAATGAAAAAATCAAGAATTGCATCATGTGTAATGAGTTGATTAAATTGAATACTTTTAAATTTTTGAGGCTTTATCAAATGATTAAATTCCAATTTTATAATTTAATGAGGATATGTTAATTTTAACAAGAAATTTTTAGTTTTTTCCACTCGGGACAACAGAAATTCTTTTCGGTGATATGAAAATAATTTTTAGATTTTTAGTGAATAAAACATTAACTAAAGCTATTTCAATTTTTTGAATTTTACATCGCATTTGAAAAATTGAATTGTTATAACAATAATAAAATTTATTTTTCTCTCTCCTTCTTTCCATTTAATTCGATTTTAAAATACTTTAATATCTGTTCTTTTTTTGGCAATTGGAGAAACTTCACTCGTTTTGTTTGCTATCTTAGAGTGTTGATGTGAAATAATATATACTGATGCTTAGTAAGTCTTATTTTAATAACAATTACTGGTTTCAGAAATTGATTTCAATTTTGAATTTTATGAGAAATAAGTTTGCTAGGAGCTTTCTTGGGTTTTTATGATCTATAATAATTTAAAAATGAGGGAAAATCACTTGGGAGCAATAATGTAAGAATTAGAACGCATGAATGAATTTGTTATCAAATCCTTACTATCTTGCTTAAATTCATATAATACATGTTTCATAAATCATTGTATTTGTTATTCCAATTCATGAATCTTGGACAAAGAGAATTATGTGATAAGCAGAATCACGAAGACCGAATATTTTCATGCTCACTTTTATTGGTAGCTGTAAAGAAGCTGCATTTTTGAAAAAGATTACATGAAAAAGTTCAAACACAGTAGGATATGTTCTTTGTTTGAACTATCTTCGGTTTATTTGTGAATTCCATAATTGGGATTTTTTTGAGGTGTAGACTTGTTCTTCTGCTGCATTCCGTTGCAACTTGAATTTAGAATGATCTTTGATTTTTAGCTAATTTGGATCATCCAAAAAGATCATCCAAATTAGCAACTCTACAACTTCATAAAAATATGGATATCTATAAAAAATCAAAAAAAAATAACAAAAGTTGTTCAATTAAATGAAAAATCCAATAATTAAAAAACAGTTGAATAAAATTAAATAAGTAATTCGATGGACATATGGATGTTATACAATTTCAAGAAATAAAAATCTTTTTAACGCTCTTTTGATGATTTGATTACATTTAATAATGATATTTGAGCCGATATCAAAGAATTTAATTTTATTGAAGATAAAATTTATGAAAATTCTGATTGACATTAATTTGAAGAAATATAAAAAGATAAATCAGAACACTCAATTAATCTAAAAAAACTAAGAAACATTTAACTTGGTCTGAAGGTTTTGTAGGAAAAAATTGTAGAACAAGGGGTAATTAATATATATTTAGATTTTTGAAATTTAATAATTTAAAATTTGATTGAATTAATAAATAATTTGTGCATATTATAGATTGGAAAAAGAAGATTCAATCTTAGATAGAAAATGATAAATTGAAAAGACATTGAAACTCTTAATGCATTTTATATGTTTCATGAATGTAAATCATTTTTAACGAGAGTTAAAACACATCCAAATTTATTTATCATTAGACAATTGAATGCTTTATGAAAAATCAAGTCTCATCACACTTTTCAATGCTCGATTTTTAAAAACTGTTTAAAAATTGAGCTTATATTGAAATAGTGTAGAGACTAAAAATTACCACAGACTATTTCAGAGGATTGAGTGGCAACTCAATCCTCTGAAAAGTCTGAGGTAATTGGCAAAATTACTCATAATGATAAAAAATTGTAATATAACAGGAAACATTGTTTCAAAATACGTTTAATATAAAATTCTGAGTTTTTTAGCACATTGAAAAATGGCAGCATTGAATTTTTTTATCAATTTTTAATATTATATAAATTTAAGAGTGAAGTAAGATTTACATCCAAATCTTTTGAAATAAAAAAATTGAATGAGTAAAAATATTCGATCGAATTAAATAAATCGTCACAAACAATATGATATATCGATTTAATTTTGTGCCAAAAAACTTATTTTTCTCGATAAAAATAAGAAAGTATATTTAACTCCAATATCATTTTATCTAAGGATGTCAATTCGGAAAATTGTTTTCATTTTAGGAGAATATAATTTTCCTTTTCGAAAATTGAAAAAGTGAGACGCGCAGGATTCGAACTTTTTTAAAAGTTGATTTAAATATATTCTAGTGTGGATTCTAAGGATAATATCATATTTAAAATAAGAATATACTAGTTTAGGTGGTATAATTTTTTTCGATAAATTTGAGAGTATGTACGTTTAGGGCATCAAAAGTGTCAATTCGCTCAGCGAAAGCTGAGCTAGCTTCGTTCTCGAAAGAATAGGGAAGGAGTGAAAGAGAGTGATACAGATGTTGACACATTCATATCATTTCAACAAATTTTGATCAAATTGAAATGCAATGAAATTCAATTCACTTCATATCCTTCAGTCAGTACATTGACATCCTTCTACATCACAATGATAACTCGTACATCAATAGTTCTACAACTAACTCAGAAAAAACAAGATTTTTCCTTCCAGCTTACAGCTTTTAAAAAGTTTCGATGATAAAAATCACTCTACTCTTGTTTATCGATATGTTGTGATAGTAGGTAAACGTATTCTTATCGATATTAATAAAAATATTTTTACGAAAATCTGAACCAATTACAGAGTTATTCATAAAGTTTATGATAACTGTAATTACTTCATCTTTGTTTTATATTTGAATAAACAATTTAATTTAATTTGCATAATTTTTTTAGTTGAAAGACAGGAAACTTAGTTGAGTTTGTATTATTTTTATCGTTCAATTCATTGTATATGTGAGTGATCCAGATATTTAAGATATTTAGAAAAAATTTATTAATTTGATTAACAAATTTTAATCAAAATAGCAAAAATCTATTTGATAGCTGTAAGCAAATAATAATTTCTATTTCAACCAAAATCACTTATTTTCATCTAAACGTATAAAATTGTCAATTTTATGAGAATAAATTTAAAATCTCATGAAATATAAAGGAGAGTAATATTTTTCAATTTTCTTTTTTTCTTTCTCTCAAATATTTTCTATTGGGAATTTTCTTGTTATCAAAAAATAATTTTAATATTTGTTTATTTCATTACATACAATAAAATTTTAAAAACTCTATTTCTTCACAAGAAAATTTTTTTCCTTCATATGAAGAAACATTTTGTTCTCCATTTGATGCTGAGTCTAAATCTCGATTTTTGAATTTTCTTCTTTCCAAATTTCTTTTTTCCAAATTAGAAGTTTAATTCAAATTTTCAATAGTTTATATATTTTCTCAAACCGTCTTAGATTTTCTCACTTTTTAGGGATTTTCTCTCAAAATATACAAAAATAGTAATACCAATACATGTGTCTAATATACTTTAAAACCATCGTGATAAAATTCAAAAACGAAGAGTTCTTCTCTCCAAATTTTTTTCAAAATCAAAAAAATGAGATAAAAAAATATGTTTGGAAAATTCATTTTTAGCATTTTAGGAATTTTCTCACTTTTCTTCCAAATTGACATCCTTATTTTATCACATTAAATATAACTGGTAGATGCGAATAATATTCAATATGCTTTCAATTTTGACATTCGAGATATGGGGAAAAATTATCAAAATATATGCACATAAATTATGGTGATAATGATGATCAAAATTTCAATCTGTCTATTATAGATCCAAGGTGATGTGATTTTTGCATCCCTGGGATGGACGATACACCCAAAGTGTCACCTTTTTGGGATAACATGAATTTTAAATATCATGAGAGTTCTGCAAACCATATGCACAATATCTATTCAGCCTGACTTCTTGTATATATGAGTTAGACTTCTTAAATATTGTGCTTGGGGCGATATAAGCATTTCCGAGATTACTATCGTGCTCTATAGTATGCTACTTCTCCCTGGTTCTAGCTCAGTTCCAAGGATATTGGCGTTCAAGGATTTGGCAAGGTCCTTCCGAAGTCTCTCATTCGATGAGAGATTTCGGAAGAATCTTGCCTTAAAGTACTCCAACTCTTGTTCTTTTGTTCCTAAATAGTGAGAAAAGTTATTTGACTACTTAAGGTAGAGATTATCCGAGGTCCCTCATTTGATGAGAGGCCTCGGATAATCTCTGCCTTAAAATTGTACACTTGTAGTCCATGAGAGTGTAAGTATACATTGATAGGACAGCTTTCTTCTGAAGTCTTAGATTTGATGAGAACCTCAGAAGAAAACTGTCCTATTTTATAGTAAAAGGAGTTTCAGGAGCTCCAAAGCTCCCTTTCGTAAGGATTAGGAGCTTTGGAGCTCCTGGTTCGTAGATGTGTTTCGCATCTTTCATCAGCAAAGGACATTTACCATCTGGGACTCTGTTGATGGAGACTCAGGAGCTCCAAAGCTCCCTTTAGTAAGGATTAGAAGCTTTGAAGCTCCTGGTTCGTAGACGTGTTTCGCATCTTTCATCAGAAGAGGCCCAAATGGTAAATAGCCTCTGCTGATGAGCTTCAGGAGCTCCAAGGCTCCCTCTCGTAACGATTAGGAGCTTTGTAGCTCCTGAAGGAAAGGTAGGATTGCTCTGATCTCTAATCAGTAGATGCCATGCCTCATTATGAACTCTACTGACAAGAGATCAAGAGCTCCAAGGACTCCCTTTTTAGTTAGTGGCGTTCTCACCATTTAGTAGGATTGCTGATCCTACTAATGAAGTGATCACTTAGTATACGTTTTGAATAAATTGAATTTTTTTTAGAATTTAGTATTTTTTATAGACATCACATGTATATTATAAATACATAAATATATTCTTTAATTCAAAAAATTCAATTCGGTTTTGGGATGGGTATCCCAGCCCCAAGTATTCAATTTTATTCAATTTTTAAAGAATTTTGGGTTGGGATGCCCAGACCAAAACAAGCTTTATATTTTGATGTGTAGATACGTATGTGTGCATCATTGTTGTGTTATATATTATGTTTTTAATGAAAAAAAATCTGATCCAAAAAAATTATCACTAATTAGTTGATAATATAAAGAAAAAATAGATAAATTGTATGTTTTGAGAGTATTTATCCACATTCACTCATATGAATTTCATTAAATAGTGTTTTTTTACTCCCAAATTTATTTTGAATTATTAAAATCAAAGGAAAAAAATCAGAAAAATTTCTCGAAATTTTTATTTTCAAAAAAAAATTTGGATTTTATATTGAAAACTGACACTAGGAGGACGATAGGGCTGGGATTGGAGATACCCCGCTCACTTGGGAAAAATACGGATCTATACTGTCTATTGTTTTTGATAAAATTTTAATATTTACAATGTAAATCATACACATTTTCAATACAAAAAAAGGTTCAAATAATAATTCAAAACATATTTTCTATAGGTTAAAGATTTAAGACCACTCTTATATTTCAATTATATCTCCATCCAATTTTCCAATTATTTTTAAACAAATTTTAAGCTTTTCATTAAAACCGCTTCATTCACTTTCAAACCCTAAACACTTACCGTACCTTGAATAACCGGCGAGCCATTCAATTGGTCATAGACCAATTTGAGATACCCTTTTCAGAGGAATCAAAAATGTTGTTTATATGGTTATTTATATATTATTTAATCATTTTCTTAAATAAAAATCATAAGTTCTCAATTTTTCTTCATAACAATTCTTATAAATTTTAATGTTTTTACTATGAGTGCTAAATATTATTAATTACTAATAAGGGTTTCGTTTTGCTAAAATTGTCACTTTTATAGCATATTTGTTTTTGGATGTTTTGCGAAACAAAAAAAAACTATGATATACAATGTGTGTGTAAAGAAAATGTTGTAAACAGAAATTCACCAAAAGTGACACCTCAGAAAAGCTAAAATATTGAATTTTTGGAACTTTTGATAGAGCACGTTTTTAAATATTAATTAAAGGAAATGTATATTTTGTAAAGATTCTTTTTCATAAAAAAGTAAAATTTTGAAGAAGAACACAAAATCTTCTGAAAAATAATATCACATAAACTCATATTATTTTCTAATATATAACTATTTTATATAAAAATCAAATTCAATGATCTTAAAAGCGAAGGATAAACCTCAAAATTTACGAATATAATGAGTGGGAATATAATGCTTATCTTAAGGGTTTCGTTTTGCGAAAAAAAACGTACAATACGCAATTTCGCTAAAAAAACATTTAGCTAGCAATTTCGACCTTTGACTCCACTCAAGACGTCACTTTTTTAATTTTGCGGTATCATATTTTTGGAAAATCTTTATGAATATTATATAAAAAGTCTCTTTAATATCTATATTTCATATTTTTATCGATTTTTAAAGTTTTTGCGAAAAGTATTCAATTATTTTTGCTATTTGGTCGGGTAAATGTCAGATTTGCGACATTTTCTGATATGATATTCAGATTCTACGTTGATAATAATGCTTATAGAACCCTCTTGCTATTGTGTCAAAATTGCAAAACCGATAGCAAAAATATCTCGCAATATCAAAATTGAGATATTGAGTGAATTATGCATTATAGAGATTAAAAATCTGATTTGTGAAAACATCTCATCAGTTTCTAGCTAATTCAAAAATCTTTACTATCTTATTCGATTAAAATGAAAAGGGAATAGTTTCATTATGCTTTAAATGACAGCCTTATAATATAATCATAGTTTTCGCTCAATATGCAGCATTTTTTTTCGAAATCTATGGTCAATATCCTAAATACTGATTGCTTTGCATTCAGATCTCTTACATTTTCTATACCCACATCACTATTCATTGCTATTCCTATCTTTTTCATTTTTGTTTGTTTCTCATAATTTCTCAAAAAACATGATAACTTGATATTTGTAAATATCATACTTTATAACGTAAATAAGAACTTGACCTATTAAGAAAAGCAGTAATGAAAAGAAAATCTGAAATTCATAAAAATTACAAGTTTCCGATGACAATTAGCTTAATTAAACCAGGTACAAGATTATATAATTGTATTTTCTATCCAATTATCCATATAATATCTTATCCAGAAAAAATAACTTGAAGTAGTATATATGGAAGGGTTGTGTGACTTTTTTTGTAAACGTAAGAATTCATACGATATTGAACGATTTTGTATCATTTTTTTTAACATATGAAGTAAAAAATGTATGATTCTTACGGTTTTTATTCTTACGTTTTTGAATAAATCAAGATTTAAAAAATGTTCAAATTGTAAGACATTTACACTCAGCCCATACATTAAAAAATATATTTCATCTTTTATAAAAAGAAGCTATATATATAGATGATGTCAGATATTCCGCGATTAATTAAACTTCAATTTAAAAATAAAGTGATATTTGATGAGTTCAACATTGAACTTTAAGAAACTAATGATTATTTGAATTTATGAAATCAATTATTTGATTCATTCTTTCTTCAATCTCTTCTATTCTTTTTGTTAAATCATCTATTTTCATTAATGAGGTGATTCTTGATTGAGGAATAGATTTCAAACTAACCACTCCTTTTATTTTTGAAATTTTGAATCCATCAACTTTAAACATTTTATTCAATTTACACGTTGTCAATTCTTCAAATAATTTTTTATTATTGGTATAATAGTCATTAAATTCTTCAACAGATGAAAAAAAATTTTATTTCAGTGGTGGGTTTAACAACGTTTATTTTTTGTTGAACATCTTCACTTTCATTTATTTCTTCCTTCTTTGTTTCATTTATTTTTAAAATTGGTTTCATTTATCATTAAATAAAAATTAGAATATAAGTGATGAAATATATTTTTTAATTAATATTAAATCAGAAATGGCGGCAGGATTCTTTAAAAAATTATGGGATGGAATTAAGAAAGCTGCGGGTTGGGTTTATAAAAAGATTATTAAACCCGTTGCAAACTTTTTGGCACCAGTAGCGAAAACGGCAGGAAATATCATAGGTGGAGTATTAGGTACTAAAGCAGGTAATCCGGCGATGGGAGCACAAGCAGGTAACGCAGTTGGTGGAATAGCTGAAGGAATACTTAATAAAATAGGGGGTAGATAGTGGAAAAATAAATATTATTTTTATCTTAGTATCGGTTGAAGTCTTTGATAAACTTTTTCTCCTTTATTTAAAACTTCTCTTATTGGGGCAGCTTTTGGCGTTATTGATTCAGCAACGTCACTAATTGCTTCTTTATTCTTAAATATCCAATTTGCCCCCTTCTTCAATGTTTCCCAAACTTTACTCGCTCCTCTTTTTACTTTATTCCACAGTTTCTTAAATATACCTACAGCCATAGTTGATTATTTCATTAAAATTAAAAATTCATTTTCATCTTTTAATTTTGATTTTTTATTTATTAATAAATGACGACTAACTATTTGGTGCCAAACACTAAACCAATTAATGGAAATGTATTTCATTCATTCGAAAAGATAAATGAAATATTCGCAAAGAATGACAGTAGAAGATATTATAGAGAACTTGAAAGTTCATGCTATGACTCTGATGCTCCATATTTTGATGATAAACAAACTCATTTAAGAATTACAAACCCAGCTCATGATGTGAACCAATTAGGTGACACATATATTAAACGCAAAGTTAAAGCAACTCTAGTTTCAAATAAAGCTTTCACATGTGATGCCGCTTTTAAATGCATGCGTTTATTCGTTGGTTACAAATCATCAAATCAAAGCTTTAAACAATTAGAAGTAGAAACCGAAAGAGGTGATGCCGGTTATCTTCAGATGGATTGCGCCCGTGAATCTTTCGCATTTGCAACATATAAACCAAAATCAGAAAGGAAAGTTAAAAAGTTTGTTCATTCGTTATATAATAATGTTCAAAAATATGATAACTCAGTATGTGGTAAATATATTGACCCTTCAGAAGTTTTCAAGAAGCAAATAAAGAAGTTGATGTCACTTTTGATATGATTATTCCGGTAAATGATTTGTTAGCATTTCAGGCGTTCGATGATTATCCTAAATCATTTGGTGATATCATTCTTAAATATTATGTTTTCAGGGATACTTTAGTATTTTGTCAGGTTGACCCGTTAAGAGTTGCTGATTTACAAAATTACGTTTATGAAAAGATAACTGATGAAAATTATGAAAAGATTATGAATCATGTTTATAAATATGATCGCAAATTCCAACAAATCGGACTTCCTACCAAATTAATTACAAGCTTAGCCGCTACATCTGCTGACGCAACAGTTGATGACGTTATTATTTCATGCACAAAGATGGAAGTTTTAGAGGATAAATGCATTACACCAGGATACGGTTTAATTGAAGAATCAGTTAAAGCAATACCACGTTTATTCAGTAAGGAAGATCCATTCATGATTCCAGCTCAACATATTGACGTTCGTTCACTAAATGGAGGTTGCATCACTCCTGAAGGTATTAGCTCAGATTTCTCATACGCTCTTCATAATGTTACAGATGTTGTGTTAACATTTCCGAAGAATGCAATGCAAAGAACAGTTTTAGAAAATCCAATGCTTCGAGGTCTTCAGGTCACTATAGATTCCAGAAACTTCCCCGATCAAGCGATGACCACAGTGGGTGACATATTCTTTACACGTATGCTTCAAGCTTCTGATTTAGATGGAGTGAATGAATGCACAGAAGAATACGAGGACTCATTAACTAGACCACTGAATGATGATAATGGCACGCCATTAGCTAGAACATGGAAAGACCAAACTTCATTCTTATGCACTATTCCAGTTCAACGTGATGGAGCGGGTATATTCTTTGATGGATTAGAAACTTTCAACTCACAAGTTACAGTACAAGTGAAAGCTTATCCAATCATTCAGGGTGAAAATGACACTTACTGTTCAAAGGTGACAAATCCTCCTCAGGTTTGGTTTACTAGGACTACATATTGGACATGGACACCGGATGAAGGTTTGAAATATCATCCAACAGGTACACCACCACAGTATAGAAGTTCATATGATGAAATATTGATGAATAGAAATGTTTAAAATTATAAATTTATTTTTGATTAAATGGATTTAAATTCATCCACCCCTTATGAAGAATTAGCAGGAGTATATAATACATACGTAGATGATATGATTAATGAAGCATTGAGTGATAATAGAAATGCTCTATCTAAGGAAAAATTAATGAAAATTCCATATTCTGAATGTTACTTAAATTCAATCACTGCAGCAATTGGTAAACAAAATAAAGGTAAAACATTAACGATATTAAAACAAATTATCATTATTGCTAACACTTCCCCCATTCACATGTGTTAATTTATATCAACCGTTCAGGTTCACCTTCAGATGATACATTTGAATCTTTAAAGCATTTAATCAAAATTCCAATTATTTATTTATCACAAGAAGAAGCAGAAGATTATTTAAAAAACTTTTTAATGTATAAAGAATTATATAATACAATCAAGAAGCAAGGATTAGAGGATAAAATTATTGATAAACAACGGGATGAATTATTTGAAACACTTTCTTTTCAAATTTTGATAGAGAATTTTTGCATTCACTCATTTTTCTAGATGATGCAGTGAAATCAAAACTAATAACAAATGAGAAATCATATTTTAATCAGTTATTAACTCAATGTCGACACATTCAGTGTTCATTCTTCATGGCTGTTCAATACTTCAAAGCATTAAGCACAAACATTAAATCAAATCTATCAACACTTTTCATTTTCAGTGGGTTTAGTCGTCAACAGTTGAACGTTATGCTTTATCAAGTGAATTTACCAATGAGCATTAATGAACTTTACACACAATATCAGCAATTAGGTGAACATGGAAAAATAATAGTTGATTTAAATAAAGGAGTGTTAAATTTGATTAACTTTTTATAATTAATTTTTATTTTTTATTTATAATTAAACATGACAGAAATAGCAAATCTTTTACAGGTTCCATTAAAACAAGGGACAAACAAAAAGGGTGCATATAATAGAACTATGAAAGTTCCTGATGGAATGAAAGAATTAGTTCATATTGTTGCTGGTCTTCAAAAAGATGTTAAACAAATGAGAAACGTTTTAACATTACCAGAAGCTCAAGCATATGCCAAACGTCATGGTCCAAATTGGGAAGCACACGAAGCAGACATTACGGGTCCAAATGGAAAACCTGATGGTATAAATGAAGTTTTCGTTACTGATGGTCAAGGTAATATTAAAGTCATAAATGGTTACAAATTAACTATAACTGATTATCCTAAACGTAAAGCATATAATGAACGTTATCCTATGCAATTTGATGAAAATGGAAAAGCTGTTAAACAATACATTGGAGAAGGTGAAAATGGTCCAATTAATTCATACCGTCATAATCCATATTCTTATTTCAATGAAGAATTAAATGCTATTGAAGAGGGACCGGATGGATTACCACGATATTCTAACCAGTTTGATGGTCAATATGCAAATATTAGACCTGAAATTTCAGCTAAGAAATTCTTTAAAGTTGCTTTATTCGATCCAGTTTTCGCAAATGTTAAAGATGAACTTAAACAGCAATTCCAACCAATTATAGTAGCAAGAATTGCATCAGGTGCTTTATCTCAAGCATTCAAAGATTTAATTAAGAAACCATTATATCAGCAACGAGGTTTAACTTATGATTTAGTTAAGGAATCAGATAAAAGAAAATTTGAGAAATCAGATGATTATAAGAATGCAATTAATGAATATATTGGTCTATTAATTTCGATGAAACAGCTAAAAATCAACTTCATGAACAAATACAGGGAATAATAGATTCAAAAGTTCCAGCAAAATAAAAGTTTAAATATATTTTTTTTATTCGATTATAAATGAGAAGACGTTTCACTAGTCAAAAGAACACTAACGCAAAAGCAGAGATTACGGTTGGTTATAACGTAAATGATGATAAATCACGAATTATTCAAAATGTTAAAGTTAATGTTAGCCCTGAATTAACAAGGTCAGCAACTCAACCAAATTTATTAACTCGTGACTTACCGAAGAATGAGGAGAATGAAGAAAACCATGAGAATGGAGACCCAATCATTTTATCTGAACCTGGTAAAGAACCTGTTGAAATTCCCACTTATCCAACATACCCCCACCTCTTTCATCAAACATCGAGAACCCATATAAAATAGACATTAATTCTGAATTAATGAAAATTTACCGTGATATAATAATTAATAATTATGATTCAATAATAAATTTAATTGACCAATCCGGTTTAATTATTTTACCTTATGAATCATTAATTCACATTATCGCCATTCTTTGTGATGTTCAAGATTCAGACGTTAAGATTCAATTTTTCATAGATGATGAGGTTTCATGCTGCGGAACAGTTGCAAAAATAAATCCTATAAAGGATATTAGCACAATTAAGATATCAAAGAACGGAACAACAACTGAACTTCATTTAACATATAATGATATTTATAATAAAATAGTTGATGAATATAAAATATCACTTGAAAAATTCTTTGTTAAGGCTATTTAATATTCAAGCATTAACATTATCGAATAATAATCCTTTGAATCATAATCAATAATAATTGACCTTTCACCAGTTTCTATCGTTTGTTTTATTTCTTTTTGTTCCCCACTATCTGGATCGGTCATTGTAATTGTTTTTGTTATAGTATCAGCTTTATCTTTAACTTCAATCTTTTTTCCATCGGGATATTTAAACCAAAATTCCAAAAATTCGATATTGTCAATCTGTTCATATTTTAATCTATCAATTACATTTTTAATACCATCTGAAAATCTTATGAAATGGTCATTATATGGGTTTGATTGAACTAAATTTGAATGAAGTGAAATATAACCTGTTGATGAATATGACATCGACTCATATTTTCTGAAAACACTAAAATTTATAACATGAATGAATTTCTTATTCGTTGAATTTATGAATTCTTGAGGTAATCTTATTCTAGTTTTATTTATCACTGGAAAATAACGCTTTACCATATTTTTAATCGTAATAAAAATGTCAATTATCAATATTATTTCGAATAATAGTTGTGAATTAAATTTAACAGTTAGCGGAATTTATAATGTTACTCTCGTTTCTGTGAGTGGTAAATTTAATCCCATTCTTTTAGACCCTTCAGATTATATATCATTTATTAAAGATGACCATGAAAAAACGTATGATATGTATATAAATAATGTGATAGCGAAATGGGATATTAACACGATTTTAAGTTATTTAAATGAATCATTTATCGTATGGTATGAAGAAAATTTTAAATCAAAACCTGATAAACTTTTTGAACTTGATGAAATAAATAACCTTATTAAATTCCCGCTGAAAATTAAATTTTGTACTCCTCATCTTCGTTCATTGTTGGGGATATTAAATTTTGAAAAAGATGTTGGGATGTTTTGTATTCTGACACTGGTTCCAATTTCATTTTAATCAAATGTGATAAAGTTAATACCCCAATGAGATTTTCACATCAAACATTAGACCCTAACTCTTACCCATCAATACAAAACATTTTATCCATCAACTTAAACACATTTTCTTTATCATATCCGTTTCAATTATCCGGGAATTCATTTATTCTTCATTCAAAAGATTTATCAAATATTAAATTTAGAATAACTGACCTATTTGATTGTGATTTAGAATTTATGAATGAAATATTATGGCAATTTCAAATAGAAAAAATAGCTGATGAGATAACGGATTAAATATTTATTTTTAAATCATAATAAATGATTAAACAACAGCAACCAAGCAACTTAAGGCGCAAAGCACCCAGGTCCTTCAACCATTACATACGCCATATATGCATATAATTCAAAGATGGCAGAACAAACGCAAAGGTTGAAATATGGAGATTTGGAGATAGTATTGAAAAATGACCTTTCGAATTCGTTTGCAAAGGTGGTGCAGTGATATCAAATATAAAAGAAATTTTATTTATGAATTCAAAAATTAAAGGAATAACGGATGATATAACATTAATTCCACCAGAAGAACAAAGATATTACGCATTAAATGCATTTCCTAAAGTTTTGAAGATTGGAAGATTTAATTTAAATGAGGAATTCATAAAAGGTTTCCTAAATGACATAATGAAGAAAGCAGATAAGGAATATGTGGATAGTGAGTTAAATAAGAAGGCAAATTTGGTTTATGTGGATGAAAAAGATAATGAAATTAAAGAAAAGGTTGAATGGTATCATGAATGGACATTGAGACTTTTAAAGTTAAAGCTGATACAGGATGGGTTTCAGGATGTTTAGACCTTAAAGCGGATAAAACTTATGTTAATGATGAGTTAATGAAGAAAGCAGATAAAGAACATACACATAACTTCTTCTCAACTGTTTCTATAGAAAATATTGAAGGAACGGTTGAGGGAACTGATGGGGATGCATTATATTATAAACCTCCTAACTTTCCACAAGGTTTAACATCGAATGAAAACATAACAACGAATAAAAAAATTAGCTGTAAAAATGTTTATGTCATGAGTAGTGAAAATAATGTTAAATTCACTGCTCAAGATTTATATGATAAGAAAGCAGACAAAACTTATGTTAGCGATGAGTTAGAGAAGAAGGCAGATAAGGAATATGTTAACGAAATATACCAAAGTTTGATAGGAACAACAAAAAATATTGAAACTATTGTTGGTAACTTTTCTGTCAATGAAGAAAATAAATATTTTAGATGGCAGTTTGTACAGTCCTTAAAAAATGGTACACGGTGTAAACTCATTCCGAAAAATAACAATGAAATGTATGTAAGCTATAAAAAGAAAATGGTACACAAGTTAAAGTTCCATTAGATACAACTGTTACTTAAACTATATGGAGACGAACAAAGAAATATTTAAGTTTATGAAATGGCAGATATGACATTGCCTACCCAGCTCCAGCACCATATTATTATGACTATGGAGATGACGACAGAACACCAATGTAGAGAAAAAAGCTAACATTATATTTAGTTATTATAGATATAAAAGATATAATGCAATAGAAAAAACGAGAATAGTATATTATTATACAGATGACAGAAATAAATATTATAGTCAAGATTTTACCTACCCTGAAACTAAGATTATATTATAAAAATATTCTGACACAACCAAAAGAACCTGAAATAGTTGCATTATATCTTAAGTTCAAAAGAGACAATCCTATAATATCTCATATGTTTGATTTAATGAACCCAGTAGGTTCTATTTATACATCTATGGATGCAAGAGGTCCTCAAGCAATGTTTGGTGTTGGTGCATGGGAACAAATAGTCGACAAGTTTTTGTATTGTGCAAACTCTTCAAAGGAAACAGGTGGAAGTAAAACGATTTCAGGTGAAAATTTACCTGCACACAGTCACTACATAGATTTAAGCACATCTCAAGCAGGTTGGCATAAGCATAGATATTGGGATTGGTCAGGAATGACAAAAGGTAAAGGATATTATGTTAAAGACGACGTTAAGTTTGCTATAAATTGTTACTGGAGTGACACTCAGGGAGAAGGAAACCATACACATTTCGTTTCAGGATATACACAAACAACAGGACAAAGTAAAGAATACATGCCACCTTACATGACGGTTTACGCATGGTATAGAGTTCAATGAACGCTCAATGTTTGTGAAACAAACTTTAGAACGGACTGAAAGTCCTGAGCTCCAAAAGAGCGAACGGCATAATTTAAATTTTTATTTTATCATAAATGAAGATTCTACCATATGGTGTTATTGGAAGAGATAAAGATGGAAACCCAATATTTGATCCGAAGTTAAAATTAAAGTTACTGACAAGACAACAACTTGAAAAGTTGCTGAAACCAAAACAGGATGAGAAAATAAAAATTTAAATTATGTAATTTTATTTTTATCATAAATGACAAAATTAATTAAGCCAACTATTTCTAAATTAATGATACCAATGAAATCATTTCGTGGAGTACTTATCCCAGGTTCTTCACAATTAGCTGGGGCAAGTGTTGTGACTCAAGGTGGAACATTAGCGAATCCATTCAAATTATTAACTAAAGATGAGCTTAATAAAATGATGACAAAATAACTGATAACAAAATTTTATTTCACTACTACCATGTTACCGGGTGCTACCATTTTGACAACAACACGAGAGGAAGGCAATAATGAATTATTTTTGAAGAACTGAAGGTGCTACCATGTTGTCATGTTGACGACATGACATTGTGTCAACAACACGAGAGGAAGGCAATAATGAATTATTTTTGAAGAACTGAAGGTGCTACCATGTTACCGGGTGCTACCATGTCAATTAATTTCTTTTAAAAATAGTGACAACATGACATTTTGACAACAACATAGGAAATTTGATGTAGCCCAAAAATAAAGTTAGTTTTAAAATTATTTTTATTTTTTTAATTAATATTAAATCAGAAATGTCAGTCGAAGCAAAAACATTTACGAACAAATCTAATGGCGAAACATTCACAAAAGGCACTTATAATGGTATTGAAGTCTTACGTAGAGACAAGGATGGTTACATTAATGCAACAAAGATGGCAAGAGAAGCGGGAAGGTTAAACCATTTAAACAGATTTCTCAATAGTACTAAAATGCGGGAAATTCTTGAGTTTTGGATGAACGAATACGGTCAAGCCAAAAGTGGCTCAACCTCAAAACAAGCATTTTATGAGCTTACTAAGGGCGTTATAAATGAATTCAAAGGTATTTACATACATCCTGACCTCGTTCATTTTGTTGCTGAATGGTGCTCAGTAAAGTATGCATTTTATGTCAAAGATATTATGGACTCCATAGACAAGAAAGTTCATGAGAAATTAGATGAAGAAGAACTCGAAGATACAGTAGAGAATGCAAAACCTTTGTTTGAAGAAGAAGTTAGAAAAATGTGTGAAAAACAATTAGAACATGAACATGAGATATGTTATGGTTATAGAGATTCTTCATACGAACTAGACCAATGGGAACAAGAAGATTTAAAGAGAGAATTTAGAGAATATGAACTCACTAAGATAGCATTTGAAGCTGCAGAAAAGAAGTTAAAAGTTTGGGGACGTTTTGTACAAAAATATTGTGAGTAAATGAACCATTTATTTTTATCATAAACAACCAAAAATATATTTTATCATTAATGGTTTCAGGTTATTCAATAATGAATTATTTTTGAAGAACTGAAGGTGCTACCATGTTACCATTTTGACAACAACACGAGAGGAAGGTAAAAATAAATTCGAATCATACTTTATAAAGCTTCATTTACAGGTATTTCATCATCAGTAAATGAATCCTCATTATCGTTTGGTTCAACCTGTTTATATAATCCTTTCATTTCTTCTTTCAAAACATAACACCATGTTTGTTTACCATCTATTCTTCTATGTTTCCTATCACATTTATCCTTAATACTCATTTGAAAATTCTTGTCTTTCATGTCTGATGGTTTGCAGAATAAAGCATTTTCACACATCATACCTGCACACAATTCATCATAATGTGTATTTATCCATACATCTAAAGGATTTGATGATAATTCAATTAAATCTTGTTTGGCTTCAGTCATCGGTATGATTCGTACATTAAATGATGAAAGGTCGTAATTGATAAAATACGTCAGTAAATTATCATAAAATTCCTTTGTGCATGAATCCATTAAATTCTTGAAGTAATCAAATTGACCCTTAAATTTACCATTAACCCTTAAAACTACATATCTTCTGTCTCCAACTTCAATTTTGACAGGGTAGACGTTATTAGTTACCAAAATGAAGTTCGCAACGTTTTGAGCGGTTCTTCTGGGTTGATTCTTTTCATTAATTCTAATCTCATTATCCGTTATAATTGATTTCAAAGCGTTGAAGTTTGCGAGTCTATCTTCACCTACATTCTTGAGTTCATTAAGTACAAGAAACATTTTATTTTCAACTACTGAGTTGAAATTACCCGTTAGCTCACCGATTTCAGTAATGTTTTTACATGAATAACCAGCGAGAAGTTCAGAAATAATGTCTGTAAATCTGTTTTTACCTGTTCCCTGAAGTCCTTTCAAAATAATTGCTGTTTCATTCTTGATTCCAGGATGTTGAATCATTGATGCAATCCACCCGAGTAGGTATTTATACACTTCTTCATTATTATCACAAATGGCTTCTTTAATGAAATTCATAAACATCTCAATTTTTGAGTAATCAGGCTTTTCGAGAACGTTGTATTTATAACCTTGAAACGTTGAGAAAACATCGGGGGAATCAGATTTAAAGCAAACACCCTTAACGGTTAATGAAGACAATTGATTTAGTAGTACATCCCATGCTGTTATTGTTTTACCTTCTTCTTTAAATAATTTAATCATTTTGAGTGACTCTTTCATGTTTGATTGAAGAACGAATGATATTTGATTCATTTTGTCGTGGATATTATAGTCCTTTTGAATGAAATATTTATTTCCACAATCTACAAAACGGATTACACGTGATAAATCCTCAATTACTTCAGAACTGTTTTTATACTGATGATTTTCAGCCTTGCGTCTAATATCTGTTATCAAAAACGAGTCGTCAAGTTTGATATCAAATGTTATTTTTGGCTTACGTAATAGAGGTAAAACATATTCATCATAATATTCCTTTTGATATAGTTTTAGAATCTTCACCAAAACAAATGGAGAAGTCATTAAATATGCATATCTACTACGTGCTTTTTCAAAATTACTTTTTGCATTTTCTGTTAAACTGCAGAAGTTATAAACGTTATCGTATGCTTCATTAATTAAATGATTAGGTAACGAATTAATTGCTTGAAACAGTGTGAATAATGTTATTTCTTTTTCTAAATTCATGTTTCCACCGTCATTATGTACTTCAAAATCACAGATGCCATCAACTATGCTCTGGGCAAGTTTATCGTCAATGTTTACATCTTTGTTTTCATTCATGATAGTCTTTATTTCTTCGTTCTTCTGTTCAACTTTTACCTTAATATTCAAATCATTTAATATATCATTCACTGTTCTGGTTAATGTTGAATCATAACTTCCACGAATGAATGAGTATGTATTGATTGATTCTGTTGCATTCTTGCGAACTCTTGAATCAGCCATAACTACTAATGAACGCTTTGAATCATCCATAGAAGTCATGATATCAATATCATAATCATTGCAGGAATAGCATTTAATCATTCTGTTCGAAACTGCATAGAAGAAATTAGTGTTGCAATAAATGTGAAGACCTCCAGAAGCGGTTTTAACTATAACATCTTTATCCGAAAGTTTTGATAAAATGTCTTTTCTAACCGTTTCTTTAAGTTCATCATTGTACGATTTATTGATATCGACATCTATAATCGTTAAATTTGGAATTTTATTTACTAATAAAGCCATACCAGTTTTCCTTCCTCTTCCTCCATCATGTTTGAGGTAGTTGTGTAAATCAATCATGTTTTCACCAATTCTTTCGTTGAGGGTTTTAGTTTCTGCCACAACTAATTCCTCAACTAATGAATCAATAACTTTTTCATCAGAAACGATATAGTTGCTGTTGTTGTTTGTTGCCGTCATTTATATAGGAATAAAAAAATAAAAATAATTTTAAAACTAACTTTATTTTTGGGCTACATCAAATTTCCTATGTTGTTGTCAAAATGTCATGTTGTCACTATTTTTAAAAGAAATTAATTGACATGGTAGCACCCGGTAACATGGTAGCACCTTCAGTTCTTCAAAAATAATTCATTATTGCCTTCCTCTCGTGTTGTTGACACAATGTCATGTCGTCAACATGACAACATGGTAGCACCTTCAGTTCTTCAAAAATAATTCATTATTGCCTTCCTCTCGTGTTGTTGTCAAAATGTCATGTTGTCACTATTTTTAAAAGAAATTAATTGACATGGTAGCACCCGGTAACATGGTAGCACCTTCAGTTCTTCAAAAATAATTCATTATTGCCTTCCTCTCGTGTTGTTGACACAATGTCATGTCGTCAACATGACAACATGGTAGCACCTTCAGTTCTTCAAAAATAATTCATTATTGCCTTCCTCTCGTGTTGTTGTCAAAATGTCATGTTGTCACTATTTTTAAAAGAAATTAATTGACATGGTAGCACCTTCAGTTCTTCAAAAATAATTCATTATTGAATAACCTGAAACCATTAATGATAAAATAACGATAACATCAAATTTTATTTTTATATGAATGAATACCCCACAAGCTCAAAATTTACCACGAATCATAACAAGGGAAGAAAGAAATAATCGAAAAATTAAAAACAACAAACCATGAAAAACAGAGAAGATGAGGAATAAAAATTAAATTTGGATTGAGTTTAAAAATTCATCTTTATTAAATTCATCTCTTCCAATCAATTTATTTATTCTATTAAATTCTTTTATTTTTGCTTCACTCAGTTTAAGGATTGAACGGTAAGTTTTTAATTTTTCGATTATTTCTTTCCTCTCTTGATCGTTTTCAACCCCACCACATTGCGGCTTCTTTTTGTAATAGCATATTTTTGATTTAATTCTGTTTAGTTTCTTTTTATATTCATCGTCTGGACTCTTGGCTGCTTCGTTGTCACTCATTTCTTACGAAATAAAAAAAAATTAAATATTATTTAAATATAATGGAGTAATAAAATAAATCGGAATTTCTATTAATTTATTGTTAACCTCAACTAATACATTACCGTTAATATATCTAACAAATTCAGCTATTGTGTCAAATCTTCGTCTTCTTTTTGTCATTGATTTATCAGTTTTTCCATAATCGAGATGAATCAAAACTTTATCCCCTTGTTTAAAATTCATGAGCCCCGAATTAATTTGTCCACGTTTAACATCATTTAACCTTTCCATTTGTTTTCTAATATATTCCCATTCTTTTGAAATATCATTTTTCATTTCCACTGGTTTCACGTTTATAGTTCTATGCCATGTATTATTGTAATAATATACTAACTGTTGTATGATGGAGTCATGATTTCCATCCCAGTATATCTGGCCGTTAACTCCTAACGCATCTCTAAGAGTTCTCATTACCGCATCAACTATTTTATTATGAAACGTATATGGAGAGGATGAAAAGTAAAAATTAATTTGTGGAAAATAATGAGCCATAGCTGCCTGAAATCCTTTATCACCATCACCCCTTATATTATCTACTCTTTCATGATCTAGTAAGTATTGTATAGCTCTTCTTGTTTCCTGTTCTGTTTTCCCTTTCACTGGAATGCAATATAAATATCTGGTGTTAATGTTAATGGCAAATAAATAAGTAACGTTTCCTTTTGAATATTCTAAATGATCGATTTCGTATGAATATGGATATGGTGCAAATGAGGGGCGACCAAATTTTTCCTTTAACGGTTGAATTTTCGGGTCAATTGGTTTATTTAATATCTTGAAATCCTTTTTAAAATCTTTTTGCTTCTTTAATGTTTGAAATGGATATAATAAAGTGAATGATGAAGGATTAACTGAAGGAGGAGGAGGTACTACTGTTGGAGGTTTTGGTGTTGCTAGTGATTTAATTTTATCTGCTTTGATTTTGGAATTCATTCCTCCTTTCATTAATTCTGGATGTATTCTATTCATTTGTTTTAAATATACTGTATATAAAGGTTTGATATACTTTCCCGCTTCGAGTTTATGTTGAAGGATGAATTCCAAAAGTTGATCTTCATTTAAAAGTCGGGCTGAATATGGTTTAACTAATGAATCATAAATTAAAGCTTGTGCATCATTTATGGTCTGAATGACCTGAGCGTTTTGCACTTTTGTTTTTTGCGGCTCAGGATTATATAAATTATATAATTCATCAATATCTTCTTCTGTTAATACTTTATTTTTGAAAACTTTCAATTGTTTAAGTTGTGATTTAGTTTTTCCCTTTGCATATTCATTATTTTTAATTTTGTCTTTAATTTTAGAAATTATTTTATCATGATATTTCAAAATTTCATTTTTATAATAATGATAAAAAAAAAAAAAAAAAAGGTAGTGGGGCCTCCAGGCACTTCGTGCCCTCTAGCCCTGAAGATGTTTAGTATAATGAAGTTTTTTTTTTCTTGGGATGGCCTTCCAGGCACTTCGTGCCCTCTAGCCCATAAAAAGTTTTTGAGGACGAGCCAGCCGTTGACTTTTTTGTAGAGCACTCAAAATAGTATAACTTTGTCCGGACAAGTAAGGGTCTATCGTCGCTACAGGAAAAGTTACGGGCGTTCCAAGGAAGTATACTTTGAGAAGCCTTTTCTCCATTTTAAAACAAGATAGGACGGTTATTTTACAAAACTAGCAACACGTTGACCGAGTAGTTTTTTGTGCTGAACAAATAGTGTCATATAAACATCTGTCAAAAACCGTTTTTTACTTCACTTAAAATGCCACGTAAGCTACGTAAGAATATACGTAAGAGGAAGAGAGCATTGAAACATCCAATAGTAAAACTGACACCACAACAACAGTTGCAACAACAAATGATGAATGACCCCACTATGTTGCAACAAATGTCAAGCAACCCTATGCTTTTAAACCGAGTTATTGGTGCACAGAGTGGAGGTTTAAGAGCGGCACTTTTAGCGAAAATGGCAGGCTATGGTGGAGCTGCAGACGGAACAGCTTATAACCCTCAAAGTCAAATGAATTTGAGTTCACTCAAAAATCAAATAACAGATGTCAAAAAGTCAAACATAGACATACAGAAACAAATAAGTGAAAACGAAAAGAAACTAGAATATGACAGACACACAAAGAAACTCAATGAGTTAAACGTAGAGAAAAAGAAGAAAGAAGAACAACTGAAAGAACTAAGTACAGAGGAATATGCGAAAAAAGTGTCAGAAAAAGCAGCAGAAGTAGCAAAAATGGAACAAGATGTTATAAATTTGAAAAACCATACTACTCAATATAAAGTACTGAAAGATGAAGAAATAAAACAAAAAGCCCTGAAGACATATATGGATAGCGATGAGTATAAAAAAGAAGTTGAAGCAAATGTAAAGGCAGAAAAACTTTTACAGTTGCAAAACCAAACCGTACAGTATGAAAACTTAGCACAAGAAAGTAAAAATAACGACGCAGCCATGCAAAAGGCAATGAAAAGCTCAGAATATATAAAAGCTAATAATGACTGGTTAGATGCCCAAGCCAACGCTAAAGCAGCCCAACTTATAGGGTCAATAAGGACAAAAATACAAGCGGATGAAGACAGTTCAAATGAAGCTTTAATGAATGCTGACTTTAAGAACGCCTTCGAAGCTCTTCATAGTAAGGTGAAACTAGTGAACGACTTCTCATCTGGAAAGAAACTGAAGTCTGAAGGTTTCGACAACGAGTTAAGAGAAGTAGCACAAAATATGACGAAAATAACAGATGCAGCAACGAGACAGGCAGTTCAAAGTGCCTATGACGCCGTTAGAGCAACTGTTGTGGAAAGTCAAGAAAAAGAGTTACAACAGACCAAAACAGACCTAGTAAATGCTTTCTTAAAAACGAAAAGTCAGGTAGGACATTATGCTGCAGATGGAACATATGTGCCAGCTGGTGGAACTTATATACCAGCTGGTGGAACTTATATACTAGCTGGTGGAACTTATATACCACCAAACCCTCCAAGAGAAGCACCTGCACCAGGACTACCTAAAACATTTACATCGTCACATGGACACAGACACAGGCATGCACCAAAACAACAACCAACAGTTCAAAATCCAGCACAACAACAACCACAACCAGCACAACAACCAACAGTTCAAAACCCTGCACAACAACCAACAGTTCAAAACACTGCACCACAACCAACAGTTCAAAACACTGCACCACAACAACCACAAACAGAGCAAGGACATAAAAGAAGTAGAGAACAAGGAAACCAAGAATTCTTAAAAATGCTTAAGGAAGACTATGGTTACCCAGATACTCTTGACTTTAGTGACAGATATAAAGAAGCTATTAGAAAGTTCAAGGAAGGAAATACTGACCCGAACCTATTTAGCTTTATGGTTCAGCACCAAATGGGATATAATTTCAAACCTGGAAAATACAAGCTCGCTAAGGGATATGATTTAATAGCATATCATCCAAATGACATGACTGAATTTACTCCGAGATATTTGGTGTCAGAGCTAAATGATAATTCAACTCTCTTCATGAAACGCGTAAAAAATAGAGACGGAACGAAAGAAGAAAGGTTTATGAGTCCGGATGACTTAGATAGGGAACTTTTTAAAAACGGTCTCGGAATATATGAAATGCCAGCAGATGAGGTACAAGAAACTCCACAGGAAGAAGTTCAGATAGAACCAGACATGGAAGAAATAGTTCAGCAACAACAGCTAGAAGAGCCTGAAGGAAACGAACAAGTCCCTCCTTTGGAAACTACAGAAATAAATGACGCAAGACTGAAACATTGGGTAAAAGCTTTCCCATTCACAAAAGATATTGTTGGTAACATGGAAAGAAAACCAGAATGGCTACAAAAACATATATTTGGAAACGAGCTTATTCCATATGGACAAGCTCTGTTTGAAGAGCTTGAACCGGAAACTCAGGAAAGAGTCATGCAAACAATACGCGAAGACTCAAATACAAACTATGACAAAATCTTTCTAGGATATAGGTTACCTGAGATGGGCGACCAGAGCCCAAAGGCAAAAGGACATGGGAAATTTACAACATACTAGGTGAACATGAGGCAAAGATGCAACAACTTGAAGCAGAGGGCAAGTTACCAAAAGCGACACCAAAGAAGAAGAGTAGAACAAAGTGAAAATAGTGAAGAAGTAACTTCATCTAGTGAAAGTAGTGGCAATGAAGGAAAAAGAAGAGTTAAAAACTCAGTCAGGAAGAAAGTAAAGCTTGGTCCGAAACAATTATGACAAATAAATCCAACTATTCTATATTTTTACCCATATGAAATGTACGCCGCTCAGAATATAACGCCAACAGTTTTGGATGCCATGAACGGAAATGTTTCCGAATGGTATAACGAATGCGACAATGCCATTAGAAGGTCAGAAATAGTTCCTGGAACTTACGAATATACAACTGCTGTTTCTTATGGAAACGTAGGTGAGTTTGGAGAAGGTTCTTCAACAACAGTAGATATTGCTTGCGACAGGTTTCATATTATTTCTATTGACAACTCATTCTTATACGTGGAACAAGACATTGAAAAAAACCTTCTGCCAAGTTGTCTGACAAGAAAGGTTGCAATGGAATTTTCTATGTCGGATACCAATATGCTCCAGAAGTTTTCATGGGATATAAGATATATTCTAACTCTGACTTAGTTCAAACAGTAACATGGGCAAACTATGAATGGTTCGCTTTGAGAAACTCAGTACAACCACAAGCTAGAGAACAAACAGACCAGTATGCAAATATTGAGAAAATAAGAAGACTTGACCCTAACGTTCCAGGAGTTTATGTTAACCTTTCTGGTTCAGATGGAACTGCTGCCACTAAAGTAAAACTGAAACTTAGAGTTCCTTTGTCATCTTTCCTCATCTTCAGGTTTTTAGATACTTGCCAAACTGGGCAGGAAAATTTCTATCGAACTTACTCCAAGCAAAAATAACTTAGTCATTGCACCAACACAAGACCCATTCAGCATTACTGTAGCTGGAACTGGTGGAGCCAAGTTCTGTGACTTTTGCAAAGACAAAGTTGACTTAGACTTTGGTTTCTCAAACTTCAACAATGAAGTAAACTATTATTTCAATGCTGCTGGAACTGCTTGGGACCCAGTTAAGTTCACATGCGAAAAATTTGAATGCAAGAGAATAGAAAGCAGACTTGCAGTCTATATGTTGGACCCAGATATTTCAAATGCTTTAGCTGCCAAATATATTGCAGTTCCACTTATGTTCCCTATACACCAAATATCTGTCAAAGACTTTGCAGGTGAAGTTGGAAACCAAAGTGCTGACCCAGGTGCAAGAACAGATATTGCTTTAACAACTGCAATGAAACATGCAGATACTATGTTTGTACTGTTCAGACGAACTATAAATGACTATTCTTGTTTCTACAACCCCGGTATTAAATATCATATAAACATAGATGGCAAATATTATCCAAGAGAAGAATATTCTACAGTTGAGGATATGAGGTCATACAACTTGACATTAGATGCTATGAACTTTAACAACAACTTCACAACAACCATTAACCCTGAAATGCAAAGTTCTATTATGCCATATGTGAAAGTATGGACTCATACAGGAGGTCAAAAAACTCAATATACAAATGGAGACCGTTCAAACTTTTGGCTTGGCATTCCATTTGCTGACTCAGAAGACTTTATGGGTGGTATTTCAACTGTTGGTACTGTACAAATACAATATACTGGTGACAGAGACGGTCCAGATGAATTGAAAGCAAAGAAGTTTACAAAACCAATAGCACTTTTCACGGAAGATGCTCTTTTGAAGATTCGTTCGATGAAACCTGCTGGGGCTCCTCAGATTGGCATAACGACAGCTTCCATCGAGCAGATTTTGGCAGCAGGTCAGTAAGTTGTTCTTGAACTGACTTCTCTCCGTCAAATATTGACAGTACGCCAGTTTTGACATAATATTGTATTATAAACTTACCTTTAGAAATATCTGTAAGTTTTGTTGTTATATTTTTGTCAACGTCAAGAACTTTCACCATTTCAGTTATACCAACTTTCTTTGCTTTATGGAAATATTTTGGTTCAGCAAATATTGCTATTCTATAACATTTACCATTGTTTGTATAAAGAACTATTCTGTCAATGTATTTGTATTGTTTGTGTGTGTAAACTTTGTTCTGCTTCAATTCGAAGAGATACTCGAATACGTCCATCTTTTTATTCTAAGTAAAATGTCATTTCCGAAAAATAGAAGCATAAGTGTTTCAAAAGGTTTAATGGCGGTGGCAGATGTGAAGTTAAATTCACCAACTCAAACAAACAGTCAAAGTGTTATTGTCAATGTCAAAGACAGAGATGTTGAAGTGGGGAAACCATACGAAGACAAAGATGGTATAACAATTGTTCCTGTAAAAGAACAACCAACATATCCTGAAGTTAGCAGAGACTTAAGTTCTGTTGCAGATATTCGAAACGACTACCAACAACTTAAAGACAAAACTTCAAACTCAGGAGAAGATTTGTCAAGCTTTAGGTATAATGTTAAACTTGGTCGAACACAACCCTGTAAAAGTGAACTCATATGTCATTGCACCTCATGAAGTTTTGAAAGAACTATTGAAACTTTTGACAGAGGCAGACGATATAAACATCAAAGAAATAGAACCCGACATTAGTTGCTGTGGTGTTTCATATAATGTCATTGACAAGATATACGTTATGAAAGGAGGTGAAACGTTGAACTTAAAGTATAGTTTCCCAGACGTCATAAAAATATTTGACGACCACAACATTTCATTAAAAATTTATTTGCTAAGTAAAAATGTCAAAACTTCTTGAAAGATGTTTGAAGAAAAATAATATAGACTTTATTTCATGTAAAGGACTTTACACACTTTTGAACGATATGAAAGACCCTGTTTTGTTTGTTCGTGTAGACAAAGGAAAGTTCTATGTCTTTACAAAATATTTGAACTTCTTAGACAGAGAACTTCAAAGAAACGCCATGTGAAAGTTTAGATGAAGTTCTTCTCCACTTTCAGAAAAACTTTTAAATATATATAAATGGCAGAAGATATAATGGTTTATACTATTACGACTAAAAACCCTGAGTCATATAATTCTATAACAACAAACTTACAAAGTCCTCAAGGACGATATTGTAAACTAACCTTAAACACAATGACGACTAAAGCCTGTTTTGCTCTTTTGACACCAGAAGACTTTATTGTTGTGAATGGTAAAAAATACTCCTTTGAAGATACTTACTCAGATATACACCAACAGGTTTTGTTGACTTATTTAATACTTTAAGTACGGGTGTAACATGTGCTGCAACTAGAGCAGGTTTCATTATGTTTGGATGTCCGACTGAGTTTACTATAAACGATATGAGCTATAATACAAAACTTATTTCTGGTTTTTACTACCAACAGTTTCCTATAACAGGAAAAGGTGTCATACAAGGAATGTCTATTCCATTGACATTAAGCACACCAATCTTATATATTGTTTCAAACTTAGGTTCAAAGTGTTATTCGAATGTCGACAGAAACTATTATGACCAAAAGATACTTATGCGTATAAACAATACTTTCTCTGCTGGTTTGCCTATTGTTCATTCGAATGCAGAATTTTCAACCTTAGTGAACTCAAACACTTTGGCAAGTATAACGTTGACATTAGTTGACGCAAACTTTGTTCCTGTAAAACTTTTATGTCCTATGTATTTGTCAATGACGGCAGAAAGTTTCGAATTGGAAGATGCAACTGGTGAAAGTATTGTATTACAAGAACAACTTCAACAACAAATAGCTCAAGAACAACAAATGCAACAAATGGAACAAATGCAACAACAAAGTCAAGAATAAAAAAAATATTTTTTTATTTTTATAAAAATGTACAGAATAGATGTTTCAGATTTTTATGACTTCCAAGCATTCAGAAATATGTGTCCATTTCGAGACTATAACAAAGCAGTCGAGAATTTGAAACGTTTAGTCATTTATGTCGACTCTGCCCCAGAATGTTATGTCATGAAAGAATGGGATGTTGTCTTTAACAAACCAAGAGCAACAATAGTGTCTGAACAAGAATGTAGACAGAAACTTAAGAAAATAAAAGTTGTACAAGTTGGCATGAAGATGTTAGATGCTTGGGATATCTTATTGTCAAAGTTAGAAGATTTTTCAGTTCGAGGTATAAAGTTCTATACACCTTCTCCAAACTTCTATTCTATCTTCACTGGATATAAATACGAACAAGTAGAATGGAAAGAAAATATTATAGAAGCTTGGTTAGACCATGTCAAAGAAATTATATGCAATGGAAACGAAAGAGTCTATGAGTATATCTTATGTTGGTTTGCAAACATCTTACAACATCCAAGTGCTAAAAATGAAACTGCTCTCATTATAATTGGAAAACAAGGAACTGGTAAGAATACTTTCTTTACAGATATCTTGTGCAAACTGTTAGAAGGTTATTCGAATCCGAATATGACAAACTTAGAAAACATCTGCGGTAAATTTAACTCTTCTATTGAGAATATGAAACTTATAGTTTGCAATGAACTTCAAAGTATAGATACAACAAAAGTTTTGAACTCAGATGCTTTGAAGAGTCTTATAACAGACAAAGTTGGAGTTGTTGAAAGAAAGTATAAAGACCAAAGAGTTTGTGAAAATGTTGCAAACTTCATTATGGTTTCAAACAATGCTGTTCCGATGAAGTTAGAAAGTTCTGACAGAAGATATGTAGTTGTCAGAACGTCAGATTCTCATATGCAAGATACAGAATATTTTGACGACTTAGCAGAAACTTTGACATCTGACTTTTACAACCACTTGTTCTCATATTTCATGACATTAGATATTTCTAAGTTCATCCAAGACAAATTCCACATACCGAAGAGAGACAAACATTGTTAGAAGCAAACAAGAGTGTATATGAACTTTCATAGATGAAACTGACTTTGAGTGTTTAGATGAAAGGTCATTGTACGATTCGTATAAACAATATTTCAAGGAATATGGTTATATGACAGATTCTAAACGAACATTCTTGGCAAATGTCAAAAGTCTTTTAGACGTACAGAATGGTGTATATACAAAGAAAAATTTTTCTGAGTAAATTTTAAAAAAAATATTTTTTTATCCGATAGAAAAGATGACAAAATTCATCTCAGTAAACAAGTACATGTCAGGACTTAAAGAAGAACTAGACCCATTCACATATTTGAATGTTTACTTCTACCATTTTGAAAAGTTTCATTCAGCAAAGTTTGGAACATCGAACCAGTTAAGTTTGCTATTGTGACTAAAAATGGTGCGAAATTTGAAGACTTAGAGATAGAAGGTTTGTTAGCAGTCAAAGAAAGTTTTGACAAGGTTTTCAAACCTTAAGAAGGCAAAGCATACAAACTTGTTATACCTTATGAACCAAAGAAAAGCAGACGACTATGAATATTATGAGTCTAAGATAGTTGAAGTTCAAGGTAAATTGGGTAAAAAGATTTAGAGTCTAAGCCAGTGTTTGCTCCTAAAGAGGAAGAGAACATTGACATTGACCCAGAAATGTTCTAAAAATAAAATTTATTTTTTACATGTCAAATTTCTTTTTCTCTGGAACTGGTTCAGGTTCTTTCTTCTCTTCTTTTCTACTTTCTTTTCTTTCTTTTCTTTCTTCTTCTTTTCTGGTGGAGTTATGTCAAATTTCTCCGAACCATATTTATGTAAAAGTTCTTTGTCCTTTAATAGCTCATCTATTCTGTTTTCTATTTCATCTTCAAGAACAGCGCATGTGTCTTCTTTGCATTCTAAGAACTTTTGTTGGACTTCATCTTTCCAATCGGTGTCATCTCTGTCAACAAGTCTGTCATTGACAAATTTTAAGACTGCTCTGCTTAATGTTTTATGGTTCTTGTCATATTCCCAGAAACAGAACTTTAGAACAAATTCACCTTTCTTGTTTACACTATGTAAGATTTTATGGTCGACAGATGTTTTTGCTGTCGAAAAGTTTGTCTCGAATATAGATAGCGAAATCGCTAGACATTTTCTAAAAGATAAAATTTTAATTTTCTAAAAATATGTTAGAAAAAAAGTTTGCTGACATTGACAAGAAATTTGAGAATGTTTTAAACAAGAACAAGAGGAAGTTAGAAAATGCTCAGATAAAAACCTATACATGACAAGTTCTTATTTGCTCAGAATGGTATAACAGGTCTAATTGCACCACCTGGGTCGGGTAAGACTTTCACTTATCTTAAAATGGCTGCACACAACAAGAACTAGATGAGAGAAACCCATTCTATGAGTTGTTGTTATTTGTAGTACTTCTGGTCAATTTGACCAAACCGTCAATTCGTTCAAAGATATTATAAAGAAGTCTAAGTTAGTATGTATAAAGGATACTGAGTTGTTAGATTGGATAAAGAAGTACCAAAGAAGAGTTTTGAAGTACAATGCTATAAATGAGTATATAAATTCTAAGTTTAAAGACCCAAATGAGGAAATGCAGAGAAATTAGAGAAGAAACACTTCAGAAACAAACAGAAAGAGATAGAATACATTTCGAAGAAATTGCAATCTTACGATTGGAAGACATACCCTCATAGATGTCTTCTTATCTTAGATGATTTCGCCTCTCATCCTTTGTTAAAGAACAGAGAACAAGATATGTGTCGAATTCTTAAGAAGCTCAGACACTTTAACATCTCAGTTGTCATTTGTGTACAGACAGCAAAGAGTTTAAGTAAGGATGTTAAAAGAATACTTACTGACATTATACTTTTCCCCGGATTGTCCGAAGACGATTTCATGGAACTTATGAAAGAGTCCATGGCAGGTAAGTTTGACAGATATGAACTATGGGAGAAGTACAAAGTCATACAAGACCCTCATACTTCTTTCAGAATTCATATCTACGCAAACAAAGTTCAAATTGTAAAAAGTCAAGCTTGAAAAATGTAAGTGTTTAGTCTTAGTAAGTCTGTTGTGGTGCTGGGGCTGTCGGTTCTTCTGGTTTGGGAAGGCATTCAGGAAGAGAAACGTCAGTCATCCGTTTGTGTCCTGTCGGAAGGAAAAACTTTTCCTGTTGGAAGGAAAAACTTTTCCTGTTGGAAGGAAAAACTTTTTCTGAAGTTCGACCAAAAAGTTCTCAATTTTCGAAAATTTGAATGGTTTACGGACGGACAACTGGAAGCGTTCTTCCTGTCGTCGGGAAAAATTTTTTCTGTCGGAAGGAAAAACTTTTTCTGTCGGAAGGAAAAACTTTTTCTGTCGGAAGGAAGGACTCGGAATGCCAGAAGGATTTGACAAGGCAATTTACCTTATAGAGCTACTTGAGCCATCTGAAGTCAAGCTTGAAAAATAAATGGTTCATCTACTCTACTTGTTTGAAGTTGTCAAAATACTCTGTTATTTTTTCCTTTAACAATGGCAAATCTTCTTTGAAGGTAAGTATTGTACAACCTTTAATATCATAGTGTGTTTGAGGTAAAGTATCTTGAACTATTTGTTTCACATCTTCATTTGGGGTCATTGAAATCGGTAAGTTTTCGCGATAGAACCAATTTCTGTCAGATTTGTAAATCTTAGCAAGGTCGTAAAAGCTTTTGTTGTTTCTTCTGACTAAATGCAACATAACCATATCTTTATCTTCTTCATTTTCCATCTCTTCAGTATAAATCATATACTTATAGTTCTTTTCCTTTCCTTTTGGTACCGAACGTGGTATTCTTTTCTGAATGCTTTTGTCTTTTGCTTCAAGCTTGTTCTCTAGCTCTTCACGTTCTTGTCTATGAATTTCATCTAACATCATGAAAATATAACAAGCGTAACGAGGTGAAGCCCACATTGCAACAGCATTTACAAGAAGTCTATGTACATACCAGCCTCTCAAACCAGGAGCCAAATTTTTACGATTTTCGTACGGAATCTCGACCCGCAGTTTTCCTCGGGTCGCAAACATATGAGGAAATTCTTCTAAAAGTTCTTTTGTCTGTTGGTTTTCAAACCAATGATGTGCTTGCTTTGTAGAACGAAGAGCATTCAAAATACTTTGCATTTGGTACATATCGTCTTTGACTGAACGAATGAGACGTAACTGTTTGTTATACTGTATGTACTCATATTCTTCATTTATGGCTTCATGAACGATAGCAGTTGTTGTGTTCTCTAATGTTGACATATCTGTCTTTACATACAAAATAAAAAAATATTTTATAAAAAATTAGCGTTATTTTTTCTATCTTAAGGAAATTCACTGTTTTCATGAGTTTTATGCAAGACCGAAAAAAGTCGGTCTAGAGAAATTTCACTGTTTTCATAGAGTTTTGGCGACTACGTTTTCTTACGTACTCGCTGTTCTTCATGATTTTCATACGGAATCTCTTCTCTCGGTTCTCCGAGGGTAGCAAGCATATGCCATTTTACTCAGATTTTTGGTCATTTTTCAGCAAAAATATATTTTAGGGTAGAAGGTTAGATCTAACACGTTTTCTACCCTCGTGAATTTTCATGATTTCTTCGTAAATGTTTTGTCAAACATGAACGTATATGTTTTGTCAAACATGAACGTATATGTTTTGTCAAGACTTCTTCGTAAATGTTTTGTCAAACATGAACGTACATGTTTTGTCAAAACTTCTTCGTAAATGTTTTGTCATGACTTCTTCGTACATGCTTTGTCAAGACTTCTTCATCGTAATGAGCGTAAATGTTTTGTCAAGACTTCTTCATCGTAATGAGCGTAAGATATGAAGAGGTGCGATCTCACCTGTTTTTTCACCTGTTTTCTCACATGGTCTAAAACATACAAAACTCATGAAATTTGTGCTGAATTCAGCAAAAATAATGTTTAGGGTAGAAGGTTAGATCTAACCTCCTTTCTAACCTGTTTTTTTCACAAGCGTTTTACATGGTAAGCGTTATTTTTTGACGAAGTGAACATTGACACTTCGTCAAAAAAATCCCTGAAATCATATCTTACATACAAAATAAAAAAATAAAATGACACTTTTTCATTAGATAACTGTTATTTTTTGACGAAGTGAACATTGACACTTCGTCAAAAAAATCCCTGAAATCATATCTTACATACAAAATAAAAAAATAAAATGACACTTTTTCATTAGATAACTGTTATTTTTTGACGAAGTGAACATTGACACTTCGTCAAAAAAATCCCTGAAATCATATCTTACATACAAAATAAAAAAATAAAATGACACTTTTTCATTAGATAACTGTTATTTTTTGACGAAGTGAACATTGACACTTCGTCAAAAAAATCCCTGAAATCATATCTTACATACAAATAAAAAATAAAACTAACTTTATTTTCTGACTTTCACAAAAGACCAAAAATAAACGCTTGTGAGAAAACAGGTGAAAAAACAGGTGAGATCGCACCACTTCACCTAAACATTATTTTTGCTGAATTCAGCACAAATATAATTTAGGGTAGAAGGTTAGATCTAACCTCTTTTCTACCCCAGTTATTTCACAACCGTTTTACATGGTAAGCGTTATTTTTTGACGAAGTGAACATTGACACTTCGTCAAAAAAATCCCTGAAATCATATCTTACATACAAAATAAAAAAATAAAATGACACTTTTTCATTAGATAACTGTTATTTTTTGACGAAGTGAACATTGACACTTCGTCAAAAAAATCCCTGAAATCATATCTTACATACAAAATAAAAAAATATTTTATAAAAAATTAGCGTTATTTTCTGACTTTCACAAAAGACCAAAAATAAACGCTTTACATGTATTTTTCAGCAACTTCGTCAAATAATTTTATAGCTTTATCTATCTCATCTACTTCAAACGTTTCTTTACCTTTTATGGGAGCACCATACATTTTCTCAAACTTTTCAAGTAGTTCTGTTTCTGCAGCTCTCATATCGTTAACGAACACAACTTTGACTATATTGACTGTACTGTCATATCTTTGAGTTATATTATATGTTCTTCCTATCTTATATCTCTTTGTATTGAAGTCCTTCGGTTTCTGAACGATGTAAAGTAAGCCTTCACTGCAACGTTCCGTATCGAATGAACCATATGTTATGAAGTTATATCCAACAACTGGGTCTAACCATAACAAAACTATTGGTATAAGACTTTTGTCTATAAGATATGCTGCAGTTCCATAGAATCTTACCGATATCATAAGCTCAGGATTTCTTGTCAAAATTTTCTGAGTAGAAGCATTTCTAACCCAGTCGTGTGTTTTCTTTTCAGATGGAGATATAATGTCTGACAAAGAATATTTGTTGTATTTCTTTGAGTATCTTACGTTTAAATCACCTATTCTAACCACTTTGGTGTCATTGTCTATCTTTCTAACTGTTTCAAACTCAATGTTTGTCATTTCTGTTCTTACATACAAAATAAAAAAAATATTTTACAAAAAACTAACTTTATTTTTTCTATCTTGTATAAAAGATATGATTTCAGGGATTTTTTTTACGAAGTGCAAAAGTTCTCTTCGTAAAAAAATAACAGTTATATAATGAAATTTGGTCATTTTTTCACGATTTTCATGAGTTTTAGGCGACCAGGTTTTTTTCCCTACTCGCAATTTTTTACGATTTTCGTACGGAATCTCTACCCGCGGTTTTCCTCGGGTAGCAAACATATGAGGAAATTCATGAAATTTGGTCATTTTTTCACGATTTTCATGAGTTTTATGCTAGACCGAAAAAAGTCGGTCTAGAGAAATTTCACTCAAAAGTTCTTGTGTGCTTTGGTTTTTGAACCAATGTCTGTATGTTTGGTTTCTGAACGATGTAAAGTAAGCCTTCACTGCAACTGCATTTACTAATAGTCTATGTACATACCAACCTCTTAAATTTATTGGCAATTTTTTACGATTTTCGTACGGAATCTCTACCCTCGGTTTTCCTCGGGTAGCAAACATATGAGGAAATTCATGAAATTTGGTCATTTTTTTCAGCAAAAATAATGTTTATGTTAGCATGTTAGATCTAACCTCTTTTCTAACATGGTCTAAAACACACAAAACTCATGAAATTTCATACGGAATTCAGCAAAAATAAAGTTTAGGTGAAGTGGTGCGATCTCACCTCTTTTTTCACCTGTTTTCTCACAAGCGTTTTACATGAATTGTACGATGTATATTTGAAATCCTAAACAGTTTTGTAGCCTCTATTTCTTCTTTTAGTACATCGAATGTTTTAACAATGCCGAAAGTTTCTTTATACTTCTTCTTGACGTCAGATAGAAGGAAATCTTCTGCTGTTGGATAGTTTTTGTTCAGAAATGTCAACATGTCCATTTTATCTTCTGCTGGTTTCTCTGCTTCTTTCTTTAAGTCTGCATAGTCGTTTCTCATACGTTCTATCTCTTTGACGGAGTAGTTATATCTCCTCATTGCTGCTTTACATTTAGAACATTGCGGGTTCATTTTTGCGTTATATTCTGAAACCTTACCTGCTAAAACAACTAAAGCGTCAATTGCTCTCTTCATCTCAAAAGCTGCTGGTTTTATCTGTTTGTTCCATACCTTACCTCTTCTATCTTTATCTCTTATCTGCCATACACATTCAGCAACTAACGAAACAAAGTTGTCGTAGGTCTTAAATTCTTCAGATTTATATATGTCAGAGATGTTCTTATATACCATGTCGCAATCTTTGTCCATAACTTTATGGTTGCAATGAAATCCTAGAAACTCATAGTTTACCTTTCGTATGAACTTCTTTATTTCTACTGAGTCAGTTGCTTTGACTTCAATTTCATCGAATTCAGGAATGGTTAGTTTTTGTTGCTGAATTTCAGGCAATTTGGGTAAATGGTCGATGAGGTCCTGCATTTCATAAAGATATTCTTCATTTTCTTCATCTTTCGCACTACAGTCTAAATTACTTGTTAAAAGTTCTTGCTTTATCTTCTGGATTTTTGTTTCGAAAGTATATGAAGAAGGAATGAAGCTTTTCATCTCTACTAACATTGACGTAGGATTCATGACTAACGAGTTAGGTGCTGTTGTTGTTTGAACTGTTGTTGTGCCGATTGTTGACATTTTTATTTTTTTATACAAAATAAAAAAAATAAAAAAAATAAAACTAACTTTATTTTTTATTTCGGGAAAATTCATGAAAATTCAAGAGGTGAAAAAACAGGTGAAAAAAGAGGTGAGATCGCACCACTTCACCTAAACTTTATTTTTGGGTCCTTTACGCTCATTACGATGAAGAAGTCATGACAAAACATTTACGAAGAAGTCATGACAAAACATTTACGAAGAAGTTTTGACAAAACATTTACGATGAAATCATGACAAAACATTTACGTTCATGTTTGACAAAACATTTACGAAGAAGTCATGACACTTTTTCATTAGATAACTGTTATTTTTTGACGAAGTGAACATTGACACTTCGTCAAAAAAATCCCTGAAATCATATCTTACATACAAAATAAAAAAATAAAATGACACTTTTTCATTAGATAACTGTTATTTTTTGACGAAGTGAACATTGACACTTCGTCAAAAAAATCCCTGAAATCATGTCTTTACATACAAAAAAATGAAAAATAAAACTAACTTTATTTTTTATTTCGGGAAAATTCATGAAAATTCATGACAAATTCAAGAGGTTAGATCTAACATTCTAACATAAACTTTATTTTTGCTGAATTCAGCAACAAAATGAACGAGGTCAGGATGTATGCAAATACCTTTGAATTCATTCATAACACCCTTTGTAAGCTCATAAAATGCTTGTTTTGAGGTCGAGCCACTTTTGGCTCCACCGTATTCTTTCAACCAAAACTCAAGAATTTCCCGCATGAATTTTGTATAAAAACCAACCGTCTGTATTCCGACGGTTGCTATATTCTTCACAAAACATTTACGCTCATTACGATGAAGAAGTCATGACAAAACATTTACGAAGAAGTCATGACAAAACATTTACGAAGAAGTCATGACAAAACATTTACGAAGAAGTCATGACAAAACATTCATGAAAATTCATGAAAATTCAAGAGGGTAGAAAAGAGGTTAGATCTAACCTTCTACCCTAAACTTTATTTTTTGGTCCGGGAACAACTTTCTCTCAATTGGAGCTGTAGCATACTCTTTGCGTAAGCGGTTCAGACCTTCCTCGAACTCTTGGGCTCTCTTCGATTGGGATTGGAATTGTGGGGCAGGGTTTTGCATAAACATCCAAGGGTTGGGGAAGTAAGGCATAGGCTGAGGAGGGTAGTTCGGGAAGCCTTGTGGTGGGTAGTAACCTTGAGGTGGAAATTGGTAGTAAATCGGAGGTACTTGCTGGAACTGAGGTGCAGGGGCTGGTGCTTTAGGTTCCTCTGGTTTGGGAATGGACTGGGTTGGTGGTACGTCGGACATTGTCTTGAAACAGTACAAATATTGTTCTGAAGCAGTGCAAGTCTTGTTCTGAAAAAGTACAAGTATTGTTCTGAAGCAGTGCAAGTATTGTTCTGAAAAAGTACAAGTATTGTTCTGAAGCAGTACAAGTATTGTTCTGAAAAAGTACAAGTATTGTTCTGAAAAAGTACAAGTATTGTTCTGAAACAGAAAATTTTTCTCACAAATTGAGAGCTTTTACGGGAAATTTGTTCTGAAAAAGTACAAGTATTGTTCTGAAAAAGTACAAGTATTGTTCTGAAGCAGTGCAAGTCTTGTTCTGAAAAAGTACAAGTATTGTTCTGAAGCAGTGCAAGTATTGTTCTGAAAAAGTACAAGTATTGTTCTGAAGCAGTGCAATGGACAACATCGAGCCATTAGATGAGGCAGTTTACCTAATTTAAATTAACGAGCTTGTTAAGCAGTACTTGCGCAAGGTCATGAAGCCCAAGGTCAAGTTCACCACTATTTCTGGAAGGGCTGCCTTGACTCTCGAGATTTCGACTGGAATTCCAATTCAAATACCAGACGGGACAGCCTACGATGGCATAAAGCAAGCAAAGAAAGAAGCTCTTCTCAAGTTCTTTGCCAAGCGTCCTTGGATACTACTTCCAAACAGAGAGAGTCCAATTCCACGAATTATACAAATTCTCAGAGCACTGTTCCACTTCTCAGGACAACCGTTCTTCATAACCTCAGAAGGCGACATCCAACCAGTTCAGTAAACCTTAACGTTTAACTGCACTTTTTTATGTTTTTTGTGAAAGTGTCAAAAATAAATTGTTTTCATGAGTTTTCTACGATGTTAGAAAACGTGTTATTTTCTAATATCTTCACATTCAATACTTTTTCAGCACTTTTCCGTAGTTATATATGAAAGACAATTCGAGATAAAAGTCATAGTACAATGGAATAATATGTTGCACACCATTTGTTGTGAACCAAACTTGAAAGTCAGAGAAACTGTTACTAGGTGGTTCGTAGAATTTAGAAGCAAAGTCATAAAAGTCCTTACCAATACATAGAAAACTATTGTTGCTTGAACTGAAACTTGCATGACACATAACATTTTGAGGGTCAAACACGTTTCTATAAACTGTCAAATCTGCTGGTGGAAGTATAAATTTAAATGGACCATCTGGTGGTAATGGTTCGTTCTGGTTTAGTAACCGAAGAAATTGTGCCCAAGAACGTTTGTCTACTTTCCAATATAAAAACTCTGTATCTCTTGGAGGGTTAATTTCAATCTTTTGAAATGAAACGGTGGAGTTCATCTTGTCATATTCTAGTTTCAGATAGTATGTTCCATTTAGTAAAGAGTCGTATTTTTCTTGAAATTCCCAATAATATTTGTTCATTTGAGTTTGAAAGTCATTTAGAGTTTTCTCAAGACTTTCGTCTGAACGAACTGTAAAGATTCTCATTTCGTCAAATTTGTCTATTAGACCATCAGAACCTTTATACTGCCCATGAAAATATACTGCGAACATAAATGCGTTAGTTCTATTTGAAAACAAAACTCTTCTAAATCCTATTGCCTTTGCATCTGAAGGACTTTGAAGCCAACGAATTGGATAGTCAAACCTGTATGTTCGGGATGAAATTTCTTCATCTGAAATAGTCCTACCAGCATTTGTAAAGATATAGTCTAACGGTTTTGTATCTACTACTTTTGTTCTTTGTTTTTCAACCTGAAGCATTTAATATATGTAAAAATATATTGTTTTAAAATGGTATGCCATTTCATATTTCTCATCTAACAAACAAGTTTCCCAACGGTCTTCTCCAACAAACTCAGCGTACATTTCAAATAAAATAAAAAAATGTCACTTTTTTAAAAATAAATTTTTACTTCATGCAATGTTCACTAACATCGAAAGGCATGTCCATAAGACGTTCTTCTTCTAACCTCTCTAGTCTGTTTGGATAATTTGCACGTGCTGTTTCCAAATCCATTTCGTAGCGAAGACCAACAATTTGTCATAGACTTTTATGGGTCTTCCCTTCCTATATTTAAACTTCTTCGAAACTCTCCAACCATATCTTTGCAACTCTGCTTTTATTCTAGCAGATTTTCTATCCATTCTATATGGGGCATTTTTATAAAAATAAAAAATATTTTTTTCTTTACTTTACATAACCGCCTGCTGCCATAAGTCTTTGACGCCAACCCATACCAGCTAATGAAGGTTGACTTGGTTTAGTTTCCAAACTAAACTTTGGTTTTGGTTTATCTTCAGTTTTGGTTTTTCTTCTTCTATCGGTTTTTCGTCACTTTTCGGTTCCTCTGACTTTACCTCACCTGCAGGAACAGTTGTGTTGTCAACATCTTCATAAATATCATATGCCATTTGTTTTTGTTTCCTTTCAACTTTTTGTGTTTGTTGTAAAGTTTAGAATATTTCGACTCTAAGTCAATGAGATGTTCTATAATGAACTGTTGGTCAGTGAAGTAAACTTTTCCATCTGTTGTCTCGAAAGCTCCTTCAGACTTCAATATTTTATTTGTGAGAGTCTGTTTCTTTTTTGAGATACTAGCCGTTCCATTTTTATGAAAAGTGACTTTATAGTTAGGGTTTGTATTTCCAGACCTGGCACTTTCTATTATTGAATTTTTCTCTTCATCTGTAAGTTCTTTGACAGGTTTTGACAATGGTTCTGAACTTTTTGTTTGTGGTGTCAAATCTACCGTTTCAACTTCTTCGGTCATTTCATCTCAGTAAAAAAATTTAGTTTGGTTTGTTTTCAACTGGTTGTTGTTGTTTTTTAAGTCGGTCTAAAACTTCCTGAGGTATAGGAAGAACTTGACAAACACGTTGTGTAACTGCTGGAAGCCGACAAATCCATCTTGAACCCATTTGTCTCAATGCTGTATTGTTCATTTCATCTCAGTAAAAAACTTTACATTCCCCACGTTTGAGGCGGTTGAGGTTGGTTATTGTTTACCCATTGTTGTGCATGGTTATATCCTCTGTTAAAGAATCTTTCACCTTGGTCCATATAGTGTCCTGCTTGGTTATAGTAGTCATTTGCTTTGTTATAATAGTTTCCTGCTTGTCTTCCTACATTGTCCATCCATCCTTGAACTTTTCCTCTTTTTCAGGATTTGGAATAAGATTTGTTGCATCTCGTGCTACATCCCAACCTTTCTGTACAGTTTGTATAATAGGTTGTGCTTTCTCTTTAAGTATACCTAATGTACTCAAAATCTTCCTTCCAACTCCAAATACACCTCTGGCTATTGTTCCCACTGCGGGCAAAAATCTGGATGCAACTCCTGCTAATGCGCCAAATAAACCCATTTCTTATAGGATAAAAAATGACGAATCCAAACAAGGACCCCTATGTTTCTTAAAGCGACAAAGAAAGCACTCATGGTAAAAATCTTTAGTTCAACACCAAATGCTTGGTTTATGGATATCTTGGAAAACATTCCGAGAGTTAGAACAGATGGACCACCATACTGGCTAATATTTGTTGGTCAAAACACAAGATACTGTGAAGCCATACCATTATGGTCCAAAAATATTTTAGATGTGAAAAACTGCTTTGACAATATTCGTTGACAAATACCATCCAACAAAACTGACATCTGACTGTGAAAGTTCTTTCAAATCAGATGATGTAAAAAACTATCTGCGTTCAAAAAATGTAAACCAATATTTCATTGTCGACCAAAACCATTCTGCTCTTGTGTCATTGACGGTTGTATAAAAATGTTAAGAGACTTAAACCAACCACAAGGTGGTGAAGCAAATGAAATGTCATATGACGACAAATATAGACACTTCTCCATGGCAAAGATGAGACAAGTTTTAAATATTTACAATAGCCGTAAACAAAAAAGGTTTGGGAAACCACTCCCCGAAGAAATGAAAAACAACCCTGACTTAGAGAAAGACTATATATTTAATAATTTAGTCAAAAGAGACAAACAAGAAAGAATGCCGGGCTTCAAACTTAAGAAAGTGACAAAGTAAAAATAGAAATACCTAAACACCGACCCATATATGAAAATACTATTGACTATGACAACAATGGGAACCCGACAGTACTCACATTCGTGTTCGTAAAAATAGAAGAAAGTATACAAGAGAATATTATGAAGTTTTAGGCAACATGGCAAAATGTACAGACTGCAAGCAGAAGATAAAACGACTATTGTCAGACCTCGTTTCAAAACTTGTCAAAGTTCAAGGTGGTATACTTTCAAAGACAGTTCCTAACAAATATAAGACAACTCCTGACGAATATGCTAAAGAAGTTGAAAATGACGACTAAGCATTTCTATACCATGCGTAAACTGTCATGTAAGGTGGCATGTAGTCTTTACTTTGTCCCGTTGTTTGCGTATATCCTGAAACGCGATGTGTATGGTTTCCTCCTCCTCAGTTACTCCAGTAACAATCTATAGCAAACTTAACGTTGTCTTTAACATCATATCCTTTACCTTTTGTCATTGCTGACCAATCCCAATATCTATGCTTATGCCAACCTGCTTGAGATGTACTTAAATCTATGTAGTGACTATGTGCAGGTAAATTTTCACCTGAAATCGTTTTACTTCCACCTGTTTCCTTTGAAGAGTTTGCACAATACAAAAACCTGTCGACTATTTGAGTCCAAGTTCCAAAACCCAGAACTGTTTCTGGTCTGGTAGAGTTCATTGACGTATAAATAGAGCCTATAGGATATAATGTTTGAAGCATTTCAGTCTTTAATGTTTGAAGCTCTGTTTTGTCTGCTTTCTTATCTAACATTGCGGGTAGTTCATATGCTTCAAAGTTTCTGGCATGACTTTCAATGTTCCTGCAACTCTTATCTAAATTGTTAAGAGTATCTTTTACGCTTGTACTCGGATTCTCTAAAGGTGCACTTGAACCAAGGTCAAAGTTCATATTATGTCGTCTGCTCTAACAGTTGTAAAACTTGTATGTGTATGAGTCTTATCTGCTTCTTTCTCTAACTCATCGTTAACATAAGTTTTATCTGCTTTAAGGTCTAAACATCCTGAAACCCATCCTGTATCGGCTTTAGTTTTTAAAATCTTTGATGTCCGTTCATGGTACCAGTCAACCCTTTCTATAATTTCTTTATCTTTTTCATCCACATATTCCTTATCCGCCTTCTTCACTAACACACTAGCCATAAGTCCCTTATCTACCTTATTTTCAAGGCTAACGTTTAAGTCTGTTATTTCAGATATAGAATGTATATGAGTCTTTTTAGAATATTCGTTTTCAGCTCTTGTCACTTCACTTGACATTTTATTGTCAACATATGTTTTGTCTGCTAGTTCAGGATGAGTATGTTCTTTTGTTGCATAAGCATTGTTAGCTCTTTCTTCTTCTTTTGCTATTGCATCGTCTACATATTCTTTGTCAGCTTTGTTGTCAACATCTGCTTTCAAAAGAAGTTCATTTATAGGTTTCTCGTTTAAAGTTCCTTTTGTTGGATTTATACAGACAGTATGGTTCTTATTGTCTTGAAACAGAAACTCATCTGTCATTGGGTTTAATGTCAATTTTAAGTTTCCTTCTTTCAATGACTCAGATATCTTAGAGTAGTTTGAAAAGTTTGTTGTGTTCTTATTTAGAGCTTGCATAATGAGTTGTCGGTGTGTTGTATTTCTCTCATGGAAGCAATATCTTTCGACATTTTTATTCTAGATAAAATATGCTTCCAATAGAAAAAGAAAATTCAAGAGTTGCTACAACTAAACCATTAGATGAACTTTTTACTAATGTCGGTCAAAAGTTTGAGACAGAGACTGTAAAGCAGGGCTATCGTTTTGACTACCCATTAAGATGGTTAAGAGACCCATCCGTCACAAAAGCTATTGGCTTTCGTAGAATGAAGTTCATTTCAGAAGCCATACATGGTTTCCCATTTACGGTCGGTTTTGAAGTTCGATACTATAACAAAGAAAAACGTATGTATGAGAAATTTGAACAGGGAAAACTTTTACAAGTTATTGCTTGTAAACTTAGAAACAACTCTTCAAGCTTTTCAAGAAAAAATAAACGATATCTATATCGAATATGCAACCAGTATAACATTGACGAGGGAGAGTACCATCTCGATATTATTTATGACAGGAAAAATGCAACTGTTAAAATCAATAAAATAGAAGACCTTGGAGAAAACGTTTTATATTTCTACAAAATATAACAACTTGGCATGGTATAGATTTATGAGGATGTTAAATCAGCCTGCAGCATATCCAGTACACCCAGACTTTTATGAAGTCGAAAACCCTAATGGAACATATGAAAATGTTTTCGACCAAGATGCTATTATTGTTCATGCTTCATTTTCTGGCGCCCAAAACTCTTTCTTATGCTTGGCAAATGACTTTTACGAAAAACCTACAAAGTTATACGAACCACCAAGTGGAAGTATTTCAGACTTTCAAGTATGGTTTACTACAGATGGAAGAAAAAGAATAATTCCATTATACCATGCGTTTTACTTAGAACTTAGTTTCATATACAACTACTATCGAACGGTAAAAATATAATTTTTTAATACGGTTGAGGTGTTGGATTTGGTTGCCAACTAGACTGTGGTGCAGGTTCAGGCTGTTGTATAACAGGAGCTTGTTCTTCTGGTTCAGGGTCTTTAGGTATAATACCAACGAACTGACCTACTCTTTTACCAATATTTTTGACTCCGTTCCAAATTCCTCTTCCTACGGTTTTTATTCCATTCCATATACCTCTTCCAACTCTTCTGAAGAAGTTTCCAATACTACTGAAGAAACCCATTTTACTATATGTAAAAATCTAATGTCCGCCTAGTCTTTTGCGTTTCCTGTTGAGTTCCATAGCATTCTTTAACTGGAGCTCATACATTCTGTTTCTCCTCTGGTAAAACATATTCTGGGTCAACTCCTGTGTTCGCGTCATCTGCATAAAGTTGTTTATATCCCACTTCAGGGTTTGTATAAAACTCTTTCCATCTCATATTTGCATACCATGGTGGCAAACCTAACGCAGCGTCATTTGACATGGCAGTTTGCATTGTACATCTGTTGGCACTTGACCATAGTTTGCCATTGCAGTTTGTATTCTAACTTCATTTGGAATATTCTCTGGGTTTGGTTATCCAGGTTGCTGTGCATTCGCTAATTTCTGTGCGTCCATTTAATATTAGATAAAAATATCTCTTACGAGTACATATACTGAACATTTGCAGGCATTGGTTCATCTTTCATATTCTCTGTACTTTTCTGCACGTCAAAGAAATAAATGACACAATGGAAAAAACCTAAAACAAGTAGTCCTATTTCAAACCACATTTACTTACTAATAAAATTTCTTGTTATGACACTTTCTCCGGTTTATAGGACCTCTCTCATATTCTATCTTGTCATATCTAAACTCATAGTCATGTATGTCCTCTAACCATCTCATAACGGTTTCCAAACCACTTTTATCGGATGTAAAGTAAAAGCATAGATGGTTATGTAAAACGTCTAAAGTTTCTAAGAGTCTCTCAAAGTCCAGTCTACTTGGTATTGAAAATCCATGTGTTAAGAACGGCGGGTCCACTATAAAGAAAAATTTTCCTTGTCTTTATATTTTTCATACAACTCTGTCCAATGACATCTCACAAACTCTATACCCTCAATATATTTTTCTATGTCCTCTTTGAAAACATTTGTATAGTTAAGATATAAAAACTTTTGACATAAGTGTTTCAATGTCATGAACTCTTATAGAACCACTATATAATAGTCTAGCAGATATACTATCCCAGTCTATATATTCTGCTTTTTTCAAAACCTCTCTCACAATATTTTTCTTATCTAATGGTATACGTTCCATCTTACCTATAGGTATCTTTTCTTTTAACTCTTTCAATATATTGTTTTGTGTCTGGTAATCATGTTTGAGACGGTCCATATAGTTGTCGAAGTCATTGCATATAATCTTTGAGTCTGGAAATATTGTATGACATAAATGGGATATATAGAAACTTCCACCGAACAAATCTACAAATGTTAGACCATTCGGTAGTTTCTTAAGTTCTCTCAATATAATATCTTTACATTTACTCTTATTTCCAAAGAACGGTAACGGAGGTTTTGTAAAATTCATTTATATATAATAATAAAAATGTTTTTTCCTGAAAAGTGACAGAAAAGTAACAAAACATGAAAACATATATAATTTGTGAAAAGCGACACATTATATAATGTTTTCGACCCAGAAGAAGGCTTCTTCCCAGAAGCAATGGAGGAAGAAGAAGAGTCCTCCGAATTCACACCAGAAGACTAACAATTTTCCGAATAAAAACTTCATTTATACTAAACATCTTCGGGGCTAGAGGGCACGAAGTGCCTGGAAGCCCCACTACCTTTTTTTTTTTTTTGATAATAATAATCCATATCATCACCCGTTATATTTTCATCATATTTTTGGAGATATGCTTTTAATTCATAATAAGTAAGAAAATTTTGATTAAATACTAAATCATCAATTAAAATTTTTAAATCTACATTGCCCATTTATATAAAAATAAAATAAATGTTTTAAGGGCGCCCACCTCTTTGATCAAGAATTAAAACCATTATTAACGGTTCCTTTTGTCTCTTCTGTGGCATTTCATTAAAAATAAAAAATAAATTATTAAATAAATGGCATACAACATCCATTTTCACAACATACAGCCTTAGTGTGTGCTCCCGTTAATGCAGTCTTACCGATTGTTAAGCGAGTCATCGTCCTGTTTTTAAGTTGTAAATTAATATTCTGACCATCAAATATCACTTTATCATTTATTATATCCAAATAATTTTTAGGTGTTAATTGTTTATTTTGTCGTAAACTAACACCTTTCATTTTTTGTGCAATCTTTTTAAAATCACTTCCATCAATTGAACCGTTGAATGATGTATAACACTTGGGGCATAAAGCAACCATGTTATCACCTTGTTTCTCAATTGCTAAACCCAATAACTTCTTCTCATGTGCTTTTTCTTCAGCTTTATTCTTTAATTTAGGTTTAAATTTCTCATCAAAACAGAAGAAATCAAATGGTGCAAATTTGAAAATGTTTTTATCATAAAATTGTTTATCGGTTACAATCGCCTGAAATGCTTGAGTGTTAGGAAGATTTGGATCGCCAGCGATTGCCCAATAAGATGAATCAGTATCACCTTCAATGAAATGAAAACGATTAACATTCATGCATTTATACATAAAATCATAAATGAAAACCAAATACCAGTATTTAGCATTATCTAAAGTGAAGAATGCCTCTTGTAAACATGAATCACATCTATAAAATCTATCTTTAAGCATCACTTGATATGTATCCTCTCCTATTTCTCTTATGTTTTTAAACTTATTTGGCATACATGCAACGCGTGCCTTCTGTGCATTCATTATTTTAGTCTTTGTGTAATTTTGTGTATTCATTGCATCGTAACCATATGATCCATTAAGCGAAATCTTGCAAAATAAACTTTTCCCTTTATTTCCTCCTAATTCAGCCCTTTGTCTTTCGTTCATAAATTCGTTCGCAAATTCATTAAAACAAGTGTTTTTAGTAAATGTCTTACAATTTGAACATTTTTTAAATCTTGATTTATTCAAAAACGTAAGAATAAAAACCGTAAGAATCATACATTTTTTACTTCATATGTTAAAAAAAATGATACAAAATCGTTCAATATCGTATGAATTCTTACGTTTACAAAAAAAAGTCACACAACCCTTCCATATATACTACTACTTGATCAATACCAAATGATTTTTTAACTAGTAAATAAAGTATTTTCTTTACACACACATTGTATATCATAGTTTTTTTTTGGTTTCGCAAAACATCCAAAAACAAATATGCTATAAAAGTGACAATTTTAGCAAAACGAAACCCTTACTTATCTATCATAAAACCATATGAAATATCAATTTTTGCTTTACGCCTAATTTTTGACGACAATTAGCAAAAAATGTTAAATGTTAACACTCAGTCCATTTGAATATGAAAAATAAAATTGACTTTGATTAAATGTTTTTATTTATCGTGCAATTCTTCTTGCGACCAAAGATTTGAATAAAATTTCAAAAAATAAGATAGCTTAAAAAATAATATACGGTAGTGTTTACTAATAGATGAATAGTATATAAATTCTATTAAAATGGATTTGATCCAAAAAAATATAAAACCAAAAATAATTGTTATAATTTAAATGAAGAAGTAATTTAAAACGATTTTATTTATGATCAAATTTTATATATTTTTTTGGATCAAATCCATTTTAATAGAATTTATATACTATTCATCTATTAGTAAACACTACCGTATATTATTTTTTAAGCTATCTTATTTTTTTGAAATTTTATTCAAATCTTTGGTCGCAAGAAGAATTGCATGATAAATAAAAACATTTAATCAAAGTCAATTTTATTTTTCATATTCAAATGGACTGAGTGTTAACATTTAACATTTTTTGCTAATTGTCGTCAAAAATTAGGCGTAAAGCAAAAATTGATATTTCATATGGTTTTATGATAGATAAGCATTATATTCCCACTCATTATATTCGTAAATTTTGAGGTTTATCCTTCGCTTTTAAGATCATTGAATTTGATTTTTATATAAAATAGTTATATATTAGAAAATAATATGAGTTTATGTGATATTATTTTTCAGAAGATTTCATTCTATATGCCTATGAAAAGTACTCTCAAAACTAACTTTTCCCTAATTATAATTAAATCTAGAATATTGTATTATGCTTAGTATTATTTCATTTTTCTCATTCAATTTAGAATTTACAAATGTCAAAAGATTGAGAGATGTCACTTTTGATGAATTTCTGTTTATTACATGTGTGTAAAGAAAATACTTTATTTACTAGTTAAAAAATCATTTGGTATTGATCAAGTTATTTTTTCTGGATAAGATATTATATGGATAATTGGATAGAAAATACAATTATATAATCTTGTACCTGGTTTAATTAAGCTAATTGTCATCAGAAACTTGTAATTTTTATGAATTTCAGATTTTCTTTTCATTACTGCTTTTCTTAATAGGTCAAGTTCTTATTTACGTTATAAAGTATGATATTTACAAATATCAAGTTATCATGTTTTTTGAGAAATTATGAGAAACAAACAAAAATGAAAAAGATAGGAATAGCAATGAATAGTGATGTGGGTATAGAAAATGTAAGAGATCTGAATGCAAAGCAATCAGTATTTAGGATATTGACCATAGATTTCGAAAAAAAAATGCTGCATATTGAGCGAAAACTATGATTATATTATAAGGCTGTCATTTAAAGCATAATGAAACTATTCCCTTTTCATTTTAATCGAATAAGATAGTAAAGATTTTTGAATTAGCTAGAAACTGATGAGATGTTTTCACAAATCAGATTTTTAATCTCTATAATGCATAATTCACTCAATATCTCAATTTTGATATTGCGAGATATTTTTGCTATCGGTTTCGCAATTTTGACACAATAGCAAGAGGGTTCTATAAGCATTATTATCAACGTAGAATCTGAATATCATATCAGAAAATGTCGCAAATCTGACATTTACCCGACCAAATAGCAAAAATAATTGAATACTTTTCGCAAAAACTTTAAAAATCGATAAAAATATGAAATATAGATATTAAAGAGACTTTTTATATAATATTCATAAAGATTTTCCAAAAATATGATACCGCAAAATTAAAAAAGTGACGTCTTGAGTGGAGTCAAAGGTCGAAATTGCTAGCTAAATGTTTTTTTAGCGAAATTGCGTATTGTACGTTTTTTTCGCAAAACGAAACCCTTATTACTAAATGATTTTAAAAAGAAAAAACATGTTTTTACTTTGTACGTTAACATACGTTAATATCACTTCGGCTATGGATAGAGGCCAACAGCACCTTATTAATGAGAAAAACATTAGCCTCTTATCAATGAGATGGAAGTGTATTCGTGGATTACAATTGTGAATTCAGATACACTTCCATCTCAAAAAATGCAATCAAATTTGTATTGAATTGCATTTTTTGAATACATGCTATTGGCAGTTGGGTTTTTAGTGCATTTATATTATATTGGTACTAAGGCTTTTGGAAAATTTACAAAATAAATTTAATATTTTGTAAATGTTATCGGTTCTTACGCTTTTGGAAGGAGGGATGGTATTTTTGGAGCATTTATATTACATTGGTACTAAGGCTTTTGGAAAATTTACAAAATAAATTTAATATTTTGTAAATGTTATCGGTTCTTACGCTTCCTCTCTTCATCAAGATGCTTCCTCTCTTCATCAAGGTGCTTCCTCTCTTGATCAAGATGCTTCCTCTCTTCAACAAAGTGATTCCTCTCTTCTTCAAAATACTTCCTCTCTTGATCAAGATGCTTCCTCACTCCACCATGCAGCTTCCTCTCTTGATCAAGATGCTTCCTCTCTTGATCAAGGTGCTTCCTCTCTTCTTCAAAGTACTTCCTCTCTTCATCAAGGTGCTTCCTCTCTTCATCAAAGTACTTCCTCTCTTGATCAAGATGCTTCCTCTCTTCATCAATATGCTTCCTCTCTTCATCAAGATGCTTCCTCTCTTCATCAAGGTGCTTCCTCTCTTGATCAAGATGCTTCCTCTCTTCAACAAAGTACTTCCTCTCTTGATCAAGATGCTTCCTCTCTTCATCAATATGCTTCCTCTCTTCTTCAAAGTACTTCCTCTCTTCATCAAGATGCTTCCTCTCTTCATCAATATGCTTCCTCTCTTCATCAAGATGCTTCCTCTCTTCAACAAAGTACTTCCTCTCTTGATCAAGATGCTTCCTCTCTTCAACAAAGTACTTCCTCTCTTGATCAAGATGCTTCCTCTCTTCATCAATATGCTTCCTCTCTTCTTCAAAGTACTTCCTCTCTTCATCAAGATGCTTCCTCTCTTCATCAAAGTACTTCCTCTCTTGATCAAGATGCTTCCTCTCTTCTTCAAAGTACTTCCTCTCTTCATCAAGATGCTTCCTCTCTTCATCAATATGCTTCCTCTCTTCTTCAAAGTACTTCCTCTCTTGATCAAGATGCTTCCTCTCTTGATCCAGATGCTTCCTCTCTTCTTCAAAGTACTTCCTCTCTTCATCAAGGTGCTTCCTCTCTTCATCAAGGTGCTTCCTCTCTTCATCAATATGCTTCCTCTCTTCTTCAAAGTACTTCCTCTCTTCATCAAGATGCTTCCTCTCTTCATCAAGATGCTCCTCTCTTGATCAAGATGCTTCCTCTCTTCTTCAAAGTACTTCCTCTCTTGATCAAGATGCTTCCTCTCTTGATCAAGATGCTTCCTCTCTTCTTCAAAGTACTTCCTCTCTTCATCAAGATGCTTCCTCTCTTCTTCAAAGTACTTCCTCTCTTGATCAAGATGCTTCCTCTCTTCAACAAAGTACTTCCTCTCTTGATCAAGATGCTTCCTCTCTTCATCAATATGCTTCCTCTCTTCTTCAAAGTACTTCCTCTCTTCATCAAGATGCTTCCTCTCTTCATCAAAGTACTTCCTCTCTTGATCAAGATGCTTCCTCTCTTCTTCAAAGTACTTCCTCTCTTCATCAAGATGCTTCCTCTCTTCATCAATATGCTTCCTCTCTTCTTCAAAGTACTTCCTCTCTTGATCAAGATGCTTCCTCTCTTGATCCAGATGCTTCCTCTCTTCTTCAAAGTACTTCCTCTCTTCATCAAGGTGCTTCCTCTCTTCATCAAGGTGCTTCCTCTCTTCATCAATATGCTTCCTCTCTTCTTCAAAGTACTTCCTCTCTTCATCAAGATGCTTCCTCTCTTCATCAAGATGCTTCCTCTCTTGATCAAGATGCTTCCTCTCTTCTTCAAAGTACTTCCTCTCTTGATCAAGATGCTTCCTCTCTTGATCAAGATGCTTCCTCTCTTCTTCAAAGTACTTCCTCTCTTCATCAAGATGCTTCCTCTCTTCTTCAAAGTACTTCCTCTCTTCATCAAGATGCTTCCTCTCTTCATCAAGATGCTTCCTCTCTTCAACAAAGTACTTCCTCTCTTGATCAAGATGCTTCCTCTCTTCAACAAAGTACTTCCTCTCTTGATCAAGATGCTTCCTCTCTTCATCAATATGCTTCCTCTCTTCTTCAAAGTACTTCCTCTCTTCATCAAGATGCTTCCTCTCTTCATCAAGGTGCTTCCTCTCTTCAACAAAAGTTAGTATGGTTAAGTTGGGTACTGTGGCACTGCGCGCCTCCGTACACCACTTAACGGTTTTGACACTTTACGAAACCGGTAACGTATATTTTACAACACAAACGACAACACTAACCTAACCTTAAATATTTACAAAACCACCACCCACTTCACTTCACTAACGAACTCACTAATGTAAAAAAATAAACGTTCTCACTATCGTTCTCACTAACGACTTCACTAATGTTCTCATAAATTTTCCTCAATATCTTCATCATCAGTGTTAACCCTATTGTAGTCATACTTGAAGTCATAAACTTTCTCTAACTTCTTAACGTACAATTTACATAACTTACCTTCGTCATCATATGGTTTAATGATATAACTATTTCTATCTTTATACACAGTCAATGAAAAGTCAACTGGTCTCGGATGTATTTGAAAGAACATGTTATGCTCAGGAAGGAAGAATAAATGTTTAAATGTATGTTTGTTATATTTTTCGATTTGTATGAGTTGCTTTTGTTCTGTCATTTACATCCAAATAAAAATTTTCAGTAAAATAAAAAATAAACTTAAAAATTAATGATATCACCACCCTCACACGTATGAAAACATAGCACAAAAATAAATTTAGGTGAAGTGGTAAGATCTCACCTCTTTTTTCACCTGTTTTTTTCACCCTGTTGAATTCATTGCTTTATAACTCTCTTCCTTGGTTTCTTTTTAGTTGCTTTCTTTACGTCCGTCTCCAACTTGACTATCTTTCTTCTTCGTCCGTAATGATACCAATTACTTCCACCAGTCAATGGGTCAAATGGTCTTTCGTAAGGGTTTCCATACATTCCATAGGGACCATACGGAAGAACTACTGGTGGAGAAGAAACATTTTCTTTAGTTCCATCGACTCTATTTAAATGCATTGTTTCACCTTTCATCTGGTCATTAAAGTCTTTTGCGTGTTTTGCAAACTCATCGTCCTTTCCTAAAGCATTTTCTGACTCAGTCGCAACCAAATTGGATGCTTTATTTATGAGCCCTATTTTATTTAATCTTAACTTCTTTGCAACCCAGCCTCCAATCTTTCCTTTATTTGCATCTAATGTCTTCGAAACCCTTCCTCCACTCATTTTATTTACTGCGTCATAAGCTCCAAGTGCTTTTGTTCCAAATGCTAATGCTTTTGTTCCCATTGCGCCTAAAGCTGCCCAAGCTACCATTTACACCATATTAAAATCATCTCTCTTCAATATTATCTCATAAAAGTTCTCGTTACTGGAGAAAGTCAATGAAACATAAGCGTTCTCACGGGCTTCGCCCTCACCGCTTTGCGGTCTATCTAACTTATTTCTTATATCATCTATACGCTTCAAAATATCTGAACAATTGCTAACATCTTCTACAACAGTTATTTCATCATGAATGACCTTCAAGAACAAGCTCATTTAATATGCTATTAAAATCATCTCAATAATGAGTCCATCCTTTCCGTCTTTAGGTAGCACAACATCTTTCATTGAAGAAGGTTCGACAAGTCTTATGTTAAACTTACTGACAAAGTTTGTTATACTATAATGCTTCGGCGGCGAATACATGTAGTTTGAAAGACATAATATAGATTCTTCAGCAAATTCACTTATACTGGATTTTATAACAATGTTTTCACGAGACCAAATACCACCAATTGACAATCTTGTAAGCAATCCTGCTGAACCTTCTACTGTAAACGTCGATGGTAACATTCCACGAAGGTCATCTATTGACATCGTTGAGTCACTGTATTTAAATATTTTCTTAAAACAATCGTCATTATCTAACCATGCAATAGCTTTGAAGTTTTCATTCGAATATACATCTGCTTCATTAAATGTAAAACCTGACTTCTTTGCAGAGATGACTTTAAAATCTATTGAGTTTGTTTCAAAATTATATGCTATGGTAACTTCTGAAGGTAATGGATGCCCTTCCGCAGTCAGTTGTTCTCTCACTACCGTTTGAAGCTTTGTGTTAAAAACTTTCATGTCATCTCCTGTGTCTAGGTTCACATACACAGCAACAGGGAAACTATCTTGCTTCTTTGTTTCATCATTATATCTCAAAACATTAAAGTTCTTCAATAATATTGTTCTTCCTGCTGGAATACTTCGAACCTGTCTGATTTCAATAGCTTTCTCACCTCCTACATACTCTACCCAGTGTCTTGGATATTCATAAGTATACTGACTTTCTTGAATTTTGGTTGGTTTCATCATAACGTGTTCATAGTATATCTTTATACTCTTGTCAGTTAGACTCGGTGCTATGTTCTGAATATTTCTGACTTGCATTTTTAATGGAGATAAAATGAAGCATTTAATACATGACGTAGATGAAGACATGAATGAAACTACAGACAAACTTAACTCTTCTCTTATTCTTCCTTTCAGTAAGGATTATGAGTTCTGTTCAAATGGCGTTTATTTCTATTGTGGAAAGATGGGTTCAGGTAAGACATTTAACCTCATTCGTCATATACTCATAACAGAACGTTTAGGTCAAGATTCATATTATGACCAAATCATTATATCAGCAACTTCAGACTCTATGGACTCAACAGCGAAAACATTTATGTCAAAAGTTCAAGCCTCTGTCGTTAAAGTTCCAGACAGTGAACTCATTGAATTTCTTCAACGTTACATTCGACGTAAGAGGAAATATTATGCCATCGTTGAATTTATACAGTCAGGAATGCAAAAGACTTCTGAGGAGATGGAAAGAATTATTGACAAACACCACTTACGTCAGTACTCAGGAGTTTACGATATGAAACGACTTACAAACTACATTCTGTCAAAACTTTCAAAATACCCCTTCAAAAAGTATCCTTCAAACACTCTGCTCGTTTGCGACGACTTCGCCGGAAAAGGTTTAGTGTCAAAACCAGACTCACCATTAGCTAACATCATTACTAAAGTCAGACATTACCACTTAACTGTAGCAATACTTATGCAAACATGGAGGTTTTTAGCTTTAAACATAAAACGTCTCATAACTGACTTCGTTATCTTTCAAGGTTTCTCACGCTATGACATTGAACTCATTTGGAAACAGTCAGGTATAATATTACCTTTTGAAGAAATTTGGGAAGCATATAAGTCTCTCATCTCTCCTCGTTCATACCTTGAGATTCATATCATGACTAATACCATTAAAGTCAAAATATTCCATGGGAACGACCAACATTGTTTTAAAGTTTAACCTTCAGTTGACTGATGGTAAACAAATTCCATGCATCTCTGTCGCCATTTCTGTTAATATTTTTGCTGTCATTCATATCATCCACTTCCCCATCCGTTAGCTTTTGAGGATATGCGTTAGAATAGCTGTTCTTAAATGAAGGCTTTTCACCTTTGAGAGCATAAACTCTATAACTTTCTGCATACTTTATGTTTGAACCTCCTGAGCCATCATTGACATAAATTTTTATAGGCTTCCACCCTTTGTTCATGTTCCTGCTTCTTCCTTAGCTCTTTTGTTCAGTAGTTCTCATCTTTATACACAGCTCCTGTCTCAGTGAATTCAACAATATTTTTCATTTGTTAGCTTTACATTCAAACCCTTGTCGAGTATATTGTTCATTTCATACATATAAAAGGTTTTTATTCTATATGAAATGAGAAGCAAATCCATCTTAGCTGGTGCCGTTAATGTTCCAATTGAACCAACATCAAATGTTGACTCACGAACGACAAACAATATTGTCATAAAGAACTATAGTTCAGAGTGTTTGAAAGAAAAAGAACCAGAACTTAAGTCGGTGAATTTAAAACTCAGCTTCAAACGCTAACGCTACATCAGATGTTAAGTTAGAGTATCACCACTGGACCAAATTCTTTCAAGAGAAGCCAACGACAATCCTTACACAAATTTTCAAACAAATCCTTCAGATAACGTAGACCATTACCTTCTTCAGTTATATCAAACTATCTTACTCAAAGACGATAAGAAGCTTTTGACAAATCTTATAAGCAAGAACAAATAATTCTAACAAAGGAGGACCTTGAAAATGCTATATCACGAATAACAGGGAAACAATGTGTCATTGACTATCTCGACCCTGAAATCGAATGCTGTGGTCAAACTCCACTATTCATGAAAATAGGTAACATCCGCATCATTGAAACACCAGGAACTACAGGAGTTGAGTTTAAGTATAAATATTCGAACGAGTATACAAAACTTTCAACAGAATATAAACTTTGCTTGAAATATGTTTTAGTAAATTAAAGCAACTTATAGTATCTATCCAAAACTTCTTCAACAGTATCGAACTCATCTTCATAATGCAAACCTAATCTTATTGACTTGGCGCAGTGTTCACTAACACAATATTTTTATGTTCTCTTGACTGACATAACTAATTCATTTGTTTCATCAAACAGCAACAACCAAAGTTCATGACCTAATACATAACATTCATACTTTATATTTTTAGCTCTGAGTTCTCTTGTAAGCTGTTGCATTTAATATTTTCTAAAAAGTCAACTTCAACAGTCATTCGCACTGGTGCCTTCGGTTCTACAGGCTCTCCTTGAAAGTCAACAAGTCTGAATTGCATGTCTTTCAAATTATGAGGACTAATGCGAACCCATTTACCTAAATGAGTTGCTATGACAGGAACGTTTGGAATGAACATTGAATTTACTTCATAACAGAAGGATTTATATTCTACTGAACCTTTACTATTAACTCCTGAAATGCCTGTGACATTAGCTATTTTAGACTCAATGTATAAACAATTACCATAACATACTTATGGAACAGATTTCATCTCAATCGTTTTGTCAACACTTTTCAAAGGAAATGTCATATGGTATGCACCCAAAAGAAGTTGTACTCTATGACTCATTCTGGTATCTTAAACTCCTTCACATAACTGAACTTCAAAACTCCTGCAATAAGTTTAACATTCATTAAGTTTTTTCGTTATCCTTGTTTATTGTAGTATTTATGAGAGCATTTAACACTCCAGCTAATGTTTCCATCTTATATTCTACATTATTGTGAAATCTTATTTCATGCTTCTTTCCATCTATTTCAATCTCCATGAAATCTGTTTCATCTGTTATAACGAATGAAGCGATAGTATTGAAGTCAACCATTCTGAATGCAAGCGCCTCATTCTGTAGACCTAAGTTTGTTTGTAGCTTTACTGTCCCGTATTCGTTTGGGTCTGTACTTTGCAAATAGAACAACATTTTATTCTCATTAAAATATGAGTATAGCTGCATATGCGTATGAAGCTGACAGAGCTAAACGTTTATATTTTGGTCAATACTCTCTCACACTTACTGACAAATATATTGTTATTTCTGATGGAAATACTGAGAAATATATAACATGGAAGGACTATGAAAAGTTTGACCCTATTTTAACTCCATGTACTATGCCATTCATTGTAAATGGTGAAGTTGTCATGAAGAACGACACAACTGTTTATAGGTCTGTATATGAAGCTCTTGAAAGCATTCTTAACTTCAATCCTTCAGGGTTCGATACAAAAAACAACTCCTTCGACAATGCCATTCATTGTAAATAGTGAAATTGTGTCAAAAAATAATGAAACAGTGTATAAGTCAGTGTATGAGGCGCTGAACTATATGCTTCATTTCAATCCTTCTGGTTTTGACCCACAAATAACTTCATGTACTATGCCATTCATTGTAAATGGTGAAATCGTCATGAAGAACGACAACACTGTCTCAAAGTCTGTTCGTGATATTTTAGACTACTTGCTTCATTTGGGTCCTACAGGATTTGACCCATATACAACTCAATGTCAAGTACCATTCATAAACGACTCAGCAGAAATAAAACTCAAAACGTCAACAGTAGATGAAGCAATTGCTGACTCATTGACAAAACTTCTTGATATAATAATGAGGTTCAATACATTCAAAACAACATATGAAACCTTTAAGAAAAATTATGACGATTTCTTTAAAATTACATACATCGAGCCTTCTGCTCCTCAAACACCAGACTATGCATGCCTTAAAATAAAGGCTGCACGGACACAAGTTAGAACATTGACTTTTGACGGAGATAATATCGTTAGAGACGTTACACCTGGAGACACATTACTTACGAAAGAATACTTAAAAAGTCATATCAGTGATTTTGTGAAAGTAGAACAAAGTGGAGCAGGTAAGAGTTGGTTAGGGTGGTTGTTTACTTTATTTTCATCAGGTGTAACAACTGCATCTCTTATAACCATGCAAAGTGAGATAGATGCACTCTGGGCTTTTCTTGGTGGCATAGATAGCATGAAGTTTTATGTTGAGTTTGCTAAATTACATGGAAATACAGGAAGTTTCTTTGACGGTCTCAAAAATTTATGGGGTAAAGTAACATATAATACAAAGAAACTAACTAACTGGGCACTCAAACGTAAAAATATGTTCGACGGACTTGCTTACAACCCTCGTCTCGGAATTATTGAACCAATTAATTTACATCCTTTAATGGCAGCAAGAGATTTAGATGAAGGAGGACAAGTGGTTCAAACAATTGTTGAAAATCTACTGAATATATATCCTGAGTTTAAAGAAGTTTTAACAGCAACAAACACAACAATTCGTGAAAACTGTATAGTGTTTAACACTGAAGATAATATTTTAGACTATATGTTCGTTGTTTTAGGTCAGTTAGCTAAGACAATAAAAGAGAAAGGTATTGACTCAGTCATAACAGTTGAAGATGTAATGTTAAGAAAGACTTTTGACTCATTGTTTCAAGAACCAAAAGAAGTAGTTAGTCTTTATGAAGTTTTGAACGCAATGCTGACAAAAATAAATGAAAGTGACACTGGTAACATAAGTGAAGCAAAAGTTGTTGAACTTCTTTCACAAAAAGCAGATAAAAACCATGTTCATTATATAACTTCAGACGAACAGATTATAACGGACTACCATGGATATTTAACACGAAGTGATGAAGCGAAGACAAAAAATGTTAATGAAAGAAGATATAAATACATTCGTGCTAAAGGTTATGACATAAGCTGTACTGTACAGTATGACATGGTAAAGCACCAGAAGCATTTGGTTATAACGTGAAATTTATGCCTCTATTTCTTTGTTAACGGTGTATTAGTTGAACCAAGATTTACTTTGAGAGTTAAGGCAAAAATAACGTTTGAAGATGCTATTAAAAGTAAAGCTGACAAAGTTGAACTCGAAGCAATGAACAAAGTTTTGAAATCTCATAAACACAATATCTCCGATATAAATGAACTTCAAGCTACATTAAATAGTAAAGCTGACAAAGAACATACACATAAATCCTTCACTACTGTTAGAGCAGACGACATAATATTGAACTATGATTTGGGTTCAAGTGCACCTTTAGAGAATCCAAGTACAAGCGTAAAAGATACACTAAACAATTTAGATAACAGATGTATGAACATTGAAGGTCATGCCAGAAACTTTGAAGCATACGAACTACCAGCAATGTTAGATAAGAAAGCTGACAAAACTTATGTAGATGAAAATTATGCAAAGAAGTCGGAAGTAAATGCTGCGCTTAATGGAAAAGCCGACAAGAACCATACACATGAAGAATTTCAAACAATCAAGATTAACGAAATTAAAGCATGCATCGAAATAGTAACAAAAACAGGAAGAAACGGTGCAACTGTACAAGAACAAAGAATTTATCCTCCTACTTTTCCTAATGGTTTAATAACAAACAATATAAATATTGTAGATGGCAAAGGATTTATAAATGTTAAACATGAACTTCAAACAATGAAGACTCAGATTCTTGAAACCATATATCCTATAGGCTCTATTTATACATCAATGAATTCAACAAATCCAGCAAGTGTTTTAGGTTTTGGTACGTGGGAACAGATTGTAGATAAATTCTTATACTGTGCTAACTCTTCAAAGCAAACAGGAGGTTCGAAGAAAATTAAAGAAGCAAACCTTCCACCGCACACTCATACAGGAACGACAAACTTTTCTGGCGACCATAGCCACTCATTAAGAGACCACCCATTATACAACTCAGAGTATGAAGCCGGTCATGATGTTTTATCTCCATCTTATAACAATGCAGCAAAAAAGATTTTTCGACCAACTGAACCAGGAGGAAATCATTCACACACTTTCACAACAAATCCAACAGGCTCGGGTGCAGATTATATGCCACCATTTGTGACTGTATTCGCATGGTATAGAGTTCAATGAACGCGCTTGAGCCTAGAATAAAATCTTTAACTTTACATAAATGAGCTTGAAAGAAGTATTCGAACAACATCCATGGAGGTCATTTAAGAAGTTCAATGAAGCTGCAAAGAGTTGGGGATTTACTAACAGAGCTGAAGTGAAAAGGTTCTTTGACAAAAATGTTGTACATCAAACAAAAATAAACCCTTACGACTACTTTTTACCAATTTACTCCAACGCTCCTGACGCATACCAATTTGACACTCTCATTCAAAGCAGAAAAGGAGGACATAAACCATTCCTCATCTTCATTAATGTTAACACTCGTAAAGCATATGCATATCCAATGAAAAATAAAGGAACTCGTGAAGTGTTAAGAGTTTTACAAAAGTTTGTAGCAGAACATAGCCCAAGTACTTTAACATCAGACCAAGACAGTGCATACCTCAGCAATGAAATCACAGATTTTCTCATTAAGCATAACATAACTCACTACACTACTGAAGACCATAACCATAACATACTCGGCATCATAAACCGCTTCATAAGAACGCTCAGAGATTTAAACCAAGAGCGAGACTTTACCGAAGAAACAATGAAACATTTCACCGAAGTTTACAATTCCTCAACACATTCTACAACAGGCATACACCAAATTCAATGACACAACAACAAGAAGAAAAGTATATACAAAAGAAACGAAGCCAAACACAAAATATCAGAAATTCAACACAATTTACCCTCATTCCTGGTACAAAAGTTCGTGTAGTTCTTGACGACAAACCGTTGACAAAGAAACGTTTAAGGTTAAGTAGAAACTATATATAGACTCTACGCAAGGTAATGGATATCTTATAAAAGCTGCTGACGACTCTATTGCGTTTTACCCTCGTCATAAATTAGTCGAAAGTAGTAATGGCAAACTTGCTGAAACCATTGACGAAGCAAAGCGAGGAGTGGTTATTGAAATACTTGGCTATAACATAAACGATGACACTTATAAAGTAAGATATGAAGGAGGCGTTGAAGATGTTATACCATCTAAGAACTTGAGAGAGTCAAAGCCAACACATCTGGGACCATTAGAGCGGGAGTACTGGAAAGACAAAAATAAGCCAGAAAGAATAAGAAAATTCTTCTAAACTTTTTCATTAGATGTAAATCAGACATGAATGAGAACAGTCATGATTATTAATGGTACCATTTATTTTAACATAAATTTACACCAAAAATATATTTTAGGTGAAGAGGTGAGATCTCACCCGTTTTTTCACCTGTTTTTTTCACCCTCGCCGCTTAGCGGCTCAGATTGCTTTAGCTTTCTCGTGAATTTTCATGAATTTCCTTAAGATAGAAAAATAAAGTTAGTTTTATTTTTATTTATTTTTTTATTTTGTATAAAAGATATGATTTCAACAATCGGCACAACAACAATTCAAACAACTACAGCACCAAACTCGCTAGTCATGAATCCTACGTCAATGTTGGTAGAGATGAAAAGCTTTATTCCTTCTTCATATACTTTTGAAACAGAAATCCAGAAGATAAAGCAAGAACTTTTAACAAGTAATTTAGACTGTAGTGCGAAAGATGAAACAAATGAACAATATCTTTATGAAATGCAGGACATTATTGACCATTTACCCAAATTGCCTGAAATCCAACAACAAAAACTAACTATTCCTGAATTCGACGAAATAGAAGTGAAACCAACTGACTCAGTAGAAATAAAGAAATTCATACGTAAAGTAAATTATGAGTTTCTAGGATATCATTGCAACCATAAAGTTATGGACAAAGATTGCGACATGGTTTATAAAAATATTTCTGACATATAAATCGGTGGAGTTTAAGACATACGATAACTTTGTTTCATTAGTTGCAAAATGTGTTGGGAAATAAGAGATAAAGATAGAAGAGGTAAGGTATGGCATGAACAGTTAAAACCAGCAGCTTTTGAGTTAAAGAAAACCATTGACGCCTTAGTTGTTCTAGCTGGTTTTATTTCAATGTATAACGCAAAAATGAATCCGCAATGTTCAAAATGTAAAGCAGCAATAAGAAAATATAACTATTCAGTCAAAGAGATAGAAAGAATGCGAAACGACTATGCAGACTTAAAGAAAGAAGCAGAAAAGCCAGCAGAAGATAAAATGGATATGTTGACATTTCTGAACAAAAACTATCCAACTGCAGAAGATTTCCTTCTGTCTGACGTCAAGAAGAAATATAAAGAGACTTTCGGCATGATTAAAACATTCGATGTACTAAAAGAAGAAATTGAAGCTACGAAATTGTTTAGGATTTCAAATATACATCGTACAATTAATGTAAAACGCTTGTGAAAAAAAGAGGTGAAAAAAGAGGTGAAAAATTAGGTGAAAAAAAGGTGAGATCTCACCTCTTCACCTAAAAATTATTTTTATTGAATTCAGCACAAAAATAATGAATTTCATTAGTTAGAAAAATAACGCTAATTTTATTTTTATTTATTTTTTTTATTTTGTATGTAAAGACAGTAATGACAAACATTGAGTTTGAAACAGTTAGAAAGATAGACAATGACACCAAAGTGGTTAGAATAGGTGATTTAAACGTAAGATACTCAAAGAAATACAACAAATATTCTTTGTCAGACATTATATCTCCATCTGGAAAGAAAACAAACGACTGGGTTAGAAATGCTTCAACTCAGAAAATTTTGACAAGAAATCCTGAGCTTATGATATCAGTAGCATTTCATGGAACAAGAGCATATCTTATAGACAAAAGTCTTATACCAATAGTTTTGTTATGGTTAGACCCAGTTGTTGGATATAACTTCATAACATATGGTTCATTCGATACGGAACGTTGCAGTGAAGGCTTACTTTATATCGTTCAGAAACCGAAGGACTTCAACACAAAAAGATATAAGATAGGAAGGACATATAATATAACTCAAAGATATGACAGTACAGTCAATAGAGTCAAGGTTGTGTTTGTTAATGATATGAGAGCTGCTGAAACAGAACTGCTTGAAGTTTTTGAGAAAATGTATGGTGCTCCCACGAAAGGTAAAGAAACGTTTGAAGTAGATGAGATAGATAAAGCTATAAAATTATTTGACGAAGTTGCTGAAAAATACATGTAAAGCGTTTATTTTTGGTCTTTTGTGAAAGTCAGAAAATAAAGTTAGTTTTATTTTTATTTATTTTTTTATTTTGTATGTAAAGACAGTAATGACAACATCAGAGAACACAACAATTGCTATCGTTCATGAAGCCATAAATGAAGAATACGAGTACATACAGTATAACAAACAGTTACGTCTCATTCGTTCAGTCAAAGATGACATGTACCAAATGCAAAGTATAATGAATGCTCTTCGTTCTACAAAACAAGCATATCATTGGTTTGAAAACCAACAGACAAAAGAACTTTTAGAAGAATTTCCTCATATGATTGCTTCCCTCGGAAAACCGAGAGAAGAGATTCCGTACGAAAATCGCAAGAATTTGGCTCCTGGTTTGAAAGGTTATTATGTTCATAGACTTTTAGTAAACGCTGTAGCAATATGGGCTTCACCTCGTTATGCTTGTTATATTTTCATGATGTTAGATGAACTATATAAAGCAGAACGTGGAGAGATGGAAAAGAAACTTCAAGCAAAAGATGAAGTCATTGAATCCAAAGACAAAAGCATACAGAAAAGAATACCGCGTTCAGTACCAAAAGGAAAGGAAAAGAGTTATAAGTATATGATATATACTGAAGAGTTGGAGAAAGAAGAAGACAGAGATATGGTTATGTTGCATTTAGTCAGAAGAAACAACAAAAGCTTTTATGACCTTGCTAAGATTTACAAATCTGACAGAAACTGGTTCTATCGTGAAAACTTACCAATTTCAATGACACCGAATGAGCAAATAAAGGAAATTGTCAAAAATACTCTTCCTCAAACACACTATGACATCAAAGGTTGCACAATACTTACATTCAAAGAAGACTTAACATTACTGAAGGAAAAAATAACAGAATATTTCGATAACTTCAAAGAGGAAGAATGAAGTCACGACAACATTAACGAAGAAGTCACGACAACATTAACGAAGAAGTCACGACAACATTAACGAAGAGAGAATGAGGTGAAAAAAGAGGTGAAAAAACGGGTGAGATCTCACCTCTTCACCTAAAATATATTTTTGCTTAAATAGCTTCAGGGTCTATTTCTTCAACCATTTCACTTCCTTCGTCAATGTCAATAGAAGCTTCTTCAACCTTTGGTAAGAATTTCTGTATAACATCTTTGTTCGTTATTGTCTTCAGAGATGAAGGATAATATTTCACAGATGTTTCACCCTTCTTATATTCTTTCTGTTCGGAAAGATTTAAAACAATACTGAAGAAGTCAATATTAGAGTTCTTTATAACAGTATAATGAGTATCTTTGACATTCACGAAGAAACTCTTTTGTTTCAAAACTACTGCTAACTCTTGTGAAGTATAACGTTTGCGGTCAATGACGATAGCTAATGGTCTGACATACTGACCAAACTTAGATTCTTTCACAAACTTCTTGTTAAAGATAACATTAACATTTGAAGCATTATTGAACTCATTCTTGATGGCAGTAGCGAGAGCATTGTATGAAAAGAACTTGCAATCTTGCATGTGTTTCATTAAAATAAAAATATTAAATTATTTTGAAAATAACTTAAAAAAAATCTAATCTAATTTTTTCAAAAAATATTTTTTTATTTCCTACTAAAAATGTATCGGAAGTTGTCTAAGTTAGAACACTCGGAAATAAAACAACTTCTTACAGAAGCTAACATAGATGTTGCAAAACATTACGCAACAAACAAAAAAGCACTCGCTGACTTCATTAAAGACTATAATGGTGCAATAAGTTATGATAGAATTCATGAGTTCATAAAGCCGCAACGCGGCGAGGACGAAGTCCATGCAAGAGCATTTCCTTTAAATGACGTTGCTATTGACTTATATCATAGACGTTCAGTACCTCATGAAGTAAGAAGAGAAATGTTTGACATAACAAATGCAAACGTTGGTGAAACAAGAAGAAGAGACGACACACTGAAACAACAGAGAAGAGAGATGTTTAAAAGTGCTATAGAACAAGTTCGCAAAGCTAACGATGTCATTCGTTCCATTGACGACAAACCAAAAGAAGGTGAGAGATGGTTAAAGAAAGATGAAGAGAATAGGAAGAGAAATGTGAAGTCAGGCAATAGACTCATTGACTTTAACATCGAAGCTTTAGATGAACCAAACAGAGACTACTTACACAAACATTTCGGTAAGGTTTTCATGAGACTCTTAGAGAAAATTAAAATAAACTCACAACAGAGATGGATGGTATGTTATAAACTTGGTGGAAAGTATGAATGTTCTACGTTAAACCTCAATAATATTGGAACATTACTACATCAGCTCTTGAAGGAGAACTTTATATCAGAGATAGAAGCAAATGCTGCAGGTATTGTTGAAATGCACTATGACTTCTTCTTGACAAACATAAAGAATCTTACTGAAATAAAGATGTATGATTTAACAGAATATGAAGGCTTAACGATGTCAGATGTAAAGAAAGGCAAACCAAAAAAGAGACCATATAGAGATGAAAGCACACTGACAAATGACCAGAAAGCCATTTTGGAAGCTCTTAAGCAAACAGGAAACCCAGCACTTATAGAAAGCTTTTGGAAAGATAATGGTGAAAAGAAGTTTTATAAGAAGAGAAGCGGTCAGTTCTGGAAGTATCTTTGCACATTACCTATAAATCTTGAAGCGCTACCAAATCTTCAATGAATTGAAAAGAACTGCAGCACTTATGACAGAAGATAACTGCTTCGTTTATGCTTGCATTCAGGCTGGAGTAAATGAGAGAAACTATTGACCACATGAGAGAAGTCATTCGTGTTAGAGACTTTCCTCAAAGTAAAGTACAAGAAATTTCTGACGCAACAGGTATAGCATTTAATGTTACCATTGGTTATTTCAATGACTCAAGACATAATGAAATAAAGAGATACATACCAAAAGAATGTGAAACTGTTCGAACTATTGACTTACTTCTTGTTGAAGACCACTACATGCTAAATGAAAGATTACCAATGACAACATATTTCGTCGAAATTACAATAGAAATCTGAAGACTTGTGGTGGAATGAACATTGAGAAACAAATGAAGATTTATACAAAGAGAGAAGATAAATATGTAGTTCGTTATGATAGAACAACACCGTTATGGGATGTTATGAAAACATTGTGGGAGTGCAAATATTTCGAACCTATTTCTTATGGAGAACTTTTCACATATACGACTGACTTATATAAACAGAACCTTGCACCATTTAAAGATTTGACATATGCTCCAAAGTATTGTGTACAACTGAAGAAGAAAGCCGAGTCAAAAGAAGTAAATAAAAATAAGTGCAAGTTCATTCCTGAGCACGTTTTCTTTGCTGACTTTGAGTGCAGTACCGATGGCTTTCATAAAGCTTTTAACATATGTTACGACAGTGAAGATGGTTCAGTGAGTGAAAGCATTTGGGGTCAGAACTGTGCAACAGAATTTTTGGAACGACTTCCTGACAAGAGTTTAATATATTTCCATAACCTCAGTTATGATATAAACTTCATCTTAAGACACATGACAGAAGTGAAAGGAACTCCCATCATTAAAGGTTCACGAACAATGCAAATAACTGGCTTATATAAAGGAAGGGCAATTATTATAAAAGACTCTTACAGTGTTATAAATAAGAAGCTTAAACTATTTCCTGCTATGTTTAACTTACAAACAGGACCGAAAGAAGTATTTCCATATAACTACTACAGCAGTGTTTTGTTAGCAAATGACAACAGAACTGGTGTCATTTCTGAAGCATGTAAGTTTATCCGGGATGCAGATACATTCATGAAAAACATAAATTCCATCAAAGGTTGCAGAATAGATGAAAACCACTTCGACTTAGAAAAGTATAGCGCATTTTATTGCAAACAAGATGTAAGAATTTTAAGAGAAGGTTTTGTTAAGTTCCGCAATGACATATTGAAAGAATTTGATTTAAACGTTTATGACTATGTTAGTATTTGTTCAATTGCTAACAAATTGTTTGAGAACAGAGTGTACTTCCCGAATGGAAATTTATATGACCTCTCAAATAAACCAAGAGAATTTATTTCACGCTGTATTCAAGGTGGAAGATGTATGCTGTCAGATAACATTAAACAAAAGAGCGAAAAGAAACTCATTGCTGACTTCGACGCTGTTTCATTATATCCATCAGCTATAGCAAGACTTTATACTTTAGAAGGAATTCCAAAGGTTATGAAGAAAGAAATGTTAAGCACAGAGTATCTCATGAGACATTTATTCGATGACGACCAAAAGGAACCCATTGGTGAAAAGTTTATGTCTGGCTTCTTTGTTCTCATTAAGATAACAGAGATTGGAATACATAGACACTTTCCTTTAATAGTTTGTGACCCTGAACTAAATCCAGAACTTAACGTTCCCAGAAGTTCAAACACTTGCTGTTTAATGTATGTTGACCATATAACATTACAAGACCTCATAAAATATCAAGGTGTCAAATGTGAAGTGTTGCAAGGATACTATTACGATGGAAACAGAGATATTAGAATAAGAGATGAAGTAAAGAAGTTGTTTGAGTTAAGGTTAAAGTATAAGAAAGAAGGAAATCCTTTGCAAGAAAATATAAAGCTCATTCTGAACAGTATTTATGGCAAAACTATTCTATCTCCTATTGAGTCAAAAATAACCATAGTAAATGACAAAGATGCTATAAGATATGCCATCAGAAACTACAACCATATAGTGAAGTTCGAAGGTTTGGATGGTTCAGATAAAACTATTTTCAAGCTAACGAAAAGCATTTGCAGACACTTTAACTTCTGTCCACTTGGTGTTAACATTCTGTCTATGTCGAAGAGAATAATGTGTGAAGTATTCTGTACTGCTGAGGACTTAGGAATGGACATCTTTTATAGCGATACGGACAGTATGCATCTCTACAATGAAGATATCCCTCGTTTAGCTGAAGAGTTTGAGAAACGTTATGGAAGAGTTCTCATTGGTAAAAACCTTGGTCAATTTCATAGCGACTTTGCAGAAATCACACCTGGAAAACAAAGTTTAGCATACAAGTCAATATTTTGTGGAAAGAAGACTTACATAGACTTACTCACGAATGATTTAAATGAAGTTGCATTTCACTGCAGAATGAAAGGCGTGAAGCAAGATGTTATTGCTTTAACCGCTAATGAAATGTTTCCTGACTCTGTTCAGTGATTCTATGATGAAGATAAAGGTTTAATGGTTCCGCAAGGAACATATGACAAAGACTCTGAGTTCAGTTTAATGAAACTTTACAAAGCACTTTATGACGGTCAAGAGATTGGATTTGACTTATGTAAGTCATGTCAACCTTGCTTTGAAGAGAAGTTTAACTTCTCAATAACGACTAAAACAAGCTTTATTCGTAAGTTGAAGTTCTGAGGTCATTTATTTTTGTCAGCAATGATGTCATTCGTGATAAAAATAAGCCCATGTGGTCATTTACAATACTGCGATGGTAGAGTTTAAGAGTTGTGCTTCAATGTAGAGACAGTCCTTATGGTCTGGAGGTAAGAACACTGGGCAGTTATGGTCATGAGTGGAGAACATGTCTATCCAAAACTCACGATTGAAGCCAGTTAATTTATAGTATTTAGGGTTAGGAAGTGGTGAAGTTCTTGTATGACGATGAACTCATTTTCAACTCCCTTACTTAAGTTTGAATATAATATAGCTTGCTTTCTATCCCAAATGCCAGGTGTTACAATCTTTGAAAATTCATTTTTCCTCGGAAGCATTGCATCATAATTGAAAACATTCTTGAAATCATCACTTGGTTCAGAGATTTGAAATCTTATACGTAATGGATTTTCTTTCTTTTTAGCGACTTCATTGAATGGTGAGAATACAACAAACTGACAGTCATGAGTTCCATCTTCATTTTCATTAAATTCATAATGAAAGTCTATAAGTTGTGGCTGACTACCTTCTTCTTTCAGTTGTGCAAGAAACTCACGTAAAGGCTGTAAAGTTTGTACTTCAATGTTAAACTTTTTCTCGAACATTTCATTAAATGAAATCATACATTGTTGCAATGTTGTATCGTCTTTAAAGTATTTGTATATGTGAATGTTTTGGGCGCTTAAAGACTGTTCGTCATTTTCTATCTCGACTTGAAGTATAAAGTCAACCTTTCTGAAAGCACGTGTTATATACATAGATGTTATGCCAATGTACTTCTCTTCATTTATGTTCACAATCCAGTCTGTTGGAAACTTAAACGTTACTCTGTTCCCCTTTATTTTGACGTCAGGGTTTTCACTACTGAACGCAACAGATAAAGGTATTTGTCTATACATTTAATTCGGATAAAAATAAACCATTTACTCTTTCTTTGCTTCAGCTTCTTTAGCTTTTGCTTCAGCTTCTTCTCTAGCTTTTTTCGCCAGTAGTCTGGGTTCTTTTGTCTTCCAGCAGCTAATGCAGCAAGTTGTTTTTCACTAAGTTTTCTCTTTGGTCTCTCTGGCTTTTGTTCTTGTTTTTGTTCCTTCAGTTCGGATAAAATTTGCTCACGAATTTCTTTCTTCAATGCTTCAACATCTATGACCCCTTGGGTCTTGTCCGTAGGGCTTGTCTGAGTCATTTGACTGCAGATAAAAAACAAAATTAAAACTTTAACCGATGTAAAATGAGCTTGTCAAAATCAGAGCGAGAGTCTATTATATTAAATGACGCAAGAGGAATACAACATCCTTTCTATTACGTAAGTCAGAGTAAAGATGGTAAAATATACGTAAGAAAAAGAAAGGTTCCATTAGCGAATGCAGAAAGCGACAATTAAGGTGCATGGCAGAGGCGAAGCCCATATAAAACCTTCTGTTCAAACTGAAAAGTCAATAGAACCAGAAGAAAAGAAGCCAGATGTACTTTCAATAACGAACCAAGAGCTTATTGCAAAGTTCGTGAATTTCATTGAAAAACAAACCGAGTCAAAGAATCCTGACCCGCCAGTGAAAGAAGTTGAGACAAAAGAGAAACATTCATTGAAAATGTCAAGAAACAACTTCCACCACGAATGCCAAGAAGAAGAGTGAGAATAATGAAGTAAATAGATATTTTTATCTGAAGTAAATACATGCAGAACGAACAGTTAAACGAATTTACTCCAGCAGAGCATATTCATCAGATTCGCTCATATTTCGATATCATAGACAATGCAGTTCAAATTGGTGACACTAATAGAAAATATTCTGACGCAAAGATTCCATCACAACCTGGAACTGCTAAAGATAACACATGGGTAACATTCAATCTCTCACCTCCTGGTGAAAATATGTTGGACCTTTACAATACATTCATTACGTATAAAATGGAAGGTCAATTTATTGTAGATAAAGAAATTGGTTCAGGTTCCAATAAAACAAACCCACCAGGATTTTGGATTGGTTTCGATGACGCTTTCTATGCAGTTGCTGGATATCAAATCCTTGCAAATGGTCGTATCGTATATTCTCAAGACAACGCAAGAGAAGAAGCATATATAACTTCAAACTCACAAACTACCGAACAAATAAAGAAAGTAGATGTTTTCTCAAAGACTCGACATGAAGATGTATGGAGTCATTCGGGAACATGCAGAACAGGACAAATTGTTAGTGGTCCAATTACAGCAGGAAAATCATTTGATTTTAAGCTTCGTTTAAGAATTCCTGTTAGAAGATTCCTTCCATTAGAAGCTATTCGATTTATTCCAGCTTTTGCAGGAAACATTCAGCTTAAAGTAAAGTTCAGTAGCGACGCCTTACAATGCACATCTATATCTGTAAATGATATCATTGCTTTCAATCCAACTCTTAAAGTTGCATTTGCTTCAGATTCAAATCCACCGACAAATAAATTTGTTCCATGGAATGAACCATTCACTATGATAACGAAGGCAGTAGAAGCTAGTGGAACAGTTACTATTACAACTGTAACCCAGCAACTATTTCGAACAAAGATGGATTTTAATGAATGTTTCATTCATCCAAAGTCATTCTCTTTAGACCCTAACATTTATACAGAACTTGTAGAACATTATACAAACGAGGCTTTATGTTTTCCTGTTAAAGTTATGGATTGGATTCCTATGGACGGTTCATTCTCAAAGAATACAGATAGTTCAAGTGCAACATTTACAGCAGCTTATACGCCTATTAATGTTAAAAGTATTTGGGCACTATTTAGAAAGAAAGACAACTATTATGTTAATTTTGAGAACCCTAAGTTTAAATATCTTCAGCTTTCCATGGGAGCTTATGGAAATATGCCTGCAGAACCTGAAAAATCATATGGACCTGTATTTTATGAAATGGTTGCGAACGCTTGCAATACAAACAATGATATGATAGGATTTAATGAAGATGTTATGAGGTCATTGGTGGATGATGGTAGTGTGGAACATAAATGGGATAGCTATGACAACACACATTTCTTATGTGGTTTTCCAACAGAAGTGGACTTTTGCTTCCAGCAAGGTCAAACATCTACTGCTCCAATAACATACAAATTGTCTGTTAAAGGACCTATTGAACTAGCAACTGAAAATGTACCAAAGCCACTTATTGGATTTATGAGGATTGTTGCTTTGCCATTCAGGTGCGTGCTAATGGCATCCCATAATAAGATTAGATGACTATAACTTAGCTACGGACGACAGTGAGGAATAAAGGATGAACGTTTATTTTTAAAGCTTATAAATGAGTTCTTCATCAAGCTCTCGTGAACCTTCACCATCTATGAAACAAACTTTACCAAACGATTATGGAGCACCTATTGAATATTTCTTACGAGCTGCACAATGGCAAAGAGCAGTCTCACCAAGGTTAGGTGTTCCACCAGCTCCTGTCAAAAATAGCATTTGGTCAAGTCCTTATATAAGATATGGTCTCCCACTAGGTTGCTAGCTACAGCAGGAGCAGTTATGATGTTGAAAAGAAACAAAGCAAATGTTGTAAATAATACTGAAGTAGCTGAAGTTAAACAAACTCCAACACCTTCGCCAAAACCAACGCCTTCACAAGCAAAACCTTCAATGACTCCTGAACCTATGAAAGTACAAACTCCTGTTCAAAAGTCAACTCCTAAACCGACTCCAACATTTAAACCAGAACCTACTCCTCAAATAAATCGTAAAACTCCTGCGTTTCCTTACTGAAAAAATAACGTTATTTTTATTTAATATTAAAATTTTTATTTGATTGAAATGACAAATAAAGTCACTGAAGCAATGAAACAAAAGTTTTTGGTAGAATACATTAAATCAGGAGCGGTTCCAGAAGGTTTTTACGTTCATACTATGAAGGATGGTAGAGTTCAGTTTAGAAAGATAAAGCAACCATTAGATAGAGAAGGTATATTAAGGAAGATTAAACTTCATGAGGACAACATTGCTGAACTTAAGAAGAAGTTAGAAGAGTTGGAGAAAGGAAGAGAGTTATAAAGCAATGAATTCAACAGGGTGAAAAAACAGGCGAAAAAAGAGGTGAGATCTCACCACTTCACCTAAATTTATTTTTGTGCTATGTTTTCATACGTGTGAGGGTGGTGATATCATTAATTTTTAAGTTTATTTTTTATTTACTGAAAATTTTTATTTGGATGTAAATGACAGAACAAAAGCAACTCATACAAATCGAAAAATATAACAAACATACATTTAAACATTTATTCTTCCTTCCTGAGCATAACATGTTCTTTCAAATACATCCGAGACCAGTTGACTTTTCATTGACTGTGTATAAAGATAGAAATAGTTATATCATTAAACCATATGATGACGAAGGTAAGTTATGTAAATTGTACGTTAAGAAGTTAGAGAAAGTTTATGACTTCAAGTATGACTACAATAGGGTTAACACTGATGATGAAGATATTGAGGAAAATTTATGAGAACATTAGTGAAGTCGTTAGTGAGAACGATAGTGAGAACGTTTATTTTTTTACATTAGTGAGTTCGTTAGTGAAGTGAAGTGGGTGGTGGTTTTGTAAATATTTAAGGTTAGGTTAGTGTTGTCGTTTGTGTTGTAAAATATACGTTACCGGTTTCGTAAAGTGTCAAAACCGTTAAGTGGTGTACGGAGGCGCGCAGTGCCACAGTACCCAACTTAACCATACTAACTAACAAAGTACTTCCTCTCTTGATCAAGATGCTTCCTCTCTTCAACAAAGTACTTCCTCTCTTGATCAAGATGCTTCCTCTCTTCAACAAAGTGATTTCTCTCTTGATCAAGATGCTTCCTCACTCCATCATGCAGCTTCCTCTCTTGATCAAGATGCTTCCTCTCTTGATCATGCAGCTTCCTCTCTTCAACAAAGTGCTTCCTCTCTTCATCAAGGTGCTTCCTCTCTTCATCAAGATGCTTCCTCTCTAAATCAAAGTGCTTCCTCTCTTGATCAAGGTGCTTCCTCTCTTCATCAAGATGCTTCCTCTCTTCAACAAAGTACTTCCTCTCTTCATCAAGATGCTTCCTCTCTTCATCAAGATGCTTCCTCTCTTCATCAAGATGCTTCCTCTCTTCATCAAGGTGCTTCCTCTCTTCATCATGCAGCTTCCTCTCTAAATCAAAGTGCTTCCTTTCTTCAACAAAGTACTTCCTCTCTTGATCAAGATGCTTCCTCTCTTCATCAAGATGCTTCCTCTCTTCAACAAAGTGATTCCTCTCTTCTTCAAAGTACTTCCTCTCTTGATCAAGGTGCTTCCTCTCTTCAACAAAGTACTTCCTCTCTTCATCAAGATGCTTCCTCTCTAAATCAAAGTGCTTCCTCTCTTCATCATGCAGCTTCCTCTCTTGATCAAGATGCTTCCTCTCTTCATCAAGATGCTTCCTCTCTTCAACAAAGTGATTCCTCTCTTGATCAAGGTGCTTCCTCTCTTCATCAAGATGCTTCCTCTCTTCAACAAAGTGCTTCCTCTCTTGATCAAGATGCTTCCTCTCTTGATCAAGGTGCTTCCTCTCTTCAACAAAGTGCTTCCTCTCTTCATCAAGATGCTTCCTCTCTAAATCAAAGTGCTTCCTCTCTTGATCAAGGTGCTTCCTCTCTTCATCAAGATGCTTCCTCTCTTCAACAAAGTACTTCCTCTCTTGATCAAGATGCTTCCTCTCTTCATCAAGATGCTTCCTCTCTTCTTCAAAGTGCTTCCTCTCTTCATCAAGATGCTTCCTCTCTAAATCAAAGTGCTTCCTCTCTTCATCAAGGTGCTTCCTCTCTTCATCAAGATGCTTCCTCTCTAAATCAAAGTGCTTCCTCTCTTCATCATGCAGCTTCCTCTCTAAATCAAAGTGCTTCCTCTCTTCAACAAAGTACTTCCTCTCTTGATCAAGATGCTTCCTCTCTTCATCAAGATGCTTCCTCTCTTCAACAAAGTGATTCCTCTCTTCTTCAAAGTATCCTCTCTTGATCAAGGTGCTTCCTCTCTTCAACAAAGTGCTTCCTCTCTTCATCAAGATGCTTCCTCTCTAAATCAAAGTGCTTCCTCTCTTGATCAAGGTGCTTCCTCTCTTCATCAAGATGCTTCCTCTCTTCAACAAAGTACTTCCTCTCTTGATCAAGATGCTTCCTCTCTTCATCAAAGTGCTTCCTCTCTTCATCAAGATGCTTCCTCTCTTGATCAAGGTGCTTCCTCTCTTGATCAAGGTGCTTCCTCTCTTCATCAAGATGCTTCCTCACTCCATTATGCAGCTGCTTCTTTTCTTCATCAATTCCTCTTCACCCTGGAGCTCCTCAGATTTATATCATTTTAATTGGATTTTTTGAAATCCACCTGCAGTAGGATAAAGGAGATGTAACTCACGACTAAGAACCTGGCCATATGCTCCATTCCAGGCCAAAACAGATTGCATAGCCACAAACAGATTGAAATACCAATCCTGTTGCTGCATGGGGCGTCCATATTCCATTTGGAAGACTTGCATCATCACATTTGGATCTGTAAGGACTTTGTCGTTGACAAAATTGGGCCTTGCAGGAGGAACTCCATTTGCTACAATGTATCTGGAAGCAAGAGGTTTGTTCATATCCAATGGATAGATTCCTGTTGCTTTAAAAGCATTTTCGATGTTTGTAGCTGTGCAAGACACACTACATGCATCAAGGAAGCTGCGAACCATGATATAGCGCAGTTCTCTGGCGTTCATACATAATTGATCACCATATGCCCTTGCTGATCGTACCGGATAGTCGCCATATCAAACAACTTCTTGAATTGGGCCTTCAAGGGAGAAAAAATCCCAACATCAAGAGGTTGTAAGATATGAGATGTATGGCCTGGGAGAACAAGAAGCTCGATATTGAAGGCGCTCAAGAGGCGAACGGCCAAGAAAGAGAGCCTGGATGGATGACCATCTACAATTAGGAGAAAAGGTACCTGGGCATCAAACACATTCATTTGAGACCTTTTCTCCTGTACTTTGCAGATGAACATGATACAGTATACCATAAAAAGGTATTTGTTCATCCATCCACTCTCGGAGCGAACAAAAAAGGCGTCCAGATCTTCCAATTCCGCATCAAGGGTCTTCTTTTGTGGAAGTATCACCATTGGCTTCATAGTTGTACCATCTGCAAAGATGGTACAGACCCCTGTGAGGCGTGCTGAACCGTTGGGTGGAAATTGAATACCCACACTTCAGCATGGACCCTTCTGATGGAGATAGACCCAACATGTATATGGATGAATATTAGGACATTAGGTATAGATGAACATATATAGGAATGAGGACCACCTTGGGTCAGCATCAGATATCGAATTTTAGAACCATCTAATTTTCATTCAATATTCTATAGGTGCAATGTATGTTTCCTATATATAAAGGTTTGATAATAGTTATGTCTCAATATAGATCTTTGGTCCAATTTATATTATGAATATCATCAATTTGTGTGTTTTTAACATTATATATTAGTATTGTGTTGATATAATGCTATATTATGTAGTGGTAGGTGTGTCTTGATATAATTATGTTATTGATCGGGATATGAGTACAAATGCAAGTTATCCCGGGGTGAGGTCAGGGCTATCGCGTCCTAATTCATAGGAAGGGTTATCATGCCTAGTATGTGTGTGCTGTGCTATCCGTTTGTCCATTGGATGGCACAGCACACACAATCACAAGACAAAACCTCGAAGCGAGGAACAGTTCTTGTAAGGATGTGGTAACTATATACCTATCCTTACAAGAACTTGTATAGTGGAGCAATGTTTCGAATTGCTCCACTTTTCCTCCCATCGAGGTTATCCCGAGGTGAAGTCATAGCAATGGGGCTTATATTGATGGTGCACCATTGCTATGACTTGCACCTTCGTATGGTACTATCCATTATGAATTTTGAAATAATTTTGCAATTGAAATAATCTTAAATTTAACAAAAAAGGCCGAGAAGGGGGTCCTTTCTCAAGGTCAGGGCCCCTTCTAGTCTTTCTGGTGTCGGAAGGAGTGGCTTTTGCCAGTATTGCCGCTCCTTCCGGCATCATCTTTGCATTTCGCAATTGTCGCGGCAAGTGCATTCTGGCACCACAGGTGCACTTGCCGCGACATATTGCGAGTGTCTGCTGCTCAGCCCCGGATTCGCAGCAGACACTTGCAATGCGAACCAAAGTTCGCCAGAAAGACCGGGAAGGGGGTCCTTTCTCAAGGTCAGGGCCCCCTTCTAGCCTTTCTAGAACTGTAATTTGACTTATTTTGCCGAATCTCAGGGAAAACCGTCCGTGATTTGAACGATCTCCTGAGATTCGGCAAATTTGATTGTAAGCCATGCCCTGGCCTTTGCTATGGCCAGAGCCTGTATTTGCATGTCTTTCAGGGCCGAGAAGAGAGGAGATCGTCAATGATGTGGACGATCTCCTCTCTTCTCGGCCCTGCGGATTGTATTTACAAGCTCTGGCCTCGGAAAAGGCCAGAGCTTCGTATGGACGTTCTCTCGGGACTGGATTCCTCTCCGGCCGCCCCGAATCAGGGCGGTCTTTGAGGAAGCCGGCCCCGAGGATTGTTTGCGAAGCTCTGGCTTTTCCTGAGGCCAGAGCTTGTGATTTTCGTTCAAAATCAAGTTCCTCTCGGATCAGGCCTAATGAGGACGACCGTCGAGGAACTTGGCTCTGAGGGGATGAATTGTTGGCTCTGGCCTCGATGAAGGCCAGAGTTTTGAATGGAATGTTTTGATGGGATGAGCCTATGAGCAGTAAGCTCGTCCCATCAAAACATTCGTTTAAAAATTGAATTAAAAATTATCGTATGCATTCAAAAATTAAAACAATTAATATGTATAATATTATTGTATAATAATAATAGAATAAAATATATATAAAATTATGTAAAATTTTCAAAAAATATTGGAAAATGGAATTTTGAAAGAAAAAATAAGAGTTTGTATATGAAAAATTGATATTAGAAAAAATCTAGATTAGTAGAGTTAGATTATTTAGAATTTAAATGAGAAATGAATTATGAAAAAGGAAGATTAGAAAGAATTGTATATTTATAATTTAATAAAATGAAGGAATCGAACTAAGGAGTTTACAATTACAATACAATAGGACAATATATTGTAATAAGGGTTTCGTTTTGCTAAAATTGTCACTTTTATAGCATATTTGTTTTCGGATGTTTTGCGAAACCAAAAAAAAACTATGATATACAATGTGTGTGTAAAGAAAATACTTTATTTACTAGTTAAAAAATCATTTGGTATTGATCAAGTTATTTTTTCTGGATAAGATATTATATGGATAATTGGATAGAAAATACAATTATATAATCTTGTACCTGGTTTAATTAAGCTAATTGTCATCAGAAACTTGTAATTTTTATGAATTTCAGATTTTCTTTTCATTACTGCTTTTCTTAATAGGTCAAGTTCTTATTTACGTTATAAAGTATGATATTTACAAATATCAAGTTATCGTGTTTTTTGAGAAATTATGAGAAACAAAGTAGTATATGTTGACGGGTTGTGTGACTTTTTTTGTAAACGTAAGAATTCATACGATATTGAACGATTTTGTATCATTTTTTTTAACATATGAATTAAAAAATGTATGATTCTTACGGTTTTTATTCTTACGTTTTTGAATAAATCAAGATTTAAAAAATTTTGTAAACGTAAGACATTTACACTCAGCCCATACATAACGAAATAAAAGAAGCTATATATAGATGATGTCAGATATTCCGCGATTAATTAAACATTGTTGAAAATAAAGATTGGAATCAATGGAGTCATGAATGAAAAATAAACTTTAAAAATAAATTGAAACTAATGATTATTTAAATTTATGAAATCAATTATTTGATTCATTCTTTCTTCAATAATTTCTATTCTTTTTGTTAAATCATCTATTTTCATTAATGAGGTGATTCTTGATTGAGGAATAGATTTCAAACTAATCACTCCTTTTATTTTTGAAATTTTGAATCCATCAACTTTAAACATTTTATTCAATTTACATGTTGTCAATTCTTCAAATAATTTTTTATTATTGGCATAATAGTCATTAAATTCTTCAACAGATGAAAAAATTTTTATTTCAGTAATTGGTTTAACAACGTTTATTTCTTCCTCCTCTGTTTCATTTATTTTTAAAATTGGTTTCATTTATCATTAAATAAAAATTAGAATATAAGTGATGAAATATATTTTTTAATTTTAATGAAATAATCAGAAATGGCGGCAGGATTCTTTAAAAAATTATGGGATGGAATTAAGAAAGCTGCGGGTTGGGTTTATAAAAAGGTTATTAAACCTGTTGCAAACTTTTTGGCACCAGTAGCGAAAACGGCAGGAACTATCATAGGTGGAGTATTAGGTACTAAAGCAGGTAATCCGGCAATGGGAGCACAAGCAGGTAACGCAATTGGTGGAATAGCTGAAGGAATACTTAAAATAATAGATAGTAAAAATAAATAAATATTATTTTTATCTTAGTATCGGTTGAAGTCTTTGATAAACTTTTTCTCCTTTATTTAATATTTCTCTTATTGGGGCGGCTTTTGGTGTTATTGATTCAGCAACGTCACTAATTGCTTCTTTATTCTTAAATATCCAATTTGCTCCCTTCTTCATTGTTTCCCAAACTTTATGCGCTCCTCTTTTTACTTTATCCCACAGTTTCTTAAATATACCTGCAGCCATAGTTGATTATTTCATTAAAATTAAAAATTCATTTTCATCTTTTAATTTTGATTTTTTATTTATTAATAAATGACGACTAACTATTTGGTGCCAAACACTAAACCGATTAATGGAAATGTATTTCATTCATTCGAAAAGATAAATGAAATATTCGCAAAGAATGACGGTAGAAGATATTATAGAGAACTTGAAAGTTCATGCTATGACTCTGATACTCCATATTTTGATGATAAACAAACTCATTTAAGAATTACAAATCCAGCTCATGATGTGAACCAATTAGGTGACACATATATTAAACGCAAAGTTAAAGCAACTCTAGTTTCAAATAAAGCTTTCACATGTGATGCCGCTTTTAAATGCATGCGTTTATTCGTTGGTTACAAATCATCAAATCAAAGCTTTAAACAATTAGAAGTAGAAACCGAAAGAGGTGATGCCGGTTATCTTCAGATGGATTGTGCCCGTGAATCTTTCGCATTTGCAACATATAAACCAAAATCAGAAAGGAAAGTTAAAAAGTTTGTTCATTCGTTATATAATAATGTTCAAAAATATGATAACTCAGTATGTGGTAAATATATTGACCCTTCAGAAGTTTTCAAGAAAGCAAATGAAGAAGTTGATATCACTTTTGATATGATTATTCCGGTAAATGATTTGTTAGCATTTCAGGCGTTCGATGATTATCCTAAATCATTTGGTGAAATCATTCTTAAATATTATGTTTTCAGGGATACTTTAGTATTTTGTCAGGTTGACCCGTTAAGAGTTGCTGATTTACAAAATTACGTTTATGAAAAGATAACTGATGAAAATTATGAAAGATTATGAATCATGTTTATAAATATGATCGCAAATTCCAACAAATCGGACTTCCTACCAAATTAATTACAAGCTTAGCCGCTACATCTGCTGACGCAACAGTTGATGACGTTATTATTTCATGCACAAAGATGGAAGTTTTAGAGGATAAATGCATTACACCAGGATACGGTTTAATTGAAGAATCAGTTAAAGCAATACCACGTTTATTCAGTAAGGAAGATCCATTCATGATTCCAGCTCAACATATTGACGTTCGTTCACTAAATGGAGGATGCATCACTCCTGAAGGTATTAGCTCAGATTTCTCATACGCTCTTCATAATGTTACAGATGTTGTGTTAACATTTCCGAAGAATGCAATGCAAAGAACAGTTTTAGAAAATCCAATGCTTCGAGGTCTTCAGGTCACTATAGATTCCAGAAACTTCCCCGATCAAGCGATGACCACAGTGGGCGACATATTCTTTACACGTATGCTTCAAGCTTCTGATTTAGATGGAGTGAATGAATGCACGAAGAATACGAGGACTCATTAACTAGACCACTGAATGATGATAATGGCACGCCATTAGCTAGAACATGGAAAGACCAAACTTCATTCTTATGCACTATTCCAGTTCAACGTGATGGAGCGGGTATATTCTTTGATGGATTAGAAACTTTCAACTCACAAGTTACAGTACAAGTGAAAGCTTATCCAATCATTCAGGGTGAAAATGACACTTACTGTTCAAAGTGACAAATCCTCCTCAGGTTTGGTTTACTAGGACTACGTATTGGACATGGACACCGGATGAAGGTTTGAAATATCATCCAACAGGTACACCACCACAGTATAGAAGTTCATATGATGAAATATTGATGAATAGAAATGTTTAAAATTATAAATTTATTTTTGATTAAATGGATTCAATTCTGAAGAATTAACAGATGTATATAATACATACGTAGATGATATGATTAATGAAGCATTGAGTGATAATAGAAATGCTCTATCTAAGGAAAAATTAATGAAAATTCCATATTCTGAATGTTACTTAAATTCAATCACTGCAGCAATTGGTAAACAAAATAAAGGTAAAACATTAACGATATTAAAACAAATTATCATTATTGCTAACACTTCCCCCCATTCACATGTGTTAATTTATATCAACCGTTCAGGTTCACCTTCAGATGATACATTTGAATCTTTAAAGCATTTAATCAAAATTCCAATTATTTATTTATCACAAGAAGAAGCAGAAGATTATTTAAAAAACTTTTTAATGTATAAAGAATTATATAATACAATCAAGAAGCAAGGATTAGAGGATAAAATTATTGATAAACAACGGGATGAATTATTTGAAACACTTTCTATTTCAAATTTTGATAGAGAATTTTTGCATTCACTCATTTTTCTAGATGATGCAGTGAAATCAAAACTAATAACAAATGAGAAATCATATTTTAATCAATTATTAACTCAATGTCGACACATTCAGTGTTCATTCTTATGGCTGTTCAATACTTCAAAGCATTAAGCACAAACATTAAATCAAATCTATCAACACTTTTCATTTTCAGTGGTTTTAGTCGTCAACAGTTGAACGTTATGCTTTATCAAGTGAATTTACCAATGAGCATTAATGAACTTTACACACAATATCAACAATTAGGTGAACATGGAAAAATAATAGTTGATTTAAATAAAAGGTTAAATTTGATTAACTTTTTATAATTAATTTTTATTTTTTATTTATAATTAAACATGACAGAAATAGCAAATCTTCTACAGGTTCCATTAAAACAAGGACAAACAAAAAGGGTGCATTATAATAGAACTATGAAAGTTCCAGATGGAATGAAAGAATTATTCATATTGTTGCTGGTCTTCAAAAAGATGTTAAACAAATGAGAAACGTTTTAACATTACCAGAAGCTCAAGCATATGCCAAACGTCATGGACCAAATTGGGAAGCACACGAAGCAGACATTACGGGTCCAAATGGAAAACCTGATGGTATAAATGAAGTTTTCGTTACTGATGGTCAAGGAAATATTAAAGTCATAAATGGTATAAATTAACATACTGATTATCCTAAACGTAAAGCATATAATGAACGTTATCCTATGCAATTTGATGAAAATGGAAAAGCTGTTAAACAATACATTGGAGAAGGTGAAAATGGTCCAATAATTCATACCATCTTATCCATATTCTTATTTCAATGAAGAATTAAATGCTGTTGAAGAGGGACCGGATGGATTACCACGATATGTTAATCAGTTTGATGGTCAATATGCAAATATTAGACCTGAAATTCCAGCTAAGAAATTCTTTAAAGTTGCTTTATTCGATCCAGTGTTCAATGAACAGAAAGAAGCAATGAAAGCAGAATTTAAACCAATTCAAGTGGCAAGAATTTCTTCATCTTCACTTTCAGAAGCGTTCAAGGAATTGATAAAGAAACCACTTTATTCTCAACAAGGTTATAACTTTGATTTAATTAAAGAAAGTGATAGACGTAAATTAGAAAAATCAGATGGTTTTAAGAATGCATGTAATGAAATGATTAAAGATATTGTAAATGATAAAATAAGACTGGAAGAAACTCAAAGCAATATCAATAACATAATTGGTGCAGTTACAAAGAAAGTATAAGCAAACAATGATGAACCTTGGGATATTACCGTAACAACTAAATAAAACTTTAAATATATTTTTCTTTTTTTTATTCAATTATAAATGAGAAGACGTTTCACAAGTCAAAAGAACACAAACGCAAAAGCAGAGATTACGGTTGGTTATAACGTAAATGATGATAAATCACGAATTATTCAAAATGTTAAAGTTAATGTTAGCCCTGAATTAACAAGGTCAGCAACTCAACCAAATTTATTAACTCGTGACTTACCGAAGAATGAGGAGAATGAAGACCCAATCATTTTATCTGAACCCGGTAAAGAACCTGTTGAAATTCCCACTTATCCAACATACCCCCCCACTCTGATAACCCATATAAAATAGACATTAATTCTGAATTAATGAAATTTACCGTGATATAATAATTAATAATTATGATTCAATAATAAATTTAATTGATCAATCTGGTTTAATTATTTTACCTTATGAATCATTAATTCACATTATCGCCATTCTTTGTGATGTTCAAGATTCAGACGTTAAGATTCAATTTTTCATAGATGATGAGGTTTCTTGCTGCGGAACAGTTGCAAAAATAAATCCTATAAAGGATATTAGCACAATTAAGATATCAAAGAACGGAACAACAACTGAACTTCATTTAACATATAATGATATTTATAATAAAATAGTTGATGAATATAAAATATCACTTGAAAAATTCTTTGTTAAGGCTATTTAATATTCAAGCATTAACATTATTGAATAATAATCCTTTGAATCATAATCGAATAATTGACCTTTCACCAGTTTCTATCGTTTGTTTTATTTCTTTTTGTTCCCCACTATCCGGATCGGTCATTGTAATTGTTTTTGTTATAGTATCAGCTTTATCTTTAACTTCAATCTTTTTTCCATCGGATATTTAAACCAAAATTCCAAAAATTCGATATTGTCAATCTTTCATATTTTAATCTATCAATTACATTTTAATACCATCTGAAAATCTTATGAAATGGTCATTATATGGGTTTGATTGAACTAAATTTGAATGAAGTGAAATATAACCCGATGATGAATATGACATTGACTCATATTTTCTGAAAACACTAAAATTTATAACATGAATGAATTTCTTATTCGTTGAATTTATGAATTCTTGAGGTAATCTTATTCTAGTTTTATTTATCACTGGAAAATAACGCTTTACCATATTTTTAATCGTAATAAAAATGTCAATTATCAATATTATTTCGAATAATAACTGTGAATTAAATTTAACAGTTAGCGGAATTTATAATGTTACTCTCGTTTCTGTGAGTGGTAAATTTAATCCCATTCTTTTAGACCTTCAGATTATATATCATTTATTAAAGATGACCATGAAAAAACGTATGATATGTATATAAATAATGTGATAGCAAATGGGATATTAACATGATTTTAAGTTATTTAAATGAATCATTTATCGTATGGTATGAAGAAAATTTTAAATCAAAACCTGATAAACTTTTTGAACTTGATGAAATAAATAACCTTATTAAATTCCGCTGAAAATTAAATTTTGTACTCCTCATCTTCGTTCATTGTTGGGGATATTAAATTTTGAAAAAGATGTTGGGGATGTTTTGTATTCTGACACTGGTTCCAATTTCATTTTAATCAAATGTGATAAAGTTAATACCCAATGAGATTTTCACATCAAACATTAGACCCTAACTCTTACCCATCAATACAAAACATTTTATCCATCAACTTAAACACATTTTCTTTATCATATCCGTTTCAATTATCCGGGAATTCATTTATTCTTCATTCAAAAGATTTATCAAATATTAAATTTAGAATAACTGACCTATTTGATTGTGATTTAGAATTCATGAATGAAATATTATGGCAATTTAAATAGAAAAAATAGTGATGAGATAACGGATTAAATATTTATTTTTAAATCATAATAAATGATTAAACAACAGCAACCACAACAACTTAAGGCACAAAGCACCCAGGTCCCTCAGACCATTACATACGCCATATATGCATATAATTCAAAGACGGCAGACAAACGCAAAGGTTGAAATATGGAGATTTGGAGATAGTATTGAAAAATGACCATTTCGAATTCGTTTGCAAGGTGGTGCAGTGATATCAAATATAAAAGAAATTTTATTTATGAATTCTAAAATTAAAGGTATAACGGATGATATAACATCAATTCCACCAGAAGAACAGAGATATTACGCATTAAATGCATTTCCTAAAGTTTTGAAGATTGGAAGATTTAATTTAAATGAGGAATTCAAGAAGTTTCCTAAACGACATAATGAAGAAAGCAGATAAGGATATGTTAACGAAAAAAGATAATGAAATTAAAGAAAGTGTTGAATGGTATCATGAATGGACACAAAGATTTTAAAAACTAAAGCCGATACAGGATGGGTTTTCAGGATGTTTAGACCTTAAAGCGGATAAGGAATATGTTGACGCTGAATTAAAGACTAAGTTAGAGAAGAAAGCAGATAAGGAATGTTTGCTGCTGCGTTAGAGAAGAAAGCGGATAAGGAATATGTTGACGCTGAATTAAAACAATCAGAGGTCTATTTTACTCCTCCATTTTTAAATTTATGAAATCATCAGATAAAACCTTTGATATAGATTCTTTTGAATGGATATGTTTCGATGGAGTGACCATGTATTTATTTTATACAGATGGAGTGCTTTATTATTTTAAAACAAATGATTTTAAAAACTATGAATCATTTACTCCATCTGTTTTGAATCCTGATACACGAAAGCAATCATTAATCCAATAATTTTATATGTTGAATATAATAACGGTAAATTTATGGGAATGATAACGGTTGAAGATGATTTTTGCCCTTGTATTCATTCGATTGTATCCAATGGTTCAAATGTAATTTAAATCAAGATGCTAAATTTTAAATATCCAAATAATCCTATTAGATGTGTTAATAATAATGGGTACTAATTTATGAAGTCAATCAAATTTTCATTAGTGAGGATGGGATAAATTATTATATGTTTAGTATGATGTCATCAGATTTGAAAATTAATTATACAAGTAAGTGGTATTACATTAACAACATGTATTTTATCCTACAAAATGATAAAATTTATAGATCATCTTCAATACACAAGGTCAATTTGAACAAATTTTTCAAGCTGATGGAGACATTGAAGCTTTATTTATGGATCAAATGTTTTATGTTCTCGTTTTCAGGTGAAATGGTCTATTCATATCCTGTAAGTTATAACAGACATATTTATTTATCACAGGATTTATCAAATTGGGAATTGGTTTATTCATTCACTCCAAAATTTACTCAAAATTATAGATTTACAAATTTATTTTATATTGATGGGTATTTCATTGCTTTAGGATGTGGTGATTTAGTAAATATCAGTAGTGATGGAAGAAACTGGTCTGAAATCACAAAATTTCAAGATGTTAGAAAAGCAATTTTCAAAAATAATACGTTAATATTGATAACAAGACCAGTTTTAAATACTCACCCAAATTCAATATTATATAATAAATTCAATATTCATAATGGATTAAATACAATTCTTGAGATGATTTACCCCATTGGTTCTATTTATACGTCAATGAACTCAACAAATCCTTCAAAAGTTTTAGGTTTTGGTGCGTGGGAACAGATTGTAGATAAATTCTTCTATTGTGCGAACTCTTCAAAGGAAACCGGTGGTTCAAAGAAAATTACTGAAGCAAACCTTCCACCGCACACTCATACAGGAACTACAAACACATCAGGTAATCATACACATTCATTAAGAGACCATCCATTATACAACTCAGAATATTATGCTGGCAATGACGTTTTATCTCCAGATTATAACCATTCGGCAAAAAAGACTTTTCGACCAACTGAACCAGGAGGAAATCATTCACATACTTTCACAACAAATCCAACAGGCTTGGGTAAAGATTATATGCCTCCATTTATGACTGTATTCGCATGGTACCGCATTTATTGAATGAACTAAATATATTTTATGTCTGTAATTAATTAGGTAATGAAGTAATGGATGAACTGCAGAAATAAATGTTTACGTTAATGTTTTTAGGTTATTCAATAATTAATTATTTTTGAAGAACTGAAGGGGTCACCAGGTCACCAGGTCACCAGGTAATTTAACTTCTCTGAAAAAATGAGACAACATGACATTTTGACAACACAGCAGGGGAAGGCAGTTATGACTTATTTTTGAAGAACTGAAGGGGTCACCAGGTCACCAGGTCACCAGGTAATTTAACTTCTCTGAAAAAATGAGACAACATGACATTTTGACAACACAGCAGGGGAAGGCAGTTATGACTTATTTTTGAAGAACTGAAGGGGTCACCAGGTCACCAGGTCACCAGGTAATTTAACTTCTCTGAAAAAATGTGACAACATGACATTTTGACAACATCATGGGTTATTCGATGCAGTCCAAAAAATAAAGTTAGTTTTAAAATTATTTTTATTTTTTTATTTTGTATGTAAGAACAGAAATGTCAGTCGAAGCAAAAACATTCACTAACAAATCTAATGGCGAAACATTCACAAAAGGCACTTATAATGGTATTGAAGTCTTACGTAGAGACAAGGATGGTTACATTAATGCAAACAAAGATGGCAAGAGAAGCAGGAAAGTTAAACCATTTAAACAGATTTCTCAATAGTGCTAAAATACAGGAAATTCTTGAGTTTTGGATGAACGAATACGGTGGAGCCAAAAGTGGCTCGACTCAAAAACAAGCATTTTATGAGCTTACTAAGGGTGTTATAAATGAATTCAAAGGTATTACATACATCCTGACCTCGTTCATTTTGTTGCTGAATGGTGCTCTGTAAAGTATGCATTTTATGTCAAAGATATTATGGACTCCATAGACAAGAAAGTTCATGAGAAATTAGATGAAGAAGAACTTGAAGATACAGTAGAGAATGCTAAACCTTTGTTTGAAGAAGAAGTTGGAAAAATGTGCGAAAAACAATTAGAACATGAACGTGAGTTATGTTATGGTTATAGAGATTCTCCATACGAACTAGACCAATGGGAACAAGAAAAATTTAAAGAGAGAATTTAGAGAATATGAACTCGCTAAGATAGCATTAGAAGCTGCAGAAAAGAAGTTAAAAGCTTGGGGTTGTTTTGTACAAAAATATTGTGAGTAAATGATTTAGGTTATTCAATAATTAATTATTTTTGAAGAACTGAAGGGGTCACCAGGTCACCAGGTCACCAGGTAATTTAACTTCTCTGAAAAAATGAGACAACATGACATTTTGACAACAACACAGAAAATTTGATGCAGTCCAAAAATAAAGTTAGTTTTAAAATTATTTTTATTTTTTTTATTCCTATATAAATGACAGCAACAAACAACAACAGCAACTTTATCGTTTCTGATGAAAAAGTTATTGATTCATTAGTTGCGGAATTTGTTGTGGCAGAAACTAAAACCCTCAACGAAAGAATTGGTGAAAACATGATTGATTTACATAACTACCTCAAACATGATGGAGGAAGAGGAAGGAAAACTGGTACAGCTTTATTAGTAAATAAAATATCAAATTTAACGATTATAGATGTTGATATCAATAAATCGTACAATGATGAACTTAAAGAAACAGTTAGAAAAGACATTTTATCAAAACTTTCGGATAAAGATGTTATCGTTAAAACCGCATCAGGAGGTCTTCACATTTATTGCAACACTAATTTCTTCTATGCAGTTTCGAACAGAATGATTAAATGTTATTCCTGCAATGATTATGATATTGACATAATGACTTCTATGGATGATTCAAAGCGTTCTTTAGTGGTTATGGCTGATTCAAGAGTTCGAAAGAATGCAACAGAACCAATCAATACATACTCATTCATTCGTGGAAGTTACGATTCAACATTAACTAGAACAGTGAATGATATATTAAATGATTTGAATATTAAGGTAAGAGTTGAACAGAAGAGCGAAGAAATAAAGAGTATAATGAATGAAAACAAAGATGTAAACATTGACGATAAACTAGCTCAGAGCATAGTTGATGGCATCTGTGATTTTGAAGTACATAATGACGGTGGAAACATGAATTTAGAAAAAGAAATAACATTATTCACACTGTTTCAAGCTATTAATTCGTTACCTAATCATTTGATTAATGAAGCATACGATAACGTTTATAACTTCTGCAGTTTAACAGAAAATGCAAAAAGTAATTTTGAAAAAGCACGTAGTAGATATGCACATTTAATGACTTCTCCATTTGTTTTGGTGAAGATTCTAAAACTTTATCAAAAGGAATATTATGATGAATATGTTTTACCTTTATTACGTAAGCCAAAAATAACATTTGATATCAAACTTGATGACTCGTTTTTGATAACAGATATTAGACGCAAGGCTGAAAATCATCAGTATAAAAACAGTTCTGAAGTAATTGAGGATTTATCACGTGTAATTCGTTTTGTAGATTGTGGAAACAAATATTTCATTCAAAAGGACTATAATATTCACGATAAAATGAATCAAATATCATTCGTTCTTCAATCAAACATGAAAGAGTCACTTAAAATGATTAAATTATTTAATGAAGAAGGTAAAACAATAACAGCATGGGATGTACTACTAAATCAATTGTCTTCATTAACCGTTAAGGGTGTTTGCTTTAAATCTGATTCTCCAGATGTTTTCTCAACGTTTCAAGGTTATAAATACAACATTCTCGAAAAGCCTGATTACTCAAAAATTGAGATGTTTATGAATTTCATTAAAGAAGCCATTTGTGATAATAACGATGAAGTGTATAAATACCTTCTCGGCTGGATTGCATCAATGATTCAACATCCTGGAATCAAGAATGAAACAGCAATTATTTTGAAAGGACTTCAGGGAACAGGTAAAAACAGATTTACAGATATTATTTCTGAACTTCTCGCTGGTTATTCATGTAAAAACATTACTGAAATAAGTGAGCTAACGGGTAATTTCAACTCAGTAGTTGAGAATAAAATGTTTCTTGTACTTAATGAACTCAAGAATGTAGGTGAAGATAGACTCGCAAACTTCAACGCTTTGAAATCAATTATTACGGACAATGAGATTAGAATTAATGAAAAGAATCAACCCAGAAGAACTGCTCAGAATGTTGCAAACTTCATTTTCGTAACTAACAACGTCTACCCTGTCAAAATTGAAGTTGGAGACAGAAGATACGTAGTTTTAAGAGTTAATGGTAAATTCAAGGGTCAATTTGATTACTTCAAGAATTTAATGGATTCATGCACAAAGGAATTTTATGATAACCTTTTAACATATTTTATGCAATATGACCTTTCATCATTTAATGTACGAATCATACCGATGACTGAAGCCAAACAAGATTTAATTGAATTATCAACAAATCCTTTAGATGTATGGATAAATACACATTATGATGAATTGAGTGCAGGTATGACGTGTAAAAATGCTCTATTCTACAAACCATCAGACATGAAAGACAAAAACTTTCAAATGAGCATTAAAGATAAATGTGATAAGAAACAGAGAAGAATAGATGGTAAACAAACATGGTGTTATGTTTTGAAAGAAGAAATGAAAGGATTATATAAACAAATTGAACCAAACGATAATGAGGAATCATTTACTGACGATGAAATACCTGTGAATGAAGCTTTATAAATTATGATTTGAATTTATTTTTGCATTAATCCTGTGATGTTGTCAAAATGTCATGTTGTCTCATTTTTTCAGAGAAGTTAAATTACCTGGTGACCTGGTGACCTGGTGACCCCTTCAGTTCTTCAAAAATAATTAATTATTGAATAACCCATGATGTTGTCAAAATGTCATGTTGTCTCATTTTTTCAGAGAAGTTAAATTACCTGGTGACCTGGTGACCTGGTGACCCCTTCAGTTCTTCAAAAATAATTAATTATTGAATAACCCATGATGTTGTCAAAATGTCATGTTGTCTCATTTTTTCAGAGAAGTTAAATTACCTGGTGACCTGGTGACCTGGTGACCCCTTCAGTTCTTCAAAAATAATTAATTATTGAATAACCCATGATGTTGTCAAAATGTCATGTTGTCTCATTTTTTCAGAGAAGTTAAATTACCTGGTGACCTGGTGACCTGGTGACCCCTTCAGTTCTTCAAAAATAATTAATTATTGAATAACCCATGATGTTGTCAAAATGTCATGTTGTCTCATTTTTTCAGAGAAGTTAAATTACCTGGTGACCTGGTGACCTGGTGACCCCTTCAGTTCTTCAAAAATAATTAATTATTGAATAACCCATGATGTTGTCAAAATGTCATGTTGTCTCATTTTTTCAGAGAAGTTAAATTACCTGGTGACCTGGTGACCTGGTGACCCCTTCAGTTCTTCAAAAATAATTAATTATTGAATAACCCATGATGTTGTCAAAATGTCATGTTGTCACAAACTTTAGAACGGCATAATTTAAATTTTTATTTTTATCATAAATGAATACCCCACAAGCTCAAAATTTACCACGAATCATAACAAGGGAGGAAACGATAAAAATGATGCGAGAACTTGCTAAAAATAACAAACCACTAAAACTGAGAAAATGCGGTTATGCAGTAATGATGGAAAGAGAGATGTTGTCAAAGAGGAATAAAAATTAAATTTGGATTGAGTTTAAAAATTCATCTTTATTAAATTCATCTCTTCCAATCAATTTATTTATTCTATTAAATTCTTTTATTTTTGCTTCACTCAGTTTAATGATTGAACGGTAAGTTTCTAATTTTTCGATTATTTCTTTATAGTTTTCAACCCCACCGCATTGTGGCTTCTTTTTGTAATAGCATATTTTTGATTTAATTCTGTTTAGTTTCTTTTTATATTCATCGTCTGGACTCTTGGCTGCTTCGTTGTCACTCATTTCTTACGAAATAAAAAAAATTAAATATTATTTAAATATAATGGAGTAATAAAATAAATCGGAATTTCTATTAATTTATTGTTAACCTCAACTAATACATTACCGTTAATATATCTAACAAATTCAGCTATTGTGTCAAATCTTCGTCTTCTTTTTGTCATTGATTTATCAGTTTTTTCCATAATCGAGATGAATTAAAACTTTATTTCCTTGTTTAAAATTCATGAGCCCGAATTAATTTGTTCACGTTTAACATCATTTAACTTTTCCATTTGCTTTCTAATATATTCCCATTCTTTTGAAATATCATTTTTCATTTCCACGGTTTCATGTTTATAATTCTATGCCATGTATTATTGTAATAATATACTAACTGCTGTATGATGGAGTCATGATTTCCATCCCAGTATATCTGACCGTTAACCCCTAACGCATCTCTAAGAGTTCTCATTACCGCATCAACTATTTTATTATGAAACGTATATGGAGAGGATGAAATAAAAATTAATTTGTGGGAAATAATGAGTCATAGCTGCCTGAAATCCTTTATCACCATCACCCCTGATATTATCTACTCTTTCATGATCTAGTAAGTATTGAATAGCTCTTCGTGTTTCCTGTTCTGTTTTCCCTTTCACTGGAATGCAATATAAATATCTAGTGTTAATGTTAATGGCAAATAAATAAGTAACGTTTCCTTTTGAATATTCCAGATGATCGATTTCGTATGAATATGGATATGGAGCAAATGAAGGTCGACTAAATTTTTCCTTTAACGGTTGAATTTTCGGGTCAATTGGTTTATTTAATATCTTGAAATCCTTTTTAAAATCTTTTTGCTTCTTTAATGTTTGAAATGGATATAATAAAGTGAATGATGAAGGATTAACTGAAGGAGGAGGAGGTACTACTGTTGGAGGTTTTGGTGTTGTAAGTGGTTTAATTTTATCTGCTTTGATTTTGGAATTCAATCCTCCCTTCATTAATTCTGGATGTATTTTATTCATTTGTTTTAAATATGCTGTATATAAAGGTTTGATATACTTTCCCGCTTCGAGTTTATGTTGAAGGATGAATTCCAAAAGTTGATCTTCATTTAAAAGTCGGGCTGAATATGGTTTAACTAATGAATCATAAATTAAAGCTTGTGCATCATTTATGGTCTGAAGGACCTGGGTGTTTTGTTCCTTTTGTTTTTGTTCCTTTGGCTTTTGCGGCTCAGGATTATATAATTTATATAATTCATCAATATCTTCTTCTGTTAATACTTTATTTTTGAAATCTTTCAACTGTTTAAGCTGTGATTTAGTTTTTCCCTTTGAATATTCATTATTTTTAATTTTGTCTTTAATTTTAGAAATTATTCTATCATGATATTTCAAAATTTCATTTTTATAATATGGATAATAATATTCCATATCATCACCCGTTATATTGTTATCATATTTTTGGAGATATGCTTTTAAATCATAATAATTAAGAAAATTTTGATTAAATACTAAATCATCAATTAAAATTTTTAAATCTACATTATCCATTTATATAAAAATAAAATAAATGTTTAAGGGGTGCCCACCTCTTTGATCAAGAATCAAAACCATCATTAACGGTTCCTTTTGTCTCTTCTGTGGTATTTTATTAAATAAATGGCATACAACATCCATTTTCACAACATACAGCCTTAGTGTGTGCTCCTGTTAATGCAGTCTTACCAATTGTTAAGCGAGTCATTGACCCATTTTTAAGTTGTAAATTAATATTCTGACCATCAAATATCAATTTATCATTTATTATATCCAAATAATTTTCAGGTGTTAATTGTTTATTTTGTCGTAAACTAACACCCTTCATTTTTTGTGCAATCTTTTTAAAATCACTTCCATCAATTGAACCGTTGAATGATGTATAACACTTAGGACATAAAGCAACCATGTTATCACCTTGTTTCTCAATTGCTAAACCCAATAATTTTTTCTCATGTGCTTTTTCTTCAGCTTTATTCTTTAATTTGGGTTTAAATTTCTCATCAAAACAGAAGAAATCAAAAGGTGCGAATTTGAAAATGTTTTTATCATAAAATTGTTTATCGGTAACAATTGCTTGAAATGCTTGAGTGTTAGGAAGATTTGGGTCGCCAGCGATTGCCCAATAAGATGAATCAGTATCACCTTCAATGAAATGAAAACGATTAACATCCATGCATTTATACATAAAATCATAAATGAAAACCAAATACCAGTATTTAGCATTATCTAAAGTGAAGAATGCCTCTTGTAAACATGTATCACATCTATAAAATCTATCTTTAAGCATCACTTGATATGTATCTTCACCTATTTCTCTTATGTTTTTAAACTTATTTGACATACATGCAACGCGTGACTTCTGTGCATTCATTATTTTAGTCTTTGTGTAATTTTGTGTATTCATTGCATCGTAACCATATGATCCATTAAGTGAAATCTTGCAAAATAAACTTTTTCCTTTATTTCCTTCTAATTCAGCCTTTTGTCTTTCGTTCATAAATTTGTTCGCAAATTCATTAAAACAAGTGTTTTTCGTAAATGTTAAAATTGATTGAATATCATCGATGATAAAATGAAACTGTCGATTAGATACCAAAGATAATAAGAAGAAAATGGTTGATATTGGTTGTGTGTTGATGCTAACTGAGTTAATTTTCTCTGTTTCTGGTCAACTGGTAGATTGTTTGATTTCATGTAATTATACATAAAACTGCCAATTGTTTTTTCATCTGTGATAATATCTAAGTTTCTTATTATCGGTAAAAAGTTAATGTAATCATTAATGTATTTTTCATCAATGTGACCCTTTACTTCAGCCACGAATAAAGTATTTTTCTTCTTAATAATTCCCAGTGCTTTTGCTTTCTTTGTTGCTGTATCACAAATGATAACACCATTCAATCTTCCCGGCATATACATTTTATGGTCAGTATATTGAATGAAATCATGAGGATTAGATGAAAATGATGAAGGATATAATGAATTAAAGTCAACTCCAACGAAATGAGTCATAATGTTGGTGGTGTCCTCATTTGATACAGTTTTAGTTTCTGGATTATATGAAAGTTTATTAATGTGCGTGATTCCTTTAAGATTTACTCTATGTTGAACATTTGATAGACCACCAGTAATTCCATTACGGAGAATGTGATAAGCTTCAACTGAATCTAAAGTCATTGGTAAATTATTTTTTAATGCATAATTTCTTAAATTGATTCTTAAACGTTGAACATCTTCATCTTTATTTGATTTTACGACATTGCAATAACAACACATTAACTGACAATTTTCTTTGGTATGTGGTTTTTCATTATCTATTCTATCCAATGTTGGTTTATTTGCATATGTAAACGCTTTACCGCACATTTTGCATTTAGATGAAAGGATTAAATCGTGATAGTATTGATAGTCATCCATTGAAACATTGTTTTTAGTAACCCTTTCTGCTTTTTCATCTTGTTTCTTATATGATTCAATTTTATATTTCCAATACTTTTTCGTTAATTCAAAACTTGATTCCACATTTTCTTCTTCTGGATATGTTTCGTTAGGATTGAAGTTCTTATATGCTAACGCGTAACGAATCATTGAAGCATTCGATGATAAAGAAAGATTATGAAGCATATCAATTTTATAAACAAATGTTTCTTCAATAATTTTATCAATTGGGTCAATCATAATTTCAACATCTTTATTGCAATAATGAATAAAATATTCTAATCTATTCTCAAAATTTTTAGCATCATTGAGATATATTTGATAATCTGAATCGGATATTGTTTCTTGTGTTAATGCTGAATAAAATGAATCTTTCGTGAATGGTTCCACTTTATATAATTCATCTTCGTAATTCTCCCATGTGATGAATTGATAAGGGAAAAAGGATTTAACACGTGATTTATTGTTTCCGAAATCTTGAGTGAATTGGTCTAATGTCCCACCCGCTATATAATTTCTGATGTCAATAAATCTCAATTCATATGGAACGTTTGTTTTCTTTACAATGATTGCTTAAATTGTGAAGATGAACCCAGCATTGATTTTATTTTCCATTTTGCAGTGTTTAAATCACGAAGAATTAAATTTAAATCAAACTTTCCGAATTAAAACTATGATATTCACTTTATTGAATTCCTCATCTAGAAGTTCTTTAAATGCTTCCTTTTGTTTCTCATTTAATGTATTCATTAATTCTTCATATTGTTCAATATTTGATTTAGCAACTAATGAACAGGTTGAAAATAAAAATTCAATCCAATCAGAGATGAACGAATCACTTGATGTTAAGCAAAAATTCCTCGTAAATGTTTTATCACGGTCTACGACCTCGCCGCTTTGCGGCTTTATTTTAACCGTTGATGATACCATGAATGGTTTTAAGTAAGCGTTCAAAGTTGCACACTCAGAAAGTTGTAATTCTTCTTTAGTCTCTAATGTTTCGAAGTCAAAAGTAATATAATATCTTGTCGGTTGATAATATTCCTGCAAATTATGAGCTAATAACCACTGATATATCTTCTGTTTCGTAATATGTGGTGCATATGGTTGTTGTGTGTTTTGCAATTGAACGTCTTGAATTAATCTTCCATTATTTTCTTTACATTTCTCACAATGTTTTAAAAATCTTCTTTGGTTTTTCCTTTCTGGATCATCACGGATAGAATAAACTTCTTCTTTGCAAAAGGGGCAAACTTTATATCCTGTGAGTGCTTCAACGTCTGTTATTCTGTCAGCGTGAAGTTTTCCACATGGACTCTGTGTTAATAAAATATTTACTGTTTCAAATTCTGGATCTATCATTATTGAATCCACTAATGGAAAGTCTACCTTATTTATGTCCACGTCTTCTGGTTGAGGATCACAATAATAGAAATCAATATTAACATTTAACATTCTTGCTAACCTCTCACTTTCTGATGAAATGTCAAACCCTTCATATGAATCTATTGCTTCATTTAAATAACTTCTACGAGTTTTAGGATTAACACCATCAGGAATGTTATAGAAGCGTTTAAATAACCTTCTACCTTCGGCTCTTATTTGATTATCATTCATTTTAGCTGTTCCATTTTTGTTCATTTATGTAAGAATAAAAAATAAATAAAGTTTATTTTTTTAAAGTCCATAAAATGAATTAAGAACACATAAATTTTTATCATCTGCGACGTGACGAATACATTTTAATTTACTCAAGAATGTGTACCCTGATACATTAAATCTAATTCCTGTCTTATTTAATTTCACAACTTTGAAAAGGAATGTATGAATAGCTATAAAATGATGAGATGATGTTTTATGGGTTGCTTCCATTTTTTCTGAAATAAATGAATAAATATAATGTTTATAAGTTTTCATATCTTTTATGTTCTTAATAACGAATGATATAGACCTTTCCACTTCGTCTTCCTTCGGTGCTGTTCTTTCATATGAAACATTATTGGTATCTTCAATAATGAAACCACAATCGCATAAAATTTTATATGTACCAATTGTTTCTTTTGATATTTTATCTAACAAATCAAAAACTTTATCAACACCTGTGCATTTATTTAAATAATAATTTGTGTAAATATCATGATCTTCTTTCTTAATCGTATTAGTTGCATATGTCACGTTTTTAAGAGCTTTTTTGAATTTCTCGGAATCTAAAGGTGGTGAAAGTAATATACATGGATAATCTCCATCGTCAATAAACTGAAGCTTATGTTTACGAATAAATTTTGTGCCTTCTTCTGAAAGTGTTTCGTCAATATCACCATCTAATAAATTTTTAGTAGATTCCAAAAAGTAATTTTTATATCTTTCCTCATGTGATTTTTGAACTTCTGATTCTGAAGCTGGGATATTCATTAAACCCTCTACTTCATTCTCAGCATTTCTCAATTCACTAATTCTTTCATCTATTTCATTTCTTAATTGTTCCAATTTCTCAATCTCATCGTTATAATATTCATCATCTTTAATTCGTTCTTCATAATATTCAGGGAAAACATCAGGTTCTTTAGGTTTTTCTTCTTTAGATGTGGGATATAAGAAATTTATAACATCATCTTTATTCATTTTTCCATCATAACCAAATTCATTTAAAAACTCCGCGAATTTTTTACAATTTCTTAAATAATATTTATCAACTTCATAACCCGCCTCCTCTAATATATCCTTTATTTCCTCGTTTGTGAATCCTAAATTTTTAACATTGTTAGTTTTGACGCTCATTTCATACAAAATAAAAATAAATTATTCAGAACTGTAAGATATGAATTTTTAAAGTTTATTTTTCATTCATGACTCCATTGATTCCAATCTTTATTTTCAACAATGTTTAATTAATCGCGGAATATCTGACATCATCTATATATAGCTTCTTTTATTTCGTTATGTATGGGCTGAGTGTAAATGTCTTACGTTTACAAAATTTTTTAAATCTTGATTTATTCAAAAACGTAAGAATAAAAACCGTAAGAATCATACATTTTTTAATTCATATGTTAAAAAAAATGATACAAAATCATTCAATATCGTATGAATTCTTACGTTTACAAAAAAAGTCACACAACCCGTCAACATATACTACTAAACAAACAAAAATGAAAAAGATAGGAATAGCAATGAATAGTGATGTGGGTATAGAAAATGTAAGAGATATGAATGCAAAGCAATCAGTATTTAGGATATTGACCATAGATTTCGAAAAAAAATGCTGCATATTGAGCGAAAACTATGATTATATTATAAGGCTGTCATTTAAAGCATAATGAAACTATTCCCTTTTCATTTTAATCGAATAAGATAGTAAAGATTTTTGAATTAGCTAGAAACTGATGAGATGTTTTCACAAATCAGATTTTTAATCTCTATAATGCATAATTCACTCAATATCTCAATTTTGATATTGCGAGATATTTTTGCTATCGGTTTTGCAATTTTGACACAATAGCAAGAGGGTTCTATAAGCATTATTATCAACGTAGAATCTGAATATCATATCAGAAAATGTCGCAAATCTGACATTTACCCGACCAAATAGCAAAAATAATTGAATACTTTTCGCAAAAACTTTAAAAATCGATAAAAATATGAAATATAGATATTAAAGAGACTTTTTATATAATATTCATAAAGATTTTCCAAAAATATGATACCGCAAAATTAAAAAAGTGACGTCTTGAGTGGAGTCAAAGGTCGAAATTGCTAGCTAAATGTTTTTTAGCGAAATTGCGTATTGTACGTTTTTTTCGCAAAACGAAACCCTTAATTGTAATTGCAAACTCCTTTCGAGAAACGATTTTCGAATGTGACATTCATGTCAAACAATTAAGCAAATTTCTTATCTGAGTACATGTATGCAGGGTACCATGGAAAGACCCTGCATATATGCACTCAGATCGGAAACTTTGTTCACGATGTCACATCGTGGAACAAAAGTGGACAATATTCCCGATCTGAGTACATGTATGCAGGGTGCCATGGAAAGACCCTGCATATAGGGATGCGTTAAACACGCCATTTGACCGGGCGTACATTTTTTTGTTCGCCCAAAAATTTCGCCATTTGAGAAATTCAAAAATTAAAAATAAAATTTTAATCTTGATTTTTTTATTTTCGTGATTTTTTTGAAACTTACATAAGCGATGAAATACTTTTTTTAAGTAATCGTTTATTATATATAAATATATCTTAATAAATTTATTCCTTAAGGTAGAGCGTGTTCAAATTTAAAATCTCATACAATATTTTCTTAATGGCGTATTTTTCTGAGGTCGCCCAAATAAAGGCGAATTCAAAATTGAGAACTCCAAGGCGTATGGCGAGTATTCAAAATGTACGCCACTTACAAAATATTGAATGTGGATTATCAATTTTTTGCGTGTTCAATTTCAAATTTTGATATTTATGTTTATTTTATTCAGTATAATGCTAAGAATTAAAATATAAAATTCATAGAATTTTTTCTTTGAAAATATTTTACATTTTTATTAGACCACTCCTAGACTAGTCATCAGGTTATCCTCAGATCATCCTCAGACTACTCCTTATCAGATTACTCATCATCCTCAGACTACTCCTTAGACCCTCCTCATCAGACTACTCCTCAGATCTTCCTCATAAGACTCCTCCTCAGATCTTCCTCCTGAGACTACTCTTCAGACTACTCCTTAGAGTCCTCCTCATCAGACTAGTCCTGAGACTAGTCCTCAGACTACTCCTGAAACTACTCCTCAGATTATCCTCAGACTCCTCCTCAGATTATCCTCAGACCCCTCCTCAGATTATCCTCAAACTCCTCCTCAGACCCCTCCTCAGATTATCCTCAAACTCCTCCTCAGATTATCCTCAGACTAGTCCTCAGATTACTCCTGAAACTACCCCTCAGATTATCCTCAGACTCCTCCTCAGATTATCCTCAAACTACTCCTCAGTCTAATCCTCAGACTCCTCCTCAGATTATCCTCAAACTCCTCAGACTACTCCTCAAACTACTCCTCAGACTCCTCCTCAGATTATCCTCAAACTCCTCAGACTACTCCTCAAACTACTCCTCAGACTCCTCCTCAGATTATCCTCAAACTCCTCAGACTACTCCTCAAACTACTCCTCAGACTCCTCCTCAGATTATCCTCAAACTCCTCAGACTACTCCTCAAACTCCTCAGATTATCCTCAAACTCCTCAGACTACTCCTCAAACTCCTCAGACTACTCCTCAAACTCCTCAAACTACTCCTCAGATTATCCTCAGATTATCACTTTACATATATATATCGATAACTAAGTTAGTATACATAACAAGGGTACGACGGCACTGCGTTCCACCGTACCCCTGTTATGTGAATTTGACACTTTATGAAACCGTTAACGTATATTTTACAACACAAACGACAACACTAACTTAACCTTAAATATTTACAAAACCACCAACCACTTCACCTCACTAACGTTTTCACAAACGACTTCACTAATGTAAAAAATAAACGTTCTCACTTACAAAAGTATTGCAACTCCTCCCATTGCTGTGCTTCACATAACAGCTCATAATCTTCTGACTCACTTTCTTCTTCATATAGGTCAAAGTCACTGTCAAAATAAATGTTAGTAAGTTTTGACAAAGCTAATGAAACACGCTTACCGTTTGTATCATATGCTTGTATAAACTTTCCATTATGCTTGTAGTCATAAACGCTCAAACTAACTTTACCCTTTCTCCCTCGTATCTGATAGAATGTATTTTCACGAGGAACGAAGAACAAATTCTTGAACTCATGACCATTGTAGTTTGTTATCTCAATAGTTTTCGTCATTACATCCAAATAAAAATTTTCAGTAAAAATAAAACTAACGTTAAAAATTTCTCATAACATAAACGTTCTCATTACTTTATAACTCTTCTAGCTTCTTCTTAAGTTCAGCAATGTTGTCCTCATGAAGTTTAATCTTTCTCAAAATTCCTTCTTTATCTAATGGTTGCTTTATCTTTCTAAACTGAACTCTACCATCCTTCATAGTATGAACGTAAAAACCTTCTGGAACCGCTCCTGATTTAATGTATTCTACCAAAAACTTTTGTTTCATTGCTTCAGTGACTTTATTTGTCATTTCAATCAAATAAAAATTTTAATATTAAATAAAAATAACGTTATTTTTTCAGTAAGGAAACGCAGGAGTTTTACGATTTATTTGAGGAGTAGGTTCTGGTTTAAATGTTGGAGTCGGTTTAGGAGTTGACTTTTGAACAGGAGTTTGTACTTTCATAGGTTCAGGAGTCATTGAAGGTTTTGCTTGTGAAGGCGTTGGTTTTGGCGAAGGTGTTGGAGTTTGTTTAACTTCAGCTACTTCAGTATTATTTACAACATTTGCTTTGTTTCTTTTCAACATCATAACTGCTCCTGCTGTAGCTAGCAAACCTAGTGGGAGACCATATCTTATATAAGGACTTGACCAAATGCTATTTTTGACAGGAGCTGGTGGAACACCTAACCTTGGTGAGACTGCTCTTTGCCATTGTGCAGCTCGTAAGAAATATTCAATAGGTGCTCCATAATCGTTTGGTAAAGTTTGTTTCATAGATGGTGAAGGTTCACGAGAGCTTGATGAAGAACTCATTTATAAGCTTTAAAAATAATAACGTTCATCCTTTATTCCTCACTGTCGTCCGTAGCTAAGTTATAGTCATCTAATCTTATTATGGGGATGCCATTAGCACGCACCTGAATGGCAAAGCAACAATCCCTCATAAATCCAATAAGTGGCTTTGGTACATTTTCAGTTGCTAGTTCAATAGGTCCTTTAACAGACAATTTGTATGTTATTGGAGCAGTAGATGTTTGACCTTGCTGGAAGCAAAAGTCCACTTCTGTTGGAAAACCACATAAGAAATGTGTGTTGTCATAGCTATCCCATTTATGTTCCACACTACCATCATCCACCAATGACCTCATAACATCTTCATTAAATCCTATCATATCATTGTTTGTATTGCAAGCGTTCGCAACCATTTCATAAAATACAGGTCCATATGATTTTTCAGGTTCTGCAGGCATATTTCCATAAGCTCCCATGGAAAGCTGAAGATATTTAAACTTAGGGTTCTCAAAATTAACATAATAGTTGTCTTTCTTTCTAAATAGTGCCCAAATACTTTTAACATTAATAGGCGTATAAGCTGCTGTAAATGTTGCACTTGAACTATCTGTATTCTTTGAGAATGAACCGTCCATAGGAATCCAATCCATAACTTTAACAGGAAAACATAAAGCCTCGTTTGTATAATGTTCTACAAGTTCTGTATAAATGTTAGGTCTAAAGAGAATGACTTTGGATGAATAAAACATTCATTAAAATCCATCTTTGTTCGAAATAGTTGCTGGGTTACAGTTGTAATAGTAACTGTTCCACTAGCTTCTACTGCCTTCGTTATCATAGTGAATGGTTCATTCCATGGAACAAATTTATTTGTCGGTGGATTTGAATCTGAAGCAAATGCAACTTTAAGAGTTGGATTGAAAGCAATGATATCATTTACAGATATAGATGTGCATTGTAAGGCGTCGCTACTGAACTTTACTTTAAGCTGAATGTTTCCTGCAAAAGCTGGAATAAATCGAATAGCTTCTAATGGAAGGAATCTTCTAACAGGAATTCTTAAACGAAGCTTAAAATCAAATGATTTTCCTGCTGTAATTGGACCACTAACAATTTGTCCTGTTCTGCATGTTCCCGAATGACTCCATACATCTTCATGTCGAGTCTTTGAGAAAACATCTACTTTCTTTATTTGTTCGGTAGTTTGTGAGTTTGAAGTTATATATGCTTCTTCTCTTGCGTTGTCTTGAGAATATACGATACGACCATTTGCAAGGATTTGATATCCAGCAACTGCATAGAAAGCGTCATCGAAACCAATCCAAAATCCTGGTGGGTTTGTTTTATTGGAACCTGAACCAATTTCTTTATCTACAATAAATTGACCTTCCATTTTATACGTAATGAATGTATTGTAAAGGTCCAACATATTTTCACCAGGAGGTGAGAGATTGAATGTTACCCATGTGTTATCTTTAGCAGTTCCAGGTTGTGATGGAATCTTTGCGTCAGAATATTTTCTATTAGTGTCACCAATTTGAACTGCATTGTCTATGATATCGAAATATGAGCGAATCTGATGAATATGCTCTGCTGGAGTAAATTCGTTTAGCTGTTCGTTCTGCATGTATTTACTTCAGATAAAAATATCTATTTACTTCATTATTCTCACTCTTCTTCTTGGCATTCGTGGTGGAAGTTGTTTCTTGACATTTTCAATGAACTGTACATTCTCTTTTGTCTCAACTTCTTTCACTGGTGGGTCAGGGTTCTTTGACTCGGTTTGTTTTTCAATGAAATTCACGAACTTTGCAATAAGCTCTTGGTTCGTTATTGAAAGTACATCTGGCTTCTTTTCTTCTGGTTCTATTGACTTTTCAGTTTGAACAGAAGGTTTTATATGGGCTTCGTGGACTTCACCCTTGCCATACACCTTAATGTTGTCGCTTTCTGCATTCGCTAATGGAACCTTTCTTTTTCTTACGTATATTTTACCATCTTTACTCTGACTTACGTAATAGAAAGGATGTTGTATTCCTCTTGCGTCATTTAATATAATAGACTCTCGCTCTGATTTTGACAAGCTCATTTTACATCGGTTAAAGTTTTAATTTTGTTTTTTATCTGCAGTCAAATGACTCAGACAAGCCCTACGGACAAGACCCAAGGGGTCATAGATGTTGAAGCATTGAAGAAAGAAATTCGTGAGCAAATTTTATCCGAACTGAAGGAACAAAAACAAGAACAAAAGCCAGAGAGACCAAAGAGAAAACTTAGTGAAAAACAACTTGCTGCATTAGCTGCTGGAAGACAAAAGAACCCAAGACTACTGGCGAAAAAAGCTAGAGAAGAAGCTGAAGCAAAAGCTAAAGAAGCTGAAGCAAAGAAAGAGTAAATGGTTTATTTTTATCCGAATTAAATGTATAGACAAATACCTTTATCTGTTGCGTTCAGTAGTGAAAACCCTGACGTCAAAATAAAGGGGAACAGAGTAACGTTTAAGTTTCCAACAGACTGGATTGTGAACATAAATGAAGAGAAGTACATTGGCATAACATCTATGTATATAACACGTGCTTTCAGAAAGGTTGACTTTATACTTCAAGTCGAGATAGAAAATGACGAACAGTCTTTAAGCGCCCAAAACATTCACATATACAAATACTTCAATGACAGTACGACGTTAGAAGACTGTATAATTACATTTTACGAAAATTTTCAAAAGAAGTTTAACATTGAAGTACAAACTTTACAGCCTTTACGTGATTTTCTTGCAGAACTGAAAGAAGAAGGAATTGTAGAAAGATTAATAGCTTTTCATTACGAGTTTGTAACAAATGAAGATGGAACACATGACTGTCAATTCATTGTATTCTCACCATTCAATGAAGTAGCTAAAAAGAAAAAAAATCCATTACGTATAAGATTTCAAATCTCTGAACCAAGTGATGATTTCAAGAATGTTTTCAATTATGATGCAATGCTTCCGAGGAAAAATGATTTTTCCGAAATTAGATTTCCAGGCATTTGGGATAGAAAGCAAGCTATATTATATTCAAACTTAAGTAAGGGAGTTGAAAATGAGTTCATTGGTCATACAAGAACTTCACCACTTCCTAACCCTAAATACTATAAATTAACTGGCTTCAATCGTGAGTTTTGGATAGACATGTTCTCCACTCATGACCATAACTGCCCAGTGTTCTTACCTCCAGACCATAAGGACTGTCTCTACATTGAAGCACAACTCTTAAACTCTACCATCGCAGTATTGTAAATGACCACATGGGCTTCGCCCTTGCCGCTAGTTTTATTTTTATCACGAATGACCTCATTGCTGACAAAAATAAATGACCTCATTATTTTTCTCATTCATGACCTCAGAACTTAAGCTTTCTTATGAATGAAGTCTTAGTCTGAATAGAAAAGTTAAACTTCTCTTCAAAGCAAGGTTGACATGACTTACATAAGTCAAATCCAATCTCTTGACCGTCATAAAGTGCTTTGTAAAGTTTCATTAAACTGAACTCAGAGTCTTTGTCATATGTTCCTTGCGGAACCATTAAACCTTTATCTTCATCATAGAAACACTGAACAGAGTCAGGAAACATTTCATTAGCGGTTAAAGCAATAACATCTTGCTTCACGCCTTTCATTCTGCAGTGAAATGCAACTTCATTTAAATCGTTCGTGAGTAAGTCTATGTAAGTCTTCTTTCCACAAAATATTGACTTGTATGCTAAACTTTGTTTTCCAGGTGTGATTTCTGCAAAGTCGCTATGAAATTGACCAAGGTTTTTACCAATGAGAACTCTTCCATAACGTTTCTCAAACTCTTCAGCTAAACGAGGGATATCTTCATTGTAGAGATGCATACTGTCCGTATCGCTATAAAAGATGTCCATTCCTAAGTCCTCAGCAGTACAGAATACTTCACACATTATTCTCTTCGACATAGACAGAATGTTAACACCAAGTGGACAGAAGTTAAAGTGTCTGCAAATGCTTTTCGTTAGCTTGAAAATAGTTTTATCTGAACCATCCAAACCTTCGAACTTCACTATATGGTTGTAGTTTCTGATGGCATATCTTATAGCATCTTTGTCATTTACTATGGTTATTTTTGACTCAATAGGAGATAGAATAGTTTTGCCATAAATACTGTTCAGAATGAGCTTTATATTTTCTTGCAAAGGATTTCCTTCTTTCTTATACTTTAACCTTAACTCAAACAACTTCTTTACTTCATCTCTTATTCTAATATCTCTGTTTCCATCGTAATAGTATCCTTGCAACACTTCACATTTGACACCTTGATATTTTATGAGGTCTTGTAATGTTATATGGTCAACATACATTAAACAGCAAGTGTTTGAACTTCTGGGAACGTTAAGTTCTGGATTTAGTTCAGGGTCACAAACTATTAAAGGAAAGTGTCTATGTATTCCAATCTCTGTTATCTTAATGAGAACAAAGAAGCCAGACATAAACTTTTCACCAATGGGTTCCTTTTGGTCGTCATCGAATAAATGTCTCATGAGATACTCTGTGCTTAACATCTTTCTTCATAACCTTTGGAATACCTTCTAAAGTATAAAGTCTTGCTATAGCTGATGGATATAATGAAACAGCGTCGAATCAGCAATGAGTTTCTTTTCGCTCTTTTGTTTCATGTTATCTGACAACATACATCTTCCACCTTGAATGCATCTCGAAATAAATTCTCTTGGTTTATTTGAGAGGTCATATAAATTTCCATTCGGGAAGTACACTCTGTTCTCAAATAATTTGTTAGCAATTGAACAAATACTAACGTAGTCATAAACGTTTAAATCAAATTCTTTCAATATGTCATTGCGGAACTTAACAAAACCTTCTCTTAAAATTCTTACATCTTGTTTGCAATAAAATGTGCTATACTTTTCTAAGTCGAAGTGGTTCTCATCTATTCTGCAACCTTTGATGGAATCTATGTTTTTCATGAATGTATCTGCATCCCGGATAAACTTACATGCTTCAGAAATGACACCAGTTCTGTTGTCATTTGCTAACAAAACACTGCTGTAGTAGTTATATGGAAATACTTCTTTCGGTCCTGTTTGTAAGTTAAACATAGCAGGAAATAGTTTAAGCTTCTTATTTATAACACTGTAAGAGTCTTTTATAATAATTGCCCTTCCTTTATATAAGCCAGTTATTTGCATTGTTCGTGAACCTTTAATGATGGGAGTTCCTTTCACTTCTGTCATGTGTCTTAAGATGAAGTTTATATCATAACTGAGGTTATGGAAATATATTAAACTCTTGTCAGGAAGTCGCTCCAAAAATTCTGTTGCACAGTTCTGACCCCAAATGCTTTCACTCACTGAACCATCTTCACTGTCGTAACATATGTTAAAAGCTTTATGAAAGCCATCGGTACTGCACTCAAAGTCAGCAAAGAAAACGTGCTCAGGAATGAACTTGCACTTATTTTTATTTACTTCTTGACTCGGCTTTCTTCTTCAGTTGTACACAATACTTTGGAGCATATGTCAAATCTTTAAATGGTGCAAGGTTCTGTTTATATAAGTCAGTCGTATATGTGAAAAGTTCTCCATAAGAAATAGGTTCGAAATATTTGCACTCCCACAATGTTTTCATAACATCCCATAACGGGTTGTTCTATCATAACGAACTACATATTTATCTTCTCTCTTTGTATAAATCTTCATTGTTTCTCAATGTTCATTCCACCACAAGCTTTGAGATTTCTATATAGTTGCGAATGAAATATGTTGTCATTGGTAATCTTTCATTTAGCATGTAGTGGTCTTCAACAAGAAGTAAGTCAATAGTTCTAACAGTTTCACATTCTTTTGGTATATATCTCTTTATTTCATTATGTCTTGAGTCATTGAAATAACCAATGGTAACATTAAATGCTATACCTGTTGCGTCAGAAATTTCTTGTACTTTACTTTGAGGAAAGTCTCTAACACGAATGACTTCTCTCATGTGGTCAATAGTCCATCTACTCCAGCCTGAATGCAAGCATAAACGAAACAATTGTCTTCTGTCATAAGTGTTGCAGTTCTTTTGTTCAGTTCATTGAAGATTTGGTAGCTCAAGATTTATAGGTAATGTGCAAAGATACTTCCAGAACTGACCGCTTCTCTTCTTATAAAACTTCTTTTCACCATTATCTTTCCAAAAGCTTTCTATAAGTGCTGGGTTTCCTGTTTGCTTAAGAGCTTCCAAAATGGCTTTCTGGTCATTTGTCAGTGTGCTTTCATCTCTATATGGTCTCTTTTTTGGTTTGCCTTTCTTTACATCTGACATCGTTAAGCCTTCATATTCTGTTAAATCATACATCTTTATTTCAGTAAGATTCTTTATGTTTGTCAAGAAGAAGTCATAGTGCATTTCAACAATACCTGCAGCATTTGCTTCTATCTCTGATATAAAGTTCTCCTTCAAGAGCTGATGTAGTAATGTTCCAATATTATTGAGGTTTAACGTAGAACATTCATACTTTCCACCAAGTTTATAACATACCATCCATCTCTGTTGTGAGTTTATTTTAATTTTCTCTAAGAGTCTCATGAAAACCTTACCGAAATGTTTGTGTAAGTAGTCTCTGTTTGGTTCATCTAAAGCTTCGATGTTAAAGTCAATGAGTCTATTGCCTGACTTCACATTTCTCTTCCTATTCTCTTCATCTTTCTTTAACCATCTCTCACCTTCTTTTGGTTTGTCGTCAATGGAACGAATGACATCGTTAGCTTTGCGAACTTGTTCTATAGCGCTTTAAACATCTCTCTTCTCTGTTGTTTCAGTGTGTCGTCTTCTTCTTGTTTCACCAACGTTTGCATTTGTTATGTCAAACATTTCTCTTCTTACTTCATGAGGTACTGAACGTCTATGATATAAGTCAATAGCAACGTCATTTAAAGGAAATGCTCTTGCATGGACTTCGTCCTCGCCGCGTTGCGGCTTTATGAACTCATGAATTCTATCATAACTTATTGCACCATTATAGTCTTTAATGAAGTCAGCGAGTGCTTTTTTGTTTGTTGCGTAATGCTTTGCAACATCTATGTTAGCTTCTGTAAGAAGTTGTTTTATTTCCGAGTGTTCTAACTTAGACAACTTCCGATACATCTTTAGTAGGAAATAAAAAAATATTTTTTGAAAAAATTAGATTAGATTTTTTAAGTTATTTTTCAAAATAATTTAATATTTTTATTTTAATGAAACACATGCAAGATTGCAAGTTCTTTTCATACAATGCTCTCGCTACTGCCATCAAGAATGAGTTCAATAATGCTTCAAATGTTAATGTTATCTTTAACAAGAAGTTTGTGAAAGAATCTAAGTTTGGTCAGTATGTCAGACCATTAGCTATCGTCATTGACCGCAAACGTTATACTTCACAAGAGTTAGCAGTAGTTTTGAAACAAAAGAGTTTCTTCGTGAATGTCAAAGATACTCATATACTGTCATAAAGAACTCTAAATTGACTTCTTCAGTATTGCTTTAAATCTTTCCGAACAGAAAGAATATAAGAAGGGTGAAACAAATGTGAAATATTATCCTTCATCTCTGAAGACAATAACGAACAAAGATGTTATACAGAAATTCTTACCAAAGGTTGAAGAAGCTTCTATTGACATTGACGAAGGAAGTGAAATGGTTGAAGAAATAGACCCTGAAGCTATTTAAGCAAAAATATATTTTTGGTTAGTCTTCATATCGACATTTTACAACAATTCCCCAATGTATAAACTTTTCATACGCTTTTTCATAAGCTTTATATACCTTCAGAAATTTTGCATAATCTTTAGAAGCATTTAGATATTGTTTAAATGCTTTGTATGTCTTCAGAAATTTTGCATAATCTTTTACATGTTGTTCGTTCTCTTCTTCTGTCATGAGTTCCGAATATTCTAAATTCATGTTCTTTCATATGAGATAAATTTTATAAAAAAATAAAATATAGCGTAGATTTTTTTATTCTTCCTCTTTGAAGTTATCGAATATTCTGTTATTTTTTCCTTCAGTAATGTTAAGTCTTCTTTGAATGTAAGTATTGTGCAACCTTTGATGTCATAGTGTGTTTGAGGAAGAGTATTTTTGACAATTTCCTTTATTTGCTCATTCGGTGTCATTGAAATCGGTAAGTTTCACGATAGAACCAGTTTCTGTCAGATTATATATCTTAAGTCATAAAAGCTTTGTTGTTTCTTCTGACTAAATGCAACATAACCATATCTCTTCTTCTTCTTTTCCAACTCTTCAGTATATATCATATACTTATAACTCTTTTCCTTTCCTTTTGTACTGAACGCGGTATTCTTTCTGTATGCTTTTGTCTTTGGATTCAATGACTTCATCTTTTGCTTGAAGTTTCTTTTCCATCTCTCCACGTTCTGCTTTATATAGTTCATCTAACATCATGAAAATATAACAAGCATAACGAGGTGAAGCCCACATTGCTACAGCTACTAAAAGTCTATGAACATAATAACCTTTCAAACCAGGAGCCAAATTCTTGCGATTTTCGTACGGAATCTCTTCTCTCGGTTTTCGAGGGAAGCAATCATATTGAGGAAGAGTTCTTCTAAAATTTCTTTTGTCTGTTGGTTTTCAAACCAATGATGATGCCTTGTTTTGTAGACGAAGAGGCATTCATTATTACTTTTGCAATTTGGTAATTGTCAATTTGACTGAACGTAATGAGAAGTATGTTGTTTAATAGCTGTATGTACTTGTATTCTTCATTATGGTTCATGAACGATAGCATTGTTGTGTTCTTGATGTGTCATTACTGTTTTACATACAAAAATATAAAAAATAATAAATTAAAACTAACTTAATTTTCTGACTTTCACATAGACCAAAATAAACGTTTACATGTTTTTTCAGACTTCGTCATAAGTTTTATGAAGCTTTATCTTATTCATCTACTTCAAACGTTTTTTACTTTCGTGGGAGAACCATAGCATTTCTCAAAAACTTCAAGCAGTTCTGTTTCAGGCTCTCATATCATTAACACAACTTGTTATGTGACTGGTAGTCATATTTTTGTTATATTATATGTCTCCTATCTTACTATCTTTTGTAGTTGAAGGGTTTGTTTGAACGATATAATTAGTAACTCACTTGCTAACGGTTACGTATGAATGACCATATGTTATGAAGTTATTATCCAATCCAACTGGTCTAACCATACAACACTATTGGTATAAGACTTTAGTCTGTAAGATATGCTCTTGTTCATGAAATGCTACCTGATATCATCACAGCTCAGGATTTCTTGTCACCAATTTTTGAGTTTGAAAGCATGTGTCTACTCCAGTCGTTTTGTTTCTTTCCGATGGAGAATAAGTCTGACAAAGATATTTGTTTGTATTTAGTTTTGAGTATCTTAGTTTAATCACCTATTC